>NC_136058.1:261228409-262428409 GCF_964261635.1 Lissotriton helveticus
AATTAGGGAGCAGCCATGACTAAAATAGACAAGCATTAGAAATGCAATCGGGCTCGGATTTATTTGAGTTTGAGCTAATGGCATTGTAAATGGTAATGTATTTTTGCTAAGTGTTATGGAGTGTGTTAATGTGGTGTGTAGTGGAATTATGTGTGTTAGATTGGCATTGTAGCAATGGTGGCATGCTGTGTTTTTACATGAATATGTTTAAAACTAAAGTGCACCATACTGAGACTGCTACAATACTTAATTGTGGATATGTAACAATTGATGCATGTACTGATGGCCGTGACTGCCTGTAGAAATTGTGCACTGATGGCTGGTGGTGTGTGTGCTTGGTAAAGTACTGCACTGCCAGCTGGAGGTGTGTGTGCCTTGTGGAAGGGTGCACTGACGGATTGTTGGTGTGTAGTTAGTAAAAGTGTGCACAGATGGCTGATGGTGTGTGTGTTTGGTGAAAGGGTGCACTGATGGTTGCTGGTGAGTGCGCCTTGTAAAAGGATGCACTGACGGCTGGTGTTGTACGCCTGGTGGTGTTTGTTGTTTGTGAAAGTGTGCATTGATGGCTGATGGTGTTTGGCCCTGGTGATAGCGTGCACTGACGGCTAGTGGTGTGTTGTTGTGTGTGTGGTTGTGTGTGTGGTTGTGTTTGTTGTGGTGAGTCTGTGGGGGTGAGTCTGTGGGGGTGAGTCTGTGGGGGTGAGTCTGTGGGGGTGAGTGTGTTGTGGTGAGTGGTGATGAGTGTGTGGTGGTGAGAGAGTGGTGTGTGTGTGGTGTGTGTGTGTGGTATGTGTGTGTCGTGTATGTGTGGGTCTGCAAGCAGCTGCTGCCTGGCACTGAAGCCTTGTTCCCTTCACAGCAGCAGCACGCACGCGGCACACTCCAGATCTGATACATGTGATTCTCTAAATTGTGTTGATGGAATCTGCAGGGCTGCTCTGTGTCTTCATCCTTCTTGGGTCTGCAGGCAGCCGCTGCCTGGCACTGAAGCCTTGTTCCCTTCACAGCATCAGCACGCACGCGGCACACTCCACATCTGATGCATGTCATTCTCTAAATTGCTGCCTGTGCTGATCTAATCTGCAGGACTGCTCTGTCTCATCATCCTTCCTGGGTCTCCAAGCAGCCGCTGCCTGCCACTGAAGCCTAGTTCCCTTCACAGCAGCACGGCAGACACGCACACGCGGCACTGCCGATCTGTGCTGATCTAATATGCAGGGCTGCTCTGTGTCTTCATCCTTCTTGGGTCTGCAAGCAGCTGCTGCCTGGCACTGAAGCCTTGTTCCCTTCACACCAGCAGCACGCACGCGGCACACTCCAGTTCTGATGCATGTGATTCTCTAAATTGTGTTGATGGAATATGCAGGGCTGCTCTGTATCTTCATCCTTCTTGGGTCTGCAAGCAGCCGCTGCCTGCCACTGAAGCCTAGTTCCCTTCACAGCAGCACGGCAGCCACGCACACGCAGCACTGCCGATCTGTGCTGATCTAATCTGCAGGGCTGCTCTGTGTCTTCATCCTTCTTGGGTCTGCAAGCAGCTGCTGCCTGGCACTGAAGCCTTGTTCCCTTCACACCAGCAGCACGCACGCGGCACACTCCAGTTCTGATGCATGTGATTCTCTAAATTGTGTTGATGGAATATGCAGGGCTGCTCTGTGTCTTCATCCTTCTTGGGTCTGCAAGCAGCCGCTGCCTGCCACTGAAGCCTAGTTCCCTTCACAGCAGCACGGCAGACACGCACACACGGCACTGCCGATCTGTGCTGATCTAATCTGCAGGGCTGCTCTGTGTCTTCATCCTTCTTGGGTCTGCAAGCAGCCGCTGCCTGGCACTGAAGCCTTGTTCCCTTCACAGCAGCAGCACGCACGCGACACACTCCAGATCTGATGCATGTGATTCTGTAAATTGTGTTGATGGAATCTGCAGGGTTGCTCTGTGTCTTCATCCTTCTTGGGTCTGCAAGTACCCGCTGCCTGGCACTGAAGCCTTGTTCCCTTCACAGCAGCAGCACGCACGCGGCACACTCCAGATCTGATACATGTGATTCTCTAAATTGTGTTGATGGAATCTGCAGGGCTTCTCTGTGTCTTCATCCTTCTTGGGTCTGCAAGCAGCCGCTGCCTGGCACTGAAGCCTGGTTCCCTTCACAGCAGCAGCACGCACGCGGCACACTCCACATCTGATGCATGTCATTCTCTAAATTGCTGCCTGTGCTGATCTAATCTGCAGGACTGCTCTGTCTCATCATCCTTCTTGGGTCTCCAAGCAGCCGCTGCCTGCCACTGAAGCCTAGTTCCCTTCACAGCAGCACGGCAGACACGCACACGCGGCACTGCCGATCTGTGCTGATCTAATATGCAGGGCTGCTCTGTGTCTTCATCCTTCTTGGGTCTGCAAGCAGCTGCTGCCTGGCACTGAAGGCTTGTTCCCTTCACACCAGCAGCACGCACGCGGCACACTCCAGTTCTGATGCATGTGATTCTCTAAATTGTGTTGATGGAATATGCAGGGCTGCTCTGTGTCTTCATCCTTCTTGGGTCTGCAAGCACCCGCTGCCTGGAACTGAAGCCTTGTTCCATCCTTCTTGGGTCTGCAAGCAGCCGCTGCCTGGCACTGAAGCCTTGTTCCCTTCACAGCAGCAGCACGCATGCGACACACTCCAGATCTGATGCATGTGATTCTGTAAATTGTGTTGATGGAATCTGCAGGGCTGCTCTGTGTCTTCATCCTTCTTGGGTCTGCAAGTACCCGCTGCCTGGCACTGAAGCCTTGTTCCCTTCACAGCAGCAGCACGCACGCGGCACACTCCAGATCTGATACATGTGATTCTCTAAATTGTGTTGATGGAATCTGCAGGGCTTCTCTGTGTCTTCATCCTTCTTGGGTCTGCAAGCAGCCGCTGCCTGGCACTGAAGCCTGGTTCCCTTCACAGCAGCAGCACGCATGCGGCACACTCCACATCTGATGCATGTCATTCTCTAAATTGCTGCCTGTGCTGATCTAATCTGCAGGACTGCTCTGTCTCATCATCCTTCTTGGGTCTCCAAGCAGCCGCTGCCTGCCACTGAAGCCTAGTTCCCTTCACAGCAGCACGGCAGACACGCACACGCGGCACTGCCGATCTGTGCTGATCTAATATGCAGGGCTGCTCTGTGTCTTCATCCTTCTTGGGTCTGCAAGCAGCTGCTGCCTGGAACTGAAGCCTGATCTGTGCTGATCTAATCTGCAGGGCTGATCTGTGTCTTCATCCTTCTTGGGTCTGCAAGCAGCCGCTGCCTGGCACTGAAGCCTAGTTCCCTTCACAGCAGCACGGCAGACATGCACACGCGGCACTGCCGATCTGTGCTGATCTAATCTGCAGGGCTGCTCTGTGTCTTCATCCTTCTTGGGTCTGCAAGCAGCCGCTGCCTGGCACTGAAGCCTAGTTCCCTTCACAGCAGCACGGCAGACACGCACACGCGGCACTGCCGATCTGTGCTCATCTAATCTGCAGGGCTGCTCTGTGTCTTCATCCTTCTTGGGTCTGCAAGCAGCTGCTGCCTGGCACTGAAGCCTTGTTCCCTTCACAGCAGCAGCACGCACGCGGCACACTCCAGTTCTGATGCATGTGATTCTCTAAATTGTGTTGATGGAATATGCAGGGCTGCTCTGGGTCTTCATCCTTCTTGGGCCTGCAAGTAGCCGCTGCCTGCCACTGAAGCCTAGTTCCCTTCACAGCAGCACGGCAGACACGCACACGCGGCCCAGCCGATCTGTGCTGATCTAATCTGCAGGGCTGCTTCGTGTCTTCATCCTTCTTGGGTCTGCAAGCAGCTGCTGCCTGGCACTGAAGCCTTGTTCCCTTCACAGCAGCAGCACGCACGCGACACACTCCAGATCTGATGCATGTGATTCGGTAAATTATGTTGATGGAATCTGCAGGGCTGCTCTGTGTCTTCATCCTTCTTGGGTCTGCAAGCACCCGCTGCCTGGCACTGAAGCCTTGTTCCCTTCAATCTGATGCATGTCATTCTCTAAATTGCTGCCTGTGCTGATCTAATCTGCAGGACTGCTCTGTCTCATCATCCTTCTTGTGTCTCCAAGCAGCCGCTGCCTGCCACTGAAGCCTAGTTCCCTTCACAGCAGCACGGCAGACACGCACACGCGGCACTGCCGATCTGTGCTGATCTAATATGCAGGGCTGCTCTGTGTCTACATACTTCAAAAGAATGCACTGACGGCTGCCTGGTGTTGTACGCCTGATGGTGTTTGTGCTTGGTGAAAAAGTGCACTGATGGCTGGTGGTGTTTGGCCCTGGTGAAAGCGTGCACTGTCGGCTGGTGTTGTGTTGTTGTGTGTGTGGTTGTGTTTGTGGGGGTGAGTCTGTGGGGGTGAGTCTGTGGGGGTGAGTCTGTGGTAGTGAGTGTGTTGTGGTGAATGGTGTTGAGTGTGTGGTGGTGAGAGAGTGGTGTGTGTGTGGTGTGTGTGTGTGGTATGTGTGTGTCGTGTATGTGTGTGTGGTGTGTATATGGTGTGACAAGCTGTTTTCAGTATTCGCCTTAACCATGTCTATAGATTGTTCTAAGAACACACTGATGTAAGGCATAAGACAACAAATGTTTAGTTTTAAAAACATGTGAAGTTACAGAAAGTAGAAAAAACAGACTCTCAAACACTCTTGGCCTCATAAAAGTGAAGAGGACATCTGTTTTCTGTTAATTACTTCTTATCTCATCTTGTCAGAGTAGTGTCACATTCCTGCCCTCTTCCCTGGCCTCATGCTTCATGGAGATGGGGAAAACAGATTCAAAGCTTTGTTTTCCCACTAAGACAAGGATCCATTAAAAAAAAGCGGCAGCATATTGTCCCAAACATAAGTCCCTTAAAAGTTTTTGTTTAATAGCAAATGTAAGAGGGTATCTCTCCAGTCCCTAGTGAGATAGATGGGGACATCCCTCTCCTCGAATCTTTTAAGGAGATGACTATTGAGTCTTCTCAGAGACTAATTACACAGTGCAAATCTGGCTCTCCTCTTGATCTGATTCCGGCTACTATGATGGGTATTCTTGCCCCTATACTGATTGAGCCCCTCCTTGATATCTGGAATTGTTCTCTGGGTTCAGGCCAGTTCCCCTCCATATGGAAGGAGGCCATGCTGGTCCCGATCCTTAAAAAGGCGAATTCAGATCCTAGCCTCTTCTCAAACTACCGGCCCATTTCCCTTCTCCCCCAGTCAGCTAAGATCTTGGAGAAAGCAGTTCAACTGCAATTGGCTGAATTTCTGGAGACTAATCTGCTTCTCCATGACTCTCAGTCGGGATTCAGAGCAGGCTTCAGTACGGAGACAGCTCTCCTTGAAGTCTCCGAAACTGTCAGAGAGTGTGTGGATAGGGGCGAGGAGGCCATGTTGGTCCTCCTCGACCTATCCACCGCCTTTGATACGGTTTCCCACACAATCTTATTGGATCGCCTGTGCCAGTTGGGCATAGGAGGCACTGTGTTGACCTGGATCAGTTCCTTTTTGAAGGATCGTTCTCAGAGGGTCTTTCTGAAGCCTTTTACTTCGACTGAGAAACCTCTTCTTTGTGGTGTCCCCCAGGGCTCGGCCCTGAGCCCTTTATTATTTAATGTGTATCTTGCCCCTCTGGCCAAGGTGGTGGAATCTTGGGGAGTCAGAGTGATCTCCTATGCTGATGATACCCAGCTGATGTTTTCTTTTAGGGATCACTCTGACACCTCTTTTGCCAACTTTCGTCAGTGTTTAAATAACATCTGCAATTGGATGACCACCAACCACCTTAGGCTTAATACTGATAAAACGGAGGTTATGTTTTTTAATCAGAAAACTCCTATTCCATCCAGCCTGTGGTGGCCAGTGGTCCTTGACCCCCCCCCGATACCAGCTATTACAGTTCGCAATCTGGGCTTCCTGTTTGATAATACCCTTTCTTGTGCTCCTCACATTACTAAGACTACATCTGCCTGTTTTGCGAAATTGGGTATGATTAAAAAGATTTTGCCTTACCTCCCATTGAATGCTCGTAGAACGGTGGTTCAGTCACTGATCACGTCTCACTTAGACTATGCGAACAGTCTCTACGCAGGTGCCCCTCTATACCAGATTGAACGTCTGCAAATCGTGCAGAATGCCGCTGCCAGATTGATTGGCAATATTCCGTTTCGACAATCTGTAGCACCCTATCGTAAACAACTGCATTGGCTCCCTATTACTAAACGGATCCACTTTAAGATACTGATTCTTGCTTTTCGAGCCTTGAACAATCTTGGCCCAGGCTATCTGAAAAAACGTCTTGTTCTATCACACTCTGTGAGATCCTTACGATCCAATAGTTTACGTCTCTTGGTTGTCCCACGCTTCCGCCTTTCTAGAGTAGGCGGTAGAGCTTTTGGAGTAGCAGCAGCTAGACTGTGGAACAACCTCCCCTTGGAGCTAAGATTTGTCCCCACTGAATCCATCTTTCGCCGCAAACTAAAGACTTGGCTGTTCTCTTCTTGATTCTCTCCTCCTTCTCCGGGCTCATTAGTTGTTAGCGCCGGGACACCCCCTCGGGGGTAGCCGTGCGCTCTATAAAATTCAAAAATAAATAAATAAATAAATAAATAAGAGGACCTGCAACATATTCGCTATATTTATTTCTTCCAATTATGTGATGTTCGTACCTTTTGTGCTGCTAGCTTAAATGAATATGGGTGTGCCTGTATGTCTGTGTGTAGTGTGTGTACTCTTCCATACCTACTGTAACAGTGAACCCACGCTGCCTTCACTGTAGCTAGTTATTTGTGTGTAGTATATTTGTGTGCGTGGTGTATTGTGTTATATTGTATTGTAATTCCATTTATGTAGCACTTACTACCCCTGACGAGGAGTCGAAGTGGTATGCTTGTATGTGCAGCAGGGTCTGTGTGTGTGTGGTATGTGTGTGTGTGGTATGTGTGTGTGGTGTATATGTGTGTATAGTGTGTGTGGTGTTATGTATGTGTGTGGTGGACTTAGGTTGAGTGTTTCTTTCCTGCACACTCACACACTGCCCCTACACATTCACACACTGCTCACCCTGTACACTCACACTGTTCACCCTGCATACTCACACACTGTTCATCCTGCACACTCATCCTGCACACTCACACAATGTGCACCCTGCACACTTACACACTGTTCACCCTTCACACTCGCACACTGGAGTTACTGGCACTCTGCTTACTAGCTGTACTTGTCTCCTTATGTGTACGTGGTAATGTCACTGATGACTAAAATGTGCTTTATATTCGCACTGTTTGCATGCCAGCTATAAAAGTTTATCTGTTTTTCCCTTGCCTAGAACAAGCAAAGTTGTCGGGATTGTACCATAATCCATTTATAACGAGGTCGCCTAACATATGGCTGACTCTTCCCAGCCCTACCAGCACTTCAGTAATGTCAGGAGCGACTCATATTAGGACAGTATTTCTCTGATTAGCAATAAAAGGTATGTTGCTGGAATACTGCTTGCGCCTAGTTCCCTTCACAGCAGCACGGCAGACACGCACACGCGGCACTGCCGATCTGTGCTGATCTAATCAGCAGGGCTGCTCTGTCTCATCATCCTTCTTGGGTCTACAGGCAGCCGCTGCCTGCCACTGAAGCCTAGTTCCCTTCACAGCAGCACGGCAGACACGCACATGCGGCACTGCCGATCTGTGCTGATCTAATCTGCAGGGCTGCTCTGTGTCTTCATCCTTCTTGGGTCTGCAAGCAGCCGCTGCCTGGCACTGAAGCCTTGTTCCCTTCACAGCAGCAGCACGCACGCGACACACTCCAGATCTGATGCATGTGATTCTGTAAATTGTGTTGATGGAATCTGCAGGACTGCTCTGTGTCTTCATCCTTCTTGGGTCTGCAAGCACCCGCTGCCTGCCACTGAAGCCTAGTTCCCTTCACATCAGCACGGCAGACACGCACACGCGGCACTGCCGATATGTGCTGATCTAATCTGCAGGGCTGCTCTGTGTCTTCATCCTTCTTGGGTCTGCAAGCAGCCGCTGCCTGGCACTGAAGCCTAGTTCCCTTCACAGCAGCAGCACGCACGCGGCACACTCCAGATCTGATGCATGTGATTCTCTAAATTGTGTTGATGGAATTTGCAGAGCTGCTCTCTGTCTTCATCCTTCAAAAGAATGCACTGACAGCTGCCTGGTGTTGTACGCCTGATGGTGTTTGTGCTTGGTGAAAAAGTGCACTGATGGCTGGTGGTGTTTGGCCCTGGTGAAAGCGTGCACTGATGGCTGGTGTTGTGTGGTTGTGTGTGTGGTTGTGTTTGTAGTGGTGAGTCTGAGGGGGTGAGTCTGTGGGGGTGAGTCTGTGGGAGTGAATCTGTGGGGGTGAGTCTGTGGGGGTGAGTGTGTTGTGGTGAGTGGTGATGAGTGTGTGGTGGTGAGAGAGTGGTGTGTGTGTGGTGTGTGTGTGTGGTATGTGTGTGTCGTGTATGTGTGGGTCTGCAAGCAGCGGCTGCCTGGCACTGAAGCCTTGTTCCCTTCACAGCAGCAGCACGCACGCGGCACACTCCAGATCTGATACATGTGATTCTCTAAATTGTGTTGATGGAATCTGCAGGGCTGCTCTGTGTCTTTATCCTTCTTGGGTCTGCAGGCAGCCGCTGCCTGGCACTGAAGCCTGGTTCCCTTCACAGCAGCAGCACGCACGCGGCACACTCCACATCTGATGCATGTCATTCTCTAAATTGCTGCCTGTACTGATCTAATCTGCAGGGCTGCTCTGTGTCTTCATCCTTCTTGGGTCTGCAAGCAGCTGCTGCCTGGCACTGAAGCCTGATATGTGCTGATCTAATCTGCAGGGCTGCTCTGTGTCTTCATCCTTCTTGGGTCTGCAAGCAGCCGCTGCCTGGCACTGAAGCCTAGTTCCCTTCACAGCAGCACGGCAGACACGCACACGCGGCACTGCCGATCTGTGCTGATCTAATCTGCAGGGCTGCTCTGTGTCTTCATCCTTCTTGGGTCTGCAAGCAGCCGCTGCCTGGCACTGAAGCCTAGTTCCCTTCACAGCAGCAGCACGCACGCGGCACACTCCAGATCTGATGCATGTGATTCTCTAAATTGTGTTGATGGAATTTGCAGAGCTGCTCTGTGTCTTCATCCTTCAAAAGAATGCACTGACAGCTGCCTGGTGTTGTACGCCTGATGGTGTTTGTGCTTGGTGAAAAAGTGCACTGATGGCTGGTGGTGTTTGGCCCTGGTGAAAGCGTGCACTGATGGCTGGTGTTGTGTGGTTGTGTGTGTGGTTGTGTTTGTAGTGGTGAGTCTGTGGGGGTGAGTCTGTGGGGGTGAGTCTGTGGGGGTGAGTCTGTGGGGGTGATTCTGTGGGGGTGAGTCTGTGGGGGTGAGTGTGTTGTGGTGAGTGGTGATGAGTGTGTGGTGGTGAGAGAGTGGTGTGTGTGTGGTGTGTGTGTGTGGTATGTGTGTGTCGTGTATGTGTGGGTCTGCAAGCAGCTGCTGCCTGGCATTGAAGCCTTGTTCCCTTCACAGCAGCAGCACGCACGCGGCACACTCCAGATCTGATACATGTGATTCTCTAAATTGTGTTGATGGAATCTGCAGGGCTGCTCTGTGTCTTTATCCTTCTTGGGTCTGCAGGCAGCCGCTGCCTGGCACTGAAGCCTGGTTCCCTTCACAGCAGCAGCACGCACGCGGCACACTCCACATCGGATGCATGTCATTCTCTAAATTGCTGCCTGTGCTGATCTAATCTGTAGGACTGCTCTGTCTCATCATCCGTCTTGGGTCTCCAAGCAGCCGCTGCCTGCCACTGAAGCCTAGTTCCCTTCACAGCAGCACGGCAGACATGCACACGCGGTACTGCCGATCTGTGCTGATCTAATATGCAGGGCTGCTCTGTGTCTTCATCCTTCTTGGGTCTGCAAACAGCTGCTGCCTGGCACTGAAGCCTGATCTGTGGTGATCTAATCTGCAGGGCTGCTCTGTGTCTTCATCCTTCTTGGGTCTGCAAGCAGCCGCTGCCTGGCACTGAAGCCTAGTTCCCTTCACAGCAGCACGGCAGCCACGCACACGCGGCACTGCCGATCTGTGCTGATCTAATGTGCAGGGCTGCTCTGTGTCTTCATCCTTCTTGGGTCTGCAAGCAGCTGCTGCCTGGCACTGAAGCCTTGTTCCCTTCACAGCAGCAGCACGCACGTGGCACACTCCAGTTCTGATGCATGTGATTCTCTAAATTGTGTTGATGGAATATGCAGGGCTGCTCTGTGTCTTCATCCTTCTTGGGTCTGCAAGCAGCCGCTGCCTGCCACTGAAGCCTAGTTCCCTTCACAGCAGCACGGCAGACACGCACACGCGGCACTGCCGATCTGTGCTGATCTAATCTGCAGGGCTGCTCTGTGTCTTCATCCTTCTTGGGTCTGCAAGCAGCCGCTGCCTGGCACTGAAGCCTAGTTCCCTTCACAGCAGCAGCATGCACGCGACACTCCAGATCTGATGCATATGATTCTGTAAATTGTGTTGATGGAATCTGCAGGGCTGCTCTGTGTCTTCATCCTTCTTGGGTCTTCAAGCACCCGCTGCCTGGCACTGAAGCCTTGTTCCCTTCAATCTGATGCATGTCATTCTCTAAATTGCTGCCTGTGCTGATCTAATCTGCAGGACTGCTCTGTCTCATCATCCTTCTTGGGTCTTCAAGCAGCCGCTGCCTGCCACTGAAGCCTAGTTCCCTTCACAGCAGCACGGCAGACACGCACACGCGGCACTGCCGATCTGCGCTGATCTAATATACAGGGCTGCTCTGTGTCTTCATCCTTCTTGGGTCTGCAAGCAGCTGCTGCCTGGCACTGAAGCCTGATCTGTGCTGATCTAATCTGCAGGGCTGCTCTGTGTCTTCATCCTTCTTGGGTCTGCAAGCAGCCGCTGCCTGGCACTGAAGCCTTGTTCCCTTCACAGCAGCAGCACGCACGCGACACACTCCAGATCTGATGCATGTGATTCTGTAAATTGTGTTGATGGAATCTGCAGGGCTGCTCTGTTTCTTCATCCTTCTTGGGTCTGCAAGCACCCGCTGCCTGGCACTGAAGCCTTTTCCCTTCACAGAAGCAGCACGCACGCGGTACACTCCAGATCTGATACATGTGAATCTCTAAATTGTGTTGATGGAATCTGCAGGGCTGCTCTGTGTCTTCATCCTTCTTGGGTCTGCAGGCAGCCGCTGCCTGGCACTGAAGCCTGGTTCCCTTCACAGCAGCAGCACGCACGCGGCACACTCCACATCTGGTGCATGTCATTCTCTAAATTGCTGCCTGTGCTGATCTAATCTGCAGGACTGCTCTGTCTCATCATCCTTCTTGGGTCTCCAAGCAGCCACTGCCTGTCACTGAAGCCTAATTCCCTTCACAGCAGCACGGCAGACACGCACACGTGGCACTGCCGATCGTGGCTGATCTAATATGCAGGGCTGCTCTGTGTCTTCATCCTTCTTGGGTCTGCAAGCAGCTGCTGCCTGGCACTGAAGCCTGATCTGTGCTGATCTAATCTGCAGGGCTGCCCTGTGTCTTCATCCTTCTTGGGTCTGCAAGCAGCCGCTGCCTGGCACAGAAGCCTAGTTCCCTTCACAGCAGCACGGCAGACACGCACACGCCTCACTGCCGATCTGTGCTGATCTAATATGCAGGGCTGCTCTGTGTCTTCATCCTTCTTGGGTCTGCAAGCAGCTGCTGCCTGGCACTGAAGCCTGATCTGTGCTGATCTAATCTGCAGGGCTGCTCTGTGTCTTCATCCTTCTTGGGTCTGCAAGCAGCCGCTGCCTGGCACTTAAGCCTAGTTCCCTTCACAGCAGCAGCACGCACGCGGCACACTCCAGATCTGATGCATGTGATTCTCTAAATTGTGTTGATGGAATTTGCAGAGCTGCTCTGTGTCTTCATCCTTCAAAAGAATGCACTGACGGCTGCCTGGTGTTGTACGCCTGATGGTGTTTGTGCTTGGTGAAAAAGTGCACTGATGGCTGGTGGTGTTTGGCGCTGGTGAAAGCGTGCACTGGCGGCTGGTGTTGTGTTGTTGTGTGTGTGGTTGTGTTTGTAGTGGTGAGTCTGTGGGGGTGAGTCTGTGGGGGTGAGTCTGTGGGGGTGAGTCTGTGAGGCTGAGTCTGTGGGGGTGAGTGTGTTGTGGTGAGTGGTGATGAGTGTGTGGTGGTGAGAGAGTGGTGTGTGTGTGGTGTGTGTGTGTGGTATGTGTGTGTCGTGTATGTGTGGGTCTGCAAGCAGCTGCTGCCTGGCACTAAAGCCTTGTTCCCTTCACAGAAGCAGCACGCACGCGGTACACTCCTGATCTGATACATGTGATTCTCTAAATTGTGTTGATGGAATCTGCAGGGCTGCTCTGTGTCTTCATCCTTCTTGGGTCTGCAGGCAGCCGCTGCCTGGCACTGAAGCCTGGTTCCCTTCACAGCAGCAGCACGCACGCGGCACACTCCACATCTGGTGCATGTCATTCTCTAAATTGCTGCCTGTGCTGATCTAATCTGCAGGACTGCTCTGTCTCATCATCCTTCTTGGGTCTCCAAGCAGCCGCTGCCTGCCACTGAAGCCTAGTTCCCTTCACAGCAGCACGGCAGACACGCACACGCGGCACTGCCGATCTGTGCTGATCTAATATGCAGGGCTGCTCTGTGTCTTCATCCTTCTTGGGTCTGCAAGCAGCCGCTGCCTGGCACTGAAGCCTTGTTCCCTTCACAGCAGCAGCACGCACGCGACACACTCCAGATCTCATGCATGTGATTCTGTAAATTGTGTTGATGGAATCTGCAGGGCTGCTCTGTGTCCTCATCCTTCTTGGGTCTGCAAGCAGCTGCTGCCTGGCACTGAATCCTGATCTGTGCTGATCTAATCTGCAGGGCTGCTCTGTGTCTTCATCCTTCTTGGGTCTGCAAGCACCCGCTGCCTGGCCCTGAAGCCTTGTTCCCTTCACAGCAGCAGCACGCATGCGGCACACTCCACATCTGATGCATGTCATTCTCTAAATTGCTGCCTGTGCTGATCTAATCTGCAGGACTGCTCTGTCTCATCATCCTTCTTGGGTCTCCAAGTAGCCGCTGCCTGCCACTGAAGCCTAGTTCCCTTCACAGCAGCACGGCAGACATGCACACGCGGCACTGCCGATCTGTGCTGATCTAATATGCAGGGCTGCTCTGTGTCTTCATCCTTCTTGGGTCTGCAAGCAGCTGCTGCCTGGCACTGAAGCCTGATCTGTGCTGATCTAATCTGCAGGGCTGCTCTGTGTCTTCATCCTTTTTGGGTCTGCAAGCAGCCGCTGCCTGGCACTGAAGCCTAGTTCCCTTCACAGCAGCAGCACGCACGCGGCACACTCCAGATCTGATGCATGTGATTCTCTAAATTGTGTTGATGGAATTTGCAGAGCTGCTCTGTGTCTTCATCCTTCAAAAGAATTCACTGACGGCTGCCTGGTGTTGTACGCCTGATGGTGTTTGTGCTTGGTGAAAAAGTGCACTGATGGCTGGTGGTGTTTGGCGCTGGTGAAAGCGTGCACTGGCGGCTGGTGTTGTGTTGTTGTGTGTGTGGTTGTGTTTGTAGTGGTGAGTCTGTGGGGGTGAGTCTGTGGGGGTGAGTCTGTGGGGCTGAGTCTGTGAGGGTGAGTCTGTGGGGGTGAGTGTGTTGTGGTGAGTGGTGATGAGTGTGTGGTGGTGAGAGAGTGGTGTGTGTGTGGTGTGTGTGTGTGGTATGTGTGTGTCGTGTATGTGTGGGTCTGCAAGCAGCTGCTGCCTGGCACTGAAGCCTTGTTCCCTTCACAGAAGCAGCACGCACGCGGTACACTCCAGATCTGATACAGGTGATTCTCTAAATTGTGTTGATGGAATCTGCAGGGCTGCTCTGTGTCTTCATCCTTCTTGGGTCTGCAGGCAGCCGCTGCCTGGCACTGAAGCCTGGTTCCCTTCACAGCAGCAGCACGCACGCGGCACACTCCACATCTGGTGCATGTCATTCTCTAAATTGCTGCCTGTGCTGATCTAATCTGCAGGACTGCTCTGTCTCATCATCCTTCTTGGGTCTCCAAGCAGCCGCTGCCTGCCACTGAAGCCTAGTTCCCTTCACAGCAGCACGGCAGACACGCACACGCGGCACTGCCGATCTGTGCTGATCTAATCTGCAGGGCTGCTCTGTGTCTTCATCCTTCTTGGGTCTGCAAGCAGCCGCTGCCTGGCACTGAAGCCTAGTTCCCTTCACAGCAGCAGCATGCACGCGACACTCCAGATCTGATGCATATGATTCTGTAAATTGTGTTGATGGAATCTGCAGGGCTGCTCTGTGTCTTCATCCTTCTTGGGTCTTCAAGCACCCGCTGCCTGGCACTGAAGCCTTGTTCCCTTCAATCTGATGCATGTCATTCACTAAATTGCTGCCTGTGCTGATCTAATCTGCAGGACTGCTCTGTCTCATCATCCTTCTTGGGTTTCCAAGCAGCCGCTGCCTGCCACTGAAGCCTAGTTCCCTTCACAGCAGCACGGCAGACACGCACACGCGGCACTGCCGATCTGTGCTGATCTAATATACAGGGCTGCTCTGTGTCTTCATCCTTCTTGGGTCTGCAAGCAGCTGCTGCCTGGCACTGAAGCCTGATCTGTGCTGATCTAATCTGCAGGGCTGCTCTGTGTCTTCATCCTTCTTGGGTCTGCAAGCAGCTGCTGCCTGGCACTGAAGCCTTGTTCCCTTCACAGCAGCAGCACGCACGCGACACACTCCAGATCTGATGCATGTGATTCTGTAAATTGTGTTGATGGAATCTGCAGGGCTGCTCTGTGTCTTCATCCTTCTTGGGTCTGCAAGCACCCGCTGCCTGGCACTGAAGCCTTTTCCCTTCACAGAAGCAGCACGCACGCGGTACACTCCAGATCTGATACATGTGAATCTCTAAATTGTGTTGATGGAATCTGCAGGGCTGCTCTGTGTCTTCATCCTTCTTGGGTCTGCAGGCAGCCGCTGCCTGGCACTGAAGCCTGGTTCCCTTCACAGCAGCAGCACGCACGCGGCACACTCCACATCTGGTGCATGTCATTCTCTAAATTGCTGCCTGTGCTGATCTAATCTGCAGGACTGCTCTGTCTCATCATCCTTCTTGGGTCTCCAAGCAGCCGCTGCCTGTCACTGAAGCCTAATTCCCTTCACAGCAGCACGGCAGACACGCACACGCGGCACTGCCGATCTGTGCTGATCTAATATGCAGGGCTGCTCTGTGTCTTCATCCTTCTTGGGTCTGCAAGCAGCCGCTGCCTGGCACTGAAGCCTTGTTCCCTTCACAGCAGCAGCACGCACGCGACACACTCCAGATCTCATGCATGTGATTCTGTAAATTGTGCTGATGGAATCTGCAGGGCTGCTCTGTGTCTTCATCCTTCTTGGGTCTGCAAGCAGCTGCTGCCTGGCACTGAATCCTGATCTGTGCTGTTCTAATCTGCAGGGCTGCTCTGTGTCTTCATCCTTCTTGGGTCTGCAAGCACCCGCTGCCTGGCCCTGAAGCCTTGTTCCCTTCACAGCAGCAGCACGCATGCGGCACACTCCACATCTGATGCATGTCATTCTCTAAATTGCTGCCTGTGCTGATCTAATCTGCAGGACTGCTCTGTCTCATCATCCTTCTTGGGTCTCCAAGTAGCCGCTGCCTGCCACTGAAGCCTAGTTCCCTTCACAGCAGCACGGCAGACACGCACACGCGGCACTGCCGATCTGTGCTAATCTAATATGCAGGGCTGCTCTGTGTCTTCATCCTTCTTGGGTCTGCAAGCAGCTGCTGCCTGGCACTGAAGCCTGATCTGTGCTGATCTAATCTGCAGGGCTGCTCTGTGTCTTCATCCTTCTTGGGTCTGCAAGCAGCCGCTGCCTGGCACTGAAGCCTAGTTCCCTTCACAGCAGCAGCACGCACGCGGCACACTCCAGATCTGATGCATGTGATTCTCTAAATTGTGTTGATGGAATTTGCAGAGCTGCTCTGTGTCTTCATCCTTCAAAAGAATGCACTGACGGCTGCCTGGTGTTGTACGCCTGATGGTGTTTGTGCTTGGTGAAAAAGTGCACTGATGGCTGGTGGTGTTTGGCGCTGGTGAAAGCGTGCACTGGCGGCTGGTGTTGTGTTGTTGTGTGTGTGGTTGTGTTTGTAGTGGTGAGTCTGTGGGGGTGAGTCTGTGGGGCTGAGTCTGTGAGGGTGAGTCTGTGGGGGTGAGTGTGTTGTGGTGAGTGGTGATGAGTGTGTGGTGGTGAGAGAGTGGTGTGTGTGTGGTGTGTGTGTGTGGTATGTGTGTGTCGTGTATGTGTGGGTCTGCAAGCAGCTGCTGCCTGGCACTGAAGCCTTGTTCCCTTCACAGAAGCAGCACGCACGCGGTACACTCCAGATCTGATACAGGTGATTCTCTAAATTGTGTTGATGGAATCTGCAGGGCTGCTCTGTGTCTTCATCCTTCTTGGGTCTGCAGGCAGCCGCTGCCTGGCACTGAAGCCTGGTTCCCTTCACAGCAGCAGCACGCACGCGGCACACTCCACATCTGGTGCATGTCATTCTCTAAATTGCTGCCTGTGCTGATCTAATCTGCAGGACTGCTCTGTCTCATCATCCTTCTTGGGTCTCCAAGCAGCCGCTGCCTGCCACTGAAGCCTAGTTCCCTTCACAGCAGCACGGCAGACACGCACACGCGGCACTGCCGATCTGTGCTGATCTAATATGCAGGGCTGCTCTGTGTCTTCATCCTTCTTGGGTCTGCAAGCAGCCGCTGCCTGGCACTGAAGCCTTGTTCCCTTCACAGCAGCAGCACGCACGCGACACACTCCAGATCTGATGCATTGGATTCTGTAAATTGTGTTGATGGAATCTGCAGGGCTGCTCTGTGTCTTCATCCTTCTTGGGTCTGCAAGCACCCGCTGCCTGGCACTGAAGCCTTGTTCCCTTCAATCTGATGCATGTCATTCTCTAAATTGCTCCCTGTGCTGATCTAATCTGCAGCACTGCTCTGTCTCATCATCCTTCTTGGGTCTCCAAGCAGCCGCTGCCTGCCACTGAAGCCTAGTTCCCTTCACAGCAGCACGGCAGACACGCACACGCGGCACTGCCGATCTGTCCTGATCTAATATGCAGGGCTGCTCTGTGTCTTCATCCTTCTTGGGTCTGCAAGCAGCTGCTGCCTGGCACTGAATCCTGATCTGTGCTGATCTAATCTGCAGGGCTGCTCTGTGTCTTCATCCTTCTTGGGTCTGCAAGCAGCCGCTGCCTGGCACTGAAGCCTTGTTCCCTTCACAGCAGCAGCACGCACGCAACACACTTCAGATCTGATGCATGTGATTCTGTAAATTGTGTTGATGGAATCTGCAGGGCTGCTCTGTGTCTTCATCCTTCTTGGGTCTGCAAGCACCCGCTGCCTGGCCCTGAAGCCTTGTTCCCTTCACAGCAGCAGCACACATGCGGCACACTCCACATCTGATGCATGTCATTCTCTAAATTGCTGCCTGTGCTGATCTAATCTGCAGGACTGCTCTGTCTCATCATCCTTCTTGGGTCTCCAAGTAGCCGCTGCCTGCCACTGAAGCCTAGTTCCCTTCACAGCAGCACGGCAGACACGCACACGCGGCACTGCCGATCTGTGCTGATCTAATATGCAGGGCTGCTCTGTTTCTTCATCCTTCTTGGGTCTGCAAGCAGCTGCTGCCTGGCACTGAAGCCTGATCTGTGCTGATCTAATCTGCAGGGCTGCTCTGTGTCTTCATCCTTCTTGGGTCTGCAAGCAGCCGCTGCCTGGCACTGAAGCCTTGTTCCCTTCACAGCAGCACAGCAGACACGCACACGCGGCACTGCCGATCTGTGCTGATCTAATCTGCAGGGCTGCTCTGTGTCTTCATCCTTCTTGGGTCTGCAAGCAGCCGCTGCCTGCACTGAAGCCTAGTTCCCTTCACAGCAGCAGCACGCACGCGGCACACTCCAGATCTGATGCATGTGATTCTCTAAATTGTGTTGATGGAATTTGCATAGCTGCTCTGTGTCTTCATCCTTCAAAAGAATGCACTGACGGCTGTCTGGTGTTGTACGCCTGATGGTGTTTGTGCTTGGTGAAAAAGTGCACTGATGGCTGGTGGTGTTTGGCCCTGGTGAAAGCGTGCACTGACGGCTGGTGTTGTGTTGTTGTGTGTGTGGTTGTGTTTGTAGTGGTGAGTCTGTGGGGGTGAGTCTGTGGGGGTGAGTCTGTGGGGGTGAGTGTGTTGTGGTGAGTGGTGATGAGTGTGTGGTGGTGAGAGAGTGGTGTGTGTGTGGTGTGTGTGTGTGGTATGTGTGTGTCGTGTATGTGTGGGTCTGCAAGCAGCTGCCTGCCTGGCACTGAAGCCTTGTTCCCTTCACAGCAGCAGAACGCACGCGGCACACTCCAGATCTGATACATGTGATTCTCTAAATTGTGTTGATGGAATCTGCAGGGCTGCTCTGTGTCTTCATCCTTCTTGGGTCTGCAGGCAGCCGCTGCCTTGCACTGAAGCCTGGTTCCCTTCACAGCAGCAGCACGCACGATGCACACTCCACATCTGATGCATGTCATTCTCTAAATTGCTGCCTGTGCTGATCTAATCTGCAGGACTGCTCTGTCTCATCATCCTTCTTGGGTCTCCAAGCAGTCGCTGCCTGCCACTGAAGCCTAGTTCCCTTCACAGCAGCATGGCAGACACGCACATGCGGCACTGCCGATCTGTGCTGATCTAATATGCAGGGCTGCTCTGTGTCTTCATCCTTCTTTGGTCTGCAAGCAGCTGCTGCCTGGCACTGAAGCCTGATCTATGCTGATCTAATCTGCAGGGCTGCTCTGTGTCTTCATCCTTTTTGGGTCTGCAAGCAGCCGCTGCCTGGCACTGAAGCCTTGTTCCCTTCACAGCAGCAGCACGCACGCGACACACTCCAGATCTGATGTATGTGATTCTCTAAATTGTGTTGATGGAATCTGCAGGGCTGCTCTGTGTCTTCATCCTTCTTGGGTCTGCAGGCAGCCGCTGCCTGGCACTGAAGCCTGGTTCCCTTCACAGCAGCAGCACGCACGCGGCACACTCCACATCTGGTGCATGTCATTCTCTAAATTGCTGACTGTGCTGATCTAATCTGCAGGACTGCTCTGTCTCATCATCCTTCTTGGGTCTGCAAGCAGCCGCTGCCTGGCACTGAAGCCTAGTTCCCTTCACAGCAGCACGGCAGACACGCACACGCGGCACTGCCGATCTGTGCTGATCTAATATGCAGGGCTGCTCTGTGTCTTCATCCTTCTTGGATCTGCAAGCAGCTGCTGCCTGGCACTGAAGCCTGATCTGTGCTGATCTAATCTGCAGGGCTGCTCTGTGTCTTCATCCTTCTTGGGTCTGCAAGCAGCCGCTGCCTAGCACTGAAGCCTAGTTCCCTTCACAGCAGCACGGCAGACACGCACACGCGGCACTGCCGATCTGTGCTGATCTAATCTGCAGGGCTGCTCTGTGTCTTCATCCTTCTTGGGTCTGCAAGCAGCCGCTGCCTGGCACTGAAACCTAGTTCCCTTCACAGCAGCAGCACGCACGCGGCACACTCCAGATCTGATGCATGTGATTCTCTAAATTGTGTTGATGGTATTTGCAGAGCTGCTCTGTGTCTTCATCCTTCAAAAGAATGCACTGACGGCTGCCTGGTGTTGTACGCCTGATGGTGTTTGTGCTTGGTGAAAAAGTGCACTGATGGCTGGTGGTGTTTGGCCCTGGTGAAAGCGTGCACTGGCGGCTGGTGTTGTGTTGTTGTGTGTGTGGTTGTGTTTGTAGTGGTGAGTCTGTGGGGGTGAGTCTGTGGGGTGCGTCTGTGGGGGTGAGTCTGTGGGGGTGAGTCTGTCGGGGTGAGTGTGTTGTGGTGAGTGGTTATGAGTGTGTGGTGGTGAGAGAGTGGTGTGTGTGTGGTGTGTGTGTGTGGTATGTGTGTGTCGTGTATGTGTGGGTCTGCAAGTAGCTGCTGCCTGGCACTGAAGCCTTGTTCCCTTCACAGAAGCAGCACGCACGCGGTACACTCCAGATCTGATACATGTGATTCTCTAAAATGTGTTGATGGAATCTGCAGGGCTGCTCTGTGTCTTCATCCTTCTTGGGTCTGCAGGCAGCCGCTGCCTGGCACTGAAGCCTGGTTCCCTTCACAGCAGCAGCATGCACGTGGCACACTCCACATCTGGTGCATGTCATTCTCTAAATTGCTGCCTGTGCTGATCTAATCTGCAGGACTGCTCTGTCTCATCATCCTTCTTGGGTCTCCAAGCAGCCGCTGCCTGCCACTGAAGCCTAGTTCCCTTCACAGCAGCACGGCAGACACGCACACGCGTCACTGCCGATCTGTGCTGATCTAATATGCAGGGCTGCTCTGTGTCTTCATCCTTCTTGGGTCTGCAAGCAGCCGCTGCCTGGCACTGAAGCCTTGTTCCCTTCACAGCAGCAGCACGCACACGACACACTCCAGATCTGATGCATGTGATTCTGTAAATTGTGTTGATGGAATCTGCAGGGCGGCTCTGTGTTTTCATCCTTCTTGGGTCTGCAAGCACCCGCTGCCTGGCACTGAAGCCTTGTTCCCTTCAATCTGATGCATGTCATTCTCTAAATTGCTGCCTGTGCTGATCTAATCTGCAGGACTGCTCTGTCTCATCATCCTTCTTGGGTCTCCAAGCAGCCGCTGCCTGCCACTGAAGCCTAGTTCCCTTCACAGCAGCACGGCAGACACGCACACGCGGCACTGCCGATCTGTGCTGATCTAATATGCAGGGCTGCTCTGTGTCTTCATCCTTCTTGGGTCTGCAAGCAGCTGCTGCCTGGCATTGAATCCTGATCTGTGCTGATCTAATCTGCAGGGCTGCTCTGTGTCTTCATCCTTCTTGGGTCTGCAAGTAGCCGCTGCCTGGCACTGAAGCCTTGTTCCCTTCACAGCAGCAGCACGCACGCGACACACTCCAGATCTGATGCATGTGATTCTGTAAATTGTGTTGATGGAATCTGCAGGGCTGCTCTATGTCATCATCCTTCTTGGGTCTGCAAGCACCCGCTGCCTGGCACTGAAGCCTTGTTCCCTTCACAGCAGCAGCACGTGGCACACTCCAGATCTGATACATGTGATTCTCTAAATTGTGTTGATGGAATCTGCAGGTTGCTCTGTGTCTTCATCCTTCTTGGGTCTGCAGGCAGCCGCTGCCTGGCACTGAAGCCTGGTTCCCTTCACAGCAGCAGCACGCACGCGGCACACTCCACATCTGATGCATGTCAATCTCTAAATTGCTGCCTGTGCTGATCTAATCTGCAGGACTGCTCTGTCTCATCATCCTTCTTGGATCTCCAAGTAGCCGCTGCCTGCCACTGAAGCCTAGTTCCTTCACAGCAGCACGGCAGACACGCACACGCGACACTGCCGATCTGTGCTGATCTAATATGCAGGGCTGCTCTGTGTCTTCATCCTTCTTGGGTCTGCAAGCAGCTGCTGCCTGGCACTGAAGCCTGATCTGTGCTGATCTAATCTGCAGGGCTGCTCTGTGTCTTCATCCTTCTTGGGTCTGCAAGCAGCCGCTGCCTGGCACTGAAGCCTTGTTCCCTTCACAGCAGCATGGCAGACACGCACACGCGGCACTGCCGATCTGTGCTGATCTAATCTGCAGGGCTGCTCTGTGTCTTCATCCTTCTTGGGTCTGCAAGCAGCCGCTGCCTGGCACTGAAGCCTAGTTCCCTTCACAGCAGCAGCACGCACGCGGCACACTCCAGATCTGATGCATGTGATTCTCTAAATTGTGTTGATGGAATTTGCAGAGCTGCTCTGTGTCTTGTCTTCATCCTTCAAAAGAATGCACTGACGGCTGCCTGGTGTTGTACGCCTGATGGTGTTTGTGCTTGGTGAAAAAGTGCACTGATGGCTGGTGGTGTTTGGCCCTGGTGAAAGCGTGCCCTGACGGCTGGTGTTGTGTTGTTGTGTGTGTGGTTGTGTTTGTAGTGGTGAGTCTGTGGGGGTGAGTCTGTGGGGGTGAGTCTGTGGGGGTGAGTCTGTGGGGATGAGTCTGTGGGGGAGAGTCTGTGGGGGTGAGTGTGTTGTGGTGAGTGGTGATGAGTGTGTGGTGGTGAGAGAGTGGTGTGTGTGTGGTGTGTGTGTGTGTGGTATGTGTGTGTCGTGTATGTGTGGGTCTGCAAGCAGCTGCCTGCCTGGCATTGAAGCCTTGTTCCCTTCACAGCAGCAGAACGCACGCGGCACTCTCCAGATCTGATACATGTGATTCTCTAAATTGTGTTGATGGAATCTGCAGGGCTGCTCTGTGTCTTCATCCTTCTTGGGTCTGCAGGCAGCCGCTGCCTGGCACTGAAGCCTGGTTCCCTTCACAGCAGCAGCACGCACGCGGCACACTCCACATCTGATGCATGTCATACTCTATATTGCTGCCTGTGCTGATCTAATCTGCAGGACTGCTCTGTCTCATCATCCTTCTTGGGTTTCCAAGCAGCCGCTGCCTGCCACTGAAGCCTAGTTCCCTTCACAGCAGCATGGCAGACACGCACACGCGGCACTGCCGATCTGTGCTGATCTAATATGCAGGGCTGCTCTGTGTCTTCATCCTTCTTGGGTCTGCAAGCAGCTGCTGCCTGGCACTGAAGCCTGATCTGTGCAGGTGTAATCTGCAGGAAAAAAATGATTTTGACACTAAGACAGACTACGCACGCCCCTACACTTCCCTGCTTCACAAATGACCTGGTTGTGCAATGACTCCAAAAAATGACACACCAAACGGGAAGCTGTGAAAACGACTCGCCCTCGGCACAAGGCACGGAGCAAGAAACGTTCCCATCTTAAGAATCTTCTTGTCTGCACCAGGCTGTGATGCACACCAGACAAATGTTGTGCTTTGCATGGCGCGCGCCCACCAAACGCACTGCAGAATGGTGAACGCGCCCACAGCATCTGGATTCCATTACAGCACCTCCCTGACAGCTCCTAATTGATATTTATGGACGGCCGTGCGCATAACCGCACAGAATATGCCAACAATGGCGACCGGAAATAACATGTAGCCTATCGCGTCAAGGCTACTAAAAAGACAGCACAGCGAAGACGAATCACTAGGCAGATGCCAAACAAAATGACTGAAAAAGCTCGCGCACTGAGGAATTTATCCGGCACAAAACAGAATACCCTTTACAATACGGCTCGCAGCTCCGCCCCACTTCTGACGAAGTGGTGACGTCGCCGAGCCAGTAAAGAACAAGTTACGAGAGGGTGTGACGTCCGCCTGGCATTCATTGTTAGGATTTGCCTGAAGAAAATCATTATTCTACCCACATTGCTGTACCTTTTTTGCAATATTCCCATCCCTTTGAATAAATACTTGTTTAGGAACCTGAAATACACTATGATCACACTTGCATGGGCCGGACAAACAACCCGCAATATGACCTCATTGGAAACTGTACTATAGGTGCCTGGGGTCTTCCAGTTGTGACTGGGCACCGTTTGAATACCTTTCTCACATGGTGTTTAAGCATATATAAACACACATGCACACATACATATATGTGTGTGTTTAAATTAGTATATATTTATATACATAGTATTGAATATAATTTACATTTATTTAATTTACATTATATGAATGTTATGTATTAACATAATTATTTACTATTTTAAACTATATATATATATATATATATATATACATAATTATATTTGTGTATGTTTTTTAACAATATTAGTGTGAGTGGATATTTTTCCCGATATTTTTGTACTTACAATTATAAGTATAGGGTCATGATATTTTTGTAAACAATATTTTTGACACAATATTTTTGCTTTAAGATATTGTAGCTTTTGATATTGTGTCAGTGAACCCTAAATTGAGCAAGATATAGTTATTTTGTCCAAGATGATACAATCTAGTTCATTTGAAAAGCAACGATTTGAACAGACTTTCAACATCAGATAACTTAGCCACTAGACCACATCTCCATGTTTAGCTGCAATAATGTGCCTAGGGGTGGCCTCATAAAGTGTAAAAACATATTTTTACTAAAAAAACTTAAAGGGCTATGTTTCGAGGTTCAGAGTAGCACAAAAGGGCAGAAACCTATTCCTAAACATTCCATATAGTGTGCACGACACATTTCTACCCACTATTCTTTCAAATATATTCGTAGTCTCCACTATTGCTCAAAGACCAGGAAAGTAGCACAGTGGGATAATGTGCTTGCAACAGTGTGTAATATGCGGTGCTTAGGTTCAATTCTAGCAAGATTAACTCAGCCTTTCATTCGTCAGTGATCGGAAGCATGAGTGTAATAGAAATAGAGTTCGCTAATTAGGTTATTTACCTCATCTAGGATATCAGGGACAATGGTAAATTCAGTTTATGGTGAATGGTTTAGTAAATGTTCTTAGTGCCTGCTGCATCCTTGCAGAAAATTAACTTATATGAAACTGTCACTAAGCTGTCCAGGGATCTATGGTTTGTCGGTGTTGTGAGAATCATCATTTTTTTCAGTTCAAAAAATAAGTTTATTAAAAGGAGTGCATGGTAATGATACAAAATAGGAACAAATACTATGAGGGAAACAAAAAGGGAGTAAGAGGGAAAGGGAAACACACGATGATGGAGTAATAAAAAGAAAGAAGAACAATGCAATTTGAAATGAGCAAATCGAAATATAAAAATGAATCATGGATAACAAAGCATAAAAAATAAAGGGTACACGAAATATGCAATAGAATGAAATGCAAATATAGCTATGCAGTAAAATGGTATAGTTGAACATGAAGAAATGTGAAGGGTATCAAGGGGGTTTAGGAACTTCCTGCTGAGCAGGTCGAGGACGGAAGGAACGGGTTGTACAATTATCTAAATATAATGTAATAGGAAGCCATAACTCAGCACGTTTAGTTGCCATCTGTGTTGGAAAAACAAAAGCATTATCGAGTCTATGGTTGTGACAGACATTATACCACCAAGCTTTAAAGGTAATACTTGACGTAGACTTCCAGTTGATCGTCATTTGTTGAAAGGCAACCGCTAGTAATAAGTCAACAATTCGAACATTGAGATCATTGCGGTCCCAACAAGGAGAAAGGCTGCCCAGGAAAATATGAACATGTGAGAATGGAATATTAGTGGAAAAAATGACATTGATTTGAGCCCATACTTGTAACCAGAAGGCATGAACATTCTTGCAAAGGAACAACATGTGAAACAAAGTAGCATTTGGGGAAGCACATGACCAACATGTATCTGGTGTGGTGGGGAAACGTTTGTGAAGGGTGGAAGGAGTATGTAATAAATGGTTATAAATGAAAAATAGGGATTGCGTTAGGGAAGCAGCTCTGGAGGACTTACGAATCTTTGACCAGATCCTATCCCAAAAGGAAGGTGGCCAAGATAAGGAAAGATCAGTCTCCCACTGCTCCTCTACTTTGCTTTTAAGTCTGGGAAGAGTATGCGTATGAAGATGTTTATATAGGACAGAAGCTTTTGGAACGGTTAGTAAAGTAGAATGGAGGTGAGTAATAGGATCAGGAGTAGATGTGGGAGGACGAGAGTTGGGAAGTTGATTATATACGTCCATAACTGATGCTTTAAGGAGAAGATATTGGGTAATAGAAGAGAGGGGCAAGTGAAAGGTAAGGCGAAGAGTGTGAAAGGGTAGGAAGGCGGATTGTGAAAACAATTGTGAGATCCAAAGCAGCCCTTTGGTTCTCCAAGACTTCCATAGAATGGGTTTACCTCGGATCAAAAGGTATTTATTATGCCATATAGTGGAGGAAAGGAAGTCAGCAATACAAGTAGGGGGCGGAGGGTGAGAGGATAGGAGGAGTTTAAGGGTAAACTTATGTATAGGAGTAAGAATTGAGGCAGGCTTGTGGGAAAAGGAGATACATTCAGCGAAAGAGAAAGGTGAAAGAAAAAGGCGCTCTACCTTGGTCCACAAAGGGCAGGGAGAGTCAGGATCCTGTAACCAGAAGGAGGATTGACGTAGCAGAAAGGCCTTGTGATAGGCGGAAAAATTCGGAAAATTAACTCCACCTTCAGAGGCAGGACGAGTGAGCCTAGCCAGAGACATTCTGGGTTTGCTCTTATGCCATAGAAAGGAAGATAAAACTAAATTTTTTTTTTAATGAATTTAGCTGGAATAGCAATGGGAATATTGGATAGGGTATAAAGAATAACAGGGGAGAGCATCATTTTGATAGTATCTAGGCGACCCCACCAGGACAGGTAAAGAGGATGCCACCTAGCTGTGAGATCGGATATTTTCTGGATGCACTTGGTTAAGCAAAGGGAAACAGTATCAGGGATTGAGGGAGTAATATGCAGACCTAAATATTTAATATTAGAAGGACTCCAGGTGAAATGTGAGGCACTAAAATCATTCTTAAAAGTGAACTTTGTCAAAGGTAAAATTTCGCATTTATCGTTATTAAGTTTGTAACCAGAGATTGAGGAGTAATGTTGTACTTCCGCTAAAAAAGCGGGAATGGAAACAGTAGGGTTCGAGATGAATAGTAAAATGTCGTCTGCGTAAGCAGCTAGTTTTATGGAAAGATCCTTAGTGTGAAAGCCATGAATATCAGGGTTTTGACGAAGTTTGGACAAGAAAGGTTCTAGGGCCAGGTTGAAGAGGAAGGGTGAAAGAGGGCAACCTTGACGAACACCTCTGCCAAGATCAAAATAAGGAGAAATTTGGCCGTTTGCGAAAACTGCAGCACGTGGATGAGAGTATAACAGCGAAACTAGGGAAATAAATTTAGGGCCAAACCCAAACCAATTAAGGGTGTGAAAGAGGTAGGGCCACTCTACTCTGTCGAATGCCTTTTCAGCGTCTAAGGCTATGGCTGCGAGAGGAGATTGGAGATGTGAGGATTTTGTTAAGATGTTAAATAAGAGTCTGGTATTATCTGTGATGTAACGGCCTTTAACAAAGCCTGATTGTTCATCTCCGAGGAGGTCAGGGAGAAAATGGTCTAATCTAATCGCTAATAACTTAGCAAAAATTTTGTAGTCTATATTAACTAGGGAAATGGGTCTATAGTTTTTACAATATTGGACATCCTTCCCGGGTTTGGGAATTAAACAAATATGGGCATCTGAGAAGGTGCCAGAAGAAGTGCCTAATTCAGCAAAAGAGTGTATAAGGGAGTGAAGTTTTGGAATAAGAAGCTTCGAAAAGTGAAGATAAAACTCAACAGTGAACCCATCAGGGAGGAGGAGCTTGGCGGGCATCCGTGATTGCCGCGTGAGCACATCGCTCTCCGGACCCCCGCCACTCCTGGCATGATATCCTGAACATATCCTGATTTTTCACGAGGATTTATGTAGAGGACGCTGGGCTGATCTTCCTGTGATTTTTGGAAATTGATTTGGACCCGGGGCGCCGAAGATACGGCGATTCGAACTTTCGGGGTCCGCCCTCGGGGTGTGCCCGGGACTGGGTGAGGCTCTCTGGCCGTCTTGGAGTTGAACAACAACGGCAGGGGGATTGGACTTGTGGGTCCCCCTCTTAAGTTTCGGTTTTGATTCTGCCTCAGACTGAGACATCTGGCGGGGGAGTCTGGCCTGGGCTAGTTCCGGCACACGGTACGGCTGTCGGGCCTTTGGCCGGCTTATCCTCCTTTCAGGCTGGTCCTCTCCTAGTGGTACCCTTGCAGCGGGCTTTTGGTCCCGACGCCCTGCTTTCCTGTGGCCATTTCCATCGGGTCGAGTGACTCTCCTGGTGACGCGGTTTCCGACATGGCGGGCAGAGGGGACCGAGAGACACGAAGGACCAAGACGCCCCTGCGTGGGGGCCCGGTCCAGTCTAACGTTATGGACCGTTACACCCATGCGAAGGGGTCCCCCGGAACCGCCCTGCCTGGCTCAAGTGCGGTTGACCACATCGTGGACGCATCGACGGAACCGTCCCTGCAGGACATCATGGGCGCCATTTCTGGCATGAAGGAAACGATAGGTCAACAATATGAAGCTTTGGCCCACAAAATCGACACCGTGGCCATTGATGTGAACTTGATTCGGGCCGACCTATCTAAAACCAATGAGAAGGTGAAGTCATTGGATCTCAAGTCATCCAGCCTCACGGCAGACGTCTCGGAGATACAGACAGAGATTGGCAATCTCCGTAGGGTGAACGATTTCATGACCCGGCGCTTGGAGGACTTTGAGAACAGGGCACGTCGCTGTAATGTACGTGTGGTTGGCGTTCCGGAAAATCCAGAACCGCACTCTGTTGATCTCCTGGTTGAGGACCTGATCCAGAACTACCTCTCTCCGTCTGGGCTGAGTAAGTTCTTCGCAGTGGAGCGTGCCCATCGTGTTCCGGGAGGCCAGGGTAAGCCTGGCGCCCCACCGAGGCCTATTGTTGCGAAACTCTTCCACTATAGGGATCGGGACGCTATCCTGCAGGCATCACGTGTGAAGGGCCCGGTGGCCTTTGAGAATGCCACGGTGAACTTTTACCCGGACTTTTCACAACAGGTGCAGAAACAGCGTATGGGTTTCCGTGGAGTCAAGAAGCGTCTCCGGGACATGGGACTGCGATACGCTATGCTTTTTCCGACCAGGCTGCGAGTTGAGTACAATGAACGAACCCTTTTTTTTGATCGGCCTGATTCTGTGAATGACTGGCTGGACTCCCTGCCGGACCGACCTCCTGCGGCTGAGTCCGCCGCCCACCCGGGTGGTGCTGAGGGTGGTGTAGAGAGCTGAACTATTTGTTTATGCCCGGGTCCTCGTGTACAGTAACTTTATTTGGGATTCTTTGCCTAAGTGCCTCTGCTGTCTGAGTGTTTTCCTCGTTATTTTTCTTGTTGGGGTGGCGGGTGGGTCAGAGCCTTTCCTCCTCCGGGGTCTTTTTGTAGAATGGGGGTTCTTGGGCGACAGGCACACTGCATGTTGGGGTGGCTTTTTGGCTTCTTGCAGGGGTGCAGGGTGGGGGGTGTTTCCTCGATTGTTGGGGGGTGGGTGGATGGGAAGTTTGATGTTTGTGTGTTGTGTTCTCAAGGCGAATTTATCTTGCTAAAGGTGCTTTTGCTGTCATGCTCATTGGAGGGGGGTTGCGGCGTTGATGTGTGGGGTGGGGGGTAGCGGGTTGAGGTTTATTTCGTGGAATGTTAATGGTCTGGGGGATCGTATTAAGCGGGGTGTGGTGTTGCGCTGTATACGACGTTTGTCTCCGGATATTGTTTTTCTACAGGAGACTCATTTGGTAGGCAATACGTGCCGTGCAATGAATAGGTGGGGCTACCGCCTCGCCGCACATTCGGGGTTTACCACGGGTTCCAGGGGGGTGGGTATCCTTGTTTGAGCTTCCCTCCCCCTAGCTATTGATGATGTGATCCTTGATGATCGGGGGCGTTACGCCGTCCTCGTGGGTCGCTATGAGGGTCGAACCCTTTCCTTGTTTGCCGTTTATGTGCCCCCCGGTCTGCAGACCTCTACCTTTTCCGATTTGGGCCGTGTGTTGTTGGACCTCCCTGATAGTACTCTCTTCATAGCAGGTGACTTTAATTCTGTGCTCTCCGGTCTACATGATCGTCACCCCCCTAGGGACACCCCTTTGGCCCAACAATGGCTAGGTGGGTTTCTGGATACATTCGGCTTGGTGGATTGCTGGAGACTTCTGCATCCTACTCAGCTTCAATACACTTTCCATTCTGGGGCCCATGGGAGTCTGTCTAGACTGGATTACTTCCTGATGCCTGCGGCGCAGTCGCCAGCGGTTCGTGAGATTAGACACCTCCCCGGGGCATCTCTGATCATTCCCCGCTCTGGCTTTGTTTTGAGGTGGGGGTGGAGGCGGCAGGCCGGGTGGCTCCTATTAACCCTTGGTACCTCACCTCCCCCGAGACCCGCAATCTCTTGATTAAGTCTTTGGACAATTATTTTTTGGACAATGAGGGGTCCGTCTCCTCTGCGGTATCCCTGTGGGAGGCCTTTAAGACAGTGATTCGCGGGCAGGCCCTTTCCCTTATTGCTGAATCCAAAAAGGCGAGGAATCGGGAGGTGGTGGTTCTTGAGAGGGAGATTGCTGACATTGAGGCTGACCTAGAATCGGATGTTACGTCTGGTAAACTCCACGCCCTGGGTCTGAAACAATTTGCCTACAGGTCTTTGGTCACAGATGCAGCTAAACTGATGTTTCGGGAGCAACAGGGTCGTTTGTATGATGTGGGGGACAAAGCGGGTAAATTATTGGCATGGTTGGATAAGAAGGAGAGGGCGAATCGTGTGGTGCCTGTGATTCAGACTTCGAATGGTGTGAGAGTGACAGACCCGGTTGGAATAGTTGAATGTTTTGCGGATTATTTTCGTGTGGTTTATACCCCTGTGTCTGAACGGGATGTCGATGACTCTCGCCTTTTGTTGCGTGATATAGCTCTGCCCAGTGTTTCCGATTTAGACCGAATCTCTTTTGAGTCCCCTTTCACTACGGACGAGATAGCGACGGCTATCAACTCACTCCGTTCGGGCAAAGCTTTGGGCCCGAATGGATTGCCAATTGAATTGTACATGCTACGTCCTGATAAGGTGGCGCCTTATCTTCGTACCATGTTTTTGGAATCCCGGGAGCGGGGTATTCTGCCATATGATCAGCGTCTGGCTACGGTAGTTGTTATTCCCAAAGAAGGTAAACCTCGGGACCTTTGTTCGTCTTACAGGCCCATTTCCATGTTGAATGTTGAACCCAAGGTCCTGGCTAAGCTCCTGGCGACCCGCCTCTTGACGGTCATTAGTGGCTTGGTTCATCCGGATCAGTCTGGATTTATCCCGCATCGCAACACGGCTCTTAACCTACGTCGTCTCCACGGAGCTGTTGCGAGGGCGGGGCTTCTGACGGAGCCGGCCATTTTGGCTTCGCTGGATGCCTCGATGGCCTTTGACACGGTGGAGTGGCCCTATCTTTGGGCAACTCTTGAGAAATTCGGTTTTGGCCCTGAGTTTATTGGTTGGGTGCAGTTGTTATACACCGAACCCTTGGCACAGGTGGTGGTAAACGGTCGGGTCTCTGTCCCCTTCTGTCTTGGTAGGGGGACCCGTCAGGGGTGCCCCCTGTCTCCGTTGCTTTTCGCGCTTGCTCTGGAACTGTTGGCTGCGTGGCTTCGCTGGGAACCTTCACTCAAAGGGATCCGTTGGTCACCGGAATTTGAGGACCGTGAATCGCTTTACGCGGATGACATTCTTCTGTATCTTACTTCCCCGCGTAAATCTTTAAATGTCTTATTTGACGTTCTTACTTCGTTTGGCGCTAACTCGGGTCTGGTTATTAATTGGGCTAAGTCCTGTGTATATGTTCTCTCGGGTGTTTTGCCCCCATTACCGGACAGGTTTCCTATCCAGGTTGTCCGCTCTGGCTTCAAGTATTTGGGGATCTTTATTACGCTGGACTCCTCACTCCGGTTCGAGCGTAAGCTCCTCCCCCCGCTTCTTAGACTGCGACTGGATGTGGCCCGTTGGCGTAAGCTACCCCTGTCTCCTCTGGGCCGGGCTGCCCTTTTTAAAATGATGTCTTTGCCGCGATTCCTATACGCGCTTCAAAATTCTTATGACGACATTCCCGCTACATATTTCCGGGAGATCGAGAGTCTTCAAAGGCAACTGATCTGGGACGGACGTCCACGTATCGCCCTTGCGAAACTTACCATCCCTTGGTATGACGGGGGCATGGCGCTCCCCGATATCAAGAGATATTATTGGGCTGCCCAGTTGTCTGCCATTAACCACGTAATGTATTCCCCGGGTCGAGATCCGGCCTTTGAGATGGATAGACTCCAGCTGCCGGGAGGGAATTTTAATAGAGCGCTTTATTCCAGATCGGCAGGGCGCCTTCTTGCGGGCCCGTCCAGGATCGCAGTCAATGTGTGGCGCGCCGCGAATGTGAGTTTGGGATGGGAGAATCGATTGACAATGGCGACCCCGCTTTTTGCTTCCGATCGTTTGGGGTGTCTCTGGTCTACTAAGGGCTTTGACCGCTGGGATATGATTGGGATATGTAAAGTGGGTGATGTCTGTGTGAAGGGTAGAGTGAAGTCTTTCCAGGCCCTTAAGGCAGAATATGACTTGAGTGATAGGGAGTTTTTTCGGTATTTGCAGGTCCGGCATGCCCTGGCCTCAGTTCTGACTCCTGATGAGACCCTGCCCGAGTCCTCCCCCCTTGAGGATCGTATACTGGATGGACACTTGCCCGATAGCACTATCTCCCTTATTTACAAGAAACTGATTCATAATCGCGCTGACTTATTGTTCCGACTTAGGGAGGTTTGGGTCGGTGACGGATTGGACTTGGATGACGAGGATTGGCAGTCGGCACTCTCTTCTCCGAAAGAGGTCGCCATCCCCGCCCGTCTCCGTTTGGTCCAACTTAAGATCCTCCACCGGGTGTATGTGACTGGTCCGCGTTTGGTTGTGATGGGTTTTTCCCCGGATGGCTTATGCAAGCGTGGTTGTGGGATGAGTGCTACATTTCTGCATATTCTTTGGGAATGCCCGGTGGTAGCAGCCTACTGGATTGATGTGCTTGCGGTGATGACTGTCGTTACTGGTATTACCCTGCGGCCCGAGGCCCGACGATGCCTGTTGAATGTGTGGGAACCCACCGACTATTCTGTGGCCCAGACCAGATGGGCGACCTTGGGATACATGGTCGCAAAGCGGGACATTGCACAACTCTGGGGCGCATCCAGACCTCCCGCAGTTTCGGTGTGGGAGGATAATATGGACTGGTCCATGTTCCGAGAGAAGACTGTCTATGTGGCTAGGGGCAGACCCAGGGCGCGGTTGAAGATCTGGGGTCAGTGGAATGCTTATCGTGGAGATATTTGTACCCCTCCCTTGGTTGACACTCCCGATGTTACCCTGTCTCCCTAGGCTGACATTCCCGAATAATTTTTCATATTGCTTTAGGATTTTCCTGCCCTCCCCGCTGGCCCCCACCCCCCCCCGGCCATGCCGGGTTTCATTGATCTGTTTTTTGTGTTCCTGATTAGTTGATTTCCCCTCCGCCTTCTGGGCTGACTTGATTACTGTGCACTCGCCTTGTTTAGTGTTTGTTGTTTTTATGATTAGTATAAAATTGTTCTGTCCTGTCCTATGCTTCGAGCGATAATCGGTATATGTTCTGAGCCTAGCCACGGGAATGATCGTTTGCTATTTATGTTGTGCGTTGCAATTAGCGGCCAGCCCGTGTGGTTGTAGGCCCATCTTTGTAACTCTTATTTTATTGCTCAATAAAAGTCTTTAACCAAAAAAAAAAAAAAACAGTGAACCCATCAGGGCCAGGAGCTTTGTTCAGTTTTAAACGGTGAAGGGCGGTAAGCAATTCTTTCTGTGAGGCGTCAGATTCTAAGGAAGAAAGGTCGAGAGGGAAAGAAGTAGGGGTTTGAATGGTAGAGAAAAAGTGAGCAAGAGTCTGAGGAGAAGATAGTGTGTCTGAAGTGTATAAGGACTCATTCCTGTCCAGAAAAGGATCAAAAGGGTGATTGCAGTCTCCCGCAAGGATGAAGTTATCATCCATGAATTGGGTGATGCGGGGAGAAAGGTCAGCCCAAAAAAGGGGTTCACCAGTCGTGGGACCATAGACATTAAGGAGGGAGATTGGAACACCTCTAAGTGATAGTCTGACATGGTTCCACCTACCATTAGTATCCGAATCATGAGATATGACCATTAGAGGAAGTGACCTACGACATAAAATGGCAACACCATTACGTTTCCCATCACCCTGTGAGAAAAAGACTTCACCCACCCAACCTCTCTTATGTTTTTCAGATTCTATGTCCGAGAGGTGAGTTTCTTGAAGAAATGCAATGTCAATATTTAGTTTGGCTAGGTGAGATAAAATGCGCTGTCGTTTAATTGGGGAGTTAATACCCTTAACATTCCATGAAACCATATTTAAAGACATAGTTTACACATGAAAGCCATAAATTGGTTGATCAATGATTCCAAAAAGTAATGAGGAATAGAAAAAAAGAAATTAGAGACAGAGGATTGAACGATCATAAGGATATGAAGAAAAGTAAAAGTAAAATGAAGAAGAAGGAAGAAATATACAAGAAGAGTGAGATCAGAAATAGGAGAGAGGTCCAAGAGTAACGAGTAAAGAGTGAGAAATAGAAAGGGAATGTAGAAGAACGGAAAAAGGAGTAAGAAAGAGAAATGAATGAAAGTAGGGAAAGAGGAAATATAACCTGAAGAGAAAAAAACATCATCGTTAAGCAAAACAGGAAGTTCGTTGATGAAGGAAGGGGGAGTGAAGAGGGACAAAAAACAAAAAAGGTACAAAAAACATGAGGAAAACATACCTACTAAGGGGAAATACGAGAAGAAGTTGAGGGGGGAAGGAGCCAGGTAGGGAAGGCAACACAACTGAGGTCAGCCGGGCAAGGAACCGGGGAGATGTCATCGTATAACGAAGGGTTCCTGTGGAAACAAAGACAGGGTAAAGCTGAGAAGACAATACAAAGAGCAGTAACAAAAAATGAAGATTAGGGAACGAAACTTTAAGGGAAAACATCACAATATGGAAAAGGAGTGAAACAAACAAGCAAGCAGGAAACTTCAAAAAGGGGAAAACCACAACAACAGAACGGATGAGTAGAACATGAACTGGCTAACATAACCAAAAAATCAGCCAGAAACATGAGGCAAACAACATCACAGCAATGGGGGAGCTTGAATCTTCAAACAGGCGTGCAATGTGAACAGTCAGCCAGGAGAGGAGGATGAAGGACCAGAGGTATCCATGGTGGAGGTACGATGTGCATTAATGAAGCTCTGCAATCTCACTGGATCCTCATAGGTGGTAGTCTTGTTATTATAGGTGACCTTAAACAGACACGGATGATACAAGCCATATCGGGCACCCATGGCGCGAAGGACCTCTCTCATGCTGAGGAAAGCTTTCCTACGGTTAGCAGTTGCTTTGGCATAGTCCTGGGCGAAGAATAATGGAGAATCAAGCCAAGTTAGTTTGGGAAGAGCCTTGGCAGCTGCTAGAACTTTCAAGAGGTCGGTGTACTCTAGGAAGTAAAGGATGACACCCCTTGGCCTTTGTGACATGGAGAGGGATGTAGGTAAACGGCCCAGACGATGCGCACGTTGGATGTTGAGAGATGTATCCTGCGGTAGATGGAGCAGTTTAGGAAGGAAGGACTTAAAAAAGGCAGGCGGGTCGGACCCTTCGAGACCTTCCGCCAGGCCGTAAATGCGAAGATTATTACGCCTGCCTCTGTTTTCTAACTCCTCCACCTGCTTTTGAAGAGCTCCTACCTGTGAAGACAAGTGTGTAACTTTGGTTTGAGATTCTTGAAAAGATGCAACAGAGTGCTCCACCGAAGAGACTCTCGTTTCAATTTGAGACCAGTTGTCTGTGAGAACTTGAAGTTTGGCATTAGTCTCCTCCATAAAAGGGCGTAAAGTTCCAATTTCCTCAAGAAAAGGACGAAATGATCGGATTTCCTCCAGTAAAAGTTCCATGGATACAGGTGTCGATGGCTTAGGTGGGGAAGGAGGATGTTTTTTTAGCCGCTTGGCAGTTGTTTTTTCTGATGATGTAGGAGAGGGTGTTTCCATGAGTGCCTCCGAGCCTGAAGGTGTAAGAGAGTCCTCTAGTTGGGAAAGAGCTGAAAAAACTTTAGAGTTCTTAACAAAAGCCACCCTTGTAGGTGCTTTGGAGGAGAAGCGAGACATGTGTTGTTGTTTTCCCATGTAAAGGAGCAAAGAAACGAAGAGTAAATGGTAATTGGTAGTAGCGAGTAAAGGCACTGGAAACAACCTCAGTAATGAGGAGGTAAGCCTGAGGAAAATACAAAAGGTGCTCAGACAGATATAACCAATGCGAGTATTAAAGAGAAAAATCAGCTAAGATACTACTGCATACAGGGAGAGTGCAATGCATGAGGATGGAAACGTGCAGTCAATCGCATCACAGAAGAAAGTTAAAAAACTGCGCTGAAATTCATGAAGTACTGAAGTATAAATGGAGATCTTCAGGAATAAGGGGAACATCCAAACAGCAAAGCCTATATTAAGTACATATCACCAAGTCGTCATTGAAGTTAGAAGTAGGCAGGAATGAAGCATCTGAATCGTTGAGGCAATTCCCATGTAAATATATTGCCTGGTGGGGACAATAAGCAATCTACCGTCCCTGCTTGCATTGAAACGATAATTTGGGTATGAAAATCGTTTCAGAAGGTAACCAGAATATAATATATTTATGGTAAGTCAAGCCTTGAGGCGGAAGAAAAGCGCAATAAACATACCAATATGTAGGCAGAAGCACTCCAGAGCGCGTGAGGAGATATTTGGTCGCAGATGTATGGCGCTATTCAAGCAAGACAGCAAGCCTGGACCTCGAGGGGGTTGTAGGAGTGGTCCGAAGATGCAGCGACGCACATGCTCAGGCTGGACAGGCAAACCACAGTCGCCGTTGCGAGAGGGCGGCTCCGTGACTGGACCCACAAAATGGCGGCTGCGAACACCGGAGCGCCCTTGAAAACGGAGCGGCAATTACCTCCGTCTCCGACGCCGGGGAGAGTTCCTCAAGAGTGCCACTGCATGGCGGAGAGGTTCCGACGGCAAGACATGACCTCAGAACAGGAACTGCTTGTGTAGAGAAGTAAGTCTCCCGGTGCCTCGGCGGAGCTTCACTCAGGCGCCGCCATCACCCACGGCGCCAAGCCACGCCCCGTGAGAATCATCATTGATCAGGGAACAGGCTTTACATCTGCTTGTAGCCTTGATGAAGGTCAGAAAGCTAATTCAACCCACCCCCTCCCCCCAATTTCAAGATGTTACTCTGATCCCACCAACAAGAAAGCGGCCACAGCCTTTATATGCCATGTATGTGTAGAGAGAATGATTTCTTGAAGGTCGCCCTTCTTCAGCACCTCTATACATTTAAATTGCTTTGATATACATTGAGTTGAGGATTTTGTCAGCTTCACACAGCATGGAGTGGACATTCACTACCCTCACTTAAGTTATGGTAAAGGCCGAGGCAGATGCAAAGAGCAAAATGTAGATCATGTGATGCTGCAAGATCAAAGTAAGATATTGCATGTAGTCATGCATTTCAGAAGATTGGTCGAGCCCAGGGTCAAAGTCCGGCATGCTGAGCCCGCACGTCACAAGGACCTATTTCTAAGCAAATAATATTCCTAAGGGGAATCAGGCACTATTAAAGGGCAGGCTTGCTTAAAAAATCTACAAACGGCTGTGGAAAACGCGTCATGGGGAAAAATGCCACCTCGGACTCTCCCTTCTGAATGCCTTGAACTTAGGTATTCGCACAATTTATTTTATATTATTTTATTTTATTTAATGCGATTTTATATAGCGTGATCTTTACCCGAAGGTGTCAGAGCGCTTTACATGAGAACCAGTTTCAATACATAAGGACTTAGGATTACGTGCGTTACACAAAAGATACAAGCAGAAAAAATTTCAAATGTACAAGTTGTAAAGTCACACAAGGAAGAGAGTCACTCAAGAAAGCGATACAAATGGATAAACTCTAAGCGTCACATAGGAATGGTAGAGAGTACAATGGTCTACAGGATATACTATTGATTAGAGTTATCTCTGGCATAAACTGTTAGAGGAGGGGTAGGCGATAAGGTTTGGAGGGCATATGGAGACAACATTCTAAAACCCTAAACCTTTCACTTAGCTCTCATGACCTTCCATTTCCTCCTCAGTCCTGCTGTCGTGCTCTTGAAGACAGAATATGATGTAATAATGATCTCAGATGGCTGTAACACTTCACCATAGACAGCAGTATAATTTTGTGTTCTTCTGTTAGTTCTATCCATCTATCCTCTCCCCACCTATTCTCCTCTGTCTGAAATGTGGATCACTTGCCATTAATACACATCTTCTCTTTTTTTACTCCTGGAATAAAAGATGAACACCTTTAAGTGATCCCTTTTAAAAACAATTTTCCTCTTCTAAAGTCTCACTGCAGATCCTCATGCATTGTTTCACAACTGAATGGATCGGAGCTGTGTAAATATAGGACCCAGTGCCATAAAAAACAACCTCACCACGGCACACACTGAAAAGGAAGGAGACGCCTCAGTAATTTAATCGGGCTAAAGTTGTTATAAAGTCCCTAACAAATACAAACTTTGGGGGCACAACTACTTCTTAAATGATTGCACCATTTTCTCAAGTGAGCAAAATCCAATTTGCATGCCAACAATTCACTCTCTCCTTCCATGCTCAAGGGCGATTTGGGGGTGTGAGCTTCAGATTTCCCAACAGTCACACTAGGATATCTTTTTTAAACACATTATATGAGAAGTGGAGTGAGGGGGCTTGAGGGCAGTGGAAAAAGAGAGGAAGGTAGGTTGTTGGGGACACTTAAAACTCATTTTTCAAACTAATCAAAATTTTAAGGCCTTCAAAACAAAGACAAGAGAGAGAGAGTGTGTGTGTTTTTGTCAGCGTGGGTACGTAAAAATCCCAGGTGAAATGCAACAGACTCTTCATCACACCCGACTGAAAGCCCTTGTACCCAACTATTTACTACAGAATACATTTTTTTAGGGAGGTTGTAACACCCCAAACCCAACCCCTGAAGCCACGCCCCTGCTTTATCTCCAACGAGGAAAGCATATTTAACCTAACAAAACGTCACCTTGTGTTTGACTCAACTGTCACATTTGCAATGTTTTATTTGTAACTCTCGTTAGACCTATTTTTTATAATTAAATACTGCCTGGGAATAACTTTTTAGCGGACTCTTTCTTCTCTCCACCCCTATTACTAATCATTGCACCCTGGTGTAACTCAGCCTCTCCGTGATTAAATGTCAGATCCATAGATCCATAAATGCTGCGCGCTTGCTTTATTTTATCACAATTTCACCAGGAGAAAAGCTGAGAAACATCTCATCAGAGATAAAATAGCACAGCGGGGAACAATAACTGTTTTTATGCAGCTCGTAATCCCAGCAGCATAGTGAAACGCTGCAATAATATTTTGGGGGCTACTAACATCCGGTGAATTTGTTGATCCTGCTATCACTGGGGAATATGCATAGATATGAGATGCATTAACCTACAGAATTATTTTATCGGTTTAACCAAAAATACATTTTATTCAGGTGCATTCCTGCGCATATTTCTGAGTGATATGTTTATAAACAGTCAAATATTTCATGTAGACAGCGACTGACAATTTCTAGGTAAAGAAAGAGAATACATTCATAATCAACCAACCCAAACCTTTGCCATAAATATATTGGTTCAAGTACGATATTTTTTTGGAGGGGGGGCTAGACATGAGCGACTAATGTGGTTAACATCTTTGTTTTTTTTAGCACGACACATGTTTATTTTTGAATTTGAGGTGGGAAAGAAAACATTATTTTGTTAAATTAAATATTCCCTCAGTGTGAGTTTTATAATAATGTGCGCCCTGAGTGAGTGAGGGGAGACTTATACCGCGCCAGTTAGCCCAAGGGCATCAAGGCGCCAATCAGGTCGTATGGTCTGAAATTCTCCAGGCGCACGTCTACGGGTAAGCCTCTACAAAAAGTAACGTTTTCAATGCTTTACGAAAAAGCACAAGAGAGGGTTGACCTGCCAGTTCAGATGGAAGGGAGTTCCAGAGCTTAGGTACCATAGTGGAAAAAGCTCTACCTCCCCATCTTGCTTTTACAAATCTGGGAACTAAGAAAATATTTTTATTAGATGAGTGGAGGTCTCTGCTGGGGGAGTAAGGGTGAAGGAGGGACCTAATTCCCTCTCAACCAGAACCATACATAGCCCCATGGGAGAAGCAAAGGATCTTGAAGGAGATCCTAGACTGGATAGGCAGCCAATGTAGGTTTTTTCTGGCCAAAGATGTTGAGGAAAGCCTAGGAAGATTGAGGACCATCTTGGCCACGGCATTTTGCACTATCTGCAGGCGATGGATGAGGTTCTTATTTAGACCCACATAAAGAGCATTGCAGTAATCCAGTCTCGAGGTGACGAGTGCCACGGTGGCTTGCTTCCGAGCATTGGCAGAGAGGTAATGAGCAATCTTTCTGAGGATCCTGATAATACCACAGCAGGTGGAAACAGTCCTGTCGACCTGACGGTCAAAAGAAAGTGAGGTGTCTATCAGAACCCCCAGGTTCCTGGCGAATTGAGAGGGAAGGGGACAATCTCCAAGTGAAGGCCGGCCGCCATTCCATCACCTGTGCATTTTCCTTATAAACCTGAAATGGCTTTACTCAGGTCTATGCTGCTACGGTTTCAGGACACCAATTAGAACCCTGGGAGTCTGGACAGCGGCGCTAGATTCCCTGCCAAACATGCTACTAGCTGGTTGGTTGTTGTTAAAAATCTGACCTCTAAGGGTAGGAAGTCCAATCGCCGAGAAGCAGACGCAGCTGGTGCAGGTAAGAGCGGGAGGGCAGTGGGGCTGGGTGGGGGAAATTTCGACAGACGACGACCAGGGAAAATTAAATAAATCATTCATTTTCCCTCGATATCGTCCGTCGAAATCCCCCTTCACCCGGCCCTACCGCATCACCGCTCTTACATGCACGAGTCGCGCTGCCAAAAAGCAATGCTGAGCACAGTAGGAGGTACATTAAATGCATGCAATGTTATGGGTACCTGCACTGGGCCCCACTGGTACTCATTTTAGGGGACCAGTGCTCTTCGAAAGCCCATTACTGTTGTGTAAACTTTGCAACAGTGGTGTGCCTTGTTGGTATTCCATCAGAACATCGACCCCAGAATATCACGCTACCTTGATATCATGGTCAAAATATTGAGTTTACCTAACTTCATGAAATCATCAAGGTACAGATAAGTAAAGTAAACTTACACTTACCTTCTCCTTTTTTTGGTCCTTGATATTTAGGAAACGCTGTTGCGGTATGTGAGGTGCTAAACAGGCCATGGCGAGGGCTCAAGTTATAGTAACTCAGTAAACTATAACTTGTGAATTTCAGTGTTTTTTGCATTTAAAACATGATGTTATGACTCAATTGCCACCAAACTATAATCTCATTTTAACCTTTGTTTATTCAGTAAATTTTCAATGTTTTCTTTTAATGTAAAGTCAGGTATTATTACCATACCTATCTAAAACGTCACTTTGACCTTTGTTTTTTTCAGTCAATTTCCGATTTTTTATTTTTGATGTAAAGTAGGATCTTATTCCATGCCCAACTTCTGAGAGTAGCGAAAACCCTGCTGCATATGGCCTTTGGCTGTTTGCAGCATGGAGTTGCGCGCAGGGCCTCACCTGAGGCAAGGTCTTGCGGTCAACCCCACCGCCCCACACAACCTTCAGCCAGGCCCTGTGCCCAAACCCCACAGGTGCTCAAGACACCATGATCAGCCATTGGCCTGCAGACCACGAACCCTCATTCTTTTTTTCCACTTTTTTCGGTCATGTGACTCCTTTGGGCCTTTTTTAGTGGTACTACATGTGACCAGGTCCTGTAAATTAAATGCCAGTATTTTGACATGTAAAAGAATAGCCTATGAGGGGGGTGTTGGTTAAGTGATCTCCTCCCATTCTCCAATTCTGTAAACACGTCAAGAGTCACATCTGAAGAGCATTGGTGTCAAGCAATTAGTGCTTCCCTTGAATCACCAGACTGTAAATCCTCTTTCGCTTTTTCAAGTAATTCTCCCTCAGAATAAGGGGCAAGGTAGCAAAAAAAATCATCGACCTTGCCTTTTTATGTTGACAGCCTGTGTGTGATTGGGTGATGCTGTCATGAGTTCTAAGTGTTCAATCCCATCTCCTTTACACTAGCAGGTGTGTTGATTGTGAATGTCAATCGCTGGCCTGGGTGATCAAGTCTGGATCTAGGAGACCTCGCTCTTGAGGAAAGGACAATCCATTCCCAAAGCCACCCTGCCAACAGGGAGGCATCTAAAGTCAGCGGGTGCCCTAGAAAAGGAACCACTTCTGATGGAGAAAAAGCAAGAAGCACAAAAACCTCCAAGAAGCGTAGTAATCCACAAGAGTTGGAATCAAGACGGAGGACCAACCTGGAATAAGGCACAAATCAATCAATCAGGGAATTGTGATGCGCGCTACTAACCTGTGATGTGGGCTGTTCCGGAAATACTAGTTAAGTACACAAGGAACTAACAAGCCAGCAGCGCGTACACAGAACAGAAACATTTGCAACACACTGTCTAGTGACTCAGGCATCCTTTTATACTGCCAAATAACCTAGGACAAGAAACAAACCAACTTGCATTGGGAAAACCTAATAGGAACACAGGGCCCGATTCACAGAATGAATTTAAGACTCAATCCTAAACTTACTACTATTTTGGTATTCACAGAATGCACTTACTACTTTTGGCATTCACAGAATGAACTTACTACTTTTGGTATTCACAGAAGTTAGGATTTAGTCTTAAGTTTGTTTTAAGACAAATTTAAGACAAACTTAAGACAGACTTAAGACAAACTTAAGACAAACTTAAGACAGACTTAAGACAGACTTAAGACAAAATCCTAACTTAAGTCTGTCTTAAGTCTGTCTTAAGTTTGTCTTAAGTCTGTCATAAGTTTGTCAGGAGTACTAATTAGTGTAGTCAAAACATCGTTGGTGAATAGGCCATATGGTTTTGAAAGCAAGTGTGTGGCAGTGTATTTGAGCACAGTTCATATCAAAGAAAGGAAGTTGTGTTTATATGTTTGTTGATGTGTGTGAATGTAGCGTACTTGAATATTGTGAACCTAGCTATAGAGGAAAAGTGCAATGTACATGGTAAAAAACACTGCCATTTGATGTAATGTATACTGCATGTTTTGGCAGTGCTACTTAGAGGGATAAAATGAGGTTTTCTTAGTTGGCAGTGAGTGGCTAGTGTGTTTGGGTGGGGTGTTGAAAAAGTGTGTTAAACTGTTGAGAAGGTGATAAATGAGGCAGAGAGCACATGATGGATGTAGGGAAGGTGGGATGTACAGTAAGGTGAAACTACAGCAGATCAGCCGCGGTCGGTAGTGGGAGTTCCTGCAGGGCGGTGACGTGGGGAGGGGGAGGGGCAGGGTGGGGGGTAGTAATGTATGGATTACAGAGTTTAACAGGTAAGTAAACATAAATAAATAAAATGAATTTCGTTGCGCGCACTGCATCGCATTTGATGATGCAGTGCATGCAACGAAATTTGTTTTATTTATTTATATGTTTACTTATCTGTTAAACTCCATAATCCATACATTACTACCCCCCACCCTGCCCCTCCTCCTCCCCACGTCACCGCCCTGCAGGAACTCCTACTACCGACCGCGGCTGCAGCAGAGTTCTTGACCTTCGGAACTCCCAGACCCAAACAAGAGTTGTCCTGGTCTCCGTCTGTTGTTTGCTACAGATTCCTTGCAAGAATGACGTGCAAAACCAAAAGTACAGAGCAATTGTAACGAATTGGCTTACTGTTTGAGGAAACCCTACTCTAGGTGCAACCACAATTCTTTTTAGTGTAAAGCCACAAGTGTACCCCAAATTAACCAGTGCTCAACCCCCTGGTAGATTATCAGAGAGTAGTGAGACTTAACTTAGAGGCAATGTGTAAAGAATTTATGCAACACTTCAAACAGTAATAAAGTGAAAATACAACACAAGAAAAGTCCTACACAATTTAGAAAAATAGAGTACATTTTAATCAAAAAATCAAGATCAAAACACCAAAAGTCCATTCAGTAGAACAGGCGATATGCAAGTGTAAAGATTTCAGTGAAAATAGCACCACAAAGAACAAGCTGCTCACTGTGGTTATCTAGTTGCACTGGACCAGGGCAACGTCACAAGTTCAGACTGACTGCAGTGAAGTGCAGGCTGGCTACAGGTTCCCAGTTAAGCCCACTGAGCACAGTAACTTAATGCTGGTTGTGAAGAGATGCAGAGTCCCTTGTCGAGGATGCGTTGCTCAACAGAATCGATGTGAGGTCCAGCCGAATGATGCGTCGCACTGAAGAAGTTCCTATGTTTTTGGGACGAAACGCGTTGGCTGTGTCCTTGACCTCTGCCTCAAGCACAAGCAAATAAATAAAAGAATGAATACGCCAAACAGATGTTTTGTGAGAATATATACTTTTACAATGTGGTTTTTATACCGCAATACAATCACAACGCGGTTGTGACAATGACCGCGTTGTGACCACGCAGTGCCATTACAATGGAAGTCGTTACAACGACTTGCACTAGATGACGTGCTGGATTTAGGAATAGTATGATTTACTATTCCAACTCCAGTCTGTGCAACACTAGGGAAGGTGTTGGAATAGTAAATTATACTATTCCTTAGTCTAGCGTGCCTTCTAGCGCAATTCGTTGTTACGACTTGCGTTGCGATGGCACTGCGAGGTCACAACGCGGTAGTTGTAACACCGCGTTGTGATTGCATTTTAGTGTAAAAAACGTGTTGTAAAAGTATATATTCTCACAAAACATCTGTTTGGCGTATTCATTCTTTTATTTATTTGCTTGTGCTTGAGGCAGAGGTCAAGGACACAGCCAACGCGTTTCGTCCTTAGCATCTTCTTCTATGGGAACTGATTTGAGTGCAGTAATATTTTGTCACAACCGTTCTGGTGTTGTTCTCGTAAAGTGTAAAGTATTTATGTAGCACACACACTCTATTGAAGTAAAAACACAACACAAGAAAAATCCCACACCAATGTAGGCAAATAGTGTATATTTTATTAAATTATTGGACACCAAAATGACAAAAAGCCAATCAGTTGAACCGGAGTTATGAATTTTTTAAGTTTTTAGTAAAACATAGTGCTTAAAAGATCAAAGCCCCAACCACTGACATCTAGTCGCGTGTGACCGGGTCAAAGACAAAAAATATGGCTGATCGCAATGGAACATGTTCAGAATACAATAAGTTGGATTGGGCCCAGGCAGCGCTTACCTTCCGACTTAGAAGAAATTCTGAGAAAGGAAGTGCTCTGAGAAGGTAAAGTTCAGCTGGGCAAGGCTGCGGGATGTGTCTGAAAAGTGAGAATCGTCTTCAGGGAGCCTTGAGTTGAAGCTGTGGCTAAGGTTTTTTATCTTTGGATTCAGTCTCTTTTTTGGAAGTGGAAAACCTCCAGCGGGATGAGGCAGAGGCTGAATATGAAGACAGTTCCACAAGACCGGATACCCCTTTGGCGAAGGACTGCTGAAAAGGCTTTGCTGCTGTGGACAGGAATATAGCGGGAGAAGCCGCAAAGCCAATCCCACCGCCGATGCACCTCGGGCAGAAAGGCGGGTAGGTTGCCTATGCTTTCCTAATGGTTCTCAGAGCAGTTTTCAGCCCACAAAAATTGAAGCCCTCAGTTTTGGGATTGACCATCTGGTCACCTTCAGAACCACAACCATTTTAGCACAGAAATTGAGGTAAGTAAGCATAACGTTTGGGGGAACGACCACCCTGAGACCGACAGGTTAGCACATCTAGCCCCCAACTTAAAAAAAAACATAAAGCAAACAGAAATTTCTAGATGATGCTGTGTCGAACTAACTGCTTGCTGTGTGGTCTGATTTAAATAATATAGTAAAATAATTCTGCTGCATTAAACACTGATAGTGGCTTTAATATTTATGGTTCCATTAATGTCTTGAAATGTTTCTGTTGCATTTAATGATCTAACGAGTCGTTAACTGCATGACACTGGGATGCATAACTCTTGCCTCTGGAACAAAGGCAGGTTCCTCGTCCACGCTCGTGCTCTCTCAATAGCAAATCACCTTCTCGCAGCGCACAAAAAGCGAATAAAAATCTATTGATTTATTTAACAAGGGTATTTTTTAATTTGAATGCAAATACTGTGAGTTCCTCTCGGCTTACATAAAGCAGTCACTCAGGCTTACAGCAACAATTTGACAGGGTAAATATTCGTAACGTGCAGTAATTACCTTCTGATGAGCATCATTTATACTGGGGAAGGTTTCATCTGCTTTACAGTCCAAGCACGAAATACTGAGTTACAAAAATTCCTTTGTGTTGCTCCTAGCCAAGTCGAGAGAGTGCAGTTGTTTCATGTAGACAGGTCAATACGATTACAACATGTACCACCAGAAACAAGTCAAATACATTGAGATTCCATAGTCATAACTTCCGCTCTGCAGCCCTTGCTACAGCTAAATAAAATAAGTTACTACAGTAACTTCACCGCATTAACACAGAAGTGTGCAAATCGCACTGGGCACCTGCTCTCTTTCGTTTGGCCAGCAGGTGACTGTTTCCAATTTGCACAAATTGAGCTGCCTCGGTCAGATTTTTCTGCCAAGTGTTTTTAGGCCCTCGGGTGGTATCCTTTATAAAGCAGCAGAACATGTACACACTTCTACTTTTGGTGGTTACCTCTTTTTGTGCTTTATTGACATTGCTGTTTTGAAGGCTCATGTAGTTCCACCAAAAGGTTTTTGATACTCTACAAGAACCGCTTGTAATGACCTTTGTTTGCATCTTACAGGCTAATACAATGGTTCCATTTTAGCAAGTTTATCTGTGTTTTAGTTTGGGGTTAATACAGGTGCTCGTCACAGGGATATCTACAAACGCCAGCAATTCAACACTGTCCCCAATGTCTCAGAGGCCAAACATATGCTTGCACATTTATTGGTCCACTCTTGTGCTCTTCTAGCTTTTCTAGCATGGTGCTTTCAGTCCTGTTTGAATTCACACCATCCCATAACTAATTCTGTAAGGTTTGACCAGGGTGCGTCGCCCACTAGGGCGTTAGGGGGTAGCCCCTCCCCCGCTGTGTACTGCCACAAGCCACTACATTATAATTTCAAAGTACCACTGTTTTTCTTTAAAACCTTGCCCTTTCCCCTGGCCATGCGCTGTGTTGGTCTGATGTCAATCTAGCGGGGTGGGGCTAAACTTGTTGATTGGCAGGCTAAAGGGGTGCCATGATGAGTAGTCAAGTGCCCATGTTGGGTTGGGCATGTCCCTTGCGGTGCCCAACCCGAAATACGTGCCTTAAGCCTATCGAATCCGTGCTGCGTTAAGGAGCACCTATCGAGCTCTGGGTTCACCTACCCCAACCAATCCCTGCCCTGCTCTCATGCTGTTTACTACTATGGACAGGATGAAAGTAACGTCTTGATTGGTTATGATCACAGTGGTTCAGGTCCTAGCATACATGCACTCACATGACAGAATTTTCAGGTTCTGCCTCAAAGGTGGTCCAGAACTGTTTTATTTGGACTCGGTGCAGTGGGCATAAGTGGGCTTTGATGGCAGGCCAACTTTGGTGCCCTAGTGACATATTACTGCTAATTAAAAACAGAAATGTAATCTAAAGTATTTATGCAATGGCAGGGGAAACCAAAACAACACACTGTGAACATACCTATATATCGTCAAATAGACTGTCCTCTGGAAAACTTGAAATCAAGACATAAACCTGCCCAGGGTAATCTATATAATATCTGATATTTTATTGACACCGTGCTCTTAAAGCTGCTTTTTTAGGTCTCGACTAGAAGTGCGCGAAGCGCGTTCTCGGCAGAGAACTATAGTCGTCCGCTCAGCCGACAACGAGTGGAGACAAGAGCTGGCCACACGCGCAGCATTGTCAATGGGAGAGACAAGAGCTGTTCACGCGCGCAGGATTGTAAACGGGATTTGGTCGCGCGCGTGAGTCAGTCTGCAATTCAGACTGGGAGCAGCCGATGTGCACGCTCACGGCGACGGCGTCTCGTGCGCTCCCACCGCTCTTTCATTTTCGCCGCCACCATGAAGATCCGGGGGGATCGCTTATCGTTTCTAAATTGTCTGTAAATGTTTCAAAATGCTGACTTTGAAAAATACAAAGTCAGTCCTCACCTTGTATTCCTTTTCGGATTTGCCACCTGTTGTAACGTTCTTTTTTTTAAGCAGCCGTATCGTACTTTCAGTGCTTGTACACCCCCCGCTTCCCCCTCCCGTGAACGCTGCGCCTTCCGTCCCACCCAACGAGTGCTGTGTGGGCGGCATCTATTGTAAAGTGAAAGGAGCATGTTCGGCATGATCCGTATCGTTATCGAGGGTCCCGGGGGCTTCAGGGTCATCAGTTGGAAGGACTTTGACCAGCCTCTCATCGTCTCCAGGGTAAGTGCTTCGTACACCTGTTTTCTTGGGCGTTTACCTCATTGCTAAGGTCCAACTGTTCTGGCCGTCCAGCACCTCTGGCCAGATCCCAGAGCATAGGCAGCCCCTACACAGCTCCCTTCCCCGAGGTGCACCAATGTCTGCTGTGTCTCTCCCAGGGCAGCCGGTGCGCTATCCACGGCACCCCCGCATCTCAGACTGAGCCCTGCCCTCAGTCATAAGCAGTACCCTGCAGCCGTGAGCAAACCACAAGAGAGGACCCATCCCTCGCCAACAGGCATGAGAGGACCCGCCTCTCAGATAGACTGCTGCAGTGGACTCAGCCTCGCCAGCTCCTGTGCCCGCCTGCCAGGACAGACTACAGCAGAGGACCCAGCCCAGCCAGCTCTTGTGCCGGCTACCCAGCCCTCTTGATTCCTGTGCGCGCTGCCTCTCTTGGCTTCCTGGTGCCACCCTCTCAGAGGTGATAGCCCCCGGGCTGGCTATCCCTCTGCTGTCGGTGCTCCTGCTCAGCCTCCCCCACTCAACACCAGGGCAGGACCTGCTTACCAGCTCCCCCGGGGTGAATGAATACAGCCTGTATCCTCCTTACTTCAACCTGGCCGATTCTTTCGTGTCTGTCTTAATGCATCGTTAGCTTTGGCAGGCTGTTCATTTTTCTGTGGTTCTGCATGCCTTTCTTTGCGGTTTTTATTCTCGTGTGACAAAGTAATTTTTATTTTGAATGATAGAAGACTTGTCACTTTCTTGCCTTTCATATTACTTATTCTTCTCGCAGGGACCTACCCTGAGTGCACTCAGTAAGTGTCCCACTCACTGTTACCGGGTTGGTGTCTTCAGTTTGAGTAAGTTGAAGGGACGATACATTCCTCTCTCCTGAGCCAGCTCCACGAGTAGCCCTGGGCGTTACTCACAAGTTAGGAAATTTCCTCTTATGTAAAAATTTTGCCCAAGGTTCGGCCGTGGCGTGGGAGAGTGGTTCTCGCAGAAAAGGTCTCCCTTCGAGAGACATTTTGCTCAAACCCATATTCGGCCATATCTCATGTGACTTCTCCAAAATCCTTTTTATTTAATACTCTAAGTACTTCCGGACCATTAGCTGGTCCTTACATTTTAAAAAAGTTAAAAATAAATGTGTACGATTTCTAAAAGGAACCATTGTTGCATAGTAGATAATGTTCCCTGGTTCTTTGTCTTATTCTGATGCCCTTGTGATAATTTTCTGTTCAGAAGCAGAATATATCCAACAGACTACCAGAGAAAATTCAAATTATGCTTGAGAAAGGTCTCTAGTGGGGCATTTCTTCAGGTAGAAATGCAGCCTGTAAAGTATCTCGAAGAGTTAAACGCTCGCTGCTGACATATGCTCTGACCTGCAGGTGATTGCTGTAAATCCTTGCAAGGCCACCTCTGCTATAAATCCTTCTTGGCTCGGTAAATTGTGCATCATTCATTTGGATAACACTTGTTTTACATTTGCTTTTGTCCCTGGCTGTTCAGATTTTGTCTGAAAAGCAGAGCAACTGGAGCCCAGCCAAGCCCCCCAGTAAAACACCATATACCACTTTGAGGAAGTTGGAATTTCAAGTCAATTTCATGTTAGTTTCCTTTCAGTTTTCAGTTTGGTGTAACATTTTTGTCGTTCGTAGTGCCCCTTAAGAAGTGCTTCATTTTTTCATCTGCAGAACCGAACCCGTGACCTACAAGTAACACATCACTGCAAGGGTCTCTTAGCTCATTAAATCACGTTAAAACTTCAGAGCACATTTACCAGTCCTGGCTCAGGCGCTTTGGTGGCGGTAATGGGGCTATGAAATATTCATTTGGGTGGTGTGAAGAGGCCACCTCTTTGGTTCTATAAAAAGAGGTCTGCGCATCAGGTGTGCTTTGATATGTGGGTGCAGAAATCATTCAATTAACCATATGCCCCAGAAAGTAAAAGCATTGCACGTGCTTCCACTAGGCAAACTAAAAGCAAACAAGCATTTGAAAAGCAATAGGTCTAGCATTTGTGGGAGTTTAAGTTATTGACATTGTAAATGACAATGCCTTTTCTTTATCTTTTTAAAACGAAAACATAAATAAAAGGCATTGTCATTTACAATGCCAATAGCTCAAACTTAAGTAAACGTGAGACCTATTGCATTGCAAATGCTTGTTTCCTTAGTCAGGATGTCATTTTTCAGTGCATCCCCAGTGGTATTTTAATTTAGCACCTTTTCTTTAAAGTAGTCAAGTTGTTTAGTAGTTTTCTTTCTAGTGTCATGGTACCCTATTTTGGGGGTAGGTGCACTTTGGTATTACCCTAAACTAAACGACATACATAGGCTTTCAGTCAGCCCTCTTCATCTATTGGTCTGTTCAAGTGCCATTCAATTTTTGACTCCACTCACCAATAGATACATCATTGTGCAATGGTTTAGCCCACTTCAAGTGGGATTGACTCTATTTTACTTGTGCATATTTCACATTCGCCTAAAAAGTAGAACACTACACAGAAATCTCAACTTTAATTTCTGCATTCATTTAATTTTTCTAATTTATTTTTGTGATAAGTATTTCTTACTTATTTTATTATTTTATTTTTTGAAAATATATGCATGTCATCTTTAGACGCTTCAAAAGGGGGTGGTGATGGACAGAGTATCCGAATTAAGCAGAAGACTCCTACCCAGTAAAAAGATCAGGGCTTGATCCATCACCGTTTTTTAGCTCACTGCACCATCCCAGTTCAGAAACTGGCTACATGCAAATTAGTCTGACCCTGGCCCAGTGCATCATGGGAACAGGGCAGAAAACTACCAAGCCAATTCTTTACTGGAAAGGAAACAAGCTTCCGGGGACCGGTTTCTGGCATTACAGCCGTCTTCGGCCCGGCTTGCTTGAATCCTGATGGTGCAGTGAGCAAGGGACTCACATCTGAGCATACCCTTCCACACTTGTGGTGGCCAAAACGCTTCAAAAGGGGGTGGTGATGGACAGAGTATCTGAATTAAGCAGAAGACTCCTACCCAGTCAAAAGATCAGGGCTTGATCCATCACCGTTTTTTAGCTCACTGCACCATCCCAGTTCAGAACCTGGCTACATGCAAATTAGTCTGACCCTGGCCCAGTGCATCATGGGAACAGGGCAGACCAAACTACCAAGCCAATTCTTTACTGGAAAGGAAACAAGCTTCTGGGGACCGGTTTCTCGCATTACAGCCGTCTTCGGCCCGGCTTGCTTGAATCCTGATGGTGCAGTGAGCAAGGGACTCACATCTGAGCATACCCTTCCACACTTGTGGTGGCCAAAACGCTTCAAAAGGGGGTGGTGATGGACAGAGTATCTGAATTAAGCAGAAGACTCCTACCCAGTCAAAAGATCAGGGCTTGATCCATCACCGTTTTTTAGCTCACTGCACCATCCCAGTTCAGAACCTGGCTACATGCAAATTAGTCTGACCCTGGTCCAGTGCATCATGGGAACAGGGCAGACCAAACTACCAAGCCAATTCTTTACTGGAAAGGAAACAAGCTTCCGGGGACCGGTTTCTGGCATTACAGCCGTCTTCGGCCTGGCTTGCTTGAATCCTGATGGTGCAGTGAGCAAGGGACTCACATCTGAGCATACCCTTCCACACTTGTGGTGGCCAAAACGCTTCAAAAGGGGGTGGTGATGGACAGAGTATCTGAATTAAGCAGAAGACTCCTACCCAGTCAAAAGATCAGGGCTTGATCCATCACCGTTTTTTAGCTCACTGCACCATCCCAGTTCAGAACCTGGCTACATGCAAATTAGTCTGACCCTGGCCCAGTGCATCATGGGAACAGGGCAGACCAAACTACCAAGCCAATTCTTTACTGGAAAGGAAACAAGCTTCCGGGGACCGGTTTCTGGCATTACAGCCGTCTTCGGCCCGGCTTGCTTGAATCCTGATGGTGCAGTGAGCAAGGGACTCAAATCTGAGCATACCCTTCCACACTTGTGGTGGCCAAAACGCTTCAAAAGGGGGTGGTGATGGACAGAGTATCTGAAATAAGCAGAAGACTCCTACCCAGTCAAAAGATCAGGGCTTGATCCATCACCGTTTTTTAGCTCACTGCACCATCCCAGTTCAGAACCTGGCTACATGCAAATTAGTCTGACCCTGGCCCAGTGCATCATGGGAACAGGGCAGACCAAACTACCAAGCCAATTCTTTACTGGAAAGGAAACAAGCTTCCGGGGACCGGTTTCTGGCATTACAGCCGTCTTCGGCCCGGCTTGCTTGAATCCTGATGGTGCAGTGAGCAAGGGACTCACATCTGAGCATACCCTTCCACACTTGTGGTGGCCAAAACGCTTCAAAAGGGGGTGGTGATGGACAGAGTATCTGAATTAAGCAGAAGACTCCTACCCAGTCAAAAGACCAGGGCTTGATCCATCACTGTTTTTTAGCTCACTGCACCATCCCAGTTCAGAACCTGGCTACATGCAAATTAGTCTGACCCTGGCCCAGTGCATCATGGGAACAGGGCAGACCAAACTACCAAGCCAATTCTTTACTGGAAAGGAAACAAGCTTCCGGGGACCGGTTTCTGGCATTACAGCCGTCTTCGGCCCGGCTTGCTTGAATCCTGATGGTGCAGTGAGCAAGGGACTCACATCTGAGCATACCCTTCCACACTTGTGGTGGCCAAAACGCATCAAAAGGGGGTGGTGATGGACAGAGTATCTGAATTAAGCAGAAGACTCCTACCCAGTCAAAAGATCAGGGCTTGATCCATCACTGTTTTTAGCTCACTGCACCATCCCAGTTCAGAACCTGGCTACATGCAAATTAGTCTGACCCTGGCCCAGTGCATCATGGGAACAGGGCAGACCAAACTACCAAGCCAATTCTTTACTGGAAAGGAAACAAGCTTCCGGGGACCGGTTTCTGGCATTACAGCCGTCTTCGACCCGGCTTGCTTGAATCCTGAAGGTGCAGTGAGCAAGGGACTCACATCTGAGCATACCCTTCCACACTTGTGGTGGCCAAAACGCTTCAAAAGGGGGTGGTGATGGACAGAGTATCTGAATTAAGCAGAAGACTCCTACCCAGTCAAAAGATCAGGGCTTGATCCATCACCGTTTTTTAGCTCACTGCACCATCCCAGTTCAGAACCTGGCTACATGCAAATTAGTCTGACCCTGGCCCAGTGCATCATGGGAACAGGGCAGACCAAACTACCAAGCCAATTCTTTACTGGAAAGGAAACAAGCTTCCGGGGACCGGTTTCTGGCATTACAGCCGTCTTCGGCCCGGCTTGCTTGAATCCTGATGGTGCAGTGAGCAAGGGACTCACATCTGAGCATACCCTTCCACACTTGTGGTGGCCAAAACGCTTCAAAAGGGTGTGGTGATGGACAGAGTATCTGAATTAAGCAGAAGACTCCTACCCAGTCAAAAGATCAGGGCTTGATCCATCACCGTTTTTGTAGCTCACTGCACCATCCCAGTTCAGAACCTGGCTACATGCAAATTAGTCTGACCCTGGCCCAGTGCATCATGGGAACAGGGCAGACCAAACTACCAAGCCAATTCTTTACTAGAAAGTAAACAAGCTTCCGGGGACCGGTTTCTGGCATTACAGCCGTCTTCGGCCCGGCTTGCTTGAATCCTGATGGTGCAGTGAGCAAGGGACTCACATCTGAGCATACCCTTCCACACTTGTGGTGGCCAAAACGCTTCAAAAGGGGGTGGTGATGGACAGAGTATCTGAATTAAGCAGAAGACTCCTACCCAGTCAAAAGATCAGGGCTTGATCCATCACCGTTTTTTAGCTCACTGCACCATCCCAGTTCAGAACCTGGCTACATGCAAATTAGTCTGACCCTGGCCCAGTGCATCATGGGAACAGGGCAGACCAAACTACCAAGCCAATTCTTTACTGGAAAGGAAACAAGCTTCCGGGGACCGGTTTCTGGCATTACAGCCGTCTTCGGCCCGGCTTGCTTGAATCCTGATGGTGCAGTGAGCAAGGGACTCACATCTGAGCATACCCTTCCACACTTGTGGTGGCCAAAACGCTTCAAAAGGGGGTGGTGATGGACAGAGTATCTGAATTAAGCAGAAGACTCCTACCCAGTCAAAAGATCAGGGCTTGATCCATCACCGTTTTTTTAGCTCACTGCACCATCCCAGTTCGGAACCTGGCTACATACAAATTAGTCTGACCCTGGCCCAGTGCATCATGGGAACAGGGCAGACCAAACTACCAAGCCAATTCTTTACTGGAAAGGAAACAAGCTTCCGGGGACCGGTTTCTGGCATTACAGCCGTCTTCGGCCCGGCTTGCTTGAATCCTGATGGTGCAGTGAGCAAGGGACTCACATCTGAGCATACCCTTCCACACTTGTGGTGGCCAAAACGCTTCAAAAGGGGGGTGGTGATGGACAGAGTATCTGAATTAAGCAGAAGACTCCTACCCAGTCAAAAGATTGGGGTTTGATCCATCACCGTTTTTTAGCTCACTGCACCATCCCAGTTCAGAACCTGGCTACATGCAAATTAGACTGACCCTGGCCCAGTGCATCATGGGAACAGGGCAGACCAAACTACCAAGCCAATTCTTTACTGGAAAGGAAAAAAGCTTCCGGGGACCGGTTTCTGGCATTACAGCCGTCTTCGGCCCGGCTTGCTTGAATCCTGATGGTGCAGTGAGCAAGGGACTCACATCTGAGCATACCCTTCCACACTTGTGGTGGCCAAAACGCTTCAAAAGGGGGTGGTGATGGACAGAGTATCTGATTTAAGCAGAAGACTCCTACCCAGTGAAAAGATCAGGGCTTGATCCATCACCGTTTTTTAGCTCACTGCACCATCCCAGTTCAGAACCTGGCTACATGCAAATTAGTCTGACCCTGGCCCAGTGCATCATGGGAACAGGGCAGACCAAACTACCAAGCCAATTCTTTACTGGAAAGGAAACAAGCTTCCGGGGACCGGTTTCTGGCATTACAGCTGTCTTCGGCCCGGCTTGCTTGAATCCTGATGGTGCAGTGAGCAAGGGACTCACATCTGAGCATACCCCTCCACACTTGTGGTGGCCAAAACGCTTCAAAAGGGGGTGGTGATGGACAGAGTATCTGAATTAAGCAGAAGACTCCTACCTAGTCAAAAGATCAGGGCTTGATCCATCACCGTTTTTTAGCTCACTGCACCATCCCAGTTCAGAACCTGGCTACATGCAAATTAGTCTGACCCTGGCCCAGTGCATCATGGGAACAGGGCAGACCAAACTACCAAGCCAATTCTTTACTGGAAAGGAAACAAGCTTCCGGGGACCGGTTTCTGGCATTACAGCCATCTTCGGCCCGGCTTGCTTGAATCCTGATGGTGCAGTGAGCAAGGGACTCACATCTGAGCATACCCTTCCACACTTGTGGTGGCCAAAACGCTTCAAAAGGGGGTGGTGATGGACAGAGTATCTGAATTAAGCAGAAGACTCCTACCCAGTCAAAAGATCAGGGCTTGATCCATCACGGTTTTTTAGCTCACTGCACCATCCCAGTTCAGAACCTGGCTACATGCAAATTAGTCTGACCCTGGCCCAGTGCATCATGGGAACAGGGCAGACCAAACTACCAAGCCAATTCTTTACTGGAAAGGAAACAAGCTTCCGGGGACCAGTTTCTGGCATTACAGCCGTCTTCGGCCCGGCTTGCTTGAATCCTGATGGTGCAGTGAGCAAGGGACTCACATCTGAGCATACCCTTCCACACTTGTGGTGGCCAAAACGCTTCAAAAGGGGGTGGTGATGGACAGAGTATCTGAATTAAGCAGAAGACTCCTACCCAGTCAAAAGATCAGGGCTTGATCCATCACTGTTTTTTAGCTCACTGCACCATCCCAGTTCAGAACCTGGCTACATGCAAATTAGTCTGACCCTGGCCCAGTGCATCATGGGAACAGGGCAGACCAAACTACCAAGCCAATTTTTTACTGGAAAGGAAACAAGCTTCCGGGGACCGGTTTCTGGCATTACAGCCGTCTTCGGCCCGGCTTGCTTGAATCCTGATGGTGCAGTGAGCAAGGGACTCACATCTGAGCATACCCTTCCACACTTGTGGTGGCCAAAACGCTTCAAAAGGGGGTGGTGATGGACAGAGTATCTGAATTAAGCAGAAGACTCCTACCCAGTCAAAAGATCAGGGCTTGATCCATTACCATTTTTTAGCTCACTGCACCATCCCAGTTCAGAACCTGGCTACATGCAAATTAGTCTGACCCTGGCCCAGTGCATCATGGGAACAGGGCAGACCAAACTACCAAGCCAATTCTTTACTGGAAAGGAAACAAGCTTCCGGGGACCGGTTTCTGGCATTACAGCCATCTTCGGCCCGGCTTGCTTGAATCCTGATGGTGCAGTGAGCAAGGGACTCACATCTGAGCATACCCTTCCACACTTGTGGTGCCCAAAACGCTTCAAAAGGGGGTGGTGATGGACAGAGTATCTGAATTAAGCAGAAGACTCCTACCCAGTCAAAAGATCAGGGCTTGATCCATCACCGTTTTTTAGCTCACTGCACCATCCCAGTTCAGAACCTGGCTACATGCAAATTAGTCCGACCCTGGCCCAGTGCATCATGGGAACAGGGCAGACCAAACTACCAAGCCAATTCTTTACTGGAAAGGAAACAAGCTTCCGGGGACCGGTTTCTGGCATTACAGCCGTCTTCGGCCCGGCTTGCTTGAATCCTGAAGGTGCAGTGAGCAAGGGACTCACATCTGAGCATACCCTTCCACACTTGTGGTGGCCAAAACGCTTCAAAAGGGGGTGGTGATGGACAGAGTATTTGAATTAAGCAGAAGACTCCTACCCAGTCAAAAGATCAGGGCTTGATCCATCACCGTTTTTTAGCTCACTGCACCATCTCAGTTCAGAACCTGGCTACATGCAAATTAGTCTGACCCTGGCCCAGTGCATCATGGGAACAGGGCAGACCAAACTACCAAGCCAATTCTTTACTGGAAAGGAAACAAGCTTCCGGGGACCGGTTTCTGGCATTACAGCCGTTTTCGGCCCGGCTTGCTTGAATCCTGATGGTGCAGTGAGCAAGGGACTCACATCTGAGCATACCCTTCCACACTTGTGGTGGCCAAAACGCTTCAAAAGGGGGTGGTGATGGACAGAGTATCTGAATTAAGCAGAAGACTCCTACGCAGTCAAAAGATCAGGGCTTGATCCATCACCGTTTTTTAGCTCACTGCACCATCCCAGTTCAGAACCTGGCTACATGCAAATTAGTCTGACCCTGGCCCAGTGCATCATGGGAACAGGGCAGACCAAACTACCAAGCCAATTCTTTACTGGAAAGGAAACAAGCTTCCGGGGACCGGTTTCTGGCATTACAGCCGTCTTCGGCCCGGCTTGCTTGAATCCTGATGGTGCAGTGAGCAAGGGACTCACATCTGAGCATACCCTTCCACACTTGTGGTGCCCAAAACGCTTCAAAAGGGGGTGGTGATGGACAGAGTATCTGAATTAAGCAGAAGACTCCTACCCAGTCAAAAGATCAGGGCTTGATCCATCACCGTTTTTTAGCTCACTGCACCATCCCAGTTCAGAACCTGGCTACATGCAAATTAGTCTGACCCTGGTCCAGTGCATCATGGGAACAGGGCAGACCAAACTACCAAGCCAATTCTTTACTGGAAAGGAAACAAGCTTCCGGGGACCGGTTTCTGGCATTACAGCCATCTTCGGCCCGGCTTGCTTGAATCCTGATGGTGCAGTGAGCAAGGGACTCACATCTGAGCATACCCTTCCACACTTGTGGTGGCCAAAACGCTTCAAAAGGGGGTGGTGATGGACAGAGTATCTGAATTAAGCAGAAGACTCCTACCCAGTCAAAAGATCAGGGCTTGATCCATCACCGTTTTTTAGCTCACTGCACCATCCCAGTTCAGAACCTGGCTACATGCAAATTAGTCTGACCCTGGCCCAGTGCATCATGGGAACAGGGCAGACCAAACTACCAAGCCAATTCTTTACTGGAAAGGAAACAAGCTTCAGGGGACCGGTTTCTGGCATTACAGCCGTCTTCGGCCCGGCTTGCTTGAATCCTGAAGGTGCAGTGAGCAAGGGACTCACATCTGAGCATACCCTTCCACACTTGTGGTGGCCAAAACACTTCAAAAGGGGGTGGTGATGGACAGAGTATCTGAATTAAGCAGAAGACTCCTACCCAGTCAAAAGATCAGGGCTTGATCCATCACCGTTTTTTAGCTCACTGCACCATCCCAGTTCAGAACCTGGCTACATGCAAATTAGTCTGACCCTGGCCCAGTGCATCATGGGAACAGGGCAGACCAAACTACCAAGCCAATTCTTTACTGGAAAGGAAACAAGCTTCCGGGGACCGGTTTCTGGCATTACAGCCGTCTTCGGCCCGGCTTGCTTGAATCCTGATGGTGCAGTGAGCAAGGGACTCACATCTGAGCATACCCTTCCACACTTGTGGTGGCCAAAACGCTTCAAAAGGGTGTGGTGATGGACAGAGTATCTGAATTAAGCAGAAGACTCCTACCCAGTCAAAAGATCAGGGCTTGATCCATCACCGTTTTTTTAGCTCACTGCACCATCCCAGTTCAGAACCTGGCTACATGCAAATTAGTCTGACCCTGGCCCAGTGCATCATGGGAACAGGGCAGACCAAACTACCAAGCCAATTCTTTACTAGAAAGGAGACAAGCTTCCGGGGACCGGTTTCTGGCATTACAGCCGTCTTCGGCCCGGCTTGCTTGAATCCTGATGGTGCAGTGAGCAAGGGACTCACATCTGAGCATACCCTTCCACACTTGTGGTGGCCAAAACGCTTCAAAAGGGGGTGGTGATGGACAGAGTATCTGAATTAAGCAGAAGACTCCTACCCAGTCTAAAGATCAGGGCTTGATCCATCACCGTTTTTTAGCTCACTGCACCATCCCAGTTCAGAACCTGGCTACATGCAAATTAGTCTGACCCTGGCCCAGTGCATCATGGGAACAGGGCAGACCAAACTACGAAGCCAATTCTTTACTGGAAAGGAAACAAGCTTCCGGGGACCGGTTTCTGGCATTACAGCCGTCTTCGGCCCGGCTTGCTTGAATCCTGATGGTGCAGTGAGCAAGGGACTCACATCTGAGCATACCCTTCCACACTTGTGGTGGCCAAAACGCTTCAAAAGGGGGTGGTGATGGACAGAGTATCTGAATTAAGCAGAAGACTCCTACCCAGTCAAAAGATCAGGGCTTGATCCATCACCGTTTTTTTAGCTCACTGCACCATCCCAGTTCGGAACCTGGCTACATGCAAATTAGTCTGACCCTGGCCCAGTGCATCATGGGAACAGGGCTGACCAAACTACCAAGCCAATTCTTTACTGGAAAGGAAACAAGCTTCCGGGGACCGGTTTCTGGCATTACAGCCGTCTTCGGCCCGGCTTGCTTGAATCCTGATGGTGCAGTGAGCAAGGGACTCACATCTGAGCATACCCTTCCACACTTGTGGTGGCCAAAATGCTTCAAAAGGGGGGTGGTGATGGACAGAGTATCTGAATTAAGCAGAAGACTCCTACCCAGTCAAAAGATTGGGGTTTGATCCATCACCGTTTTTTAGCTCACTGCACCATCCCAGTTCAGAACCTGGCTACATGCAAATTAGACTGACCCTGGCCCAGTGCATCATGGGAACAGGGCAGACCAAACTACCAAGCCAATTCTTTACTGGAAAGGAAACAAGCTTCCGGGGACCGGTTTCTGGCATTACAGCCGTCTTCGGCCCGGCTTGCTTGAATCCTGATGGTGCAGTGAGCAAGGGACTCACATCTGAGCATACCCTTCCACACTTGTGGTGGCCAAAACGCTTCAAAAGGGGGTGGTGATGGACAGAGTATCTGAATTAAGCAGAACACTCCTACCCAGTCAAAAGATCAGGGCTTGATCCATCACCGTTTTTTAGCTCACTGCACCATCCCAGTTCAGAACCTGGCTACATGCAAATTAGTCTGACCCTGGCCCAGTGCATCATGGGAACAGGGCAGACCAAACTACCAAGCCAATTCTTTACTGGAAAGGAAACAAGCTTCCGGGGACCGGTTTCTGGCATTACAGCCGTCTTCGGCCCGGCTTGCTTGAATCCTGATTGTGCAGTGAGCAAGGGACTCACATCTGAGCATACCCTTCCACACTTGTGGTGGCCAAAACGCTTCAAAAGGGGGTGGTGATGGACAGAGTATCTGAATTAAGCAGAAGACTCCTAACCAGTCAAAAGATCAAGGCTTGATCCATCACCGTTTTTTAGCTCACTGCACCATCCCAGTTCAGAACCTGGCTACATGCAAATTAGTCTGACCCTGGCCCAGTGCATCATGGGAACAGGGCAGACCAAACTACCAAGCCAATTCTTTACTGGAAAGGAAACAAGCTTCCGGGGACCGGTTTCTGGCATTACAGCCGTCTTCGGCCCGGCTTGCTTGAATCCTGATGGTGCAGTGAGCAAGGGACTCACATCTGAGCATACCCTTCCACACTTGTAGTGGTCAAAACGCTTCAAAAGGGGGTGGTGATGGACAGAGTATCTGAATTAAGCAGAAGACTCCTACCCAGTCAAAAGATCAGGGCTTGATCCATCACCGTTTTTTAGCTCACTGCACCATCCCAGTTCAGAACCTGGCTACATGCAAATTAGTCTGACCCTGGCCCAGTGCATCATGGGAACAGGGCAGACCAAACTACCAAGCCGATTCTTTACTGGAAAGGAAACAAGCTTCCGGGGACCGGTTTCTGGCATTACATCCGTCTTCAGCCCGGCTTGCTTGAATCCTGATGGTGCAGTGAGCAAGGGACTCACATCTGAGCATACCCTTCCACACTTGTGGTGGCCAAAACGCTTCAAAAGGGGGTGGTGATGGACAGAGTATCTGAATTAAGCAGAAGACTCCTACCCAGTCAAAAGATCAGGGCTTGATCCATCACCATTTTTTAGCTCACTGCACCATCCCAGTTCAGAACCTGGCTACATGCAAATTAGTCTGACCCTGGCCCAGTGTGTGGAAAAGTCAGCCCATAACGCACCTGATGCCCAGGCTGCTGGCGCAGGACGCCTCTTAGTTCCCATCTTGAACAATTACCAAATAAAGAGACGGGCGCTGGAGGCAGGAAAACAAGAACAGAGTTTTATTTCTCATGAGGAGAGCCTGTCATTTCGGACACTCGCGTAGTGTCTTCAGGAGGTGCTCTCTCTAACAAGTTTCTCTGAGGCTTCATCTTTTATACACATGTTTATGATGCACAAACATTCCTTATTGCAATAAAGACGCTTTGAAGTAGGAAAAAGTATGCTTGGAATCACAGCTTCAGGCCTATTCCCATACCAGTCGCTCAGATGTCATCCTCCCCTCCTGAATGTAACAAGAGAGTGTGATCTCTCAGCCGGACTTTCCTACAGAACACGAGGGCAGGAGGGGATGATCAGATCAAAGGTTGGGCAGGCTATAAGATCGGGCACTTCGGTTGGTGTATCACGGTTTTGTTATGCTGGGCAGGAAAAAAGGGGGGGGTGTACATCCACGAGGCTTGGTCTTAGGACTTGGGACCGGGTCGAAAAGCCAAGTGCAGCTGGGGGGGCTCGTCAGCTGAGGGGAAGGGTGTTCTTGGGAGGAAATGGGGGGGGGGGTGGGTCAAGCAGGAGTTTTACTTCTAGAGCAGGGTCACGCAGAGGGAGAGGGTCTTATGGCCGATGCATGAGCAGTGCGCGCGGGGAGGGGTGCCGGGGGTTTAACAAACGGGCAGAGAGGCCATGGTGCCTAAAATAGCTGTCGTGTAAGTGTGTGCATGGGTCTATGCTGGCGGGATAACACAGTCAGTGTTTCGCGATATCCGTTCTACTTACAACAGGGGGTACAGTGAACACAAATGAACGCCGCTTATGTACATATACATTGCCATTTTCAACAAGTGCGTCATGGGAACAGGGCAGACCAAACTACCAAGCCAATTCTTTACTGGAAAGGAAACAAGCTTCCGGGGACCGGTTTCTGGCATTACAGCCGTCTTCGGCCCGGCTTGCTTGAATCCTGATGGTGCAGTGAGCAAGGGACTCACATCTGAGCATACCCTTCCACACTTGTGGTGGCCAAAACGCTTCAAAAGGGGGTGGTGATGGACAGAGTATCTGAATTAAGCAGAAGACTCCTACCCAGTCAAAAGATCAGGGCTTGATCCATTACCATTTTTTAGCTCACTGCACCATCCCAGTTCAGAACCTGGCTACATGCAAATTAGTCTGACCCTGGCCCAGTGCATCATGGGAACAGGGCAGACCAAACTACCAAGCCAATTCTTTACTGGAAAGGAAACAAGCTTCCGGGGACCGGTTTCTGGCATTACAGCCATCTTCGGCCCGGCTTGCTTGAATCCTGATGGTGCAGTGAGCAAGGGACTCACATCTGAGCATACCCTTCCACACTTGTGGTGCCCAAAACGCTTCAAAAGGGGGTGGTGATGGACAGAGTATCTGAATTAAGCAGAAGACTCCTACCCAGTCAAAAGATCAGGGCTTGATCCATCACCGTTTTTTAGCTCACTGCACCATCCCAGTTCAGAACCTGGCTACATGCAAATTAGTCCGACCCTGGCCCAGTGCATCATGGGAACAGGGCAGACCAAACTACCAAGCCAATTCTTTACTGGAAAGGAAACAAGCTTCCGGGGACCGGTTTCTTGCATTACAGCCGTCTTCGGCCCGGCTTGCTTGAATCCTGAAGGTGCAGTGAGCAAGGGACTCACATCTGAGCATACCCTTCCACACTTGTGGTGGCCAAAACGCTTCAAAAGGGGGTGGTGATGGACAGAGTATCTGAATTAAGCAGAAGACTCCTACCCAGTCAAAAGATCAGGGCTTGATCCATCACCGTTTTTTAGCTCACTGCACCATCCCAGTTCAGAACCTGGCTACATGCAAATTAGTCTGACCCTGGCACAGTGCATCATGGGAACAGGGCAGACCAAACTACCAAGCCAATTCTTTACTGGAAAGGAAACAAGCTTCCGGGGACCGGTTTCTGGCATTACAGCCGTTTTCGGCCCGGCTTGCTTGAATCCTGATGGTGCAGTGAGCAAGGGACTCACATCTGAGCATACCCTTCCACACTTGTGGTGGCCAAAACGCTTCAAAAGGGGGTGGTGATGGACAGAGTATCTGAATTAAGCAGAAGACTCCTACGCAGTCAAAAGATCAGGGCTTGATCCATCACCGTTTTTTAGCTCACTGCACCATCCCAGTTCAGAACCTGGCTACATGCAAATTAGTCTGACCCTGGCCCAGTGCATCATGGGAACAGGGCAGACCAAACTACCAAGCCAATTCTTTACTGGAAAGGAAACAAGCTTCCGGGGACCGGTTTCTGGCATTACAGCCGTCTTCGGCCCGGCTTGCTTGAATCCTGATGGTGCAGTGAGCAAGGGACTCACATCTGAGCATACCCTTCCACACTTGTGGTGGCCAAAACGCTTCAAAAGGGGGTGGTGATGGACAGAGTATCTGAATTAAGCAGAAGACTCCTACCCAGTCAAAAGATCAGGGCTTGATCCATCACCATTTTTTAGCTCACTGCACCATCCCAGTTCAGAACCTGGCTACATGCAAATTAGTCTGACCCTGGCCCAGTGCATCATGGGAACAGGGCAGACCAAACTACCAAGCCAATTCTTTACTGGAAAGGAAACAAGCTTCCGGGGACCGGTTTCTGGCATTACAGCCATCTTCGGCCCGGCTTGCTTGAATCCTGATGGTGCAGTGAGCAAGGGACTCACATCTGAGCATACCCTTCCACACTTGTGGTGGCCAAAACGCTTCAAAAGGGGGTGGTGATGGACAGAGTATCTGAATTAAGCAGAAGACTCCTACCCAGTCAAAAGATCAGGGCTTGATCCATCACCGTTTTTTAGCTCACTGCACCATCCCAGTTCAGAACCTGGCTACATGCAAATTAGTCTGACCCTGGCCCAGTGCCTCATGGGAACAGGGCAGACCAAACTACCAAGCCAATTCTTTACTGGAAAGGAAACAAGCTTCCGGGGACCGGTTTCTGGCATTACAGCCGTCTTCGGCCCGGCTTGCTTGAATCCTGAAGGTGCAGTGAGCAAGGGACTCATATCTGAGCATACCCTTCCACACTTGTGGTGGCCAAAACGCTTCAAAAGGGGGTGGTGATGGACAGAGTATCTGAATTAAGCAGAAGACTCCTACCCAGTCAAAAGATCAGGGCTTGATCCATCACCGTTTTTTAGCTCACTGCACCATCCCAGTTCAGAACCTGGCTACATGCAAATTAGTCTGACCCTGGCCCAGTACATCATGGGAACAGGGCAGACCAAACTACCAAGCCAATTCTTTACTGGAAAGGAAACAAGCTTCCGGGGACCGGTTTCTGGCATTACAGCCGTCTTCGGCCCGGCTTGCTTGAATCCTGATGGTGCAGTGAGCAAGGGACTCACATCTGAGCATACCCTTCCACACTTGTGGTGGCCAAAACGCTTCAAAAGGGTGTGGTGATGGACAGAGTATCTGAATTAAGCAGAAGACTCCTACCCAGTCAAAAGATCAGGGCTTGATCCATCACCGTTTTTTTAGCTCACTGCACCATCCCAGTTCAGAACCTGGCTACATGCAAATTAGTCTGACCCTGGCCCAGTGCATCATGGGAACAGGGCAGACCAAACTACCAAGCCAATTCTTTACTAGAAAGGAAACAAGCTTCCGGGGACCGGTTTCTGGCATTACAGCCGTCTTCGGCCCGGCTTGCTTGAATCCTGATGGTGCAGTGAGCAAGGGACTCACATCTGAGCATACCCTTCCACACTTGTGGTGGCCAAAACGCTTCAAAAGGGGGTGGTGATGGACAGAGTATCTGAATTAAGCAGAAGACTCCTACCCAGTCTAAAGATCAGGGCTTGATCCATCACCGTTTTTTAGCTCACTGCACCATCCCAGTTCAGAACCTGGCTACATGCAAATTAGTCTGACCCTGGCCCAGTGCATCATGGGAACAGGGCAGACCAAACTACCAAGCCAATTCTTTACTGGAAAGGAAACAAGCTTCCGGGGACCGGTTTCTGGCATTACAGCCGTCTTCGGCCCGGCTTGCTTGAATCCTGATGGTGCAGTGAGCAAGGGACTCACATCTGAGCATACCCTTCCACACTTGTGGTGGCCAAAACGCTTCAAAAGGGGGTGGTGATGGACAGAGTATCTGAATTAAGCAGAAGACTCCTACCCAGTCAAAAGATCAGGGCTTGATCCATCACCGTTTTTTAGCTCACTGCACCATCCCAGTTCGGAACCTGGCTACATGCAAATTAGTCTGACCCTGGCCCAGTGCATCATGGGAACAGGGCAGACCAAACTACCAAGCCAATTCTTTACTGGAAAGGAAACAAGCTTCCGGGGACCGGTTTCTGGCATTACAGCCGTCTTCGGCCCGGCTTGCTTGAATCCTGATGGTGCAGTGAGCAAGGGACTCACATCTGAGCATACCCTTCCACACTTGTGGTGGCCAAAACGCTTCAAAAGGGGGTGGTGATGGACAGAGTATCTGAATTAAGCAGAACACTCCTACCCAGTCAAAAGATCAGGGCTTGATCCATCACCGTTTTTTAGCTCACTGCACCATCCCAGTTCAGAACCTGGCTACATGCAAATTAGTCTGACCCTGGCCCAGTGCATCATGGGAACAGGGCAGACCAAACTACCAAGCCAATTCTTTACTGGAAAGGAAACAAGCTTCCGGGGACCGGTTTCTGGCATTACAGCCGTCTTCGGCCCGGCTTGCTTGAATCCTGATGGTGCAGTGAGCAAGGGACTCAAATCTGAGCATACCCTTCCACACTTGTGGTGGCCAAAACGCTTCAAAAGGGGGTGGTGATGGACAGAGTATCTGAAATAAGCAGAAGACTCCTACCCAGTCAAAAGATCAGGGCTTGATCCATCACCGTTTTTTAGCTCACTGCACCATCCCAGTTCAGAACCTGGCTACATGCAAATTAGTCTGACCCTGGCCCAGTGCATCATGGGAACAGGGCAGACCAAACTACCAAGCCAATTCTTTACTGGAAAGGAAACAAGCTTCCGGGGACCGGTTTCTGGCATTACAGCCGTCTTCGGCCCGGCTTGCTTGAATCCTGATGGTGCAGTGAGCAAGGGACTCACATCTGAGCATACCCTTCCACACTTGTGGTGGCCAAAACGCTTCAAAAGGGGGTGGTGATGGACAGAGTATCTGAATTAAGCAGAAGACTCCTACCCAGTCAAAAGACCAGGGCTTGATCCATCACTGTTTTTTAGCTCACTGCACCATCCCAGTTCAGAACCTGGCTACATGCAAATTAGTCTGACCCTGGCCCAGTGCATCATGGGAACAGGGCAGACCAAACTACCAAGCCAATTCTTTACTGGAAAGGAAACAAGCTTCCGGGGACCGGTTTCTGGCATTACAGCCGTCTTCGGCCCGGCTTGCTTGAATCCTGATGGTGCAGTGAGCAAGGGACTCACATCTGAGCATACCCTTCCACACTTGTGGTGGCCAAAACGCATCAAAAGGGGGTGGTGATGGACAGAGTATCTGAATTAAGCAGAAGACTCCTACCCAGTCAAAAGATCAGGGCTTGATCCATCACTGTTTTTAGCTCACTGCACCATCCCAGTTCAGAACCTGGCTACATGCAAATTAGTCTGACCCTGGCCCAGTGCATCATGGGAACAGGGCAGACCAAACTACCAAGCCAATTCTTTACTGGAAAGGAAACAAGCTTCCGGGGACCGGTTTCTGGCATTACAGCCGTCTTCGGCCCGGCTTGCTTGAATCCTGATGGTGCAGTGAGCAAGGGACTCACATCTGAGCATACCCTTCCACACTTGTGGTGGCCAAAACGCTTCAAAAGGGGGTGGTGATGGACAGAGTATCTGAATTAAGCAGAAGACTCCTACCCAGTCAAAAGATCAGGGCTTGATCCATCACCGTTTTTTAGCTCACTGCACCATCCCAGTTCAGAACCTGGCTACATGCAAATTAGTCTGACCCTGGCCCAGTGCATCATGGGAACAGGGCAGACCAAACTACCAAGCCAATTCTTTACTGGAAAGGAAACAAGCTTCCGGGGACCGGTTTCTGGCATTACAGCCGTCTTCGACCCGGCTTGCTTGAATCCTGAAGGTGCAGTGAGCAAGGGACTCACATCTGAGCATACCCTTCCACACTTGTGGTGGCCAAAACACTTCAAAAGGGGGTGGTGATGGACAGAGTATCTGAATTAAGCAGAAGACTCCTACCCAGTCAAAAGATCAGGGCTTGATCCATCACCGTTTTTTAGCTCACTGCACCATCCCAGTTCAGAACCTGGCTACATGCAAATTAGTCTGACCCTGGCCCAGTGCATCATGGGAACAGGGCAGACCAAACTACCAAGCCAATTCTTTACTGGAAAGGAAACAAGCTTCCGGGGACCGGTTTCTGGCATTACAGCCGTCTTCGGCCCGGCTTGCTTGAATCCTGATGGTGCAGTGAGCAAGGGACTCACATCTGAGCATACCCTTCCACACTTGTGGTGGCCAAAACGCTTCAAAAGGGTGTGGTGATGGACAGAGTATCTGAATTAAGCAGAAGACTCCTACCCAGTCAAAAGATCAGGGCTTGATCCATCACCGTTTTTGTAGCTCACTGCACCATCCCAGTTCAGAACCTGGCTACATGCAAATTAGTCTGACCCTGGCCCAGTGCATCATGGGAACAGGGCAGACCAAACTACCAAGCCAATTCTTTACTAGAAAGTAAACAAGCTTCCGGGGACCGGTTTCTGGCATTACAGCCGTCTTCGGCCCGGCTTGCTTGAATCCTGATGGTGCAGTGAGCAAGGGACTCACATCTGAGCATACCCTTCCACACTTGTGGTGGCCAAAACGCTTCAAAAGGGGGTGGTGATGGACAGAGTATCTGAATTAAGCAGAAGACTCCTACCCAGTCAAAAGATCAGGGCTTGATCCATCACCGTTTTTTAGCTCACTGCACCATCCCAGTTCAGAACCTGGCTACATGCAAATTAGTCTGACCCTGGCCCAGTGCATCATGGGAACAGGGCAGACCAAACTACCAAGCCAATTCTTTACTGGAAAGGAAACAAGCTTCCGGGGACCGGTTTCTGGCATTACAGCCGTCTTCGGCCCGGCTTGCTTGAATCCTGATGGTGCAGTGAGCAAGGGACTCACATCTGAGCATACCCTTCCACACGTGTGGTGGCCAAAACGCTTCAAAAGGGGGTGGTGATGGACAGAGTATCTGAATTAAGCAGAAGACTCCTACCCAGTCAAAAGATCAGGGCTTGATCCATCACCGTTTTTTTAGCTCACTGCACCATCCCAGTTCGGAACCTGGCTACATACAAATTAGTCTGACCCTGGCCCAGTGCATCATGGGAACAGGGCAGACCAAACTACCAAGCCAATTCTTTACTGGAAAGGAAACAAGCTTCCGGGGACCGGTTTCTGGCATTACAGCCGTCTTCGGCCCGGCTTGCTTGAATCCTGATGGTGCAGTGAGCAAGGGACTCACATCTGAGCATACCCTTCCACACTTGTGGTGGCCAAAACGCTTCAAAAGGGGGGTGGTGATGGACAGAGTATCTGAATTAAGCAGAAGACTCCTACCCAGTCAAAAGATTGGGGTTTGATCCATCACCGTTTTTTAGCTCACTGCACCATCCCAGTTCAGAACCTGGCTACATGCAAATTAGACTGACCCTGGCCCAGTGCATCATGGGAACAGGGCAGACCAAACTACCAAGCCAATTCTTTACTGGAAAGGAAAAAAGCTTCCGGGGACCAGTTTCTGGCATTACAGCCGTCTTCGGCCCTGCTTGCTTGAATCCTGATGGTGCAGTGAGCAAGGGACTCACATCTGAGCATACCCTTCCACACTTGTGGTGGCCAAAACGCTTCAAAAGGGGGTGGTGATGGACAGAGTATCTGATTTAAGCAGAAGACTCCTACCCAGTGAAAAGATCAGGGCTTGATCCATCACCGTTTTTTAGCTCACTGCACCATCCCAGTTCAGAACCTGGCTACATGCAAATTAGTCTGACCCTGGCCCAGTGCATCATGGGAACAGGGCAGACCAAACTACCAAGCCAATTCTTTACTGGAAAGGAAACAAGCTTCCGGGGACCGGTTTCTGGCATTACAGCCGTCTTCGGCCCGGCTTGCTTGAATCCTGATGGTGCAGTGAGCAAGGGACTCACATCTGAGCATACCCTTCCACACTTGTGGTGGCCAAAACGCATCAAAAGGGGGTGGTGATGGACAGAGTATCTGAATTAAGCAGAAGACTCCTACCCAGTCAAAAGATCAGGGCTTGATCCATCACCGTTTTTTTAGCTCACTGCACCATCCCAGTTCGGAACCTGGCTACATACAAATTAGTCTGACCCTGGCCCAGTGCATCATGGGAACAGGGCAGACCAAACTACCAAGCCAATTCTTTACTGGAAAGGAAACAAGCTTCCGGGGACCGGTTTCTGGCATTACAGCCGTCTTCGGCCCGGCTTGCTTGAATCCTGATGGTGCAGTGAGCAAGGGACTCACATCTGAGCATACCCTTCCACACTTGTGGTGGCCAAAACGCTTCAAAAGGGGGGTGGTGATGGACAGAGTATCTGAATTAAGCAGAAGACTCCTACCCAGTCAAAAGATTGGGGTTTGATCCATCACCGTTTTTTAGCTCACTGCACCATCCCAGTTCAGAACCTGGCTACATGCAAATTAGACTGACCCTGGCCCAGTGCATCATGGGAACAGGGCAGACCAAACTACCAAGCCAATTCTTTACTGGAAAGGAAACAAGCTTCCGGGGACCGGTTTCTGGCATTACAGCCGTCTTCGGCCCGGCTTGCTTGAATCCTGATGGTGCAGTGAGCAAGGGACTCACATCTGAGCATACCCTTCCACACTTGTGGTGGCCAAAACGCTTCAAAAGGGGGTGGTGATGGACAGAGTATCTGAATTAAGCAGAAGACTCCTACCCAGTCAAAAGACCAGGGCTTGATCCATCACTGTTTTTTAGCTCACTGCACCATCCCAGTTCAGAACCTGGCTACATGCAAATTAGTCTGACCCTGGCCCAGTGCATCATGGGAACAGGGCAGACCAAACTACCAAGCCAATTCTTTACTGGAAAGGAAACAAGCTTCCGGGGACCGGTTTCTGGCATTACAGCCGTCTTCGGCCCGGCTTGCTTGAATCCTGATGGTGCAGTGAGCAAGGGACTCACATCTGAGCATACCCTTCCACACTTGTGGTGGCCAAAACGCATCAAAAGGGGGTGGTGATGGACAGAGTATCTGAATTAAGCAGAAGACTCCTACCCAGTCAAAAGATCAGGGCTTGATCCATCACTGTTTTTAGCTCACTGCACCATCCCAGTTCAGAACCTGGCTACATGCAAATTAGTCTGACCCTGGCCCAGTGCATCATGGGAACAGGGCAGACCAAACTACCAAGCCAATTCTTTACTGGAAAGGAAACAAGCTTCCGGGGACCGGTTTCTGGCATTACAGCCGTCTTCGGCCCGGCTTGCTTGAATCCTGATGGTGCAGTGAGCAAGGGACTCACATCTGAGCATACCCTTCCACACTTGTGGTGGCCAAAACGCTTCAAAAGGGGGTGGTGATGGACAGAGTATCTGAATTAAGCAGAAGACTCCTACCCAGTCAAAAGATCAGGGCTTGATCCATCACCGTTTTTTAGCTCACTGCACCATCCCAGTTCAGAACCTGGCTACATGCAAATTAGTCTGACCCTGGCCCAGTGCATCATGGGAACAGGGCAGACCAAACTACCAAGCCAATTCTTTACTGGAAAGGAAACAAGCTTCCGGGGACCGGTTTCTGGCATTACAGCCGTCTTCGACCCGGCTTGCTTGAATCCTGAAGGTGCAGTGAGCAAGGGACTCACATCTGAGCATACCCTTCCACACTTGTGGTGGCCAAAACACTTCAAAAGGGGGTGGTGATGGACAGAGTATCTGAATTAAGCAGAAGACTCCTACCCAGTCAAAAGATCAGGGCTTGATCCATCACCGTTTTTTAGCTCACTGCACCATCCCAGTTCAGAACCTGGCTACATGCAAATTAGTCTGACCCTGGCCCAGTGCATCATGGGAACAGGGCAGACCAAACTACCAAGCCAATTCTTTACTGGAAAGGAAACAAGCTTCCGGGGACCGGTTTCTGGCATTACAGCCGTCTTCGGCCCGGCTTGCTTGAATCCTGATGGTGCAGTGAGCAAGGGACTCACATCTGAGCATACCCTTCCACACTTGTGGTGGCCAAAACGCTTCAAAAGGGTGTGGTGATGGACAGAGTATCTGAATTAAGCAGAAGACTCCTACCCAGTCAAAAGATCAGGGCTTGATCCATCACCGTTTTTGTAGCTCACTGCACCATCCCAGTTCAGAACCTGGCTACATGCAAATTAGTCTGACCCTGGCCCAGTGCATCATGGGAACAGGGCAGACCAAACTACCAAGCCAATTCTTTACTAGAAAGTAAACAAGCTTCCGGGGACCGGTTTCTGGCATTACAGCCGTCTTCGGCCCGGCTTGCTTGAATCCTGATGGTGCAGTGAGCAAGGGACTCACATCTGAGCATACCCTTCCACACTTGTGGTGGCCAAAACGCTTCAAAAGGGGGTGGTGATGGACAGAGTATCTGAATTAAGCAGAAGACTCCTACCCAGTCAAAAGATCAGGGCTTGATCCATCACCGTTTTTTAGCTCACTGCACCATCCCAGTTCAGAACCTGGCTACATGCAAATTAGTCTGACCCTGGCCCAGTGCATCATGGGAACAGGGCAGACCAAACTACCAAGCCAATTCTTTACTGGAAAGGAAACAAGCTTCCGGGGACCGGTTTCTGGCATTACAGCCGTCTTCGGCCCGGCTTGCTTGAATCCTGATGGTGCAGTGAGCAAGGGACTCACATCTGAGCATACCCTTCCACACGTGTGGTGGCCAAAACGCTTCAAAAGGGGGTGGTGATGGACAGAGTATCTGAATTAAGCAGAAGACTCCTACCCAGTCAAAAGATCAGGGCTTGATCCATCACCGTTTTTTTAGCTCACTGCACCATCCCAGTTCGGAACCTGGCTACATACAAATTAGTCTGACCCTGGCCCAGTGCATCATGGGAACAGGGCAGACCAAACTACCAAGCCAATTCTTTACTGGAAAGGAAACAAGCTTCCGGGGACCGGTTTCTGGCATTACAGCCGTCTTCGGCCCGGCTTGCTTGAATCCTGATGGTGCAGTGAGCAAGGGACTCACATCTGAGCATACCCTTCCACACTTGTGGTGGCCAAAACGCTTCAAAAGGGGGGTGGTGATGGACAGAGTATCTGAATTAAGCAGAAGACTCCTACCCAGTCAAAAGATTGGGGTTTGATCCATCACCGTTTTTTAGCTCACTGCACCATCCCAGTTCAGAACCTGGCTACATGCAAATTAGACTGACCCTGGCCCAGTGCATCATGGGAACAGGGCAGACCAAACTACCAAGCCAATTCTTTACTGGAAAGGAAAAAAGCTTCCGGGGACCAGTTTCTGGCATTACAGCCGTCTTCGGCCCTGCTTGCTTGAATCCTGATGGTGCAGTGAGCAAGGGACTCACATCTGAGCATACCCTTCCACACTTGTGGTGGCCAAAACGCTTCAAAAGGGGGTGGTGATGGACAGAGTATCTGATTTAAGCAGAAGACTCCTACCCAGTGAAAAGATCAGGGCTTGATCCATCACCGTTTTTTAGCTCACTGCACCATCCCAGTTCAGAACCTGGCTACATGCAAATTAGTCTGACCCTGGCCCAGTGCATCATGGGAACAAGGCAGACCAAACTACCAAGCCAATTCTTTACTGGAAAGGAAACAAGCTTCCGGGGACCGGTTTCTGGCATTACAGCTGTCTTCGGCCCGGCTTGCTTGAATCCTGATGGTGCAGTGAGCAAGGGACTCACATCTGAGCATACCCTTCCACACTTGTGGTGGCCAAAACGCTTCAAAAGGGGGTGGTGATGGACAGAGTATCTGAATTAAGCAGAAGACTCCTACCTAGTCAAAAGATCAGGGCTTGATCCATCACCGTTTTTTAGCTCACTGCACCATCCCAGTTCAGAACCTGGCTACATGCAAATTAGTCTGACCCTGGCCCAGTGCATCATGGGAACAGGGCAGACCAAACTACCAAGCCAATTCTTTACTGGAAAGGAAACAAGCTTCCGGGGACCGGTTTCTGGCATTACAGCCATCTTCGGCCCGGCTTGCTTGAATCCTGATGGTGCAGTGAGCAAGGGACTCACATCTGAGCATACCCTTCCACACTTGTGGTGGCCAAAACGCTTCAAAAGGGGGTGGTGATGGACAGAGTATCTGAATTAAGCAGAAGACTCCTACCCAGTCAAAAGATCAGGGCTTGATCCATCACGGTTTTTTAGCTCACTGCACCATCCCAGTTCAGAACCTGGCTACATGCAAATTAGTCTGACCCTGGCCCAGTGCATCATGGGAACAGGGCAGACCAAACTACCAAGCCAATTCTTTACTGGAAAGGAAACAAGCTTCCGGGGACCGGTTTCTGGCATTACAGCCGTCTTCGGCCCGGCTTGCTTGAATCCTGATGGTGCAGTGAGCAAGGGACTCACATCTGAGCATACCCTTCCACACTTGTGGTGGCCAAAACGCTTCAAAAGGGGGTGGTGATGGACAGAGTATCTGAATTAAGCAGAAGACTCCTACCCAGTCAAAAGATCAGGGCTTGATCCATCACTGTTTTTTAGCTCACTGCACCATCCCAGTTCAGAACCTGGCTACATGCAAATTAGTCTGACCCTGGCCCAGTGCATCATGGGAACAGGGCAGACCAAACTACCAAGCCAATTTTTTACTGGAAAGGAAACAAGCTTCCGGGGACCGGTTTCTGGCATTACAGCCGTCTTCGGCCCGGCTTGCTTGAATCCTGATGGTGCAGTGAGCAAGGGACTCACATCTGAGCATACCCTTCCACACTTGTGGTGGCCAAAACGCTTCAAAAGGGGGTGGTGATGGACAGAGTATCTGAATTAAGCAGAAGACTCCTACCCAGTCAAAAGATCAGGGCTTGATCCATTACCATTTTTTAGCTCACTGCACCATCCCAGTTCAGAACCTGGCTACATGCAAATTAGTCTGACCCTGGCCCAGTGCATCATGGGAACAGGGCAGACCAAACTACCAAGCCAATTCTTTACTGGAAAGGAAACAAGCTTCCGGGGACCGGTTTCTGGCATTACAGCCATCTTCGGCCCGGCTTGCTTGAATCCTGATGGTGCAGTGAGCAAGGGACTCACATCTGAGCATACCCTTCCACACTTGTGGTGCCCAAAACGCTTCAAAAGGGGGTGGTGATGGACAGAGTATCTGAATTAAGCAGAAGACTCCTACCCAGTCAAAAGATCAGGGCTTGATCCATCACCGTTTTTTAGCTCACTGCACCATCCCAGTTCAGAACCTGGCTACATGCAAATTAGTCCGACCCTGGCCCAGTGCATCATGGGAACAGGGCAGACCAAACTACCAAGCCAATTCTTTACTGGAAAGGAAACAAGCTTCCGGGGACCGGTTTCTGGCATTACAGCCGTCTTCGGCCCGGCTTGCTTGAATCCTGAAGGTGCAGTGAGCAAGGGACTCACATCTGAGCATACCCTTCCACACTTGTGGTGGCCAAAACGCTTCAAAAGGGGGTGGTGATGGACAGAGTATCTGAATTAAGCAGAAGACTCCTACCCAGTCAAAAGATCAGGGCTTGATCCATCACCGTTTTTTAGCTCACTGCACCATCCCAGTTCAGAACCTGGCTACATGCAAATTAGTCTGACCCTGGCCCAGTGCATCATGGGAACAGGGCAGACCAAACTACCAAGCCAATTCTTTACTGGAAAGGAAACAAGCTTCCGGGGACCGGTTTCTGGCATTACAGCCGTTTTCGGCCCGGCTTGCTTGAATCCTGATGGTGCAGTGAGCAAGGGACTCACATCTGAGCATACCCTTCCACACTTGTGGTGGCCAAAACGCTTCAAAAGGGGGTGGTGATGGACAGAGTATCTGAATTAAGCAGAAGACTCCTACGCAGTCAAAAGATCAGGGCTTGATCCATCACCGTTTTTTAGCTCACTGCACCATCCCAGTTCAGAACCTGGCTACATGCAAATTAGTCTGACCCTGGCCCAGTGCATCATGGGAACAGGGCAGACCAAACTACCAAGCCAATTCTTTACTGGAAAGGAAACAAGCTTCCGGGGACCGGTTTCTGGCATTACAGCCGTCTTCGGCCCGGCTTGCTTGAATCCTGATGGTGCAGTGAGCAAGGGACTCACATCTGAGCATACCCTTCCACACTTGTGGTGGCCAAAACGCTTCAAAAGGGGGTGGTGATGGACAGAGTATCTGAATTAAGCAGAAGACTCCTACCCAGTCAAAAGATCAGGGCTTGATCCATCATCATTTTTTAGCTCACTGCACCATCCCAGTTCAGAACCTGGCTACATGCAAATTAGTCTGACCCTGGTCCAGTGCATCATGGGAACAGGGCAGACCAAACTACCAAGCCAATTCTTTACTGGAAAGGAAACAAGCTTCCGGGGACCGGTTTCTGGCATTACAGCCATCTTCGGCCCGGCTTGCTTGAATCCTGATGGTGCAGTGAGCAAGGGACTCACATCTGAGCATACCCTTCCACACTTGTGGTGGCCAAAACGCTTCAAAAGGGGGTGGTGATGGACAGAGTATCTGAATTAAGCAGAAGACTCCTACCCAGTCAAAAGATCAGGGCTTGATCCATCACCGTTTTTTAGCTCACTGCACCATCCCAGTTCAGAACCTGGCTACATGCAAATTAGTCTGACCCTGGCCCAGTGCATCATGGGAACAGGGCAGACCAAACTACCAAGCCAATTCTTTACTGGAAAGGAAACAAGCTTCCGGGGACCGGTTTCTGGCATTACAGCCGTCTTCGGCCCGGCTTGCTTGAATCCTGAAGGTGCAGTGAGCAAGGGACTCACATCTGAGCATACCCTTCCACACTTGTGGTGGCCAAAACACTTCAAAAGGGGGTGGTGATGGACAGAGTATCTGAATTAAGCAGAAGACTCCTACCCAGTCAAAAGATCAGGGCTTGATCCATCACCGTTTTTTAGCTCACTGCACCATCCCAGTTCAGAACCTGGCTACATGCAAATTAGTCTGACCCTGGCCCAGTGCATCATGGGAACAGGGCAGACCAAACTACCAAGCCAATTCTTTACTGGAAAGGAAACAAGTTTCCGGGGACCGGTTTCTGGCATTACAGCCGTCTTCGGCCCGGCTTGCTTGAATCCTGATGGTGCAGTGAGCAAGGGACTCACATCTGAGCATACCCTTCCACACTTGTGGTGGCCAAAACGCTTCAAAAGGGTGTGGTGATGGACAGAGTATCTGAATTAAGCAGAAGACTCCTACCCAGTCAAAAGATCAGGGCTTGATCCATCACCGTTTTTTTAGCTCACTGCACCATCCCAGTTCAGAACCTGGCTACATGCAAATTAGTCTGACCCTGGCCCAGTGCATCATGGGAACAGGGCAGACCAAACTACCAAGCCAATTCTTTACTAGAAAGGAAACAAGCTTCCGGGGACCGGTTTCTGGCATTACAGCCGTCTTCGGCCCGGCTTGCTTGAATCCTGATGGTGCAGTGAGCAAGGGACTCACATCTGAGCATACCCTTCCACACTTGTGGTGGCCAAAACGCTTCAAAAGGGGGTGGTGATGGACAGAGTATCTGAATTAAGCAGAAGACTCCTACCCAGTCTAAAGATCAGGGCTTGATCCATCACCGTTTTTTAGCTCACTGCACCATCCCAGTTCAGAACCTGGCTACATGCAAATTAGTCTGACCCTGGCCCAGTGCATCATGGGAACAGGGCAGACCAAACTACCAAGCCAATTCTTTACTGGAAAGGAAACAAGCTTCCGGGGACCGGTTTCTGGCATTACAGCCGTCTTCGGCCCGGCTTGCTTGAATCCTGATGGTGCAGTGAGCAAGGGACTCACATCTGAGCATACCCTTCCACACTTGTGGTGGCCAAAACGCTTCAAAAGGGGGTGGTGATGGACAGAGTATCTGAATTAAGCAGAAGACTCCTACCCAGTCAAAAGATCAGGGCTTGATCCATCACCGTTTTTTTAGCTCACTGCACCATCCCAGTTCGGAACCTGGCTACATGCAAATTAGTCTGACCCTGGCCCAGTGCATCATGGGAACAGGGCTGACCAAACTACCAAGCCAATTCTTTACTGGAAAGGAAACAAGCTTCCGGGGACCGGTTTCTGGCATTACAGCCGTCTTCGGCCCGGCTTGCTTGAATCCTGATGGTGCAGTGAGCAAGGGACTCACATCTGAGCATACCCTTCCACACTTGTGGTGGCCAAAACGCTTCAAAAGGGGGGTGGTGATGGACAGAGTATCTGAATTAAGCAGAAGACTCCTACCCAGTCAAAAGATTGGGGTTTGATCCATCACCGTTTTTTAGCTCACTGCACCATCCCAGTTCAGAACCTGGCTACATGCAAATTAGACTGACCCTGGCCCAGTGCATCATGGGAACAGGGCAGACCAAACTACCAAGCCAATTCTTTACTGGAAAGGAAACAAGCTTCCGGGGACCGGTTTCTGGCATTACAGCCGTCTTCGGCCCGGCTTGCTTGAATCCTGATGGTGCAGTGAGCAAGGGACTCACATCTGAGCATACCCTTCCACACTTGTGGTGGCCAAAACGCTTCAAAAGGGGGTGGTGATGGACAGAGTATCTGAATTAAGCAGAACACTCCTACCCAGTCAAAAGATCAGGGCTTGATCCATCACCGTTTTTTAGCTCACTGCACCATCCCAGTTCAGAACCTGGCTACATGCAAATTAGTCTGACCCTGGCCCAGTGCATCATGGGAACAGGGCAGACCAAACTACCAAGCCAATTCTTTACTGGAAAGGAAACAAGCTTCCGGGGACCGGTTTCTGGCATTACAGCCGTCTTCGGCCCGGCTTGCTTGAATCCTGATTGTGCAGTGAGCAAGGGACTCACATCTGAGCATACCCTTCCACACTTGTGGTGGCCAAAACGCTTCAAAAGGGGGTGGTGATGGACAGAGTATCTGAATTAAGCAGAAGACTCCTAACCAGTCAAAAGATCAAGGCTTGATCCATCACCGTTTTTTAGCTCACTGCACCATCCCAGTTCAGAACCTGGCTACATGCAAATTAGTCTGACCCTGGCCCAGTGCATCATGGGAACAGGGCAGACCAAACTACCAAGCCAATTCTTTACTGGAAAGGAAACAAGCTTCCGGGGACCGGTTTCTGGCATTACAGCCGTCTTCGGCCCGGCTTGCTTGAATCCTGATGGTGCAGTGAGCAAGGGACTCACATCTGAGCATACCCTTCCACACTTGTAGTGGTCAAAACGCTTCAAAAGGGGGTGGTGATGGACAGAGTATCTGAATTAAGCAGAAGACTCCTACCCAGTCAAAAGATCAGGGCTTGATCCATCACCGTTTTTTAGCTCACTGCACCATCCCAGTTCAGAACCTGGCTACATGCAAATTAGTCTGACCCTGGCCCAGTGCATCATGGGAACAGGGCAGACCAAACTACCAAGCCGATTCTTTACTGGAAAGGAAACAAGCTTCCGGGGACCGGTTTCTGGCATTACATCCGTCTTCAGCCCGGCTTGCTTGAATCCTGATGGTGCAGTGAGCAAGGGACTCACATCTGAGCATACCCTTCCACACTTGTGGTGGCCAAAACGCTTCAAAAGGGGGTGGTGATGGACAGAGTATCTGAATTAAGCAGAAGACTCCTACCCAGTCAAAAGATCAGGGCTTGATCCATCACCATTTTTTAGCTCACTGCACCATCCCAGTTCAGAACCTGGCTACATGCAAATTAGTCTGACCCTGGCCCAGTGTGTGGAAAAGTCAGCCCATAACGCACCTGATGCCCAGGCTGCTGGCGCAGGACGCCTCTTAGTTCCCATCTTGAACAATTACCAAATAAAGAGACGGGCGCTGGAAGCAGGAAAACAAGAACAGAGTTTTATTTCTCATGAGGAGAGCCTGTCATTTCGGACACTCGCGTAGTGTCTTCAGGAGGTGCTCTCTCTAACAAGTTTCTCTGAGGCTTCATCTTTTATACACATGTTTATGATGCACAAACATTCCTTATTGCAATAAAGACGCTTTGAAGTAGGAAAAAGTATGCTTGGAATCACAGCTTCAGGCCTATTCCCATACCAGTCGCTCAGATGTCATCCTCCCCTCCTGAATGTAACAAGAGAGTGTGATCTCTCAGCCGGACTTTCCTACAGAACACGAGGGCAGGAGGGGATGATCAGATCAAAGGTTGGGCAGGCTATAAGATCGGGCACTTCGGTTGGTGTATCACGGTTTTGTTATGCTGGGCAGGAAAAAAGGGGGGGGTGTACATCCACGAGGCTTGGTCTTAGGACTTGGGACCGGGTCGAAAAGCCAAGTGCAGCTGGGGGGGCTCGTCAGCTGAGGGGAAGGGTGTTCTTGGGAGGAAATGGGGGGGGGGGGTGGGTCAAGCAGGAGTTTTACTTCTAGAGCAGGGTCACGCAGAGGGAGAGGGTCTTATGGCCGATGCATGAGCAGTGCGCGCGGGGAGGGGTGCCGGGGGTTTAACAAACGGGCAGAGAGGCCATGGTGCCTAAAATAGCTGTCGTGTAAGTGTGTGCATGGGTCTATGCTGGCGGGATAACACAGTCAGTGTTTCGCGATATCCGTTCTACTTACAACAGGGGGTACAGTGAACACAAATGAACGCCGCTTATGTACATATACATTGCCATTTTCAACAAGTGCGTCATGGGAACAGGGCAGACCAAACTACCAAGCCAATTCTTTACTGGAAAGGAAACAAGCTTCCGGGGACCGGTTTCTGGCATTACAGCCGTCTTCGGCCCGGCTTGCTTGAATCCTGATGGTGCAGTGAGCAAGGGACTCACATCTGAGCATACCCTTCCACACTTGTGGTGGCCAAAACGCTTCAAAAGGGGGTGGTGATGGACAGAGTATCTGAATTAAGCAGAAGACTCCTAACCAGTCAAAAGATCAGGGCTTGATCCATCACCGTTTTTTAGCTCACTGCACCATCCCAGTTCAGAACCTGGCTACATGCAAATTAGTCTGACCCTGGCCCAGTGCATCATGGGAACAGGGCAGACCAAACTACCAAGCCAATTCTTTACTGGAAAGGAAACAAGCTTCCGGGGACCGGTTTCTGGCATTACAGCCGTCTTCGGCCCGGCTTGCTTGAATCCTGATGGTGCAGTGAGCAAGGGACTCACATCGGAGCATACCCTTCCACACTTGTGGTGGCCAAAACGCTTCAAAAGGGGGTGGTGATGGACAGAGTATCTGAATTAAGCAGAAGACTCCTACCCAGTCAAAAGATCAGGGCTTGATCCATCACCGTTTTTTAGCTCACTGCACCATCCCAGTTCAGAACCTGGCTACATGCAAATTAGTCTGACCCTGGCCCAGTGCATCATGGGAACAGGGCAGACCAAACTACCAAGCCAATTCTTTACTGGAAAGGAAACAAGCTTCCGGGGACCGGTTTCTGGCATTACAGCCGTCTTCTGCCCGGCTTGCTTGAATCCTGATGGTGCAGTGAGCAAGGGACTCACATCTGAGCATACCCTTTCACACTTGTGGTGGCCAAAACGCTTCAAAAGGGGGTGGTGATGGACAGAGTATCTGAATTAAGCAGAAGACTCCTACCCAGTCAAAAGATCAGGGCTTGATCCATCACTGTTTTTTAGCTCACTGCACCATCCCAGTTCAGAACCTGGCTACATGCAAATTAGTCTGACCCTGGCCCAGTGCATCATGGGAACAGGGCAGACCAAACTACCAAGCCAATTTTTTACTGGAAAGGAAACAAGCTTCCGGGGACCGGTTTCTGGCATTACAGCCGTCTTCGGCCCGGCTTGCTTGAATCCTGATGGTGCAGTGAGCAAGGGACTCACATCTGAGCATACCCTTCCACACTTGTGGTGGCCAAAACGCTTCAAAAGGGGGTGGTGATGGACAGAGTATCTGAATTAAGCAGAAGACTCCTACCCAGTCAAAAGATCAGGGCTTGATCCATTACCATTTTTTAGCTCACTGCACCATCCCAGTTCAGAACCTGGCTACATGCAAATTAGTCTGACCCTGGCCCAGTGCATCATGGGAACAGGGCAGACCAAACTACCAAGCCAATTCTTTACTGGAAAGGAAACAAGCTTCCGGGGACCGGTTTCTGGCATTACAGCCATCTTCGGCCCGGCTTGCTTGAATCCTGATGGTGCAGTGAGCAAGGGACTCACATCTGAGCATACCCTTCCACACTTGTGGTGCCCAAAACGCTTCAAAAGGGGGTGGTGATGGACAGAGTATCTGAATTAAGCAGAAGACTCCTACCCAGTCAAAAGATCAGGGCTTGATCCATCACCGTTTTTTAGCTCACTGCACCATCCCAGTTCAGAACCTGGCTACATGCAAATTAGTCCGACCCTGGCCCAGTGCATCATGGGAACAGGGCAGACCAAACTACCAAGCCAATTCTTTACTGGAAAGGAAACAAGCTTCCGGGGACCGGTTTCTGGCATTACAGCCGTCTTCGGCCCGGCTTGCTTGAATCCTGAAGGTGCAGTGAGCAAGGGACTCACATCTGAGCATACCCTTCCACACTTGTGGTGGCCAAAACGCTTCAAAAGGGGGTGGTGATGGACAGAGTATCTGAATTAAGCAGAAGACTCCTACCCAGTCAAAAGATCAGGGCTTGATCCATCACCGTTTTTTAGCTCACTGCACCATCCCAGTTCAGAACCTGGCTACATGCAAATTAGTCTGACCCTGGCACAGTGCATCATGGGAACAGGGCAGACCAAACTACCAAGCCAATTCTTTACTGGAAAGGAAACAAGCTTCCGGGGACCGGTTTCTGGCATTACAGCCGTTTTCGGCCCGGCTTGCTTGAATCCTGATGGTGCAGTGAGCAAGGGACTCACATCTGAGCATACCCTTCCACACTTGTGGTGGCCAAAACGCTTCAAAAGGGGGTGGTGATGGACAGAGTATCTGAATTAAGCAGAAGACTCCTACGCAGTCAAAAGATCAGGGCTTGATCCATCACCGTTTTTTAGCTCACTGCACCATCCCAGTTCAGAACCTGGCTACATGCAAATTAGTCTGACCCTGGCCCAGTGCATCATGGGAACAGGGCAGACCAAACTACCAAGCCAATTCTTTACTGGAAAGGAAACAAGCTTCCGGGGACCGGTTTCTGGCATTACAGCCGTCTTCGGCCCGGCTTGCTTGAATCCTGATGGTGCAGTGAGCAAGGGACTCACATCTGAGCATACCCTTTCACACTTGTGGTGGCCAAAACGCTTCAAAAGGGGGTGGTGATGGACAGAGTATCTGAATTAAGCAGAAGACTCCTACCCAGTCAAAAGATCAGGGCTTGATCCATCACCATTTTTTAGCTCACTGCACCATCCCAGTTCAGAACCTGGCTACATGCAAATTAGTCTGACCCTGGCCCAGTGCATCATGGGAACAGGGCAGACCAAACTACCAAGCCAATTCTTTACTGGAAAGGAAACAAGCTTCCGGGGACCGGTTTCTGGCATTACAGCCATCTTCGGCCCGGCTTGCTTGAATCCTGATGGTGCAGTGAGCAAGGGACTCACATCTGAGCATACCCTTCCACACTTGTGGTGGCCAAAACGCTTCAAAAGGGGGTGGTGATGGACAGAGTATCTGAATTAAGCAGAAGACTCCTACCCAGTCAAAAGATCAGGGCTTGATCCATCACCGTTTTTTAGCTCACTGCACCATCCCAGTTCAGAACCTGGCTACATGCAAATTAGTCTGACCCTGGCCCAGTGCATCATGGGAACAGGGCAGACCAAACTACCAAGCCAATTCTTTACTGGAAAGGAAACAAGCTTCCGGGGACCGGTTTCTGGCATTACAGCCGTCTTCGGCCCAGCTTGCTTGAATCCTGAAGGTGCAGTGAGCAAGGGACTCATATCTGAGCATACCCTTCCACACTTGTGGTGGCCAAAACGCTTCAAAAGGGGGTGGTGATGGACAGAGTATCTGAATTAAGCAGAAGACTCCTACCCAGTCAAAAGATCAGGGCTTGATCCATCACCGTTTTTTAGCTCACTGCACCATCCCAGTTCAGAACCTGGCTACATGCAAATTAGTCTGACCCTGGCCCAGTGCATCATGGGAACAGGGCAGACCAAACTACCAAGCCAATTCTTTACTGGAAAGGAAACAAGCTTCCGGGGACCGGTTTCTGGCATTACAGCCGTCTTCGGCCCGGCTTGCTTGAATCCTGATGGTGCAGTGAGCAAGGGACTCACATCTGAGCATACCCTTCCACACTTGTGGTGGCCAAAACGCTTCAAAAGGGTGTGGTGATGGACAGAGTATCTGAATTAAGCAGAAGACTCCTACCCAGTCAAAAGATCAGGGCTTGATCCATCACCGTTTTTTTAGCTCACTGCACCATCCCAGTTCAGAACCTGGCTACATGCAAATTAGTCTGACCCTGGCCCAGTGCATCATGGGAACAGGGCAGACCAAACTACCAAGCCAATTCTTTACTAGAAAGGAAACAAGCTTCCGGGGACCGGTTTCTGGCATTACAGCCGTCTTCGGCCCGGCTTGCTTGAATCCTGATGGTGCAGTGAGCAAGGGACTCACATCTGAGCATACCCTTCCACACTTGTGGTGGCCAAAACGCTTCAAAAGGGGGTGGTGATGGACAGAGTATCTGAATTAAGCAGAAGACTCCTACCCAGTCTAAAGATCAGGGCTTGATCCATCACCGTTTTTTAGCTCACTGCACCATCCCAGTTCAGAACCTGGCTACATGCAAATTAGTCTGACCCTGGCCCAGTGCATCATGGGAACAGGGCAGACCAAACTACCAAGCCAATTCTTTACTGGAAAGGAAACAAGCTTCCGGGGACCGGTTTCTGGCATTACAGCCGTCTTCGGCCCGGCTTGCTTGAATCCTGATGGTGCAGTGAGCAAGGGACTCACATCTGAGCATACCCTTCCACACTTGTGGTGGCCAAAACGCTTCAAAAGGGGGTGGTGATGGACAGAGTATCTGAATTAAGCAGAAGACTCCTACCCAGTAAAAAGATCAGGGCTTGATCCATCACCGTTTTTTAGCTCACTGCACCATCCCAGTTCGGAACCTGGCTACATGCAAATTAGTCTGACCCTGGCCCAGTGCATCATGGGAACAGGGCAGACCAAACTACCAAGCCAATTCTTTACTGGAAAGGAAACAAGCTTCCGGGGACCGGTTTCTGGCATTACAGCCGTCTTCGGCCCGGCTTGCTTGAATCCTGATGGTGCAGTGAGCAAGGGACTCACATCTGAGCATACCCTTCCACACTTGTGGTGGCCAAAACGCTTCAAAAGGGGGTGGTGATGGACAGAGTATCTGAATTAAGCAGAACACTCCTACCCAGTCAAAAGATCAGGGCTTGATCCATCACCGTTTTTTAGCTCACTGCACCATCCCAGTTCAGAACCTGGCTACATGCAAATTAGTCTGACCCTGGCCCAGTGCATCATGGGAACAGGGCAGACCAAACTACCAAGCCAATTCTTTACTGGAAAGGAAACAAGCTTCCGGGGACCGGTTTCTGGCATTACAGCCGTCTTCGGCCCGGCTTGCTTGAATCCTGATGGTGCAGTGAGCAAGGGACTCACATCTGAGCATACCCTTCCACACTTGTAGTGGTCAAAACGCTTCAAAAGGGGGTGGTGATGGACAGAGTATCTGAATTAAGCAGAAGACTCCTACCCAGTCAAAAGATCAGGGCTTGATCCATCACCGTTTTTTAGCTCACTGCACCATCCCAGTTCAGAACCTGGCTACATGCAAATTAGTCTGACCCTGGCCCAGTGCATCATGGGAACAGGGCAGACCAAACTACCAAGCCGATTCTTTACTGGAAAGGAAACAAGCTTCCGGGGACCGGTTTCTGGCATTACATCCGTCTTCAGCCCGGCTTGCTTGAATCCTGATGGTGCAGTGAGCAAGGGACTCACATCTGAGCATACCCTTCCACACTTGTGGTGGCCAAAACGCTTCAAAAGGGGGTGGTGATGGACAGAGTATCTGAATTAAGCAGAAGACTCCTACCCAGTCTAAAGATCAGGGCTTGATCCATCACCGTTTTTTAGCTCACTGCACCATCCCAGTTCAGAACCTGGCTACATGCAAATTAGTCTGACCCTGGCCCAGTGCATCATGGGAACAGGGCAGACCAAACTACCAAGCCAATTCTTTACTGGAAAGGAAACAAGCTTCCGGGGACCGGTTTCTGGCATTACAGCCGTCTTCGGCCCGGCTTGCTTGAATCCTGATGGTGCAGTGAGCAAGGGACTCACATCTGAGCATACCCTTCCACACTTGTGGTGGCCACAACGCTTCAAAAGGGGGTGGTGATGGACAGAGTATCTGAATTAAGCAGAAGACTCCTACCCAGTCAAAAGATCAGGGCTTGATCCATCACCGTTTTTTAGCTCACTGCACCATCCCAGTTCGGAACCTGGCTACATGCAAATTAGTCTGACCCTGGCCCAGTGCATCATGGGAACAGGGCAGACCAAACTACCAAGCCAATTCTTTACTGGAAAGGAAACAAGCTTCCGGGGACCGGTTTCTGGCATTACAGCCGTCTTCGGCCCGGCTTGCTTGAATCCTGATGGTGCAGTGAGCAAGGGACTCACATCTGAGCATACCCTTCCACACTTGTGGTGGCCAAAACGCTTCAAAAGGGGGTGGTGATGGACAGAGTATCTGAATTAAGCAGAACACTCCTACCCAGTCAAAAGATCAGGGCTTGATCCATCACCGTGTTTTAGCTCACTGCACCATCCCAGTTCAGAACCTGGCTACATGCAAATTAGTCTGACCCTGGCCCAGTGCATCATGGGAACAGGGCAGACCAAACTACCAAGCCAATTCTTTACTGGAAAGGAAACAAGCTTCCGGGGACCGGTTTCTGGCATTACAGCCGTCTTCGGCCCGGCTTGCTTGAATCCTGATGGTGCAGTGAGCAAGGGACTCACATCTGAGCATACCCTTCCACACTTGTAGTGGTCAAAACGCTTCAAAAGGGGGTGGTGATGGACAGAGTATCTGAATTAAGCAGAAGACTCCTACCCAGTCAAAAGATCAGGGCTTGATCCATCACCGTTTTTTAGCTCACTGCACCATCCCAGTTCAGAACCTGGCTACATGCAAATTAGTCTGACCCTGGCCCAGTGCATCATGGGAACAGGGCAGACCAAACTACCAAGCCGATTCTTTACTGGAAAGGAAACAAGCTTCCGGGGACCGGTTTCTGGCATTACATCCGTCTTCAGCCCGGCTTGCTTGAATCCTGATGGTGCAGTGAGCAAGGGACTCACATCTGAGCATACCCTTCCACACTTGTGGTGGCCAAAACGCTTCAAAAGGGGGTGGTGATGGACAGAGTATCTGAATTAAGCAGAAGACTCCTACCCAGTCAAAAGATCAGGGCTTGATCCATCACCATTTTTTAGCTCACTGCACCATCCCAGTTCAGAACCTGGCTACATGCAAATTAGTCTGACCCTGGCCCAGTGTGTGGAAAAGTCAGCCCATAACGCACCTGATGCCCAGGCTGCTGGCGCAGGACGCCTCTTAGTTCCCATCTTGAACAATTACCAAATAAAGAGACGGGCGCTGGAAGCAGGAAAACAAGAACAGAGTTTTATTTCTCATGAGGAGAGCCTGTCATTTCGGACACTCGCGTAGTGTCTTCAGGAGGTGCTCTCTCTAACAAGTTTCTCTGAGGCTTCATCTTTTATACACATGTTTATGATGCACAAACATTCCTTATTGCAATAAAGACGCTTTGAAGTAGGAAAAAGTATGCTTGGAATCACAGCTTCAGGCCTATTCCCATACCAGTCGCTCAGATGTCATCCTCCCCTCCTGAATGTAACAAGAGAGTGTGATCTCTCAGCCGGACTTTCCTACAGAACACGAGGGCAGGAGGGGATGATCAGATCAAAGGTTGGGCAGGCTATAAGATCGGGCACTTCGGTTGGTGTATCACGGTTTTGTTATGCTGGGCAGGAAAAAAGGGGGGGGTGTACATCCACGAGGCTTGGTCTTAGGACTTGGGACCGGGTCGAAAAGCCAAGTGCAGCTGGGGGGGCTCGTCAGCTGAGGGGAAGGGTGTTCTTGGGAGGAAATGGGGGGGGGGTGGGTCAAGCAGGAGTGTTACTTCTAGAGCAGGGTCACGCAGAGGGAGAGGGTCTTATGGCCGATGCATGAGCAGTGCGCGCGGGGAGGGGTGCCGGGGGTTTAACAAACGGGCAGAGAGGCCATGGTGCCTAAAATAGCTGTCGTGTAAGTGTGTGCATGGGTCTATGCTGGCGGGATAACACAGTCAGTGTTTCGCGATATCCGTTCTACTTACAACAGGGGGTACAGTGAACACAAATGAACGCCGCTTATGTACATATACATTGCCATTTTCAACAAGTGCGTCATGGGAACAGGGCAGACCAAACTACCAAGCCAATTCTTTACTGGAAAGGAAACAAGCTTCCGGGGACCGGTTTCTGGCATTACAGCCGTCTTCGGCCCGGCTTGCTTGAATCCTGATGGTGCAGTGAGCAAGGGACTCACATCTGAGCATACCCTTCCACACTTGTGGTGGCCAAAACGCTTCAAAAGGGGGTGGTGATGGACAGAGTATCTGAATTAAGCAGAAGACTCCTAACCAGTCAAAAGATCAGGGCTTGATCCATCACCGTTTTTTAGCTCACTGCACCATCCCAGTTCAGAACCTGGCTACATGCAAATTAGTCTGACCCTGGCCCAGTGCATCATGGGAACAGGGCAGACCAAACTACCAAGCCAATTCTTTACTGGAAAGGAAACAAGCTTCCGGGGACCGGTTTCTGGCATTACAGCCGTCTTCGGCCTGGCTTGCTTGAATCCTGATGGTGCAGTGAGCAAGGGACTCACATCGGAGCATACCCTTCCACACTTGTGGTGGCCAAAACGCTTCAAAAGGGGGTGGTGATGGACAGAGTATCTGAATTAAGCAGAAGACTCCTACCCAGTCAAAAGATCAGGGCTTGATCCATCATCGTTTTTTAGCTCACTGCACCATCCCAGTTCAGAACCTGGCTACATGCAAATTAGTCTGACCCTGGCCCAGTGCATCATGGGAACAGGGCAGACCAAACTACCAAGCCAATTCTTTACTGGAAAGGAAACAAGCTTCCGGGGACCGGTTTCTGGCATTACAGCCGTCTTCGGCCCGGCTTGCTTGAATCCTGATGGTGCAGTGAGCAAGGGACTCACATCTGAGCATACCCTTTCACACTTGTGGTGGCCAAAACGCTTCAAAAGGGGGTGGTGATGGACAGAGTATCTGAATTAAGCAGAAGACTCCTACCCAGTCAAAAGATCAGGGCTTGATCCATCACCGTTTTTTAGCTCACTGCACCATCCCAGTTCAGAACCTGGCTACATGCAAATTAGTCTGACCCTGGCCCAGTGCATCATGGGAACAGGTCAGACCAAACTACCAAGCCAATTCTTTACTGGAAAGGAAACTAGCTTCCGGGGACCGGTTTCTGGCATTACAGCCGTCTTCGGCCCGGCTTGCTTGAATCCTGATGGTGCAGTGAGCAAGGAACTCACATCTGAGCATACCCTTCCACACTTGTGGTGGCCAAAACGCTTCAAAAGGGGGTGGTGATGGACAGAGTATCTGAATTAAGCAGAAGACTCCTACCCAGTCAAAAGATCAGGGCTTAATCCATCACCGTTTTTTAGCTCACTGCACCATCCCAGTTCAGAACCTGGCTACATGCAAATTAGTCTGACCCTGGCCCAGTGCATCATGGGAACAGGGCAGACCAAACTACCAAGCCAATTCTTTACTGGAAAGGAAACAAGCTTCCGGGGACCGGTTTCTGGCATTACAGCCGTCGTCGGCCCGGCTTGCTTGAATCCTGATGGTGCAGTGAGCAAGGGACTCACATCTGAGCATACCCTTCCACACTTGTGGTGGCCAAAACGCTTCAAAAGGGTGTGGTGATGGACAGAGTATCTGAATTAAGCAGAAGACTCCTACCCAGTCAAAAGATCAGGGCTTGATCCATCACCGTTTTTTAGCTCACTGCACCATCCCAGTTCAGAACCTGGCTACATGCAAATTAGTCTGACCCTGGCCCAGTGCATCATGGGAACAGGTCAGACCAAACTACCAAGCCAATTCTTTACTGGAAAGGAAACTAGCTTCCGGGGACCGGTTTCTGGCATTACAGCCGTCTTCGGCCCGGCTTGCTTGAATCCTGATGGTGCAGTGAGCAAGGAACTCACATCTGAGCATACCCTTCCACACTTGTGGTGGCCAAAACGCTTCAAAAGGGGGTGGTGATGGACAGAGTATCTGAATTAAGCAGAAGACTCCTACCCAGTCAAAAGATCAGGGCTTAATCCATCACCGTTTTTTAGCTCACTGCACCATCCCAGTTCAGAACCTGGCTACATGCAAATTAGTCTGACCCTGGCCCAGTGCATCATGGGAACAGGGCAGACCAAACTACCAAGCCAATTCTTTACTGGAAAGGAAACAAGATTCCGGGGACCGGTTTCTGGCATTACAGCCGTCGTCGGCCCGGCTTGCTTGAATCCTGATGGTGCAGTGAGCAAGGGACTCACATCTGAGCATACCCTTCCACACTTGTGGTGGCCAAAACGCTTCAAAAGGGTGTGGTGATGGACAGAGTATCTGAATTAAGCAGAAGACTCCTACCCAGTCAAAAGATCAGGGCTTGATCCATCACCGTTTTTTTTAGCTCACTGCACCATCCCAGTTCAGAACCTGGCTACATGCAAATTAGTCTGACCCTGGCCCAGTGCATCATGGGAACAGGGCAGACCAAACTACCAAGCCAATTCTTTACTGGAAAGGAAACAAGCTTCCGGGGACCGGTTTCTGGCATTACAGCCGTCTTCGGCCCGGCTTGCTTGAATCCTGATGGTGCAGTGAGCAAGGAACTCACATCTGAGCATACCCTTCCACACTTGTGGTGGCCAAAACGCTTCAAAAGGGGGTGGTGATGGACAGAGTATCTGAATTAAGCAGAAGACTCCTACCCAGTCAAAAGATCAGGGCTTAATCCATCACCGTTTTTTAGCTCACTGCACCATCCCAGTTCAGAACCTGGCTACATGCAAATTAGTCTGACCCTGGCCCAGTGCATCATGGGAACAGGGCAGACCAAACTACCAAGCCAATTCTTTACTGGAAAGGAAACAAGCTTCCGGGGACCGGTTTCTGGCATTACAGCCGTCGTCGGCCCGGCTTGCTTGAATCCTGATGGTGCAGTGAGCAAGGGACTCACATCTGAGCATACCCTTCCACACTTGTGGTGGCCAAAACGCTTCAAAAGGGTGTGGTGATGGACAGAGTATCTGAATTAAGCAGAAGACTCCTACCCAGTCAAAAGATCAGGGCTTGATCCATCACCGTTTTTTTTAGCTCACTGCACCATCCCAGTTCAGAACCTGGCTACATGCAAATTAGTCTGACCCTGGCCCAGTGCATCATGGGAACAGGGCAGACCAAACTACCAAGCCAATTCTTTACTGGAAAGGAAACAAGCTTCCGGGGACCGGTTTCTGGCATTACAGCCGTCTTCGGCCCGGCTTGCTTGAATCCTGATGGTGCAGTGAGCAAGGGACTCACATCTGAGCATACCCTTCCACACTTGTGGTGGCCAAAACGCTTCAAAAGGGGGTGGTGATGGACAGAGTATCTGAATTAAGCAGAAGACTCCTACCCAGTCTAAAGATCAGGGCTTGATCCATCACCGTTTTTTAGCTCACTGCACCATCCCAGTTCAGAACCTGGCTACATGCAAATTAGTCTGACCCTGGCCCAGTGCATCATGGGAACAGGGCAGACCAAACTACCAAGCCAATTCTTTACTGGAAAGGAAACAAGCTTCCGGGGACCGGTTTCTGGCATTACAGCCTTCTTCGGCCCGGCTTGCTTGAATCCTGATGGTGCAGTGAGCAAGGGACTCACATCTGAGCATACCCTTCCACACTTGTGGTGGCCAAAACGCTTCAAAAGGGGGTGGTGATGGACAGAGTATCTGAATTAAGCAGAAGACTCCTACCCAGTCAAAAGATCAGGGCTTGATCCATCACCGTTTTTTAGCTCACTGCACCATCCCAGTTCAGAACCTGGCTACATGCAAATTAGTCTGACCCTGGCCCAGTGCATCATGGGAACAGGGCAGACCAAACTACCAAGCCAATTCTTTACTGGAAAGGAAACAAGCTTCCGGGGACCGGTTTCTGGCATTACAGCCTTCTTCGGCCCGGCTTGCTTGAATCCTGATGGTGCAGTGAGCAAGGGACTCACATCTGAGCATACCCTTCCACACTTGTGGTGGCCAAAACGCTTCAAAAGGGGGGTGGTGATGGACAGAGTATCTGAATTAAGCAGAACACTCCTACCCAGTCAAAAGATCAGGGCTTGATCCATCACCGTTTTTTAGCTCACTGCACCATCCCAGTTCAGAACCTGGCTACATGCAAATTAGTCTGACCCTGGCCCAGTGCATCATGGGAACAGGGCAGACCAAACTACCAAGCCAATTCTTTACTGGAAAGGAAACAAGCTTCCGGGGACCGGTTTCTGGCATTACAGCCGTCTTCGGCCCGGCTTGCTTGAATCCTGATTGTGCAGTGAGCAAGGGACTCACATCTGAGCATACCCTTCCACACTTGTGGTGGCCAAAACGCTTCAAAAGGGGGTGGTGATGGACAGAGTATCTGAATTAAGCAGAAGACTCCTAACCAGTCAAAAGATCAAGGCTTGATCCATCACCGTTTTTTAGCTCACTGCACCATCCCAGTTCAGAACCTGGCTACATGCAAATTAGTCTGACCCTGGCCCAGTGCATCATGGGAACAGGGCAGACCAAACTACCAAGCCAATTCTTTACTGGAAAGGAAACAAGCTTCCGGGGACCGGTTTCTGGCATACAGCCGTCTTCGGCCCGGCTTGCTTGAATCCTGATGGTGCAGTGAGCAAGGGACTCACATCTGAGCATACCCTTCCACACTTGTAGTGGTCAAAACGCTTCAAAAGGGGGTGGTGATGGACAGAGTATCTGAATTAAGCAGAAGACTCCTACCCAGTCAAAAGATCAGGGCTTGATCCATCACCGTTTTTTAGCTCACTGCACCATCCCAGTTCAGAACCTGGCTACATGCAAATTAGTCTGACCCTGGCCCAGTGCATCATGGGAACAGGGCAGACCAAACTACCAAGCCGATTCTTTACTGGAAAGGAAACAAGCTTCCGGGGACCGGTTTCTGGCATTACATCCGTCTTCAGCCCGGCTTGCTTGAATCCTGATGGTGCAGTGAGCAAGGGACTCACATCTGAGCATACCCTTCCACACTTGTGGTGGCCAAAACGCTTCAAAAGGGGGTGGTGATGGACAGAGTATCTGAATTAAGCAGAAGACTCCTACCCAGTCAAAAGATCAGGGCTTGATCCATCACCATTTTTTAGCTCACTGCACCATCCCAGTTCAGAACCTGGCTACATGCAAATTAGTCTGACCCTGGCCCAGTGTGTGGAAAAGTCAGCCCATAACGCACCTGATGCCCAGGCTGCTGGCGCAGGACGCCTCTTAGTTCCCATCTTGAACAATTACCAAATAAAGAGACGGGCGCTGGAAGCAGGAAAACAAGAACAGAGTTTTATTTCTCATGAGGAGAGCCTGTCATTTCGGACACTCGCGTAGTGTCTTCAGGAGGTGCTCTCTCTAACAAGTTTCTCTGAGGCTTCATCTTTTATACACATGTTTATGATGCACAAACATTCCTTATTGCAATAAAGACGCTTTGAAGTAGGAAAAAGTATGCTTGGAATCACAGCTTCAGGCCTATTCCCATACCAGTCGCTCAGATGTCATCCTCCCCTCCTGAATGTAACAAGAGAGTGTGATCTCTCAGCCGGACTTTCCTACAGAACACGAGGGCAGGAGGGGATGATCAGATCAAAGGTTGGGCAGGCTATAAGATCGGGCACTTCGGTTGGTGTATCACGGTTTTGTTATGCTGGGCAGGAAAAAAGGGGGGGTGTACATCCACGAGGCTTGGTCTTAGGACTTGGGACCGGGTCGAAAAGCCAAGTGCAGCTGGGGGGGCTCGTCAGCTGAGGGGAAGGGTGTTCTTGGGAGGAAATGGGGGGGGGTGGGTCAAGCAGGAGTGTTACTTCTAGAGCAGGGTCACGCAGAGGGAGAGGGTCTTATGGCCGATGCATGAGCAGTGCGCGCGGGGAGGGGTGCCGGGGGTTTAACAAACGGGCAGAGAGGCCATGGTGCCTAAAATAGCTGTCGTGTAAGTGTGTGCATGGGTCTATGCTGGCGGGATAACACAGTCAGTGTTTCGCGATATCCGTTCTACTTACAACAGGGGGTACAGTGAACACAAATGAACGCCGCTTATGTACATATACATTGCCATTTTCAACAAGTGCGTCATGGGAACAGGGCAGACCAAACTACCAAGCCAATTCTTTACTGGAAAGGAAACAAGCTTCCGGGGACCGGTTTCTGGCATTACAGCCGTCTTCGGCCCGGCTTGCTTGAATCCTGATGGTGCAGTGAGCAAGGGACTCACATCTGAGCATACCCTTCCACACTTGTGGTGGCCAAAACGCTTCAAAAGGGGGTGGTGATGGACAGAGTATCTGAATTAGGCAGAAGACTCCTAACCAGTCAAAAGATCAGGGCTTGATCCATCACCGTTTTTTAGCTCACTGCACCATCCCAGTTCAGAACCTGGCTACATGCAAATTAGTCTGACCCTGGCCCAGTGCATCATGGGAACAGGGCAGACCAAACTACCAAGCCAATTCTTTACTGGAAAGGAAACAAGCTTCCGGGGACCGGTTTCTGGCATTACAGCCGTCTTCGGCCCGGCTTGCTTGAATCCTGATGGTGCAGTGAGCAAGGGACTCACATCGGAGCATACCCTTCCACACTTGTGGTGGCCAAAATGCTTCAAAAGGGGGTGGTGATGGACAGAGTATCTGAATTAAGCAGAAGACTCCTACCCAGTCAAAAGATCAGGGCTTGATCCATCACCGTTTTTTAGCTCACTGCACCATCCCAGTTCAGAACCTGGCTACATGCAAATTAGTCTGACCCTGGCCCAGTGCATCATGGGAACATGGCAGACCAAACTACCAAGCCAATTCTTTACTGGAAAGGAAACAAGCTTCCGGGGACCGGTTTCTGGCATTACAGCCGTCTTCGGCCCGGCTTGCTTGAATCCTGATGGTGCAGTGAGCAAGGGACTCACATCTGAGCATACCCTTTCACACTTGTGGTGGCCAAAATGCTTCAAAAGGGGGTGGTGATGGACAGAGTATCTGAATTAAGCAGAAGACTCCTACCCAGTCAAAAGATCAGGGCTTGATCCATCACCGTTTTTTAGCTCACTGCACCATCCCAGTTCAGAACCTGGCTACATGCAAATTAGTCTGACCCTGGCCCAGTGCATCATGGGAACAGGTCAGACCAAACTACCAAGCCAATTCTTTACTGGAAAGGAAACTAGCTTCCGGGGACCGGTTTCTGGCATTACAGCCGTCTTCGGCCCGGCTTGCTTGAATCCTGATGGTGCAGTGAGCAAGGAACTCACATCTGAGCATACCCTTCCACACTTGTGGTGGCCAAAACGCTTCAAAAGGGGGTGGTGATGGACAGAGTATCTGAATTAAGCAGAAGACTCCTACCCAGTCAAAAGATCAGGACTTAATCCATCACCGTTTTTTAGCTCACTGCACCATCCCAGTTCAGAACCTGGCTACATGCAAATTAGTCTGACCCTGGCCCAGTGCATCATGGGAACAGGGCAGACCAAACTACCAAGCCAATTCTTTACTGGAAAGGAAACAAGCTTCCGGGGACCGGTTTCTGGCATTACAGCCGTCGTCGGCCCGGCTTGCTTGAATCCTGATGGTGCAGTGAGCAAGGGACTCACATCTGAGCATACCCTTCCACACTTGTGGTGGCCAAAACGCTTCAAAAGGGGGTGGTGATGGACAGAGTATCTGAATTAAGCAGAACACTCCTACCCAGTCAAAAGATCAGGGCTTGATCCATCACCGTTTTTTAGCTCACTGCACCATCCCAGTTCAGAACCTGGCTACATGCAAATTAGTCTGACCCTGGCCCAGTGCATCATGGGAACAGGGCAGACCAAACTACCAAGCCAATTCTTTACTGGAAAGGAAACAAGCTTCCGGGGACCGGTTTCTGGCATTACAGCCGTCTTCGGCCCGGCTTGCTTGAATCCTGATTGTGCAGTGAGCAAGGGACTCACATCTGAGCATACCCTTCCACACTTGTGGTGGCCAAAACGCTTCAAAAGGGGGTGGTGATGGACAGAGTATCTGAATTAAGCAGAAGACTCCTAACCAGTCAAAAGATCAAGGCTTGATCCATCACCGTTTTTTAGCTCACTGCACCATCCCAGTTCAGAACCTGGCTACATGCAAATTAGTCTGACCCTGGCCCAGTGCATCATGGGAACAGGGCAGACCAAACTACCAAGCCAATTCTTTACTGGAAAGGAAACAAGCTTCCGGGGACCGGTTTCTGGCATACAGCCGTCTTCGGCCCGGCTTGCTTGAATCCTGATGGTGCAGTGAGCAAGGGACTCACATCTGAGCATACCCTTCCACACTTGTAGTGGTCAAAACGCTTCAAAAGGGGGTGGTGATGGACAGAGTATCTGAATTAAGCAGAAGACTCCTACCCAGTCAAAAGATCAGGGCTTGATCCATCACCGTTTTTTAGCTCACTGCACCATCCCAGTTCAGAACCTGGCTACATGCAAATTAGTCTGACCCTGGCCCAGTGCATCATGGGAACAGGGCAGACCAAACTACCAAGCCGATTCTTTACTGGAAAGGAAACAAGCTTCCGGGGACCGGTTTCTGGCATTACATCCGTCTTCAGCCCGGCTTGCTTGAATCCTGATGGTGCAGTGAGCAAGGGACTCACATCTGAGCATACCCTTCCACACTTGTGGTGGCCAAAACGCTTCAAAAGGGGGTGGTGATGGACAGAGTATCTGAATTAAGCAGAAGACTCCTACCCAGTCAAAAGATCAGGGCTTGATCCATCACCATTTTTTAGCTCACTGCACCATCCCAGTTCAGAACCTGGCTACATGCAAATTAGTCTGACCCTGGCCCAGTGTGTGGAAAAGTCAGCCCATAACGCACCTGATGCCCAGGCTGCTGGCGCAGGACGCCTCTTAGTTCCCATCTTGAACAATTACCAAATAAAGAGACGGGCGCTGGAAGCAGGAAAACAAGAACAGAGTTTTATTTCTCATGAGGAGAGCCTGTCATTTCGGACACTCGCGTAGTGTCTTCAGGAGGTGCTCTCTCTAACAAGTTTCTCTGAGGCTTCATCTTTTATACACATGTTTATGATGCACAAACATTCCTTATTGCAATAAAGACGCTTTGAAGTAGGAAAAAGTATGCTTGGAATCACAGCTTCAGGCCTATTCCCATACCAGTCGCTCAGATGTCATCCTCCCCTCCTGAATGTAACAAGAGAGTGTGATCTCTCAGCCGGACTTTCCTACAGAACACGAGGGCAGGAGGGGATGATCAGATCAAAGGTTGGGCAGGCTATAAGATCGGGCACTTCGGTTGGTGTATCACGGTTTTGTTATGCTGGGCAGGAAAAAAGGGGGGGTGTACATCCACGAGGCTTGGTCTTAGGACTTGGGACCGGGTCGAAAAGCCAAGTGCAGCTGGGGGGGCTCGTCAGCTGAGGGGAAGGGTGTTCTTGGGAGGAAATGGGGGGGGGTGGGTCAAGCAGGAGTGTTACTTCTAGAGCAGGGTCACGCAGAGGGAGAGGGTCTTATGGCCGATGCATGAGCAGTGCGCGCGGGGAGGGGTGCCGGGGGTTTAACAAACGGGCAGAGAGGCCATGGTGCCTAAAATAGCTGTCGTGTAAGTGTGTGCATGGGTCTATGCTGGCGGGATAACACAGTCAGTGTTTCGCGATATCCGTTCTACTTACAACAGGGGGTACAGTGAACACAAATGAACGCCGCTTATGTACATATACATTGCCATTTTCAACAAGTGCGTCATGGGAACAGGGCAGACCAAACTACCAAGCCAATTCTTTACTGGAAAGGAAACAAGCTTCCGGGGACCGGTTTCTGGCATTACAGCCGTCTTCGGCCCGGCTTGCTTGAATCCTGATGGTGCAGTGAGCAAGGGACTCACATCTGAGCATACCCTTCCACACTTGTGGTGGCCAAAACGCTTCAAAAGGGGGTGGTGATGGACAGAGTATCTGAATTAGGCAGAAGACTCCTAACCAGTCAAAAGATCAGGGCTTGATCCATCACCGTTTTTTAGCTCACTGCACCATCCCAGTTCAGAACCTGGCTACATGCAAATTAGTCTGACCCTGGCCCAGTGCATCATGGGAACAGGGCAGACCAAACTACCAAGCCAATTCTTTACTGGAAAGGAAACAAGCTTCCGGGGACCGGTTTCTGGCATTACAGCCGTCTTCGGCCCGGCTTGCTTGAATCCTGATGGTGCAGTGAGCAAGGGACTCACATCGGAGCATACCCTTCCACACTTGTGGTGGCCAAAATGCTTCAAAAGGGGGTGGTGATGGACAGAGTATCTGAATTAAGCAGAAGACTCCTACCCAGTCAAAAGATCAGGGCTTGATCCATCACCGTTTTTTAGCTCACTGCACCATCCCAGTTCAGAACCTGGCTACATGCAAATTAGTCTGACCCTGGCCCAGTGCATCATGGGAACATGGCAGACCAAACTACCAAGCCAATTCTTTACTGGAAAGGAAACAAGCTTCCGGGGACCGGTTTCTGGCATTACAGCCGTCTTCGGCCCGGCTTGCTTGAATCCTGATGGTGCAGTGAGCAAGGGACTCACATCTGAGCATACCCTTTCACACTTGTGGTGGCCAAAATGCTTCAAAAGGGGGTGGTGATGGACAGAGTATCTGAATTAAGCAGAAGACTCCTACCCAGTCAAAAGATCAGGGCTTGATCCATCACCGTTTTTTAGCTCACTGCACCATCCCAGTTCAGAACCTGGCTACATGCAAATTAGTCTGACCCTGGCCCAGTGCATCATGGGAACAGGTCAGACCAAACTACCAAGCCAATTCTTTACTGGAAAGGAAACTAGCTTCCGGGGACCGGTTTCTGGCATTACAGCCGTCTTCGGCCCGGCTTGCTTGAATCCTGATGGTGCAGTGAGCAAGGAACTCACATCTGAGCATACCCTTCCACACTTGTGGTGGCCAAAACGCTTCAAAAGGGGGTGGTGATGGACAGAGTATCTGAATTAAGCAGAAGACTCCTACCCAGTCAAAAGATCAGGACTTAATCTATCACCGTTTTTTAGCTCACTGCACCATCCCAGTTCAGAACCTGGCTACATGCAAATTAGTCTGACCCTGGCCCAGTACATCATGGGAACAGGGCAGACCAAACTACCAAGCCAATTCTTTACTGGAAAGGAAACAAGCTTCCGGGGACCGGTTTCTGGCATTACAGCCGTCGTCGGCCCGGCTTGCTTGAATCCTGATGGTGCAGTGAGCAAGGGACTCACATCTGAGCATACCCTTCCACACTTGTGGTGGCCAAAACGCTTCAAAAGGGTGTGGTGATGGACAGAGTATCTGAATTAAGCAGAAGACTCCTACCCAGTCAAAAGATCAGGGCTTGATCCATCACCGTTTTTTTTAGCTCACTGCACCATCCCAGTTCAGAACCTGGCTACATGCAAATTAGTCTGACCCTGGCCCAGTGCATCATGGGAACAGGGCAGACCAAACTACCAAGCCAATTCTTTACTGGAAAGGAAACAAGCTTCCGGGGACCGGTTTCTGGCATTACAGCCGTCTTCGGCCCGGCTTGCTTGAATCCTGATGGTGCAGTGAGCAAGGGACTCACATCTGAGCATACCCTTCCACACTTGTGGTGGCCAAAATGCTTCAAAAGGGGGTGGTGATGGACAGAGTATCTGAATTAAGCAGAAGACTCCTACCCAGTCAAAAGATCAGGGCTTGATCCATCACCGTTTTTTAGCTCACTGCACCATCCCAGTTCAGAACCTGGCTACATGCAAATTAGTCTGACCCTGGCCCAGTGCATCATGGGAACAGGGCAGACCAAACTACCAAGCCAATTCTTTACTGGAAAGGAAACAAGCTTCCGGGGACCGGTTTCTGGCATTACAGCCGTCTTCGGCCCGGCTTGCTTGAATCCTGATGGTGCAGTGAGCAAGGGACTCACATCTGAGCATACCCTTCCACACTTGTGGTGGCCAAAACGCTTCAAAAGGGGGGTGGTGATGGACAGAGTATCTGAATTAAGCAGAAGACTCCTACCCAGTCAAAAGATTCGGGTTTGATCCATCACCGTTTTTTTAGCTCACTGCACCATCCCAGTTCAGAACCTGGCTACATGCAAATTAGACTGACCCTGGCCCAGTGCATCATGGGAACAGGGCAGACCAAACTACCAAGCCAATTCTTTACTGGAAAGGAAAAAAGCTTCCGGGGACCGGTTTCTGGCATTACAGCCGTCTTCGGCCCGGCTTGCTTGAATCCTGATGGTGCAGTGAGCAAGGGACTCACATCTGAGCATACCCTTCCACACTTGTGGTGGCCAAAACGCTTCAAAAGGGGGTGGTGATGGACAGAGTATCTGATTTAAGCAGAAGACTCCTACCCAGTGAAAAGATCAGGGCTTGATCCATCACCGTTTTTTAGCTCACTGCACCATCCCAGTTCAGAACCTGGCTACATGCAAATTAGTCTGACCCTGGCCCAGTGCATCATGGGAACAGGGCAGACCAAACTACCAAGCCAATTCTTTACTGGAAAGGAAACAAGCTTCCGGGGACCGGTTTCTGGCATTACAGCTGTCTTCGGCCCGGCTTGCTTGAATCCTGATGGTGCAGTTAGCAAGGGACTCACATCTGAGCATACCCTTCCACACTTGTGGTGGCCAAAACGCTTCAAAAGGGGGTGGTGATGGACAGAGTATCTGAATTAAGCAGAAGACTCCTACCTAGTCAAAAGATCAGGGCTTGATCCATCACCGTTTTTTAGCTCACTGCACCATCCCAGTTCAGAACCTGGCTACATGCAAATTAGTCTGACCCTGGCCCAGTGCATCATGGGAACAGGGCAGACCAAACTACCAAGCCAATTCTTTACTGGAAAGGAAACAAGCTTCCGGGGACCGGTTTCTGGCATTACAGCCGTCTTCGGGCCGGCTTGCTTGAATCCTGATTGTGCAGTGAGCAAGGGACTCACATCTGAGCATACCCTTCCACACTTGTGGTGGCCAAAACGCTTCAAAAGGGGGTGGTGATGGACAGAGTATCTGAATTAAGCAGAAGACTCCTAACCAGTCAAAAGATCAAGGCTTGATCCATCACCGTTTTTTAGCTCACTGCACCATCCCAGTGCAGAACCTGGCTACATGCAAATTAGTCTGACCCTGGCCCAGTGCATCATGGGAACAGGGCAGACCAAACTACCAAGCCAATTCTTTACTGGAAAGGAAACAAGCTTCCGGGGACCGGTTTCTGGCATTACAGCCGTCTTCGGCCCGGCTTGCTTGAATCCTGATGGTGCAGTGAGCAAGGGACTCACATCTGAGCATACCCTTCCACACTTGTGGTGGTCAAAACGCTTCAAAAGGGGGTGGTGATGGACAGAGTATCTGAATTAAGCAGAAGACTCCTACCCAGTCAAAATATCAGGGCTTGATCCATCACCGTTTTTTAGCTCACTGCACCATCCCAGTTCAGAACCTGGCTACATGCAAATTAGTCTGACCCTGGCCCAGTGCATCATGGGAACAGGGCAGACCAAACTACCAAGCCGATTCTTTACTGGAAAGGAAACAAGCTTCCGGGGACCGGTTTCTGGCATTACATCCGTCTTCAGCCCGGCTTGCTTGAATCCTGATGGTGCAGTGAGCAAGGGACTCACATCTGAGCATACCCTTCCACACTTGTGGTGGCCAAAACGCTTCAAAAGGGGGTGGTGATGGACAGAGTATCTGAATTAAGCAGAAGACTCCTACCCAGTCAAAATATCAGGGCTTGATCCATCACCGTTTTTTAGCTCACTGCACCATCCCAGTTCAGAACCTGGCTACATGCAAATTAGTCTGACCCTGGCCCAGTGTGTGGAAAAGTCAGCCCATAACGCACCTGATGCCCAGGCTGCTGGCGCAGGACGCCTCTTAGTTCCCATCTTGAACAATTACCAAATAAAGAGACGGGCGCTGGAAGCAGGAAAACAAGAACAGAGTTTTGTTTCTCATGAGGAGAGCCTGTCATTTCGGACACTCGCGTAGTGTCTTCAGGAGGTGCTCTCTCTAACAAGTTTCTCTGAGGCTTCATCTTTTATACACATGTTTATGATGCACAAACATTCCTTATTGCAATAAAGACGCTTTGAAGTAGGAAAAAGTATGCTTGGAATCACAGCTTCAGGCCTATTCCCATACCAGTCGCTCAGATGTCATCCTCCCCTCCTGAATGTAACAAGAGAGTGTGATCTCTCAGCCGGACATTCCTACAGAACACGAGGGCAGGAGGGGATGATCAGATCAAAGGTTGGGCAGGCTATAAGATCGGGCACTTCGGTTGGTGTATCACGGTTTTGTTATGCTGGGCAGGAAAAAAGGGGGGGGGGTGTACATCCACGAGGCTTGTTCTTAGGACTTGGGACCGGGTCGAAAAGCCAAGTGCAGCTGGGGGGGCTCGTCAGCTGAGGGGAAGGGTGTTCTTGGGAGGAAATGGGGGGGGTGGGTCAAGCAGGAGTGTTACTTCTAGAGCAGGGTCACGCAGAGGGAGAGGGTCTTATGGCCGATGCATGAGCAGTGCGCGCGGGGAGGGGTGCCGGGGGTTTAACAAACGGGCAGAGAGGCCATGGTGCCTAAAATGGCTGTCGTGTATGTGTGTGCATGGGTCTATGCTGGCGGGATAACACAGTCAGTGTTTCGCGATATCCGTTCTACTTACAACAGGGGGTACAGTGAACACAAATGAACGCCGCTTATGTACATATACATTGCCATTTTCAACAAGTGCATCATGGGAACAGGGCAGACCAAACTACCAAGCCAATTCTTTACTGGAAAGGAAACAAGCGTCCGGGGACCGGTTTCTGGCATTACAGCCGTCTTCGGCCCGGCTTGCTTGAATCCTGATGGTGCAGTGAGCAAGGGACTCACATCTGAGCATACCCTTCCACACTTGTGGTGGCCAAAACGCTTCAAAAGGGGGTGGTGATGGACAGAGTATCTGAATTAAGCAGAAGACTCCTAACCAGTCAAAAGATCAGGGCTTGATCCATCACTGTTTTTTAGCTCACTGCACCATCCCAGTTCAGAACCTGGCTACATGCAAATTAGTCTGACCCTGGCCCAGTGCATCATGGGAACAGGGCAGACCAAACTACCAAGCCAATTCTTTACTGGAAAGGAAACAAGCTTCCGGGGACCGGTTTCTGGCATTACAGCCGTCTTCGGCCCGGCTTGCTTGAATCCTGATGGTGCAGTGAGCAAGAGACTCACATCGGAGCATACCCTTCCACACTTGTGGTGGCCAAAACGCTTCAAAAGTGGGTGGTGATGGACAGAGTATCTGAATTAAGCAGAAGACTCCTACCCAGTCAAAAGATCAGGGCTTGATCCATCACCGTTTTTTAGCTCACTGCACCATCCCAGTTCAGAACCTGGCTACATGCAAATTAGTCTGACCCTGGCCCAGTGCATCATGGGAACAGGGCAGACTAAACTACCAAGCCAATTCTTTACTGGAAAGGAAACAAGCTTCCGGGGACCGGTTTCTGGCATTACAGCCGTCTTCGGCCCGGCTTGCTTGAATCCTGATGGTGCAGTGAGCAAGGGACTTACATCTGAGCATACCCTTTCACACTTGTGGTGGCCAAAACGCTTCAAAAGGGGGTGGTGATGGACAGAGTATCTGAATTAAGCAGAAGACTCTTACCCAGTCAAAAGATCAGGGCTTGATCCATCACCGTTTTTTAGCTCACTGCACCATCCCAGTTCAGAACCTGGCTACATGCAAATTAGTCTGACCCTGGCCCAGTGCATCATGGGAACAGGGCAGACCAAACTACCAAGCCAATTCTTTACTGGAAAGGAAACTAGCTTCCGGGGACCGGTTTCTGGCATTACAGCCGTCTTCGGCCCGGCTTGCTTGAATCCTGATGGTGCAGTGAGCAAGGAACTCACATCTGAGCATACCCTTCCACACTTGTGGTGGCCAAAACGCTTCAAAAGGGGGTGGTGATGGACAGAGTATCTGAATTAAGCAGAAGACTCCTACCCAGTCAAAAGATCAGGGCTTAATCCATCACCGTTTTTTAGCTCACTGCACCATCCCAGTTCAGAACCTGGCTACATGCAAATTAGTCTTACCCTGGCCCAGTGCATCATGGGAACAGGGCAGACCAAACTACCAAGCCAATTCTTTACTGGAAAGGAAACAAGCTTCCGGGGACCGGTTTCTGGCATTACAGCCGTCTTCGGCCCGGCTTGCTTGAATCCTGATGGTGCAGTGAGCAAGGGACTCACATCTGAGCATACCCTTCCACACTTGTGGTGGCCAAAACGCTTCAAAAGGGGGTGGTGATGGACAGAGTATCTGAATTAAGCAGAAGACTCCTACCCAGTCAAAAGATCAGGGCTTGATCCATCACCGTTTTTTAGTTCACTGCACCATCCCAGTTCAGAACCTGGCTACATGCAAATTAGTCTGACCCTGGCCCAGTGCATCATGGGAACAGGGCAGACCAAACTACCAAGCCAATTCTTTACTGGAAAGGAAACAAGCTTCCGGGGACCGGTTTCTGGCATTACAGCCGTCTTCGGCCCGGCTTGCTTGAATCCTGATGGTGCAGTGAGCAAGGGACTCACATCTGAGCATACCCTTCCACACTTGTGGTGGCCAAAATGCTTCAAAAGGGGGTGGTGATGGACAGAGTATCTGAATTAAGCAGAAGACTCCTACCCAGTCAAAAGATCAGGGCTTGATCCATCACCGTTTTTTAGCTCACTGCACCATCCCAGTTCAGAACCTGGCTACATGCAAATTAGTCTGACCCTGGCCCAGTGCATCATGGGAACAGGGCAGACCAAACTACCAAGCCAATTCTTTACTGGAAAGGAAACAAGCTTCCGGGGACCGGTTTCTGGCATTACAGCCGTCTTCGGCCCGGCTTGCTTGAATCCTGATGGTGCAGTGAGCAAGGGACTCACATCTGAGCATACCCTTCCACACTTGTGGTGGCCAAAACGCTTCAAAAGGGGGTGGTGATGGACAGAGTATCTGAATTAAGCAGAAGACTCCTAACCAGTCAAAAGATCAGGGCTTGATCCATCACCATTTTTTAGCTCACTGCACCATCCCAGTTCAGAAACTGGCTACATGCAAATTAGTCTGACCCTGGCCCAGTGCATCATGGGAACAGGGCAGACCAAACTACCAAGCCAATTCTTCACTGGAAAGGAAACAAGCTTCCGGGGACCGGTTTCTGGCATTACAGCAGTCTTCGGCCCGGCTTGCTTGAATCCTGATGGTGCAGTGAGCAAGGGACTCACATCTGAGCATACCCTTCCACACTTGTGGTGGCCAAAACGCTTCAAAAGGGGGTGGTGATGGACAGAGTATCTGAATTAAGCAGAAGACTCCTACCCAGTCAAAAGATCAGGGCTTGATCCATCACCGTTTTTTAGCTCACTGCACCATCCCAGTTCAGAACCTGGCTACATGCAAATTAGTCTGACCCTGGCCCAGTGCATCATGGGAACAGGGCAGACCAAACTACCAAGCCAATTCTTTACTGGAAAGGAAACAAGCTTCCGGGGACCGGTTTCTGGCATTACAGCCGTCTTCGGCCCGGCTTGCTTGAATCCTGATGGTGCAGTGAGCAAGGGACTCACATCTGAGCATACCCTTCCACACTTGTGGTGGCCAAAACGCTTCAAAAGGGGGTGGTGATGGACAGAGTATCTGAATTAAGCAGAAGACTCCTACCCAGTCAAAAGATCAGGGCTTGATCCATCGCCGTTTTTTAGCTCACTGCACCATCCCAGATCAGAACCTGGCTACATGCAAATTAGTCTGACCCTGGCCCAGTGCATCATGGGAACAGGGCAGACCAAACTACCAAGCCAATTCTTTACTGGAAAGGAAACAAGCTTCCGGGGACCGGTTTCTGGCATTACAGCCGTCTTCGGCCCGGCTTGCTTGAATCCTGATGGTGCAGTGAGCAAGGGACTCACATCTGAGCATACCCTTCCACACTTGTGGTGGCCAAAACGCTTCAAAAGGGGGTGGTGATGGACAGAGTATCTGAATTAAGCAGAAGACTCCTACCCAGTCAAAAGATCAGGGCTTGATCCATCACCGTTTTTTAGCTCACTGCACCATCCCAGTTCAGAACCTGGCTACATGCAAATTAGTCTGACCCTGGCCCAGTGCATCATGGGAACAGGGCAGACCAAACTACCAAGCCAATTCTTTACTGGAAAAGAAACAAGCTTCCGGGGACCGGTTTCTGGCATTACAGCCGTCTTCGGCCCGGCTTGCTTGAATCCTGATGGTGCAGTGAGCAAGGAACTCACATCTGAGCATACCCTTCCACACTTGTGGTGGCCAAAACGCTTCAAAAGGGGGTGGTGATGGACAGAGTATCTGAATTAAGCAGAAGACTCCTACCCAGTGAAAAGATCAGGGCTTGATCCATCACCGTTTTTTAGCTCACTGCACCATCCCAGTTCAGAACCTGGCTACATGCAAATTAGTCTTACCCTGGCCCAGTGCATCATGGGAACAGGGCAGACCAAACTACTAAGCCAATTCTTTACTGGAAAGGAAACAAGCTTCCGGGGACCGGTTTCTGGCATTACAGCCGTCTTCGGCCCGGCTTGCTTGAATCCTGATGGTGCAGTGAGCAAGGGACTCACATCTGAGCATACCCTCCCACACTTGTGGTGGCCAAAACGCTTCAAAAGGGGGTGGTGATGGACAGAGTATCTGAATTAAGCAGAAGACTCCTACCCAGTCAAAAGATCAGGGCTTGATCCATCACCATTTTTTAGCTCACTGCACCATCCCAGTTCAGAACCTGGCTACATGCAAATTAGTCTGACCCTGGCCCAGTGCATCATGGGAACAGGGCAGACCAAACTACCAAGCCAATTCTTTACTGGAAAGGAAACAAGCTTCCGAGGACCGGTTTCTGGCATTACAGCCGTCTTCGGCCCGGCTTGCTTGAATCCTGATGGTGCAGTGAGCAAGGGACTCACATCTTAGCATACCCTTCCACACTCGTGGTGGCCAAAACGCTTCAAAAGGGGGTGGTGATGGACAGAGTATCTGATTTAAGCAGAAGACTCCTACCCAGTCAAAAGATCAGGGCTTGATCCATCACCGTTTTTTAGCTCACTGCACCATCCCAGTTCAGAACCTGGCTACATGCAAATTAGTCTGACCCTGGCCCAGTGCATCATGGGAACAGGGCAGACCAAACTACCAAGCCAATTCTTTACTGGAAAGGAAACAAGCTTCCGGGGACCGGTTTCTGGCATTACAGCCGTCTTCGGCCCGGCTTGCTTGAATCCTGATGGTGCAGTGAGCAAGGGACTCACATCTGAGCATACCCTTCCACACTTGTGGTGGCCAAAACGCTTCAAAAGGGGGTGGTGATGGACAGAGTATCTGAATTAAGCAGAAGACTCCTACCCAGTCAAAAGATCAGGGCTTGATCCATCGCCGTTTTTTAGCTCACTGCACCATCCCAGATCAGAACCTGGCTACATGCAAATTAGTCTGACCCTGACCCAGTGCATCATGGGAACAGGGCAGACCAAACTACCAAGCCAATTCTTTACTGGAAAGGAAACAAGCTTCCGGGGACCGGTTTCTGGCATTACAGCCGTCTTCGGCCCGGCTTGCTTGAATCCTGATGGTGCAGTGAGCAAGGGACTCACATCTGAGCATACCCTTCCACACTTGTGGTGGCCAAAACGCTTCAAAAGGGGGTGGTGATGGACAGAGTATCTGAATTAAGCAGAAGACTCCTACCCAGTCAAAAGATCAGGGCTTGATCCATCACCGTTTTTTAGCTCACTGCACCATCCCAGTTCAGAACCTGGCTACATGCAAATTAGTCTGACCCTGGCCCAGTGCATCATGGGAACAGGGCAGACCAAACTACCAAGCCAATTCTTTACTGGAAAAGAAACAAGCTTCCGGGGACCGGTTTCTGGCATTACAGCCGTCTTCGGCCCGGCTTGCTTGAATCCTGATGGTGCAGTGAGCAAGGGACTCACATCTGAGCATACCCTTCCACACTTGTGGTGGCCAAAACGCTTCAAAAGGGGGTGGTGATGGACAGAGTATCTGAATTAAGCAGAAGACTCCTACCCAGTGAAAAGATCAGGGCTTGATCCATCACCGTTTTTTAGCTCACTGCACCATCCCAGTTCAGAACCTGGCTACATGCAAATTAGTCTGACCCTGGCCCAGTGCATCATGGGAACAGGGCAGACCAAACTACTAAGCCAATTCTTTACTGGAAAGGAAACAAGCTTCCGGGGACCGGTTTCTGGCATTACAGCCGTCTTCGGCCCGGCTTGCTTGAATCCTGATGGTGCAGTGAGCAAGGGACTCACATCTGAGCATACCCTCCCACACTTGTGGTGGCCAAAACGCTTCAAAAGGGGGTGGTGATGGACAGAGTATCTGAATTAAGCAGAAGACTCCTACCCAGTCAAAAGATCAGGGCTTGATCCATCACCATTTTTTAGCTCACTGCACCATCCCAGTTCAGAACCTGGCTACATGCAAATTAGTCTGACCCTGGCCCAGTGCATCATGGAAACAGGGCAGACCAAACTACCAAGCCAATTCTTTACTGGAAAGGAAACAAGCTTCCGGGGACCGGTTTCTGGCATTACAGCCGTCTTCGGCCCGGCTTGCTTGAATCCTGATGGTGCAGTGAGCAAGGGACTCACATCTGAGCATACCCTTCCACACTTGTGGTGGCCAAAATGCTTCAAAAGGGGGTGGTGATGGACAGAGTATCTGAATTAAGCAGAAGACTCCTACCCAGTCAAAAGATCAGGGCTTGATCCATCACCGTTTTTTTGCTCACTGCACCATCCCAGTTCAGAACCTGGCTACATGCAAATTAGTCTGACCCTGGCCCAGTGCATCATGGGAACAGGGCAGACCAAACTACCAAGCCAATTCTTTACTGGAAAGGAAACAAGCTTCCGGGGACCGGTTTCTGGCATTACAGCCGTCTTCGGCCCGGCTTGCTTGAATCCTGATGGTGCAGTGAGCAAGGGACTCACATCTGAGCATACCCTTCCACACTTGTGGTGGCCAAAACGCTTCAAAAGGGGGTGGTGATGGACAGAGTATCTGAATTAAGCAGAAGACTCCTACGCAGTCAAAAGATCAGGGCTTAATCCATCACCGTTTTTTAGCTCACTGCACCATCCCAGTTCAGAACCTGGCTACATGCAAATTAGTCTGACCCTGGCCCAGTGCATCATGGGAACAGGGCAGACCAAACTACCAAGCCAATTCTTTACTGGAAAGGAAACAAGCTTCCGAGGACCGGTTTCTGGCATTACAGCCGTCTTCGGCCCGGCTTGCTTGAATCCTGATGGTGCAGTGAGCAAGGGACTCACATCTGAGCATACCCTTCCACACTTGTGGTGGCCAAAACGCTTCAAAAGGGGGTGGTGATGGACAGAGTATCTGAATTAAGCAGAAGACTCCTACCCAGTCAAAAGATCAGGGCTTGATCCATCACCGTTTTTTAGCTCACTGCACCATCCCAGTTCAGAACCTGGCTACATGCAAATTAGTCTGACCCTGGCCCAGTGCATCATGGGAACAGGGCAGACCAAACTACCAAGCCAATTCTTTACTGGAAAGGAAACAAGCTTCCGGGGACCGGTTTCTGGCATTACAGCCGTCTTCGGCCCGGCTTGCTTGAATCCTGATGGTGCAGTGAGCAAGGGACTCACATCTGAGCATACCCTTCCACACTTGTGGTGGCCAAAACGCTTCAAAAGGGGGTGGTGATGGACAGAGTATCTGAATTAAGCAGAAGACTCCTAACCAGTCAAAAGATCAGGGCTTGATCCATCACCATTTTTTAGCTCACTGCACCATCCCAGTTCAGAAACTGGCTACATGCAAATTAGTCTGACCCTGGCCCAGTGCATCATGGGAACAGGGCAGACCAAACTACCAAGCCAATTCTTCACTGGAAAGGAAACAAGCTTCCGGGGACCGGTTTCTGGCATTACAGCAGTCTTCGGCCCGGCTTGCTTGAATCCTGATGGTGCAGTGAGCAAGGGACTCACATCTGAGCATACCCTTCCACACTTGTGGTGGCCAAAACGCTTCAAAAGGGGGTGGTGATGGACAGAGTATCTGAATTAAGCAGAAGACTCCTACCCAGTCAAAAGATCAGGGCTTGATCCATCACCGTTTTTTAGCTCACTGCACCATCCCAGTTCAGAACCTGGCTACATGCAAATTAGTCTGACCCTGGCCCAGTGCATCATGGGAACAGGGCAGACCAAACTACCAAGCCAATTCTTTACTGGAAAGGAAACAAGCTTCCGGGGACCGGTTTCTGGCATTACAGCCGTCTTCGGCCCGGCTTGCTTGAATCCTGATGGTGCAGTGAGCAAGGGACTCACATCTGAGCATACCCTTCCACACTTGTGGTGGCCAAAACGCTTCAAAAGGGGGTGGTGATGGACAGAGTATCTGAATTAAGCAGAAGACTCCTACCCAGTCAAAAGATCAGGGCTTGATCCATCGCCGTTTTTTAGCTCACTGCACCATCCCAGATCAGAACCTGGCTACATGCAAATTAGTCTGACCCTGGCCCAGTGCATCATGGGAACAGGGCAGACCAAACTACCAAGCCAATTCTTTACTGGAAAGGAAACAAGCTTCCGGGGACCGGTTTCTGGCATTACAGCCGTCTTCGGCCCGGCTTGCTTGAATCCTGATGGTGCAGTGAGCAAGGGACTCACATCTGAGCATACCCTTCCACACTTGTGGTGGCCAAAACGCTTCAAAAGGGGGTGGTGATGGACAGAGTATCTGAATTAAGCAGAAGACTCCTACCCAGTGAAAAGATCAGGGCTTGATCCATCACCGTTTTTTAGCTCACTGCACCATCCCAGTTCAGAACCTGGCTACATGCAAATTAGTCTTACCCTGGCCCAGTGCATCATGGGAACAGGGCAGACCAAACTACTAAGCCAATTCTTTACTGGAAAGGAAACAAGCTTCCGGGGACCGGTTTCTGGCATTACAGCCGTCTTCGGCCCGGCTTGCTTGAATCCTGATGGTGCAGTGAGCAAGGGACTCACATCTGAGCATACCCTCCCACACTTGTGGTGGCCAAAACGCTTCAAAAGGGGGTGGTGATGGACAGAGTATCTGAATTAAGCAGAAGACTCCTACCCAGTCAAAAGATCAGGGCTTGATCCATCACCATTTTTTAGCTCACTGCACCATCCCAGTTCAGAACCTGGCTACATGCAAATTAGTCTGACCCTGGCCCAGTGCATCATGGGAACAGGGCAGACCAAACTACCAAGCCAATTCTTTACTGGAAAGGAAACAAGCTTCCGAGGACCGGTTTCTGGCATTACAGCCGTCTTCGGCCCGGCTTGCTTGAATCCTGATGGTGCAGTGAGCAAGGGACTCACATCTTAGCATACCCTTCCACACTCGTGGTGGCCAAAACGCTTCAAAAGGGGGTGGTGATGGACAGAGTATCTGAATTAAGCAGAAGACTCCTAACCAGTCAAAAGATCAGGGCTTGATCCATCACCATTTTTTAGCTCACTGCACCATCCCAGTTCAGAAACTGGCTACATGCAAATTAGTCTGACCCTGGCCCAGTGCATCATGGGAACAGGGCAGACCAAACTACCAAGCCAATTCTTCACTGGAAAGGAAACAAGCTTCCGGGGACCGGTTTCTGGCATTACAGCAGTCTTCGGCCCGGCTTGCTTGAATCCTGATGGTGCAGTGAGCAAGGGACTCACATCTGAGCATACCCTTCCACACTTGTGGTGGCCAAAACGCTTCAAAAGGGGGTGGTGATGGACAGAGTATCTGAATTAAGCAGAAGACTCCTACCCAGTCAAAAGATCAGGGCTTGATCCATCACCGTTTTTTAGCTCACTGCACCATCCCAGTTCAGAACCTGGCTACATGCAAATTAGTCTGACCCTGGCCCAGTGCATCATGGGAACAGGGCAGACCAAACTACCAAGCCAATTCTTTACTGGAAAGGAAACAAGCTTCCGGGGACCGGTTTCTGGCATTACAGCCGTCTTCGGCCCGGCTTGCTTGAATCCTGATGGTGCAGTGAGCAAGGGACTCACATCTGAGCATACCCTTCCACACTTGTGGTGGCCAAAACGCTTCAAAAGGGGGTGGTGATGGACAGAGTATCTGAATTAAGCAGAAGACTCCTACCCAGTCAAAAGATCAGGGCTTGATCCATCGCCGTTTTTTAGCTCACTGCACCATCCCAGATCAGAACCTGGCTACATGCAAATTAGTCTGACCCTGGCCCAGTGCATCATGGGAACAGGGCAGACCAAACTACCAAGCCAATTCTTTACTGGAAAGGAAACAAGCTTCCGGGGACCGGTTTCTGGCATTACAGCCGTCTTCGGCCCGGCTTGCTTGAATCCTGATGGTGCAGTGAGCAAGGGACTCACATCTGAGCATACCCTTCCACACTTGTGGTGGCCAAAACGCTTCAAAAGGGGGTGGTGATGGACAGAGTATCTGAATTAAGCAGAAGACTCCTACCCAGTCAAAAGATCAGGGCTTGATCCATCACCGTTTTTTAGCTCACTGCACCATCCCAGTTCAGAACCTGGCTACATGCAAATTAGTCTGACCCTGGCCCAGTGCATCATGGGAACAGGGCAGACCAAACTACCAAGCCAATTCTTTACTGGAAAAGAAACAAGCTTCCGGGGACCGGTTTCTGGCATTACAGCCGTCTTCGGCCCGGCTTGCTTGAATCCTGATGGTGCAGTGAGCAAGGAACTCACATCTGAGCATACCCTTCCACACTTGTGGTGGCCAAAACGCTTCAAAAGGGGGTGGTGATGGACAGAGTATCTGAATTAAGCAGAAGACTCCTACCCAGTGAAAAGATCAGGGCTTGATCCATCACCGTTTTTTAGCTCACTGCACCATCCCAGTTCAGAACCTGGCTACATGCAAATTAGTCTTACCCTGGCCCAGTGCATCATGGGAACAGGGCAGACCAAACTACTAAGCCAATTCTTTACTGGAAAGGAAACAAGCTTCCGGGGACCGGTTTCTGGCATTACAGCCGTCTTCGGCCCGGCTTGCTTGAATCCTGATGGTGCAGTGAGCAAGGGACTCACATCTGAGCATACCCTCCCACACTTGTGGTGGCCAAAACGCTTCAAAAGGGGGTGGTGATGGACAGAGTATCTGAATTAAGCAGAAGACTCCTACCCAGTCAAAAGATCAGGGCTTGATCCATCACCATTTTTTAGCTCACTGCACCATCCCAGTTCAGAACCTGGCTACATGCAAATTAGTCTGACCCTGGCCCAGTGCATCATGGGAACAGGGCAGACCAAACTACCAAGCCAATTCTTTACTGGAAAGGAAACAAGCTTCCGAGGACCGGTTTCTGGCATTACAGCCGTCTTCGGCCCGGCTTGCTTGAATCCTGATGGTGCAGTGAGCAAGGGACTCACATCTTAGCATACCCTTCCACACTCGTGGTGGCCAAAACGCTTCAAAAGGGGGTGGTGATGGACAGAGTATCTGATTTAAGCAGAAGACTCCTACCCAGTCAAAAGATCAGGGCTTGATCCATCACCGTTTTTTAGCTCACTGCACCATCCCAGTTCAGAACCTGGCTACATGCAAATTAGTCTGACCCTGGCCCAGTGCATCATGGGAACAGGGCAGACCAAACTACCAAGCCAATTCTTTACTGGAAAGGAAACAAGCTTCCGGGGACCGGTTTCTGGCATTACGGCCGTCTTCGGCCCGGCTTGCTTGAATCCTGATGGTGCAGTGAGCAAGGGACTCACATCTGAGCATACCCTTCCACACTTGTGGTGGCCAAAACGCTTCAAAAGGGGGTGGTGATGGACAGAGTATCTGAATTAAGCAGAAGACTCCTACCCAGTCAAAAGATCAGGGCTTGATCCATCGCCGTTTTTTAGCTCACTGCACCATCCCAGATCAGAACCTGGCTACATGCAAATTAGTCTGACCCTGGCCCAGTGCATCATGGGAACAGGGCAGACCAAACTACCAAGCCAATTCTTTACTGGAAAGGAAACAAGCTTCCGGGGACCGGTTTCTGGCATTACAGCCGTCTTCGGCCCGGCTTGCTTGAATCCTGATGGTGCAGTGAGCAAGGGACTCACATCTGAGCATACCCTTCCACACTTGTGGTGGCCAAAACGCTTCAAAAGGGGGTGGTGATGGACAGAGTATCTGAATTAAGCAGAAGACTCCTACCCAGTCAAAAGATCAGGGCTTGATCCATCACCGTTTTTTAGCTCACTGCACCATCCCAGTTCAGAACCTGGCTACATGCAAATTAGTCTGACCCTGGCCCAGTGCATCATGGGAACAGGGCAGACCAAACTACCAAGCCAATTCTTTACTGGAAAAGAAACAAGCTTCCGGGGACCGGTTTCTGGCATTACAGCCGTCTTCGGCCCGGCTTGCTTGAATCCTGATGGTGCAGTGAGCAAGGGACTCACATCTGAGCATACCCTTCCACACTTGTGGTGGCCAAAACGCTTCAAAAGGGGGTGGTGATGGACAGAGTATCTGAATTAAGCAGAAGACTCCTACCCAGTGAAAAGATCAGGGCTTGATCCATCACCGTTTTTTAGCTCACTGCACCATCCCAGTTCAGAACCTGGCTACATGCAAATTAGTCTGACCCTGGCCCAGTGCATCATGGGAACAGGGCAGACCAAACTACTAAGCCAATTCTTTACTGGAAAGGAAACAAGCTTCCGGGGACCGGTTTCTGGCATTACAGCCGTCTTCGGCCCGGCTTGCTTGAATCCTGATGGTGCAGTGAGCAAGGGACTCACATCTGAGCATACCCTCCCACACTTGTGGTGGCCAAAACGCTTCAAAAGGGGGTGGTGATGGACAGAGTATCTGAATTAAGCAGAAGACTCCTACCCAGTCAAAAGATCAGGGCTTGATCCATCACCATTTTTTAGCTCACTGCACCATCCCAGTTCAGAACCTGGCTACATGCAAATTAGTCTGACCCTGGCCCAGTGCATCATGGAAACAGGGCAGACCAAACTACCAAGCCAATTCTTTACTGGAAAGGAAACAAGCTTCCGGGGACCGGTTTCTGGCATTACAGCCGTCTTCGGCCCGGCTTGCTTGAATCCTGATGGTGCAGTGAGCAAGGGACTCACATCTGAGCATACCCTTCCACACTTGTGGTGGCCAAAATGCTTCAAAAGGGGGTGGTGATGGACAGAGTATCTGAATTAAGCAGAAGACTCCTACCCAGTCAAAAGATCAGGGCTTGATCCATCACCGTTTTTTTGCTCACTGCACCATCCCAGTTCAGAACCTGGCTACATGCAAATTAGTCTGACCCTGGCCCAGTGCATCATGGGAACAGGGCAGACCAAACTACCAAGCCAATTCTTTACTGGAAAGGAAACAAGCTTCCGGGGACCGGTTTCTGGCATTACAGCCGTCTTCGGCCCGGCTTGCTTGAATCCTGATGGTGCAGTGAGCAAGGGACTCACATCTGAGCATACCCTTCCACACTTGTGGTGGCCAAAACGCTTCAAAAGGGGGTGGTGATGGACAGAGTATCTGAATTAAGCAGAAGACTCCTACGCAGTCAAAAGATCAGGGCTTAATCCATCACCGTTTTTTAGCTCACTGCACCATCCCAGTTCAGAACCTGGCTACATGCAAATTAGTCTGACCCTGGCCCAGTGCATCATGGGAACAGGGCAGACCAAACTACCAAGCCAATTCTTTACTGGAAAGGAAACAAGCTTCCGAGGACCGGTTTCTGGCATTACAGCCGTCTTCGGCCCGGCTTGCTTGAATCCTGATGGTGCAGTGAGCAAGGGACTCACATCTGAGCATACCCTTCCACACTTGTGGTGGCCAAAACGCTTCAAAAGGGGGTGGTGATGGACAGAGTATCTGAATTAAGCAGAAGACTCCTACCCAGTCAAAAGATCAGGGCTTGATCCATCACCGTTTTTTAGCTCACTGCACCATCCCAGTTCAGAACCTGGCTACATGCAAATTAGTCTGACCCTGGCCCAGTGCATCATGGGAACAGGGCAGACCAAACTACCAAGCCAATTCTTTACTGGAAAGGAAACAAGCTTCCGGGGACCGGTTTCTGGCATTACAGCCGTCTTCGGCCCGGCTTGCTTGAATCCTGATGGTGCAGTGAGCAAGGGACTCACATCTGAGCATACCCTTCCACACTTGTGGTGGCCAAAACGCTTCAAAAGGGGGTGGTGATGGACAGAGTATCTGAATTAAGCAGAAGACTCCTAACCAGTCAAAAGATCAGGGCTTGATCCATCACCATTTTTTAGCTCACTGCACCATCCCAGTTCAGAAACTGGCTACATGCAAATTAGTCTGACCCTGGCCCAGTGCATCATGGGAACAGGGCAGACCAAACTACCAAGCCAATTCTTCACTGGAAAGGAAACAAGCTTCCGGGGACCGGTTTCTGGCATTACAGCAGTCTTCGGCCCGGCTTGCTTGAATCCTGATGGTGCAGTGAGCAAGGGACTCACATCTGAGCATACCCTTCCACACTTGTGGTGGCCAAAACGCTTCAAAAGGGGGTGGTGATGGACAGAGTATCTGAATTAAGCAGAAGACTCCTACCCAGTCAAAAGATCAGGGCTTGATCCATCACCGTTTTTTAGCTCACTGCACCATCCCAGTTCAGAACCTGGCTACATGCAAATTAGTCTGACCCTGGCCCAGTGCATCATGGGAACAGGGCAGACCAAACTACCAAGCCAATTCTTTACTGGAAAGGAAACAAGCTTCCGGGGACCGGTTTCTGGCATTACAGCCGTCTTCGGCCCGGCTTGCTTGAATCCTGATGGTGCAGTGAGCAAGGGACTCACATCTGAGCATACCCTTCCACACTTGTGGTGGCCAAAACGCTTCAAAAGGGGGTGGTGATGGACAGAGTATCTGAATTAAGCAGAAGACTCCTACCCAGTCAAAAGATCAGGGCTTGATCCATCGCCGTTTTTTAGCTCACTGCACCATCCCAGATCAGAACCTGGCTACATGCAAATTAGTCTGACCCTGGCCCAGTGCATCATGGGAACAGGGCAGACCAAACTACCAAGCCAATTCTTTACTGGAAAGGAAACAAGCTTCCTGGGACCGGTTTCTGGCATTACAGCCGTCTTCGGCCCGGCTTGCTTGAATCCTGATGGTGCAGTGAGCAAGGGACTCACATCTGAGCATACCCTTCCACACTTGTGGTGGCCAAAACGCTTCAAAAGGGGGTGGTGATGGACAGAGTATCTGAATTAAGCAGAAGACTCCTACCCAGTGAAAAGATCAGGGCTTGATCCATCACCGTTTTTTAGCTCACTGCACCATCCCAGTTCAGAACCTGGCTACATGCAAATTAGTCTTACCCTGGCCCAGTGCATCATGGGAACAGGGCAGACCAAACTACTAAGCCAATTCTTTACTGGAAAGGAAACAAGCTTCCGGGGACCGGTTTCTGGCATTACAGCCGTCTTCGGCCCGGCTTGCTTGAATCCTGATGGTGCAGTGAGCAAGGGACTCACATCTGAGCATACCCTCCCACACTTGTGGTGGCCAAAACGCTTCAAAAGGGGGTGGTGATGGACAGAGTATCTGAATTAAGCAGAAGACTCCTACCCAGTCAAAAGATCAGGGCTTGATCCATCACCATTTTTTAGCTCACTGCACCATCCCAGTTCAGAACCTGGCTACATGCAAATTAGTCTGACCCTGGCCCAGTGCATCATGGGAACAGGGCAGACCAAACTACCAAGCCAATTCTTTACTGGAAAGGAAACAAGCTTCCGAGGACCGGTTTCTGGCATTACAGCCGTCTTCGGCCCGGCTTGCTTGAATCCTGATGGTGCAGTGAGCAAGGGACTCACATCTTAGCATACCCTTCCACACTCGTGGTGGCCAAAACGCTTCAAAAGGGGGTGGTGATGGACAGAGTATCTGATTTAAGCAGAAGACTCCTACCCAGTCAAAAGATCAGGGCTTGATCCATCACCGTTTTTTAGCTCACTGCACCATCCCAGTTCAGAACCTGGCTACATGCAAATTAGTCTGACCCTGGCCCAGTGCATCATGGGAACAGGGCAGACCAAACTACCAAGCCAATTCTTTACTGGAAAGGAAACAAGCTTCCGGGGACCGGTTTCTGGCATTACAGCCGTCTTCGGCCCGGCTTGCTTGAATCCTGATGGTGCAGTGAGCAAGGGACTCACATCTGAGCATACCCTTCCACACTTGTGGTGGCCAAAACGCTTCAAAAGGGGGTGGTGATGGACAGAGTATCTGAATTAAGCAGAAGACTCCTACCCAGTCAAAAGATCAGGGCTTGATCCATCGCCGTTTTTTAGCTCACTGCACCATCCCAGATCAGAACCTGGCTACATGCAAATTAGTCTGACCCTGGCCCAGTGCATCATGGGAACAGGGCAGACCAAACTACCAAGCCAATTCTTTACTGGAAAGGAAACAAGCTTCCGGGGACCGGTTTCTGGCATTACAGCCGTCTTCGGCCCGGCTTGCTTGAATCCTGATGGTGCAGTGAGCAAGGGACTCACATCTGAGCATACCCTTCCACACTTGTGGTGGCCAAAACGCTTCAAAAGGGGGTGGTGATGGACAGAGTATCTGAATTAAGCAGAAGACTCCTACCCAGTCAAAAGATCAGGGCTTGATCCATCACCGTTTTTTAGCTCACTGCACCATCCCAGTTCAGAACCTGGCTACATGCAAATTAGTCTGACCCTGGCCCAGTGCATCATGGGAACAGGGCAGACCAAACTACCAAGCCAATTCTTTACTGGAAAAGAAACAAGCTTCCGGGGACCGGTTTCTGGCATTACAGCCGTCTTCGGCCCGGCTTGCTTGAATCCTGATGGTGCAGTGAGCAAGGGACTCACATCTGAGCATACCCTTCCACACTTGTGGTGGCCAAAACGCTTCAAAAGGGGGTGGTGATGGACAGAGTATCTGAATTAAGCAGAAGACTCCTACCCAGTGAAAAGATCAGGGCTTGATCCATCACCGTTTTTTAGCTCACTGCACCATCCCAGTTCAGAACCTGGCTACATGCAAATTAGTCTGACCCTGGCCAGTGCATCATGGGAACAGGGCAGACCAAACTACTAAGCCAATTCTTTACTGGAAAGGAAACAAGCTTCCGGGGACCGGTTTCTGGCATTACAGCCGTCTTCGGCCCGGCTTGCTTGAATCCTGATGGTGCAGTGAGCAAGGGACTCACATCTGAGCATACCCTCCCACACTTGTGGTGGCCAAAACGCTTCAAAAGGGGGTGGTGATGGACAGAGTATCTGAATTAAGCAGAAGACTCCTACCCAGTCAAAAGATCAGGGCTTGATCCATCACCATTTTTTAGCTCACTGCACCATCCCAGTTCAGAACCTGGCTACATGCAAATTAGTCTGACCCTGGCCCAGTGCATCATGGAAACAGGGCAGACCAAACTACCAAGCCAATTCTTTACTGGAAAGGAAACAAGCTTCCGGGGACCGGTTTCTGGCATTACAGCCGTCTTCGGCCCGGCTTGCTTGAATCCTGATGGTGCAGTGAGCAAGGGACTCACATCTGAGCATACCCTTCCACACTTGTGGTGGCCAAAATGCTTCAAAAGGGGGTGGTGATGGACAGAGTATCTGAATTAAGCAGAAGACTCCTACCCAGTCAAAAGATCAGGGCTTGATCCATCACCGTTTTTTTGCTCACTGCACCATCCCAGTTCAGAACCTGGCTACATGCAAATTAGTCTGACCCTGGCCCAGTGCATCATGGGAACAGGGCAGACCAAACTACCAAGCCAATTCTTTACTGGAAAGGAAACAAGCTTCCGGGGACCGGTTTCTGGCATTACAGCCGTCTTCGGCCCGGCTTGCTTGAATCCTGATGGTGCAGTGAGCAAGGGACTCACATCTGAGCATACCCTTCCACACTTGTGGTGGCCAAAACGCTTCAAAAGGGGGTGGTGATGGACAGAGTATCTGAATTAAGCAGAAGACTCCTACGCAGTCAAAAGATCAGGGCTTAATCCATCACCGTTTTTTAGCTCACTGCACCATCCCAGTTCAGAACCTGGCTACATGCAAATTAGTCTGACCCTGGCCCAGTGCATCATGGGAACAGGGCAGACCAAACTACCAAGCCAATTCTTTACTGGAAAGGAAACAAGCTTCCGAGGACCGGTTTCTGGCATTACAGCCGTCTTCGGCCCGGCTTGCTTGAATCCTGATGGTGCAGTGAGCAAGGGACTCACATCTTAGCATACCCTTCCACACTTGTGGTGGCCAAAACGCTTCAAAAGCGGGTGGTGATGGACAGAGTATCTGAATTAAGCAGAAGACTCCTAACCAGTCAAAAGATCAGGGCTTGATCCATCACCGTTTTTTAGCTCACTACACCATCCCAGTTCAGAACCTGGCTACATGCAAATTAGTCTGACCCTGGCTCAGTGCATCATGGGAACAGGGCAGACCAAACTACCAAGCCAATTCTTTACTGGAAAGGAAACAAGCTTCCGGGGACCGGTTTCTGGCATTACAGCCGTCTTCGGCCCGGCTTGCTTGAATCCTGATGGTGCAGTGAGCAAGGGACTCACATCTGAGCATACCCTTCCACACTTGTGGTGGCCAAAACGCTTCAAAAGGGGGTGGTGATGGACAGAGTATCTGAATTAAGCAGAAGACTCCTACCCAGTCAAAAGATCAGGGCTTAATCCATCACCGTTTTTTAGCTCACTGCACCATCCCAGTTCAGAACCTGGCTACATGCAAATTAGTCTGACCCTGGCCCAGTGCATCATGGGAACAGGGCAGACCAAACTACCAAGCCAATTCTTTACTGGAAAGGAAACAAGCTTCCGGGGACCGGTTTCTGGCATTACAGCCGTCTTCGGCCCGGCTTGCTTGAATCCTGATGGTGCAGTGAGCAAGGGACTCACATCTGAGCATACCCTTCCACATTTGTGGTGGCCAAAACGCTTCAAAAGGGGGTGGTGATGGACAGAGTATCTGAATTAAGCAGAAGACTCCTACCCAGTCAAAAGATCAGGGCTTGATCCATCACCGTTTTTTAGCTCACTGCACCATCCCAGTTCAGAACCTGGCTACATGCAAATTAGTCTGACCCTGGCCCAGTGCATCATGGGAACAGGGCAGACCAAACTACCAAGCCAATTCTTTACTGGAAAGGAAACAAGCTTCCGGGGACCGGTTTCTGGCATTACAGCCGTCTTCGGCCCGGCTTGCTTGAATCCTGATGGTGCAGTGAGCAAGGGACTCACATCTGAGCATACCCTTCCACACTTGTGGTGGCCAAAACGCTTCAAAAGGGGGTGGTGATGGACAGAGTATCTGAATTAAGCAGAAGACTCCTAACCAGTCAAAAGATCAGGGCTTGATCCATCACCGTTTTTTAGCTCACTGCACCATCCCAGTTCAGAACCTGGCTACATGCAAATTAGTCTGACCCTGGCCCAGTGCATCATGGGAACAGGGCAGACCAAACTACCAAGCCAATTCTTTACTGGAAAGGAAACAAGCTTCCGGGGACCGGTTTCTGGCATTACAGCCGTCTTCGGCCCGGCTTGCTTGAATCCTGATGGTGCAGTGAGCAAGGGACTCACATCTGAGCATACCCTTCCACACTTGTGGTGGCAAAAACGCTTCAAAAGGGGGTGGTGATGGACAGAGTATCTGAATTAAGCAGAAGACTCCTACCCAGTCAAAAGATCAGGGCTTGATCCATCACCGTTTTTTAGCTCACTGCACCATCCCAGTTCAGAACCTGGCTACATGCAAATTAGTCTGACCCTGGCCCAGTGCATCATGGGAACAGGGCAGACCAAACTACCAAGCCAATTCTTTACTGGAAAGGAAACAAGCTTCCGGGGACCGGTTTCTGGCATTACAGCCGTCTTCGGCCCGGCTTGCTTGAATCCTGATGGTGCAGTGAGCAAGGGACTCACATCTGAGCATACCCTTCCACATTTGTGGTGGCCAAAACGCTTCAAAAGGGGGTGGTGATGGACAGAGTATCTGAATTAAGCAGAAGACTCCTACCCAGTCAAAAGATCAGGGCTTGATCCATCACCGTTTTTTAGCTCACTGCACCATCCCAGTTCAGAACCTGGCTACATGCAAATTAGTCTGACCCTGGCCCAGTGCATCATGGGAACAGGGCAGACCAAACTACCAAGCCAATTCTTTACTGGAAAGGAAACAAGCTTCCGGGGACCGGTTTCTGGCATTACAGCCGTCTTCGGCCCGGCTTGCTTGAATCCTGATGGTGCAGTGAGCAAGGGACTCACATCTGAGCATACCCTTCCACACTTGTGGTGGCCAAAACGCTTCAAAAGGGGGTGGTGATGGACAGAGTATCTGAATTAAGCAGAAGACTCCTAACCAGTCAAAAGATCAGGGCTTGATCCATCACCGTTTTTTAGCTCACTGCACCATCCCAGTTCAGAACCTGGCTACATGCAAATTAGTCTGACCCTGGCCCAGTGCATCATGGGAACAGGGCAGACCAAACTACCAAGCCAATTCTTTACTGGAAAGGAAACAAGCTTCCGGGGACCGGTTTCTGGCATTACAGCCGTCTTCGGCCCGGCTTGCTTGAATCCTGATGGTGCAGTGAGCAAGGGACTCACATCTGAGCATACCCTTCCACACTTGTGGTGGCCAAAACGCTTCAAAAGGGGGTGGTGATGGACAGAGTATCTGAATTAAGCAGAAGACTCCTACCCAGTCAAAAGATCAGGGCTTGATCCATCACCGTTTTTTAGCTCACTGCACCATCCCAGTTCAGAACCTGGCTACATGCAAATTAGTCTGACCCTGGCCCAGTGCATCATGGGAACAGGGCAGACCAAACTACCAAGCCAATTCTTTACCGGAAAGGAAACAAGCTTCCGGGGACCGGTTTCTGGCATTACAGCCGTCTTCGGCCCGGCTTGCTTGAATCCTGATGGTGCAGTGAGCAAGGGACTCACATCTGAGCATACCCTTCCACACTTGTGGTGGCAAAAACGCTTCAAAAGGGGGTGGTGATGGACAGAGTATCTGAATTAAGCAGAAGACTCCTACCCAGTCAAAAGATCAGGGCTTAATCCATCACCGTTTTTTAGCTCACTGCACCATCCCAGTTCAGAACCTGGCTACATGGAAATTAGTGTGACCCTGGCCCAGTGCATCATGGGAACAGGGCAGACCAAACTACCAAGCCAATTCTTTACTGGAAAGGAAACAAGCTTCCGGGGACCGGTTTCTGGCATTACAGCCGTCTTCGGCCCGGCTTGCTTGAATCCTGATGGTGCAGTGAGCAAGGGACTCACATCTGAGCATACCCTTCCACACTTGTGGTGGCCAAAACGCTTCAAAAGGGGGTGGTGATGGACAGAGTATCTGAATTAAGCAGAAGACTCCTACGCAGTCAAAAGATCAGGGCTTAATCCATCACCGTTTTTTAGCTCACTGCACCATCCCAGTTCAGAACCTGGCTACATGCAAATTAGTCTGACCCTGGCCCAGTGCATCATGGGAACAGGGCAGACCAAACTACCAAGCCAATTCTTTACTGGAAAGGAAACAAGCTTCCGAGGACCGGTTTCTGGCATTACAGCCGTCTTCGGCCCGGCTTGCTTGAATCCTGATGGTGCAGTGAGCAAGGGACTCACATCTTAGCATACCCTTCCACACTTGTGGTGGCCAAAACGCTTCAAAAGCGGGTGGTGATGGACAGAGTATCTGAATTAAGCAGAAGACTCCTAACCAGTCAAAAGATCAGGGCTTGATCCATCACCGTTTTTTAGCTCACTACACCATCCCAGTTCAGAACCTGGCTACATGCAAATTAGTCTGACCCTGGCTCAGTGCATCATGGGAACAGGGCAGACCAAACTACCAAGCCAATTCTTTACTGGAAAGGAAACAAGCTTCCGGGGACCGGTTTCTGGCATTACAGCCGTCTTCGGCCCGGCTTGCTTGAATCCTGATGGTGCAGTGAGCAAGGGACTCACATCTGAGCATACCCTTCCACACTTGTGGTGGCCAAAACGCTTCAAAAGGGGGTGGTGATGGACAGAGTATCTGAATTAAGCAGAAGACTCCTACCCAGTCAAAAGATCAGGGCTTAATCCATCACCGTTTTTTAGCTCACTGCACCATCCCAGTTCAGAACCTGGCTACATGCAAATTAGTCTGACCCTGGCCCAGTGCATCATGGGAACAGGGCAGACCAAACTACCAAGCCAATTCTTTACTGGAAAGGAAACAAGCTTCCGGGGACCGGTTTCTGGCATTACAGCCGTCTTCGGCCCGGCTTGCTTGAATCCTGATGGTGCAGTGAGCAAGGGACTCACATCTGAGCATACCCTTCCACATTTGTGGTGGCCAAAACGCTTCAAAAGGGGGTGGTGATGGACAGAGTATCTGAATTAAGCAGAAGACTCCTACCCAGTCAAAAGATCAGGGCTTGATCCATCACCGTTTTTTAGCTCACTGCACCATCCCAGTTCAGAACCTGGCTACATGCAAATTAGTCTGACCCTGGCCCAGTGCATCATGGGAACAGGGCAGACCAAACTACCAAGCCAATTCTTTACTGGAAAGGAAACAAGCTTCCGGGGACCGGTTTCTGGCATTACAGCCGTCTTCGGCCCGGCTTGCTTGAATCCTGATGGTGCAGTGAGCAAGGGACTCACATCTGAGCATACCCTTCCACACTTGTGGTGGCCAAAACGCTTCAAAAGGGGGTGGTGATGGACAGAGTATCTGAATTAAGCAGAAGACTCCTAACCAGTCAAAAGATCAGGGCTTGATCCATCACCGTTTTTTAGCTCACTGCACCATCCCAGTTCAGAACCTGGCTACATGCAAATTAGTCTGACCCTGGCCCAGTGCATCATGGGAACAGGGCAGACCAAACTACCAAGCCAATTCTTTACTGGAAAGGAAACAAGCTTCCGGGGACCGGTTTCTGGCATTACAGCCGTCTTCGGCCCGGCTTGCTTGAATCCTGATGGTGCAGTGAGCAAGGGACTCACATCTGAGCATACCCTTCCACACTTGTGGTGGCAAAAACGCTTCAAAAGGGGGTGGTGATGGACAGAGTATCTGAATTAAGCAGAAGACTCCTACCCAGTCAAAAGATCAGGGCTTGATCCATCACCGTTTTTTAGCTCACTGCACCATCCCAGTTCAGAACCTGGCTACATGCAAATTAGTCTGACCCTGGCCCAGTGCATCATGGGAACAGGGCAGACCAAACTACCAAGCCAATTCTTTACTGGAAAGGAAACAAGCTTCCGGGGACCGGTTTCTGGCATTACAGCCGTCTTCGGCCCGGCTTGCTTGAATCCTGATGGTGCAGTGAGCAAGGGACTCACATCTGAGCATACCCTTCCACATTTGTGGTGGCCAAAACGCTTCAAAAGGGGGTGGTGATGGACAGAGTATCTGAATTAAGCAGAAGACTCCTACCCAGTCAAAAGATCAGGGCTTGATCCATCACCGTTTTTTAGCTCACTGCACCATCCCAGTTCAGAACCTGGCTACATGCAAATTAGTCTGACCCTGGCCCAGTGCATCATGGGAACAGGGCAGACCAAACTACCAAGCCAATTCTTTACTGGAAAGGAAACAAGCTTCCGGGGACCGGTTTCTGGCATTACAGCCGTCTTCGGCCCGGCTTGCTTGAATCCTGATGGTGCAGTGAGCAAGGGACTCACATCTGAGCATACCCTTCCACACTTGTGGTGGCCAAAACGCTTCAAAAGGGGGTGGTGATGGACAGAGTATCTGAATTAAGCAGAAGACTCCTAACCAGTCAAAAGATCAGGGCTTGATCCATCACCGTTTTTTAGCTCACTGCACCATCCCAGTTCAGAACCTGGCTACATGCAAATTAGTCTGACCCTGGCCCAGTGCATCATGGGAACAGGGCAGACCAAACTACCAAGCCAATTCTTTACTGGAAAGGAAACAAGCTTCCGGGGACCGGTTTCTGGCATTACAGCCGTCTTCGGCCCGGCTTGCTTGAATCCTGATGGTGCAGTGAGCAAGGGACTCACATCTGAGCATACCCTTCCACACTTGTGGTGGCCAAAACGCTTCAAAAGGGGGTGGTGATGGACAGAGTATCTGAATTAAGCAGAAGACTCCTACCCAGTCAAAAGATCAGGGCTTGATCCATCACCGTTTTTTAGCTCACTGCACCATCCCAGTTCAGAACCTGGCTACATGCAAATTAGTCTGACCCTGGCCCAGTGCATCATGGGAACAGGGCAGACCAAACTACCAAGCCAATTCTTTACCGGAAAGGAAACAAGCTTCCGGGGACCGGTTTCTGGCATTACAGCCGTCTTCGGCCCGGCTTGCTTGAATCCTGATGGTGCAGTGAGCAAGGGACTCACATCTGAGCATACCCTTCCACACTTGTGGTGGCAAAAACGCTTCAAAAGGGGGTGGTGATGGACAGAGTATCTGAATTAAGCAGAAGACTCCTACCCAGTCAAAAGATCAGGGCTTAATCCATCACCGTTTTTTAGCTCACTGCACCATCCCAGTTCAGAACCTGGCTACATGGAAATTAGTGTGACCCTGGCCCAGTGCATCATGGGAACAGGGCAGACCAAACTACCAAGCCAATTCTTTACTGGAAAGGAAACAAGCTTCCGGGGACCGGTTTCTGGCATTACAGCCGTCTTCGGCCCGGCTTGCTTGAATCCTGATGGTGCAGTGAGCAAGGGACTCACATCTGAGCATACCCTTCCACACTTGTGGTGGCCAAAACGCTTCAAAAGGGGGTGGTGATGGACAGAGTATCTGAATTAAGCAGAAGACTCCTACCCAGTCAAAAGATCAGGGCTTGATCCATCACCGTTTTTTAGCTCACTGCACCATCCCAGTTCAGAACCTGGCTACATGCAAATTAGTCTGACCCTGGCCCAGTGCATCATCGGAACAGGGCAGACCAAACCAACAAGCCAATTCTTTACTGGAAAGGAAACAAGCTTCCGGGGACCGGTTTCTGGCATTACCGCCGTCTTCGGCCCGGCTTGCTTTAATCCTGATGGTGCAGTGAGCAAGGGACTCACATCTGAGCATACCCTTCCACACTTGTGGTGGCCAAAACGCTTCAAAAGGGGGTGGTGATGGACAGAGTATCTGAATTAAGCAGAAGACTCCTACCCAGTCAAAAGATCAGGGCTTGATCCATCACCGTTTTTTAGCTCACTGCACCATCCCAGTTCAGAACCTGGCTACATGCAAATTAGTCTGACCCTGGCCCAGTGCATCATGAGAACAGGGCAGACCAAACTACCAAGCCAATTCTTTACTGGAAAGGAAACAAGTTTCCGGGGACCGGTTTCTGGCATTACAGCCGTCTTCGGCCCAGCTTGCTTGAATCCTGATGGTGCAGTGAGCAAGGGACTCACATCTGAGCATACCCTTCCACACTTGTGGTGGCCAAAACGCTTCAAAAGGGGGTGGTGATGGACAGAGTATCTGAATTAAGCAGAAGACTCCTACCCAGTCAAAAGATCAGGGCTTGATCCATCACCGTTTTTTAGCTCACTGCACCATCCCAGATCAGAACCTTGCTACATGCAAATTAGTCTGACCCTGGCCCAGTGCATCATGGGAACAGGGCAGACCAAACTACCAAGCCAATTCTTTACTGGAAAGGAAACAAGCTTCCGGGGACCGGTTTCTGCCATTACAGCCGTCTTCGGCCCGGCTTGCTTGAATCCTGATGGTGCAGTGAGCAAGGGACTCACATCTGAGCATACCCTTCCACACTTGTGGTGGCCAAAACGCTTCAAAAGGGGGTGGTGATGGACAGAGTATCTGAATTAAGCAGAAGACTCCTACCCAGTCAAAAGATCAGGGCTTGATCCATCACCGTTTTTTAGCTCACTGCACCATCCCAGTTCAGAACCTGGCTACATGCAAATTAGTCTGACCCTGGCCCAGTGCATCATGGGAACAGGGCAGACCAAACTACCAAGCCAATTCTTTACTGGAAAGGAAACAAGCTTCCGGGGACCGGTTTCTGGCATTACAATTAATTAGTTATTTTGGCCACCATGAGTGTGGAAGGGTATGCTCAGACATGAGTCCCTTGCTCATTGCACCATCAGGATTCAAGCAAGCCGGGCCGAAAACGGCTTTAATGCCAGAAACCGGTCCCCGGAGGGCTTGTTTCCTTTCCAGTGAAGAATTGGCTTGGTAGTTTGGTCTGCCCTGTTCCCATGATGCACTGGGCCAGGGACAGACTAATTTGCATATAGCCAGGTTCTGAACTGGGATGGTGCAATGAGCTAAAAAACAGTGATGGATCAAGCCCTGATCTGTTGACTGGGTAGGAGTGTTCTGATTAACTCAGATACTCTGTCCATCACCACCCCCTTTTTGTAATCTTTAGACGGCAACAATGTTACTTTTTCTTAGTTTTACATTTTAATATCTACTACATGTTTGAAAAAAAAATGAATACAAGAGAGGCATTATTGCAGGTTTCTTAAGGCCAGAACTATTAGATTTCCCATTGCTTGACTATTTCTTTGCAGTCTAGTAGCTGTAGTGCTTACATTTATATAGAAAAAATAAAAATATACAAAATGGAAAGAAAAATCTAAGCTTAGAAAAATGTCATACATCTGAAAACGGGTGTATTTAGATTCGCAGTCTATTGGAACTGTTGAATACTTTATAATCTTTGCATGTTTACTGTACCATGACCCTCAAATACAACAGGAATATCAACTCTCACACCCACAAATCCGGTTTCAGTAGTAGTTTTTTTTTCTTGCAACAATTCTTTATTGATGTTTCCAAAGTAAATGGCATACAGTACATGTCATTCTGTTTTACATTTATCATAGCAGGGTCCTCTACATACAATTCAGAGATACCTTCATAAGGTCTCCACATCATCGACCCCCCCTGGGCCATCTCTCTTCATATATTTTCAGCATTCCCCCCAGCCCTTGTGTGTACATTCATCATCAGGAGGTTCTATAGATCCATTCCACCCCTACCCGAATACACTTCAACAATTTAACAGATAAACAAGTTGCAACCCCTCCCTTCAACTGACTATTCACTATATGTACCACCTCCACTCGTGCGAACTCATAGTCATAAATTAACATTACTTCTTTCTACCCTGATTCGACGTTACACAGTCTGGGTCTAAGGAATGGATCCAAAACCAGTTCAAAGTATGGTATCTGGTTACTTAGTTTATGAATGACTTATTTATGTGCAGCTATCTTTCACCATGGCCAAATTCTACCACACCCACTGACAATAAGTATACTTGAAAGGATATTGGCACAGGATATGGACCAAATCACAATTCTGGTCCGAAACACCTTCAACAGGTTTAATGGATATGAGGCCACTTGTGGTTGGTGTAGAGTTGTCCAGCACCAAATGTGAAGTACCTTGAAATACAAACACTTTAAACTGACATCTTTCAACAACCTATTGAGCGATAAAAGCATAGTGGATCAATATTCCGGAGAATATCCATGATGTAGAGCTGTTGACCAATAAGGTATGAACGCTGTTGCGCGGGCCGAAGTATAAAGTACCAAGTAAAAGGTACAACCCTTCCCCAATTTCTCAATGTAAACTCTGATGGCCAGCGGTTAGAAAGGTGGTCTAGTTCTTTGCAACCAACTCCTCAGAGAATGTAGCAGTTGGATGTGGTGCCATTGCAGAGTTCTTAGACCAAACTAATTCTTTAAAGTCTGAAAGTATTTTATTTTCTTTTATTTCTTTTATTTTTATTTCTTTACAAAAGTTATATATAACGTGAACATGACTCATGGGGTATCAGAGCACTTTACAAATGATCATGCAAAAAGGTACAAGAAAGCAAACAGCAACTATTCAAGAACGGTATAGAGTGTAGCAGCTCCCAAGGTGTCAAGTGCAAACAAGGATGATAACATTGGGCCGAATCAGGGGTCATGATGTAGAGTCATATAGATTCTAGAGTAGGGATTTGTTCATCAATAGCACTTAAACTTCTTTTTTGAACGATGCAGTTGATGGATTAAATCTGATTTCAGGGGACAGCGAGTTCCAAATTTGAGATGTGAATACCCAAGAAGGCTCGGTTGTAGGTTTTTTTTGTGTGAAATTTCTATGGTTTCAACAATAAAGTACTGCTGCTTCTGGAGGATCTGCAGCTGCCAGAAAGCTTCAGTGTTTGTGCAAGATAACTCGGGGTGTTTAAATATAGGGCTTTATGGGTCATGCACACAATTTGTAACTGTGTCCTTGCCTCATTTGGGAGCCATTTTAGGGATTTCAGATCAGGAGAGATGTGATTGTGTCTTTATGGGCTATATGTACGAAGGCATTTACATTTCTTAGTGGTGAAAATAGCTATTTTGGGTCATTAGAAAAATGCAAAAGGCTATCTCGGTATGTACGAAAGGCATTTGCTGTGGTGCAAAATGCGATTTCTATCTAGTTGAAATTGCATTTTAGAAATCGCCCAAGTTGGAAATCCCAAATAGGGATTTCCAATTAGTGAATTACTAACACTATGTACAAAGGATTTCCTAAATGCGAATAGTCACAAAATGGCCATTTAAGAAAATGCAATTACCATCAATGTGGTTTTGGTGGTAACCGGGTGCAAACTAAAAAGAATCACCCAAAATGCATCTGTCTCATTCAGAATGGAGGCTATGAATGTCTGGGTGAGGAGGATGAGGATTTTGACAGGTAGGCAGAGAAGGAGGAGAGTACAGGAGAAGATATTTTGGGTAAGGGTCATCCTTTTTTAAAAACTTAGGAGGAGTTATAAGAGAAGTACAGACTCAGTAGTGAGTTAGTTTTGGATTAATTGCTGAGTTACAACCTCACGTGCACACCCTACCAGTCAGAAGCAATGCAATCCTACCAAATATGCGGGTTCAGTGTTGCCTACACCTAGGCTGTCCGGTTTTAGGTTTAAACCTATAATAACTGATAAAACCCCACCAAAAGGGAAATGGCCCTCACCAGTGTAAACATATAAACACTGAAAAAACACATCAACCACAAAATTAATGCTATTCAAAGAAAGGAAAAGAAGAGTGAAAGAGTAATTTGTTTCCTTCCTCAAGGGGCCAATACATTATAACTTTGTTATACAAGCTAGCATCAAGAAAGAATGGGCTAACATTATTCTGCTTGAGTTTGTTGTTTAAGGATGTCACTAAATATTGTTTCTTCTTCCTTTTTCTTTTTTCGGTTTTGTGGTCTTTGCTCTAAAGAAGCATGTTTTTGGTCTTGTTAAATTATTTTATAAACTGTAGAGAATCAGGAAAGATCAAAATCATATTTGATATTTTGGCTGCTTTTGAGTCTTTCATTGATAGGTAAAATTGCTGGCTTCATAACAATCTTTCCCAATATGTGCCATCACACGTACCCACAGAAAATGGGTAAAACCCTTGATACATCAGCCCCCAGTTTCTAGTGAGTCAGTATTAATAGTAGGTGAATTTCTAATACCTCAGGCTTTAAACATTCAATGCAAGGTATAGTGACAAGTATATGTGAAAAGATTGCTATCACCAATCATATGGGATCGTGGTGAAAACATGACACCAGACTTTTGGACAACATGGAACGCAGTGTTACTTTGAATGTTGCTACTATAAGGTTCTTTTCAAGTTCAACAAAGATTGGAGTGATGTTGTTTGTATTTGCAATGATTCAGCTACATATATGAAAATGTTGTGTGATGACCTGACAAAATCCATACCGGAGCTGAAGTGCTTCCCTGTAAGAGATCGTTGCCACTTGTTAGATGGTATGCTGAAAGCATCTTTACAATCTTCAGAGTTTTTTTTTTTTTTTGTTAAAAACTTTTATTGAGCAACAAAAACATGTGTACAGAGATGGGCCCACAACCGCACGGGCCGGCCGCTAGGATCAGAGCATAATATGAGATAAAACAGTGGTCGCCACTCCGGCGGTCAGGCACAAACTGAACACAAATTGTCGCCCACATGGAACAGGATGAGACAATTTTCTTTTTTTAAAAACACACCAAAACAACAAACATAAACACCAAGGCGAAGGAGTAATACACAGAGAGTCAGCCCTGGAGGGGTGGGAAACCCACTAATCAGGAACATGAAGGTACAATCAGTAGGACAAGTTAATGCGGGGGGACAGCGGGGAGGTCAATCAAGCCAAAGGACAGAACGTTAAATTTCAGGAACATCGACCTAGGGTGATAAGAGAACATCAGGGGCCTCCACCAGGGGCGGAGCACAAATGTCTCCGCGATAGGCGTTCCACTGACACCAGATCTTCGTCCATGCCCCAGGTCTGCCCCTAGCTGTGTAGACGGTTTTTTTGCGGAACATAGACCAGTCCATGTTTTCTTCCCACACAGAGACAGTGGGGGGCCTGTGGGAGCCCCAAAGTTGCGCTATGTCTCGCTTCGCAACCATATACCCCAGGGTCGCCCATCTGGTTTGGGCCACCGAACAGTCGGTAGGTTCCCACACATTCAACAAGCATCTCCGGGCCTCAGGCACCAGTGCAATTCCAGTCACGTCAGCCATCACCGCAAGCACCGCAGTCCAATAGGCAGCCACCCTCGGACACTCCCAAATAATGTGAAGGAACGTCGCACTCATCCCACACCCACGCTTGCATAGGCCATCCGGGGAAAAACCCATCGCAACCAAACGAGGACCAGTAACATACACCCGATGGAGGATCTTGAGCTGAACCAGACGGAGACGGGCAGGAATGGCAACCTCTTTCGGAGAAGATAACGCCGATTGCCAATCCTCATCATCTAATTCTAGCCCGTCGCCGACCCACGCTTCTCTAAGTCGAACGAGCAAGTCAGCGCGATTGTGAATCAGCTTCTTATAAATCAAGGAAATGGTGCTATCAGGGAGATAGCCATCTAGGATACGATCCTCCAGGGGGGAGGACTCAGGGACGGCGACACCGGAGGCCAGAACCGAAGTGAGGGCATGACGGACCTGTAAATATCGAAAAAATTCCCTATCACTCAGGTCATAATCATTCCGAAGGGCATCGAAGGACTTCACCGCCCCATTCGCACACACGTCACCCACTCGACAGATTCCAATCATGTCCCAACGGTCAAACCCTTTCGTAGTCCAAAGACATCCCAGACCCTCAGATGCAAAAAGCGGAGTAGCCAGCGTCACTCGGTCATCCCACCCCAAGCTCACATTCGCAGCGCGCCACACACTAACAGCAATCCTAGTTGGTCCCGTAAGGCGGAGCCCAGCCGACCTAGAATAAAGCGCTCTATTAAAGTTACCACCCGGCAGTTGGAGTCTGTCCATCGCAAAGGCCGGAACCGGACCCGGGGAGTACATCGAGTGGTTAATGGCAGACAGCTGCGTAGCCCAATAATATCTCCTGATATCAGGAAGTGCCATGCCCCCGTCATACCAAGGGATGGTGAGTTTCGCAAGTGCGATACGTGGGCACCCGTCCCAAATCAATTGCCTTTGTAGACTCTCGACCTCTCGGAAGTAAGTAGCGGGGATATCATCATAGGAATTCTGGAGTGCGTAAAGGAATCGCGGTAAGGACATCATCTTGAAAAGGGCAGCCCTGCCCAGCGGCAACAAGGGTAATTTACGCCAGGGAGCCACGTCCAGCCTCAATCTATGAAGCGGAGGAAGGAGATTACGTTCAAACCGGAGCGACGAATCCAATGTAATAAAAAAAAACAAATATTTGAAACCGGACTGAACAACCTGGATGGGAAATCTATTCGGCAACGGGGGCAGGTCACCCGAAATAACATAGACACAGGATTTAGCCCAGTTTATAGTCAAACCAGAATTCTTACCAAACGAGGCGAGAACGTCAAATAAGACATTCAAAGATTTACGCGGGGAAGTAAGATAAAGAAGAATGTCGTCCGCATAAAGCGAAACACGGTCCTCAAAATCTGGGGACCAACGTATACCCTTGAGGGAAGGCTCCCAGCGAATCCACGCAGCTAGCGGCTCTAATGCGAGAGCAAAAAGTAGCGGAGACAAGGGTCACCCCTGTCTGGTCCCCCTACCAAGGGGAAAGGGAGCCGACACTCGACCATTAACCACGATCTGTGCAAGGGGGTCGGTATACAGGAGCTTCACCCATCCGATGAATCCCGGGCCAAAACCAAACTTCTCAAGAGCCGCCCAAAGGTAGGGCCACTCTATCGTGTCGAAGGCCATCGAGGCGTCCAACGAGGCCAAAATGGCCGGCTCCGTCAGAAGCCCCGCCCTCGCGATGGCTCCATGAAGGCGACGTAGATTAAGGGCTGTGTTTCGGTGCGGGATAAATCCGGATTGGTCCGGATGAATCAGGTCACTAACAACCGTAAGAAGGCGAGTAGCCAAAAGTTTGGCAAGAACCTTAGGCTCGACATTTAACAGGGAGATGGGTCTATAAGACGAACAAAGATCCCGGGGCTTACCATCTTTAGGAATTACCACAATCGTAGCCAGGCGCTGGTCATAAGGGAGAACACCCCGCTCCCGGGACTCCGAAAACATTGTCCGAAGATAGGGCGCAATCTTATCAGGACGCAGTTTGTATAACTCGACCGGCAAACCGCTCGGGCCCAAAGCCTTGCCCGAACGGAGAGAGCGAATTGCAGTCGCGATTTCGTCCGTAGAGAACGGGGCCTCCATAAAGGACCGCTCCAAATCGGAGAGGCAGGGCAAAGCAATGTCGCGCAACAAGAGGCGAGAGTCGTCTTCATCCCTTTCCGACACTGGGGAGTAAACCGCACGAAAATAATCCACAAAACATTCCACTATTTCAACCGGGTCCGTCACTCTCACACCATTCAAAGTCTGAATCACAGGCACCACTCGATTCGCCCTCTGCTTCTTGTCCAACCAGGCAAGCAATTTCCCCGCTTTGTCTCCAACATCATACAGACGACCCTGTTGTTCTCTAAACATCATTTTGGCCGCATCAGTGACCAGAGACTTATAGGCCAATTGCTTCAGACCCAGGGCATGGAGTTTGTCACGAGTGACACTCGATTCCAGGTCAGCCTCCATCTCAAGTATTTCCCTCTCAAGCTCCACCACCTCCCGATTCCTTGCCTTTTTGGTTTCAGCAATGAGAGAGAGGGCCTGCCCACGAATCACAGTCTTAAAAGCCTCCCATAGGGACACCGCAGAAGAGACAGACCCCTCGTTCTCCAGAAAGTAGTTGTCCAAGGACGCAATCAATTGACCACGGGTCTCAGGGGAGGTCAGGTACCAAGGGTTGATAGGAGCCACCCGGCCCGCCGCCTCCACCCCCACATCAAACCAGAGCCAGAGCGGAGAATGGTCTGAGATGCCCCGGGGGAGGTGCCTAATCTCGCGGACAGCAGATGACTGTTCAGCAGGCATGAGTAAGTAATCTAGTCTAGACAAGCTCCCATGGGCCCCGAAGTGGAAAGTATATGGAAGTTGAGTGGGGTGCGTAAGTCTCCAGCAGTCAACCAAACCAAAAGTATCCAAAAAGCCACCCAGCCATAATTGGGTCGAAGGAGTATCCCTAGGGGGGTAACGATCACTGAGACCAGAGAGAACAGAATTAAAGTCACCAGCCATAAAGAGAGCACCATCAGGGAGGCCCAACAGAACTCGGCCCAAATCAAAGAAGGTAGAGGTCTGCAAGCCGGGGGGCACATAGACGGTAAACAGGGAAAGGGGGTTACCCTCATATCGACCTACGAGGACGGCATAGCGTCCCCGATCATCAAGGATCACATCATCTATCGCAAGGGGAAGGGAAACCCGGACTAGGATGCCCACCCCCCTGGAACCCGTTGTAAACCCTGAGTGCGCAACAAGACGATAGCCCCACCTATTCATTGCGCGACAAGTATTGCCCACTAGGTGCGTCTCCTGCAGAAAGACAATATCGGAAGACAAACGTCGCAGGCATCGCACCACCACCCCTCGCTTTATACGATCCCCTAGACCATTGACATTCCATGAAATAAACCTCAACCCGCTACCCCCCATCCCACGAAGTAATGCGGGAACCCTCCCCCAATGAGCATGACACCGAAAATACAATCATCAAAATAGAATCGCCTTGAAAAAACAGAACACAAACTACAAACCCCAACATAACCCACCCCCCAACACCCAAGGAAACACCCCCCACCCTGCACCCCTGCAGTAGACAAAGAAGCCACCCCAACATGCAGTGTGCCTATCGCCCAAAAAACCCCATTCTACAAAAAGACCCCGGAGGAGGAAAAGGCTCTGTCCCACCCGCCACCCCGACAGAAAGAAGGGAAGAGGAGAACACATTGAAAAAGATGCGCTAAAGTACAGAACCCAGGAAGAGATAACATGATACGGAATCAGGGGCACAAAGATCAAGTTCAGCTCTCCACGCCACCCTCGGCACCACCCGGGTGCTCGGTGGGATCAGTCAAAGGAGGCCGGTCCGGCAGAGAGTCCAGCCAGTCATTCACCGAATCAGGTCGGTCAAAGAAAAGGGTCCGTTCATTGTACTCCACTCGTAGCCTGGTAGGAAAAAGCATAGCGTATCTCAGACCCAGGTCCCGAAGACGCTTCTTAACTCCACGGAAACCCATTCGCTGTCTCTGCACAAACTGTGAGAAGTCCGGGTAAAAGTTCACCGTGGCATTTTCGAAGGCCACCGGGCCCTTAACTCTCGAGGCCTGCAGGATAGCGTCTCGGTCCCTATAATGAAAAAGTTTAGCGACAATGGGCCTCGGCGGGGCGCCCGGCTTACCCTGGCCACCCGGAACACGATGGGCACGCTCCACCGCAAAGAATTTGCTCAATCCGGATGGAGAAAGGTAGTTTTGTATCAAGTCCTCAACCAGGAGATCAACAGAATGCGGATCAGGATTTTCCGGAACACCGATCACACGCACGTTACAACGCCGTGCCCTGTTTTCAAAATCCTCCAGGCGCTGAGTCATGAAATCGTTTACCTTTCTGAGGTTGCCGATTTCCGTCTGCATCTCCGAGACGTCGGCCGTGAGGCTAGATGACTTGAGGTCCAATGACTTCACCTTCTCATTGGTTTTAGATAAGTCTGCCCGAATAAGGTTCACATCGATAGCCACAGTATCGATTTTGTGGGCCAGAGCTTCATACTGTTGGCCAATGGTTTCTCTCATGCCAGAGATGGCGCCCATGATGTCTTGCAGGGACGGCTCCGCCGAAGCCTCCAAAGGGGGCCCCACTGCACTCGGGCCAGGAAAGGAGGCACTGGGGGACACCTTCGATTGCGTGTACTGGTCCATGCTGTTCGACTGGACCGGGCCTCCGCGAAGGGGCGTCTTGGCCTTTCGCCTCTCCTGGTCCCCTCTGCCCGTCATAGTGGAGACCGCGTCCCCAAGGGACCCACACGACCTGGTGAAAATGGCCGCAGGGAGACAGGGCGCCGGAGCAAAAAAAGTCAGCAGCGAGGGCAAGTCGAGGTGTGAACCGTCCCAGAAGGATACTGCGCAGGCAGAAGGCACCACTGTAGTCTCACGCCGCCGTATTCAGCACCGGCCAGACACCTCCGCCGGAAGATGTAGTCTGAGTCAGAATCGAAACCGAAAGTTAAGAGGGGGGCCCATGAGTCGAGTCTCCCTGCCGCTGTTGTTCAACTCAGACACGGCCACTGAGCCTCACCAAGACCCGGGCACGCCACCAAGGTGGGCCCCGAAAGTTCAAGTCGACGTAGCTTCGGTGCCCCAGGTCCAATTCGAAATCCAGAAACAATATTAGGATCAGCCCAGGTTCCTCTTCGTTAACCCTTGTAAGCAATCAGGATATGTTCAGGATATCATGTCTGGAGTGGCGGGGGTCCGGAGAGCGCTGTGCTCACGCGGCCATCTCGGATGCCCGCCAAGCTCCTCCTCCCTACAATCTTCAGAGTTAATGAAGAATTCTATTCACTTTTTAGTCCATTCTGGTGCACTGTATTGCTATGCGCGGTAACTAAAACTCAAATAATTTTCATTTTGTGCTTTGTGTGGCATCAAAGAAAGAGTCATCCCAATTGTGTCACTTAGCTGATGGTTCTTAATCCTAGGGGCTGTGAATGCTTTATTATCCATGTGACAACCGTTTACAGAATTTTTGCTGAGTGATGATGCCAAAGGCAAGAAATGTGAGGATCTTTGGTCTCATATTGATAGTGATGTGAAAAAAGTACACTGTACTGCATTCTTAGATTTTTACAGAAAAACATAACTGCTGTAGTGGACATAATAAAAAAACTAAATTTTGAAAACACCCTTGTCTGCCGAGTGTTCAGCATAATTGGTGTATATGTGAAACATCTCATTGAGAGTAGGCTAGGCGACACCTTTAGTGACTTTGGAACTGCAACATGCTCCATGGTAAAGTGCTTGCCACTTGGTAAGCAAAGCAATGCTGAATAGCAATTCAGGAACTTTTATTTTACAATGAGAAATGGCTTGCAATAATGTTTGGAAGCCACTTATTGTTTGGATGGAGGAACAAAATAGATAAAGGATTGGGTAAAGGAACAGATTTTATTTTTTATTTTTGTATATAGAGAAGCTCCATGAAATGATAATGTTAAAAAGATATGTTTCTTGTGTTCCTCTTCTGTTTAGTGTCTTTAATCTACCTATTGTATAACTTTACATTTCTAATGTACTTCAAGGCATCGTGTCTGATTTCAATAAATAAAAAAATAAAGAGAAATGGCTTGCAATGATGCATAGAAATGTCCTTTACCAACCATGGCATTTGAAGTCAATGAAACCTCACTGTGGTATTCTTACAAGTTCTTGATTCCTTCCATAAAGGGGAATTTTCTCTGTAGTTTCAAAAGTGCTGCTTCATTTTTGACCCCTTCAATAACTCTGAGGGCATAAGCGCCCAGTTCAACGTAAATGTTGCAGAACCTTCCCAGAGAATCAGAATGTTCAAGTGCACCAGTATTAGCATGGAAGGCTATGTCAGTGGGGAGAGTTAGCAAATTGTGTACTGGTCATTTTGGCATTGCCCATCTCAAGGGCCAATGTTGAGAGGGTCTTTTCACAGAAAAAGTTTTACATGGGAAGAAAAGAGTAAGCACGCATGAACAAAGACTCATTGAAGAAGTATTGCATGGTGTACTGCAATAAGTTTGATTTGAAAAAATGTATTTGGACCTTATATACACTGTATGTACACTGTCTATATACCATGTACAATCAGTGCAGAAAGCAAGCAATAAAAAACGCAACACTTTCCATAAACACCGGAAAACACGCCTATTGTTTTAAATGGCGCAAAAATGTGTAACCACTGATAACCACTGTTTTTTTAAGGTATTGAAATCACTTGAAAGCACTGATAAAACCCCACCAGAATTTACCAAAAATGGAAACTGAAAACAGGAAAACCTACCTACACCTTTTGGCTTCAGGCAGTCACCAGTGAGCCATAGCAGTGGCAGGAGAAGTGTTACACTGTGCATTATCTAGGTTTTGTCTCTGGTTTCTGGCTATCATAGTTAGCAAAGTAAACAAAGACATATGTTTACCAAATGTGACACATATTTGTTATAGCCCCTGCATGTCTGTCAAGAAATCTCCTCCATGGTCCCAGAAATGCTTTACAGAGGCACTATGATTTACCTCATCAAAAACTAAAGTTTTAAAAAACTATCACCTATTTTCAATATTGGACATGCTTAGCCACCAGTATCCATAATGCCGTGCACTATAACATTAGTCAAACCTGGGCTACAGAGAAGACCTTCCTCACACTACTTAATGTAAGCTGATGAGCAATACATGCAGTGCTCTTTCCAACTGAGTAGAAATAGGGCCGTGTTAGACAAAATGCTGGCCCCGTAAGCCCCCGGTACGAGGTGGGCTGATACATGTGCAGGGATAGCATGTCACAGGCAATAACATTTCCTGGTCAATCCTTGCACATAAATCCATCTATTACGATTATTTCCCCCCGAATGAGGAATAACATGTGGGCCCAGCATTACCAGGTCCAAATTCAGATGTGGTGTCCCTATTGTGAGGATAAATCAGCCTTGATTTACCACATGGTGGTAAATTGTAGTGGGGGTAAGGCAGTGAGGGTTGAAAGAAAAGCAGAGTCGGTGTGCTGGCCCCTAGGCCTTCTCGGTATGAACCCCCTTTGATCAGGGTGTATAATAGTTTTTATAATTTTAGCCATCCTAGCAGCCAAAATCCCCGAAAAAACCTTGAGGTCCGAATTAAGTAAAGAAATGGGCCTGTATGCCTCAATTCTTTGGGGGCCCTTATCTTGCTTAAGGATCAATGATACTGTTGCCTACGACCATGAAGGAGGGATTGCTTCCTTATCTAGATATATGTTGTTAAAAAAGAGTTTTTAGGACCGGTACTACCCTATCTGATAGGCCCAGATATATCTCAACAGGTAGCCCATCTGGCCCAGCGGCCTTACCCCTACTCATCTTTTTAAGCTGTTCTCTGATCTCCACCTCTGAGATACCAGTAGATAGATATGTCCTGTCTATCTCGGACATGCGAGGGAGATCTCTCTGTTTCAGCCATGTTTTTACAGCATCTGGACTATAATCGGTTTCCTCCTTATATAGATCGTACATAAAGGATCTGGCCTCCCCCCTGATCTCATCATCTTCCTGCAACAAGACACCAGGCCCTCTTTGGACCATGTTCTTAATGTGGTTCCTGACCCGATCTGCCCTGGATTTCCAAGCCAACAAGGAGCCGCATTTTTCGCCATAGGCGAAATGCTGTAATTTACTGGCATCCCATCTATCCTTTACAACTTTATCCATCCTGGCTTGGAAGTCGGCTTGCAGGGAGACCAATTCCCTCTCTAATTGTGGCATAAGGCTTCTAGACACAAGGGCTGCCTGTTGCAACTCCTTCTCCTTTTTCTTGATTCTCCTTAAGCTATCTGCATCTGCTTCTTTAGTTGATCTGCTTTTGTTGATCATTAAGGAGCTCAACAGCCCCCTCAGATATGCTTTGAAGGTCTCCCACACTATCTGATTGCTGGTAGAGGCAACGTTAAACCTAAAAAACTCTTCTATTTTTACGTCCAGCTCAGCCATTACCATCTCCTCTAATAATAAGGCCCTGTCCAAAGTCCATCTCCTTTGACACCCCTCAGGTTTAAGATTAAGCCTCAACTCTACTGCGGAATAATCTGATATTAACGCAGGAATATAGGCAATAGACTTAAGATCTGACAACAGGCTCTGATCTACTAAAAAGCAATTGATTCTTGAATATTGCCTTTATTTCTTACTATAAAAGGAATACTCTCTGGTATTCCCTTTATCCACTCTCCATATATCCAACAGCCTGAACTCCTTGATCAGGGTCTTAAGTGTGGAGAAAGTTCTAGTCGGCACATTATATTTAGATGCGCGGTCCAAATCTGAGTCAAACACTAAATTGAAGTCTCCACCAAGTATTACTGGAGCCGATGTTTCTAGCAGGCTAGCCTGGAGATTCAAGAGAGGGCCTGGATTATCCTCATTTGGCCCATAGTAGACAGCGCATACTACTAAAGTACCACTGATAGAGTTGCGATTAACCACCTCCCAGATTGGTCGGTACCCCATTGCTCCACTTTGAACCCCATATTGCGCCTTATGATCATAGCTACCCCTCTTGTGCAGCCCCTATGATTTAAGGGCAATACCTCCTGAACCCAGCTGAACTTATTTAAGCTTTGTTTACAATCATGGGCTTCCAGGTGGGTTTCCTGCAACAGATAAATGTGAGCCTCGCTCTTCTTTAAAAACTCACCCCTGGGGTTCCTAAGACCATCAACGTTCCGGGAGAGGAACTTAATCTCCCGTAGCCTACTCATACCTGATACGAAAAGGAACTACCCAACTTGAGTCATTAAAATGTGCCATTATTTGTATGAGGACAATCTTCCAACTCTTCCCACCCCCTCCCACCCCACAACCCTCCCCTACACCCACCTTCCATCATTCAGCGCTCAAAGTGCCAGATGGGACCCTCCATGGAGCAACCCCGCGTCTCACTATTCTTCCACCTACAAACATCAACAGACATATTTCTCCTTAGTCAAGTGCCCTGTAAACGTGGCATGGTGATCTCGCAAGGTTCATGCTACACTCGCAAATTTCCTATCCACCCCCTCTCGCTTTAAGAGAAAAAAAAAGGATCTCGTATTTTTGTGTTTTATATCACCCCCTTTTTTCCCACTCTTATCCCCATCCCCTTTGTTCTCACTTTCACGCAGTAGATCCAAGGACCCTAATATAGTAACATAGTAACATCGTAAGAGCATAGAATCATTGACTCATGAGACATACTAGGCAAGCAGGCCCTATGGTCCCTGCAGAACTACAGAACTGTACTATACCAATCAGATCTATCCCCTCATCTGGAGCAAAAGGGCATCTACATCCTCTGGAGAGTTGAAGTTGTGCATCTTATTGTTCCACATTATCTTAAATAATGCAGGAAACTTCATTTGAACCTGCGCCCCCAGACTCCTAGGACCTCATTTATGAGGCTGTGCGTCACTTTTACGCCGCCGGTGCGTCACTTTTTGTGACGCACCAGCAGCGTAAAAAATGTGCCTTGTTGCACCATATTTACAAAGTGACGCATCTAGGTAGATGCGTCACTTAGTAAACCCCTGCGCTACATTATACTTACGCCAGGTATAATGTATGCGGGGGGGGGCGTTCTGACGCAAGAAAGGGTCATAGAAGTGACGCAGTGAAATCTATAAGATTTCACTGCGCCACTTCTAGGACACAAATGCATCAATTTCTTACTCCTGCCTCACAGCAGGCGTAAGACTGACGCAGGCCCTTTCACATGGGGCTTGCCCCATGTGAAAGGACACATTGCTGGAGTTGAGTCACTTTTGTGACACACTCCAACAATGCGTCACTTTTGCGCTTACAGATACGTCAGAAATACTGACGTATCTGTAACTCCTTGCGACATGATGCATCATATCATAAATATGACGCATCAATCATGTCGCAAGGAGTGCGCACTGAGAAGTGACGCATCGCTGCTTTCACGCAGCGATGCTCCATTTCTCATAAATGAGGCACCTAAGTTCTGGCATTCTGGAGCCCAGCTTCCACTGCCTTTGTGCTGTTCTGCTATCAATATCTGAACGGATCTAATAAGGCCCACCTCATGATGTGATGTCTCCCCTTTCAGGGACCCTCCCAGTATGTCATGGATTGGTGCAGAAGAATCATTTAGCCATGTTTCACTTAAGATTAAGGGGTCGAGCTCTTAAGCAATGGTGAGGTCAGTGATATCTGCTACGTGTCTCACTGTCAATCTGCAGTTGTGTAACATACATCTCGGGTGCGGTTTAGTGTCCCCTGAGGAAGTCTGAGTGATGGGAACTCTCAAGAGGTTAGACTAGTTAATGTAAGAGAGGAGGAGGAAGTGAATGTTGCTGTCGTATAGTGGATCTTTTAGCCTGTTGGGCCGAGTGGAGGAGTTGGGATAGAGTATAGTTCTCTATCTCAGGTGAGGTGAGGTGAAGTTGGGATTAATGGTATCTCGCTAGCTGGGAGGTGAGACAGCTGCCTTGTGTAGTATTTATTAGGCTGGGAGTGAATGTGTCTATTTTTCCCTGGAGTCCTGGTGGGCCACCAGTTATTTGCCAACTCTCTGGTGATGCATAATAGACTTTGTAGATTAGCCTTAAATTGTTGTAGATCTTGGGTAATCTCCCCTAGTCTGGATTCTAGCGAGGTATGGAAATAAGTGAGTGTGGAATAAGTTGAGGGGTCATATGGAAATGGGGTGCATCGGACTATGTTATTCGAAATTTTCTGGTCTGAGTGAAAATGTGGGGGGGTCGGGCTGGAGATGGAGTGAAAGTTAAGGGGAGAATGGATAGAGCCTGTGAGCTGGCAAGATAGGGGCCCTAGAGTCATATGAGTGGTGGTGCTCATTAGGGGGCTCATTAGGATGGCGGACGGACTTGCGTCCGTCCGCCACCCCAGAGGAGGAGGGACCGTCCGCAGGGGCAGCGGCGGTCCCTCCAGTGCAATTAGGATGTGACCGCCAGCCTGGCGGTCACATCCTCAATATTTAACATTGCGGCGGGTGCTGCTTGAAGCAGCACCCGCCGCAAGGTTAAATATGCATGCTTAGCATTTGCATGCACAAAGCGGCAGGCACCGCGCGGTGCCTGCCGCTTCGTGCACGCAAATGCAGGGGGGTACCATAGGTACCCCCATGTGCACCCCCCACCCCCCCACTCACCCTGGGGGCCCGTAACGGGCCCCCAAAGAAATCACCGTATGCCTTTCCACGGCGGAGAATCCGCCGCGGAAAGGCATCTGTTTACCCCCATCCTAATATGGCTGGCGGTGTCTGATAGGCACCGCCAGCCATGTTAGAGCTTTTCCGCCGCGGTCGGAAGGCGACCGCGGCGGAAAAGCTGCGGACAGATTTTGAGACCCACCGCGGTGGGTCTTTTGTGCCTCCCCAGCGGTCTTCCCGCATCCTCCGGGCCGGCGGTGGCTTCCGCCGGCCCGGAGGATGCGGGAAAACCGCGATCCTAATCGGCCCCTAAGTTTGGGCACTCGTATTTCGAGAGTGTCATTCTTTGGGCCATGGGGAGTAGCATAGGTGAGTTAATAATATCCACAAAGGGTGTAGTTGGAGGCTGAAGGTAGAATCAGGGTGATAGTGTTACTACCTTTACTGTGTATCTCTGTGACCGCTATTCTAGACTTATAGTATGGGTGAAAACCTGTTTGGGTTTTCACGGAGGTGGAATCAAGCCTCCCGGGTGAAGGTAGAGAGTTAGAATTAGAACAGTTGCTCACTGAGGAGGAGTAAGGGGGGTGGGGTGGGGTGGGGTGGGGTGCTTAACGTGGAGAGGATAAGTGAGGACATTACTTTATCTTAGAGTCTCCCATTTTGCCAATTTCTTCTACCCCAGCTATGCTCCACCTTTCCTTAGTCACAGAGGAGCTTTCAAAACCCAAGCCTGCATTATCCCAAAATGGTGCCACAGAATGTTACCAGGATCTACCTTTATTCCATTTTGTGTCTGTTTCCAGCAGGAAAACATTCCCAGTATCACAGGGATATCTGTCACCTTGCCATGTGGTATGTTCTTATACAGCCCATTCACACTCTTACCACATTTATTTATTTATTTATTTTCAACACTTATAAAGCGCACTATCACCTAGCAGGCATCCTGGCGCTAACATATGTGTGCCCAGCTGGACTCATGCTACAGGGTCTTGTCAGAATTGCCACATTATACACATCCAATCACCCCTGTTCTAGTTGGACCTATAAAGGAGGATGAGGCTAAGCGAATATCAGGTCTAACAACTGAGTTAGATGGTGTGCCACGTGATACCATGCCATACAAGGTAACTGTAACCTCCCTGACTCTGATGTGTATATAGTTGGCCCAATACCAATTTTTTGACAACCTGGTACAATGTTCTGAACTTCTGTATCAATCTGGACTACAATGCCCTTATTTACTACCATCTGGAGCATACTAACCAAATAATTATATCTAGGGGCAATGGATAAAAAGACTAAAGGTTATGTTGGCTAAGGCTTATGGTCCGCCTTCTAGAGGTAATGATAGAGGTGGGCGTGGATCTTATGGTTAGTCTTTTCCTTCCTATACTCGTTCGAATTTGTCTGTTGACCAGTGTGCGTATTGCAAGAAGTTTGGACATTGGATTTCTGATTGTCCTGTACTACGTGCTCAGCAGTGCCCACGTGGTCGGGGACAAATGAGAAATCATTCAGGATATTCAGGGCCTAGAGGAAGCACGAATGATCGTGCCAGGTTTGATACTAATACACGTGGACAGGATGGGTTTAACACTTTTGATAGACGGAACCAATATCAAATGTCTAACTATGTGCCATCTGATTTTCAAGATTCTGCTTATGCATAGGATTGCCTAGGATGGGGTAAGGAATCAGTTGAAGTTCCAGTAGACCAGAGGTGTACCATTGTTACAGCACATGTTTTGGGTTCTGCTGATCAGTTTCTTGTTGATACAGGAGCTACTCGTAGCGCCTTATCGAAACAATTGGTTCCAAGGGCTCCCCTGTCTGGCTCAACCATTACATCGATAGGGTTCGACGGAACACCTTCCCTTAGCCCATTGTCACAACCACTTGCATTCCATGTTGATAAGTTTACTGCTCCATGTCCATTTTTGCTCTCTCCGAACACACCAGACAATATTGTGGGTCTTGATATGCTCAAGTATTTCAGGGCTACGATACGATGTTCTCCTGAAGGAGTGAGTGTTATTTTTTTTGAATGACATGACTGAGAGATCTTGTTTGGTTAAAGAAGATACTGCATTAGCTTCACTCCGTAGTGCTTTGTGGGCTACTTCAGACACTGATGTAGGACAAATGGTTATTCCACCAGTGCATATTAGTGTCAAGGAGGGCGCTTCATTGCCATGCTTGCCTCAATATAAAATTTCTCAGGAAGGCGAAGAAGCACCCATTCGCGTTGTCCATGATTTGATTAAAGTGGGGGTTGTGGAGGAAGTCCCTTACAATGTTTGTAACAGTCCTATTCTGCCCATTTTGAAAAAGGATACTGATACTAGGATTTACAGATTCATTATTGATTTGCGAGAAGTTAATAAGATTGTAGTACCACAATACCCAGTGGTTTCTGACATAACAACACTACTTACTTTGGTACCCCGGCAGCGACTACATTTAGCGTGATTGATTTGAAGAATGCTTTCTTCTCAATCCCTATTCATCCTGATAGCAGATATTGGTTTGGTTTCACTTTAAATATTCGATCATTAATATTTTGTAGAATTCCTCAAGGGTACACTGAGAGTCCTAGTATCTATAGCAAAAGCACTGAAAAGACAACTTGATTCTTTCGTCTTACCTAAAGGAGTGGCTCCCATTCAATATGTCGATGACATCTTGTTGGCAGCCGATACGCCTGAACTATGTGAAGAGTTTACTTTGTCTTTGCTTTCTTTTCTTTCTACACACCATCATAAAGTGTCACAAAAGAAATTGCAATATTGTAGACCGAAGGTGACCTACTTAGGTCACCTTCTGTCTAAGGAGGGCCGTGCACTTACGCCAGATCACATTCAAGCAATTTTAGACACACCAGTACCTTCCACTCGGAAAGATGTCCGTGCATTCATTGGTCTGACCTCGTTTTGTAGGCAATGGATATTAGGGTTTTCTCACATTGTCAAACCCTTGCTAGCACTTTTGATGAAAGATACTCCAATGCCCATCCCATGTAGGGTGACCAACTGGCATGGGTGCAAATTCAGGACAGTAAGTCTAAAAATTCAGGACAAAGGGCCAAAATTCAGGACAAAAATTCAGGACATAAGGTCAAAATTCAGGACAAAATTTCGGGACAAAAGATACGTTTTACAGACACATCAGAGGAAGTTGCACAATAGTATAAAAGTAAGCAAGTAGACAACCACTTCAGTACAAGTCAAAATAAGTTTATATTAGGTTGAGACAATCGTGCACTTCATGGTTTTTCGGTATGCGCGCAGCTTTGAGCAACTGTTCTCACTCATGCATCCACTCGCCCACCCATCCATCCACTCATCCATCCAACCATTTACTCTTTCACCCATCCAGCCATCCTTCCACTTACTCATCCCTCCACCCAGTCACTCATCCGTCCACCCATTCAACTTTTCAATCATCCATCCATACATCCTTTCTTCCAGCTCTCCAACCTCCCTTTCACTTATGTATGCTCCACATTCCAATGTTCTAATGTTATTTATTTCTTCTGAAAGCTTAAGCAATGTGGAAAAAAAATAGCAAACATATTAAAAATTAAAATAAAGGTGTTGCCCAGCAGCCCAGGCACAAAGCCCAGGCACTGAAGGGCACCCCTTTTTGAGCTGTTGTGCATATGTGATTTGTCACTTGCCGTGAAGAGAGCCAATGTGGGTTCACTCACTATGTATAAATGCATGTTTATTATAAACTTTTGAAAATGCATGAGTTGGACCAGACCTAAAACTAACGCATCATTTAACACGTGAGAGATAGCCAAGTCCAACAAAGATGTTTACCAACCACAGCGTCCCGCAGAAGCACCAAATCTTTTGATTGCTTTTATGCCAATACACTTCATGAAAGTTAGGGAGCATCGTTCATCAGCCTTTATTAACTACGAGCCATTGATAGAATCATTCTAACGCATCTGTGTATTAAAACAGGTGAGCACGGGGTCAACTGTTTACAGACAGAAAGTGCTGAACAGTTTGGAGGGGCAGGGAAGTAAGAGTTAAAATCTCATAGAAAATAATCGTCAGGCCACAGATCACGACATGCTTAAGGTGGTTTGAGTTGATTTTAAAGTTATTAAAGCTAAAAGCAGGAGCACATAATCCTCAAAGGAAAGGACTGCCGATTTGGGATCGAGGAGGCGTGTTGGAGGCAAATGTGGAGGTGGGTGACTGGGTGAATCTGCAGCAGGCACCAATTGTGCGGGAGAAGGGTTTGTCAAATTATTTGATCAGCGCTGCCCCAGTCGCCCTGGCAATCAAGAGTCTCCTTGTGTGAAACATTGAGCATTAAATGGATTGCTCAAGGGCAATCTTCACAGCATGTGAAGATTGACCAAGGGGGCAGAAGAGAGCAAGGTGTAACAGCTCAAGCTGCCCCATTGTCATTTCTATATGTGGCAATCAGCCGCATACAGAATGACAATGGGCGGGTGGGGCTGCGCTTGTGCTCCAGGAGGAGCACGAGGCGGCCCCATCAGTGGGGGGGAGGCCTCTCACAGGGGAGCAGCGCTGCTCCCTGTGATGGCCAAGATTACAGAAAAAAGGTGTCAGTAAGAGGGATCCTCACGGACAACGGACGTGAGGTCCAAATTACAGACGGTCCGTGAAATTTACGGACGGTGGGTCACCCTACTCCCATGGACAGATGAATGTGAGAATGCGTTTTGACAGTTACGTCAAGTTCTTTGTTCTGCACCAGTGTTAGGCACTCCAGATTACACGAAGCCTTTTACACTCTATGTACACAAAAAAGATGGATGTGCATTGTCAGTTCTAGTACAAACACACGGTGACAAGCAGCGCCCCTCTGCATATTTTTCAGCCGTCCTTGATCCTGTTGCTCGTGCATTGCCTGGGTGTTTTCGTTCAGTTCCAGCAACAGCTGTGTCCATACGTCAGAGTGAAGGGATAGTTTTGTCACACTAACTGTTGGTGCTAGTACCGGGAAACAACCTTTACAACGCAACTTTTACAACGAACTACTATTACAACGAATTTTTTACAACGCAAAAACTTTTACAACGCATACCATTACAACGCAGGATTTTACAACGCAAGTACTTTTACAACGCATACCATTACAACGTAAGTATTGATAAGTATATAATTATTTTTAAAATATTATATGTTTGGGTTTTTGGGTAAAGGGGTATTTTTAGGGTTCAGGGTCAGTTTTCAATTTTTGGGTAAAGGGGTATTTTTAGGGTTCAGGGTCAGTTTTCAGTTTTTGGGTAAAGGGGTATTTTTAGGGTTCAGGGTCAGTTTTCAGTTTTTGGGTAAAGGGGTATTTTTAGGGTTCAGGGTCAGTTTTCAGTTTTTGGGTAAAGGGGTATTTTTAGGGTTCAGGGTCAGTTTTCAGTTTTTGGGTAAAGGGGTATTTTTAGGGTTCAGGGTCAGTTTTCAGTTTTTGGGTAAAGGGGTATTTTTAGGGTTCAGGGTCAGTTTTCAGTTTTTGGGTAAAGAGGTATTTTTAGGGTTCAGGGTCAGTTTTCAGTTTTTGAGTAAAGGGGTATTTTTAGGGTTCAGGGTCAGTTTTCAGTTTTTGGATAAAGGGGTATTTTTAGGGTTCAGGGTCAGTTTTCAGTTTTTGGGTAAAGGGGTATTTTTAGGGTTCAGGGTAAGCATGGGCGGATTTTGCGGATCCACGATTCACGAATTTGCGGATTCACGGATCGTGGATCCGCAAAATCCGCGGATTTTGCGGATTGGCGGATTTGGGGGCGGGGCTTCCTCGTGTGTGTGGGCGGGGCCAAACGGACGGGGCTTCCATGCGAGCGCACATGCCCCTTGTCTGAATACAAAAGGTCAGAGACCGATCAGAGCAGCAGATTAAGAGACAGACGCCCCTGGTCACAGCACGGGGATTGCGCACGTGAAAGCCAAAGATGCAAATGCCTCTGGGCAGCATCACAGCGGAATTCCAATGTTATATTTGGGAAGAAGGCACATCTGCCCAGCCTCCCAACGCTCACGATTTTTTTTTGGGCTGATGAATGAGTCACTGCATTTGCGCTTCAACTAGTTCCAGCGACCAAGTGTGTGTTACTATGCAATCGCGCCGAAGTGCGCAGAGGTCCCTTGAGTGAAATGTCCATCATAGTGGGTAAATGGCGGGAACACGGGCGGGTGCACACCTCGAGTGTGTGGGCGGGGCCAAACGGACGGGGCTTCCATGCGAGCGCACATGCCCCTTGTGTGAATACAAAAGGTCAGAGACCGATCAGAGCAGCAGATTAAGAGACAGAAGCCCCTGGTCACAGGAACAGCACGGGGATTGCGCACGTGAAAGCCACGTGATTATTTTTGGGCTGATGAATGAGTCACTGAATTTAAGCTTCAACTAGGGCACATATTTATTCACGAAGAAAGACACACCATGTAACTAATTTACGATGGCGCCGGCAAGCTGCCAGCGCCATCCTGCAAAAGTTACTTAATTAGCTTCAACAGGAAGCTCCAACTGATAAAATAAAGCAGGCGCTCGAGCCCCTGCTTTATCTTATCTGTTAGAGCTTCCTGTCGAAGCTAATTAAGTAACCATTTGAGGATGGCGCTGGCAGCTTGCCGGCGCCATCGTAAATTATTTAGGTTTGAACTTTTGACCGCAAAATCCGCTCCGATCGCGGATTGCGGATTCTCGGTAAATTCGCGAGAGTTCGCGGATCGCGGATTTACCGAAAATCCGCAAAATCCGCGAGCGGAGCGGATTTTGCGCTCATGCTTAGTTCAGGGTCAGTTTTCAGTTTTTGGGTAAAGGGGTATTTTTAGGGTTCAGGGTCAGTTTTCAGTTTTTGGGTAAAGGGGTATTTTTAGGGTTCAGGGTCAGTTTTCAGTTTTTGGGTAAAGGGGTATTTTTAGGGTTCAGGGTCAGTTTTCAGTTTTTGGGTAAAGGGGTATTTTTAGGGTTCAGGGTCAGTTTTGGGTTTTTGGGTAAAGGGGTATTTTTAGGGTTCAGTGACAGTTTTGGGTTTTTGGGTAAAGGGGTATTTTTAGGGTTCAGGGACAGTTTTGGGTTTTTGGGTAAAGGGGTATTTTTAGGGTTCAGGGACAGTTTGGGGTTTTTGGGGTACAGGGTTAATTTGTAAAAATAAAATAAAATTATATTTAAATTAAATTAATTAAATGTAATTAAATATAAATTAATTATATTTTAATAATTTAAATTAATTTAAATTAAAAAAAATATTTTTAGGGTTCAGGGTCAGTTTTGGGTTTTTGGGGTACAGGGTTAATTTGTAAAAATACATTAAAATTATATTTAAATTATATTTAAATTAAATTAATTAAATAAAATTAAATAAAATGTAATTATATTTTAATAATTTAAAATAATTTATATAAAAAAAATATGATATACTTACCAATATTTACGTTGTAATGGTATGCGTTGTAAAAGTACTTGCGTTGTAAAATCTTGCGTTGTAATGGTATGCGTTGTAAAAGTTTTTGCGTTGTAAAAAATTTGTTGTAATGGTAGGCGTTGTAAAAGTATGCGTTGTAACATCATACATCCGCTAGTACCCCATGCAGTAGATGCCCTTTTGAATCAGACTAAGACACAACACTTAACTAGTGCTCGCCTGACAGGATATGAATTGACACTGTTAGCACCTCATATTACTTTGAAGAGATGCATGACACTGAACCCAGCAACTTTGTTGCCATATCCTGCGACTCACTCTCAGTCAAAGGAGCCTCACGATTGTTTGTTACTTACTGAGGAACAGACAAAGGGTTGCATCAATTTGCAAGATACGCCCCTTCCAGCTGTAGATGGGGAACTGTGGGTTGATGGGTCCTATTTGAAGTTGCTAGATGGTACGACCTCAGCTGCATATGCAATTACGACACTTCAGACAGTAGTGGAAACAGCTCGCATACCACAGAAGTCAGCTCAAGCAGCTGAATTAATAGCCCTCACACGAGCGTGTGAACTTAGCACTGACTTGCTTGTGAACATCTATACAGACAGCCGCTATGCTATTGGAATGGCCCATGATTTTGGCCTGCTTTGGAAGGAAAGAGGCTTTTCTACATCCCACGGGATACAGATAGTGCATGGAGAATTAGTGCATAACCTTTTGACTGCACTGACATATCCGAAGAAGATAGCGATTGTGAAGTGTAGCGCACACAAGAAAGTGACTGACAAGATAGGACAAGGTAATGCTTTTGCTGATCGCATAGCTCATGAGACTGCAATGCAACGAAGTACTACTTCCATGTACGTAGTGAAGTCTCAAGCTGAGCGATGGCATGATGTTAGAGAAGAAGTACTAGATGTACAGAGATCAGCTTATGTAGCAGAACTTGAGCAATGGTCTAAAGAAGGAATATTGGACGATGAGGGCTGTTGGTGCAAAAAAGACATGGATAGATGGAAATTGCCTGCAGCCTATTTACAACCTATGGATCAAATGGCACATGGGCTGGCACATGTTGGAGCTCTAGCAATAATGACATTACTTACGCAAGTTTGGGAGCATCCTGAAATTGCCAGCATAGCTAAAAGAGTAGTTCATTCTTGTTTGATCTGTTGGCAGTATCCTGGAAAAGGGACACAAACTCCTACAGGAGGGTTTGCTACACCGACTGCACCTTTTGAAGTCTTGCAAATGGATTACATCCAACTTTAACGCTGCAATAATCTGAAATACATCCTAGTGGTGGTATGCGCCTTCAGTAAATGGATAGAAGCATACCCTACAAAGGATAATACAGCTCTCACTACAGCAAAGGTGCTTCTTAAGGAGTTTTCCCTAGATACGGTGTTTGTAAACTTTTGTGGAGTGACAACGGACCTCAGTTTATTCGCAAGTTGTTGAGCATGTCCTGAAAAGATTAGGGATCAAGCAGAAATTCCATGCAGTCTTCCACCCGCAATCAGGAGGATTAGTGGAGAGGTACAACGCTACTTTGAAATTGAAGGTGGCGAAAATACTGGCTTCCATGTCTTTGAAGTGGCCGGATGCACTACCCTTGGCATTGTTGTCCATAAGATCGTTGCCACATTCACGATCTGGCCTTACCCCATATGAAGTGGTCTTTGGGAGACCACTGAACATTTGGGGAGTTCCTAAGCCATGCCCCATACATGATGTTCCATGTGTTCTGATGAATGATTATTTGGCACAGTTAACTGACAGTTTGATCTCTATTCATCATCAGGTTCGAGAAGCTCTTCCTGACAGATCTACAGGTGAAGCCCATGAACTCCGTCCTGGCGACCACGTGATGGTCAAGGTCTTTGACAGATGGAACAGCTTGGAGCCGAGGTGTGAGGACCAGAGCAAGTGCTCCTTGCGACAAGGACTGCAGTTCGAGTGACGAATCGAAAGAATTGGGTCCATAGTACTCACTGCAAGAGAGTACTTCCCACCTTGGTGGAACCTGCTGTGTTGACCGACCATCGAGAGATTCTGGAGACGCAGAAAGGTCAATCTATCTCACCTGACGAATCTGCAGAAGTCTTCCCGGACCACACGATCGCTGGAGAATCCCGATATCAGCTGAGACCAAGGAAAGAATCTGCTTTGCTGAAAAAGACTGGTTGAGCTACCGCCCTGGGTTAGTGAAACGGAACGCCGATGTGGCAAAGGGGGGGATCAGTCCTGCGTAGTGTAGTGACACCCGTCTTGGCCCGTGGTGAAGAAATCAAAGGCTGCCCAGGGATAAGAGCTTCAACTATTGTTTCAAGGAGTTTGTAGAAAGATCAATTATCTCTGTTGCTAAAATGCATAACAAAATAATCATTTGTGCTGTAGGGTTTGTTGTTGCTCTGGTGGTTATGGCAATAATCACCTGGTTTGTTGAGAAAGTGGCTCCTGCTCGACAGCTTTTTGTTGCCACTACTCCAGTATCAGTGGAACACCACTACTTTACACTTCCCTACCATGAGCAGAAGCATCGACAATCCTACCTCAATAATACCTTCATCCAGATGTTGAATCATACACATAATGCCACGAATACCACCAACTGTTGGGTATGTGGGATGATTCCTGCCCACCAGAAGAAGGGAGGGACACCTTTCATTCCTCTTCCCTTCTCCCACAATGGTTCTTGTCAAGCTTGGTATGCGCTTCTGTTTACATCTGGAAAGCCTTCAGTAGGTGGGATTAACTTTCCTCTGATTAAAGTATGCTATCAAGATACAGATGGTTATCCTCAAGCTAAATGGGAATGGGAAGAGTATCAACCTGACAATATTTCGACACTATGGGGCCGATTAGGATGGAGGATTTTCCGCCTCCTCCGGGCCGGCGGAAGCCACCGCCGGCCCGGAGGAGGCGGAAAATCCTCTGCGGAGTCACCAAAGACCCACCGCCGCATTACGATGGCTGGTGGGTCTTGGTTTCTGTCCGCTGCTTTTCCGCCGTGGTCGGATTACAACCGCGGCGGAAAAGCTCTCATTTGGCTGGCAGTGTCTATCAGACACCGCCAGCCAAATTAGGATGCATTAGAAAACATGCTTTTCCGCGGAGGTTTTTCCGCCGTGGAAAAGCATGTGTACTTTTGATTTTGGGGGCCCGTTGCGGGCCCCCAGGGTGTAGGCGGGTGGGGGGTGCACATGGGGGGTACCTGTGGTACCCCCCAGTATTTACATGCACAAAGCGGCAGGCACCGCGCGGTGCCTGCCGCTTTGTGCATGTAAATGTAAAACATGCACTTTTAACATTGCGGGGGGTGCTGCTTGAAGCAGCACCCGCCGCAATGTTAAATATCCAGGATGTGACCGCCAGGGTGGCGGTCACATCCTAATTTGCACGGAGGGACCGCCGCAGCCCATGCGGACGGTCCCTCCACCTCTGGGATGGCGGACGGACGCAAGTCCGTCCGCCATCCTAATCGGCCCCTATATGTCTTCACGACTATGAGAGCTATTCAGACTAATGGACTATTTGTGATTTCTGTTACTAGAGCTAAAGCAGATTTGTGTATTAGTAGTGTTGGGAGAATCCCAGTAGGAAGGAGTGAGTGTACAGTGGTACTGACTATTGAAGGTGCCAATAATAGCAATTTTACAGCCTCGCATAATACTTACTTCGTGTGTGGCAATAAGGGATATTATCAACTACCTGTTGGGTGGTCAGGGATTTGCTATGTATCCTTTCTATTGCCCCCTGTGTTTCTGGCACCTGCATCTTGCTGAGGCCCACTACAACATAGTCCACTGCATCCTTTATGCCTTCCTTTCTTCTGATGCAGCAGTAGAGCAGAGAACCACTATCATGATCCAGGAGCATAACGTGTATTTCATCTACTACCTGTCTTTTCTGTATTTGGCTAAGAGTTTTGGCTAGGTTGTGGTAAAGAGGATCATTGCACACTAGTCATTTTATGGGCATCTTGATGCAATGAAAATCATAGAGCACAAAGTCTGCCGGGTAAAAAATAAAAAGCAGTGGCACCAAAGAGCATCCTGGACTAACACCATTGTGTGTACTAAAACAGTCTATAGTGGAATCTCTCTTCTCAATCCTCATCACTGTCACAGTACATGATCATATAAATTGACCTGTGTCAATACCGAGCTAGGTGCTCGGTACTGAGCTTCAACTCCTTTCCACCAATTGTCTCTCCTGAGCCTTTGATATGTCAAGGATGATCTGACCACCAGGTAGAAACAGGGAGGAGGAAAGCAGGTAATTAGATGCAAAGAGGTGGGAAAGATAAGAGCATATAGAGGACCCCATTGGAAATCATTGTTCTCAGAACTCCTCTGGAGCCAAGTCAAGGATAAGCAGCAACCTGGGAAGAGCAGCCAGATGAACGGGGATGGTAGTGCAAATCAGAAAAGTGTAAACAATGTACAAACTTGGATTAACTCTATTGAATTGGTGAAGCGTTTCAACATCCAGCATCGGGTAGGATGTCAGGTGTAGCGCCGATGACTTCACCTTGCTCAGATTGGGGTACTCTGGCCGGTTCGGAATGTGTGTGGCCATGTAAAAAGACGGCTAAAAACGAGGAAGGCGCGCCAAAGGCAAGCCCATCTGCGCCCGTCTGCATGCGGCCCACGCACAGCGCCAGCCACAATGCTGGTTATTATGCCGATGACGCAAGCTGCCCACCAATCCAGTATTCCAGGGAAACTCTATTGCATCTTAAAACTACTTTTAAACCCCACCCGAGCACCCCCTATGACCCTCATCTGATTCTAGGGAATAAAACATGCCCACATTGCACTATTGTGCTTCATAGCCTTCCCCTACCTAAAGCAAGATACTGGTACAGCAAGCAAACAATTCCCGACACCAATCATAACACAACTCACTGTCTGCTCATCAATACAAGATCACTCATCAAAAATCCCCTAGCATGTCATGATCTCATCGAAGAGCACGCTATAGATATAGCCTTCATTACAGAAAGCTGGGCTGACTCCTCATCCGAACCAGAGCTCCAGGGGGCCCTTCCAGAGGGCTTTAATATCTATAGGAAAGACAGAGTTGGGAAAAAAGGGAGGGTATAGCACTTATAGCCAGAAATGGTCTCAATATTCAGTTCAATCCAAACCCTGATTTTAGTGAAGGGGAAGTAGCTACCTTCAAAATCGGGCTTGATAACCAGAACACATTTAATGGCACTCTTATCTATCGTCCACCACTAGCTAAATCTAACTTTTTACACTCCATAGGCCAGCTCCTTGAGCCCAAAGCAATATTACCCAACTTTACTATCCTCTGCGATTTTAATTTGCATCTCGAGACACTGATACAGAGGCCCTCTTAGATCATAGGGCCAGTGTAGGACTCAATCAACTGGTTAAGGAAACAACTCACTCTGCGGGGCATTGCATTGATGGAATCTTCTCGGACCACCCTAACCTTCAATGGAAGAAAGCATTACCACTGTTCTGGTCAGACCATAGAGCAGTACTGTTTAACATTTGCTTACCATCTACAAAGCCCACCTTGGTGTCTAAGAAAGCACTTAGCTCCCGGCCTTGGCATAAGATTAAGGGGGATGAATTAAGCGAGACACTACCAGCCTCGTACAAAGCTATTCCTCCATACACTGCAACAACTACCCCCCCCAACTACTCGGCGCCCCACCAGACATTCTGAACCCAGGTTCAATGAGTCCCTGAAAGCTCAAAAACAGACCTGTAGGGACACTGGAAAGGAAATGGAGGCTAACCCACAACGTTCAAACAAAATCAGAGCATACATTGGCCATGCAAATCTACGAGCAGCTTATTGTGAAAGCCAAATATGACTTTATCAAAGAAAAGATTGAAGCTTCTAATGGCTGTGCAAAAAAATTGTTTGCCCCAGTTAATAAACTTTTCAAGCTTCCTGAAATCCAAAGTCAGGGAAATAGCCTGCAATTTTGCAACAAGCTGGCAAATACCTTTCAAGAAAAAGTCAACTACGTTTTTGACACCTTCATTCCCCAATGCAAACTATTGGCACATGCTTACAAAAGCATAAGTGCCAATATATCAAGTTGACACAGCCAGCCCTTCCACCACCATTTTTCTATGTTTTCGCCAATCTCACTTGACTGTACTATTGAATTAATCTCTTCAGTTAAATCAGGATCCCCCTCTGATCCTTGCCCCCCAAAATCTTGCCCCTGGTCTCTGAAATTGTCCTTGGGCCGATCTTTAATACCATGTTCTCCTCGGGGGTCTATCCCACTGATTGGAAAATAACCTCTATTCTGCCACTCCTGAATAAGCCAAAGTTGGATCCAGGTGACCGAGCCAGCTACAGACCAATCTCTAAGATACCATTCCCGAACAAAATTGCAGAAAAATATCCACACAAGAAATTGTCTGCCTTCCTCGAGGAAGGTGATATTCTAGATCATTCGCAATTTGGCTTCCGGGCCCACCACAGCACAGAACTGGCCCTAATTACAGCTACGGAGGAACTCAGGCTAACCCTTGACAAAGGTGGCAGCGCCGCCCTTATCCTTTGGGATCTCTCAGCAGCGTTCGACACTGTCAATCATGACGTGTTGGTTGAACGTATGGCTTCGCTGGGAATCAGGGACAAAGCACTCCTCCTATTCAGATCTTTCCTGTCAAACAGGACACAATCAGTGGTACTTGACCCTTTTGTCTCCCCAGACTTCACACTTCCTTGTGGAGTGCCTCAGGACTTGTCGTTGAGCCCCACTCTTTTTATTCTTTACGTCACTCTGCTGGCCAAACTGATAAAAACCTTAGTGTTCATTACCAGTTCATCCACAGATACTGCTTCCCGGGTTAAAAGCTGTATGAGTTACATTGGAAAGTGGATGCATACAAATTGTCTTAAACTTAACACCTCAAAAACAGAAGTTATGCTATTTGGCAACACACCCATCGTTTAGTCAGACAGCTGGTGGCCTAGTCACATGGGCCTTCCTCTAACACCAGCTGCCAATGTTAAGAACCTTGGAGTTTTGTTTGACTCTAAGCTCTCTTTCGAACCCCAGATAAATCAGACTACAGCAACGTGCTTTTTCATTCTCAAAACCCTGAAAAAGATACTCCTGCTTATCCCTTTAAAGCTCAGGAAAACAGTAGTCACAGCCTTTATTGGTTAAAGACTGGACTACTGCAATGCCTTTCTTACTAGTGCAAGCAAACGCAATCTGCAGAAATTGCAGACCACTCAAAATGCCTCCGCCAAAGTTCTGTGAGGAAAGTCAGGAAAATGGTCAGGCGATTTAGTCGATGTTTCTTAAGTAATTTTGCCCGGCGTTAAACGCCTCTAATACCATACGAAGTTTATCAAATAAAGAGGCAGGCGCTGGAGACAGGAAGACAGGAAACAAGTTTTATTCCGACGGAGCAGAACACATCAGATCGGACAACAAGGTATCGTCTCGAGGTGCTCTCTAGCAGCCTCTCTGAGGCCTGGCCTTTTATACACTGGTTTACGACATGTGACCGCTCTTTATTACAATAAAGACATTGTGAAGTAATGGAAAATGACATCCCCGGTACCCCCCCAGTTCCGGCTCATTCCAACACGTGGCTACAGTAGAGGTCCTCACCCCCCATACAATAGGAGAGGGCTATCACGCAGCTGAGTGTTCCGCCGATTCCTTTGGAATGTGTGCGCCTGATCGGGTCTCAGGGGGTGGGGAGGTCATGATCAATAGTAGCTCCTTTGAAGAGGGGCGAGTGCATACAGTAGTGGGCAATAAACTGTATCCTCAGGCCAAGGGATGACCAGCGGTCCGTGCAGACAATCGGGCTCAGAGGAAGGGGTCATCAAATGAGAAATATTCATGAAAGAAAGGGTCGGTGTGGACAATCGAGCATAGAGGAAGGGTTTATCAAAAGAGGGGTATTCATGGAAGGAAAGGAGGTGTTGGTCAGGCGCGGGGTGTGATTCCCAGAGACAGAGTCATGCGGAAGAGGAGGGTTCATGACTTGTGCATGTGAGCGCGGGGGCAGCCAGGGTGCATGGGGGATGCTTGCAGGGTCAGGGAAGTGCGCTGATGATTGAACAAGGAGACCATGGTACCTAAAATGGCTGTCGTGTATGTTCATACGTGAGTCTGAGCGTGTATGTTCATACGTGAGTCTGAGGAATGGGCAAGATGGCGCAGATGATGTTCAGTTCACGAACTAAAATTCCACAGTCCTCCCTTTTAACATGTCTCGCCAGCTTGTCAATTCGGATCTATCCCCATAAGACCACGTATTTCGATCTCATAGAGGGGACTCATGTGCTCAGTTCTAAAGTCCAAAGTCTTAGGGCACATACAGTTAGAAATGAGTGAACACAAAGGTGGCAAACATTGAATACCTAAGCAACACCCACACAGTATCATAACTGGTATCAGTATAAATGTAAACAACCTCCATCCCCAGTCCTTCATAGTGTCCCAAAACAAGCTTCCAAGCGACCATCCTTCTTGCTCCTGGTGAACCTCTGAGGATAGTCTGTGGAGGTGTTCGATTGCTTTGTAGACTGAAGGCGAGTTATCTGGCACGTAGGTGCAACAGCTGGAGCCGATGATGCGGCATGCTCCTCCACGGTCGGCCAGAACCACATCCAGAACAAGGCGGTTTTGAAGAGCCACCAGGCGGACTGGCTGAAGCTCAGCCGTGTTGTTAGCGAGGATGCCAGCCGTGATGTTAATGGTTGTTTCTACTGCCTGAGTCAGGTGTCGGATAGCACGGCTATTTGCCATTGGGCCCCACAGAGGAACAAGTCCCTTCACCGCATCCAGGAACTGTGCTCCGGTGGAGTCGGCTTGTCCAATGTCTCCGGCGCGCTTTTGCCGGTGATGGTAGGCTGGGGCCACATACGTGGGGGGAAGAATGAAGGCGATGTAGCACGTACCCCTCCAACCTTTCGGAAGCCAAGTGTAAGCTTTGATGCCACAAACAAAGTACATATTCGGAGAAGCAACAAAGGAGGGGGGGTCAACTGAGACCAATGTTCTGGTGATGTGGCAGGAACTGTGACCCACCAGCTGTGTTCCCTGGCCTTCGAGGCACACGAGACCTGTGACATTGATGACAGACAGGGCCACAGTCAGAGTGGCAGCCGTTCGTTTCCGCAGGTGGGAGAAGGTGGGTCTAGCTGGATTGTGGAGCACTTGCATTTCAACTCGTTCTTTGGCAGGGATGTTCATATGAAAGGCGGAACCTGAGGTCACAGGACAAAAGGGGGAAGACGTCCCTCCTGTTTTGTTCAGCCAGAACCCATAGTAGAAATGTGACACTGTTCGACCAGAAGCGGCGTTGACCTTGTGGCTTTCCTGCAAGAGGATCAACCAGGCGAGGCAGGAGCCATGAACTGAGAAAGGAGAAGGGATGAAGGGGATGGAGTGTCCAGTGGCATGCGGGAGCAACCCGCAGACCCAGCAGTTCGTGGCATTTGCAGCAAGGTTGTGCTGGTGCAATAGTTGCACGAAGGAATTGTTCCAGAACTCCTTACGCCTTTCTCGGAGCTGAGGCGAAAGGGAGATCAGGTGATGCTCTTTCATGGTGGTTGGCTGTGCAGTGGTCAGCAATATCTGATGAGCGGGCGTGCTGTCCTCCAAGATCCAGAAAGAAGTCTTGAGGAGGAGGCAAAGGAGGAAGAGAATGAAGAAGGCGATTGTCTTTGATTTGTGCAAATTGTCAGTCTTTGGGTTCCTGTAGTGGGTATTTCCGATTGCGTCTATCATCTTCTTATCTGGCGCTTCCATCATCTTCTTATCTGGCGCTTCCATCATCTTCAAGGTGCTCGGTAGTGGACAGAACCACAGACTTAGTTTAGCTTCTCTCCGGGTAACCCTTGGTTGCTTTAGGCCACCGTTCTGAGATTTTTAACTTAGTCCGTGGTCTACTTAGCCGAAGCTCCCTCCTTTCGACGCAGGAAATACCCTTCCCGGGATGGCACACTGGGATCAGAGAATTTTGCAAGTTCAAGTGCCTCGGTATCAGGATAGCAGTTCAATGATGGCCGGTCTTTGTTCAGAAGCTCTTCTTGGGTGTCGACGTTCTCTGTCGTGGCCAGGGTCGAGGAGACCTTCTTGCAGTGGTGGGCGTGCAGCCAGTGCCTTTTCCCCTCTACTCGAAGAGCCGTCCGAGTGGTGATCAGTACTTGCCAGGGGCCCGTCCACCGTGGTTCCAGACTCTTTGCCCGTTGAAAATTCCGGACTAAAACATAATCTCCCGGTTGGATATCGTGACCGGGACCCCTGGAAGCATCGGGGATGGCCTGCTGCACCTGTTGATGAATGACAGACAACGTTTTAGTTAATTTGCATAAATAATCTGACAGCAGGACATCGGGGACGTCGTGAATGGAGGTTGGTTTGGGGGCAGTCCAGAGGTTCATTGGTCGCCCAAACACAACCTCGTAGGGGGTCAAGTGGTGCTTAGTGGGAGTGGAGTGCATCGATAGCAATGCCAGTGGGAGGGCATCTGGCCACTTAAGTCCTGTGGTGGCCACTATTTTTGACAGTTTCAGTTTCAGTGTAGCATTGTGTCGCTCAACTAGGCCAGCGGATTGGGGGTGGAAGACCGCATGGAACCTCTGTTTTACCCCCAGCCCCTTCAAGATTAGTTGGATAACTTCAGCTATGAAGTGGGGGCCATTGTCGCTCCATAAAATTCGACAAATGCCGTAGCGAGGGAAAAACTCTTTCAGTAGTACTTTGGCAGTAGTCATGGCAGTGTTATCACGGGTTGGATAGGCTTCCACCAATTTGCTGAAGGCGCATACAATGACTAATACGTACTTCAAGCCTTGGCATCTCTCCAGCTGGATGTAATCCATCTGGAGGACCTCAAAGGGGTGGTCGGGGATTCCAAACCCTCCCCGGGGTACCACAGTTCCTTTCCCCGGGGTTGTGTTGTAGGCAGATAAGGCACTGCTGGACCAGGCGTTTGGCTGAGTCGGGGATTTTGTTGTTGTGCCAGACTTTGGAAATGAGTTCAATCATGGGGGCAGAACCTATGTGTGCAGGGGAGTGTGCCATAGTTAGTATGGGGATCAAGTATGAGTCAGGCAGCAACCATTTGTTTGTGTCTTTTGTCCGCCAGCAGCCTTCATCGTCCTTTAGACCCACCCGTGCCCACTCATTCAGTTCGTGAGGTGTGCTGGCCGACTGGATGTCCCTAATCGTTTCCCTAGCGTCAGTCCATTTTTCTGCTTGTGACCTGGTCACATATATGCGTGTCGTCGTCCTATTCTCAGCTGTGGTTCGGGCAGTGATGTCGGCCAGTGCGTTTCCCTGTCCAACTAAGTCCGTCACCTTCTTGTGTGCCTGGCATTTGATCACTGCTAATCGTTTGGGGAGGAGAACTGCTTCAATCCATGCACTGCTCCTGGGTAGATTGGCCGGGTTTGGGATAGGAGAGCAAGCCCTCAAATGGTTAACAGCCTTCTTATCAGGGAGGACGCAGAGGATCAAGCTAGCAGATCAGGTCTCCGATGTGGGTACCTTAGCCTGTGTAGTCCCGCAGGGTTCTGCGCTCTCTCCACTTTTATTTAATCTTTATTTACAGCCATTGATAGAGTCCCTGGCTAACATGAACTGTAAAGTCTTTAACTATGCCGATGATACTCAGCTGCTGCTGAGTATCGACAACACACCATCGGCTCAGTCCAAGGCCCAAGACATATTACGATTTACAGTAAACTGGATGTCGTCTAATTTATTGAAAATCAATCCAGATAAAACGGAAGTTCTCGTAGTTTCAACCTTCACCTCCCCCTGGAATGATTTGTTTTGGCCACAAGAACTTGGACCTACTCCAAAACCGTGCCCTAGTGTTAAGAGCCTTGGTATGAAAATCGATCAAGAACTCTCGATGGCTAACCAAGTATCCGCCGTAGTTGGTTCTTGTACCAATTTGATCAGGCAGCTGCGTAAGCTCGTCCCCCTACTCTCAAGGAATATGCTTCGAACCATTGTCTCAGCCACAATAGTGTCTAGAATTGACTACGGCAACGCGTTATACCTTGGCCTCCCAAAAAATTCCATCAACCGTCTTCAGGTTATTCTGAATGACGCAGCGCGTTTGATATTCGGAGTGCCGAGGCGGACTCATGCCTCCCCTTTGCTGTATAGGCTACATTGGCTGCCTATAGCACAAAGAGTCGAATTCAAGAGTATGTGCATCTGCCACAAAGCAATCCACGGACAGGCGCCAGCCTATATAAAAGTTATGCTTGAAATATATGAACCTAAGCGCGCCCTGCCATCGTCCGGATCTTTTCTGCTATCCTGCCCGCGCTTTAAGCTGGTAACAAAAGGAGGCGGATCCTTTTCTGTTCAGGCCCCCATCATCTGGAATAAGCTACCGGAGGCGCTGCGCAGAGAATCTAACCTTCTCCGCTTCAGGAAGTCCTTGAAGACTTTACTCTTCAAAGACGCATTTACATTTCAGTAGTCGTTATTAGCCTCAGACACTTCTATATTCTCATCTTGTTTCTTGTTGCTGTACTTGGTCAGTAGCGCTTTGAGACCTGTCGGTGAGTTGGCGCGATACAAAACCCAGTTACAAATTACAAATTACAAATTACAATCAGGGCGGAGACTAGATCTCCGTGAAGGATGGGTGTGCCGTGGGACGTCAGGAATCCCCTTTCCCTCCACAAGAGCCCAAAATGATGAACCACCCCGAAGGCATACTGGCTGTCCGTGTAAATGTTCGCCGTGGTTCCTGCTGCTATGATACATGCTCGTGTGAGGGCAATTAGCTCTGCCACCTGTGCGGATCGTTGCGTGATGCGGGCTGTTTCAACTACTGTTCGGGCTGTCGTCACCGCATAGGCAGCTGAAGTGGTGCTGTCTGGGAGTTTGAGACAAGAGCCGTCTACCCATAGCTCTCCATCAGGGTCTGTAAAAGCAATGTCTCGGAGGTCAATTCTACTCCTAGTCTGTTCGTCCGTGAGGGTCACGCAGTCGTGTATAGGGGGCACATCGGGGTCATTTTCAGGCAAGGGCAACAGTGTAGCAGGATTCAAAGTTGCGCATCTCTCCAGAGTGATGTGGGGTGCAAGTAGAGTCAATTCGTACCCCGTCAGTCGTGCACTAGTCAGGTGTTGAGTCTTGGTCTGGTTCAAAAGGGTGTCAACTGCATGGGGTACCAACACCGTGAGAGAGTTCGAAAGTACAATTCCCTCACTCTGTCGGATAGAGACAGCAGCGGCGGCTACTGCTCGAAGGCAGGCAGGTAAAGCTCTGGCGACTGGGTCAAGAGTGGCAGAGAAGTAGGCACAAGGGCGTTGTTTGGAGCCGATGGGCTAAGTTAGAACAGACAATGCGCATCCCTCCCTTTCGTGAGTGAAGAGGGAGAAGGGCTTGGAGTAATCTGGTGTCCCTAGGACGGGGGCTGAGCAAAGGGCATCCCGCAAGTCCTTAAAGGACGCTTGGCATTCGGGGGTCCAAGGGAGTGGAAAGGGAACATCTTTGGCCAACAGGGAAAGTAGGGGCTTTATAATGAGACTGAAATTTGGTAACCATTGTCGGCAAAAAGAGGTAAGGCCCACCAATGAACGGACTTGCTTCTGTGTTTTTGGGATGGGGGTGTCTAGGATGGTCTGGATTCGGTCGGGTGTAAGTCTCCTCCCTTCTTTGGACAGGAGATGGCCTAGGTATGTCACTTGAGGCTGGCAGAACTGCAGTTTCTTTTTGGAGACCTTGTGGCCATTCTCCGCAAGAAAGTGCAAGAGTTGGATAGTGGCCGTGATTGCGAGTGGAGTGGTGTCGGCCGCCAAAAGGATATCATCGACATATTGGATCAACACCACTCCATCTGGTAGCTGGACGGCGTCCAGCTGTCTTTTGAGAGCCTGGCTGTAAATGCTGGGACTTTCAGTGTAGCCCTGGGGAGCTCTACAAAATCGGTACGAACGGTTTTTTAAGGTGAAGCCGAAGAGATAACGGCTGTCTGGATGGATGGGGATAGAGAAAAATGCATTCTTGAGATCAATAACGGTGAAGGTGGTGGCAGTGGACGGGATGAGGGTCAGAATGGTGGTGATGTCTGAGACTACGGGGTACTGTGGCACCACCACTTTGTTGACTTCTCGCAGGTCGATGATGAAGCGGTACGCTTTCTCATCTCCCTCACCTTGCTTCTTAACAATGGGTAGGATAGGGCTGTTGCAGACATTACTAACCACTTCCTCTACCACTCCTGCATCTACCAGGGACTGAATAATCGCTACCAATGCCTTCTCGCCTTCGTGCGATATCCGGTACTGTGGGAGTTTCGGGAGTATTGCGTCTGGTCGAACAGTTATGTGCACAGGGTCGATCATCATTCGTCCTACATCCGAGTCGTTTCTGGCCCATAGGTACAGGGGTAGGGTGTCGAGCAAGGATAGGTCAGCATCAATTATAGAGTACATATGTCGTGCGGGGCGGGATCTGGACATGCTCGGGTTGTCGTACAGGATGACTCGGACTCCATCTGGGGAACACCTAATAGTAGCTCGGAAATGTTTTAGTAAATCAATACCCATAATGGCGTCAGGGGAGTTGGAGGAGAGCAGAAATGTTGTGTCAGTGGGGTTGTTTCCTAAGTCAAAGGAGATAGGTACAGACAGGGGATTAGTGGAGGGCGTTCCATCGAAACCTATCGATGTAATGTGTGAGCCAGACAAGGGTGCCCTTGGAATCAGTCGCTTTGATAATACACTACGTGTCGCTCCAGTGTCTACCAAGAATGGAGACTTTGTACCCAGGACCTTAGCGGTGACGTAAGGACCTTGCTGGTCAACACAGAGCTCGACTGGATCCCTCCCTTGCCCCTGGCAGTCCTATGCGAAATCGGGAGTGTTCTCACTGTCAGATAGTTGGTACTGGTTCTGTCGGGGACGGTCAAATGTGTTCGATCTTCCTCGTCTATCGCAGTTGGTGTCATTTGTGTATCCCCGCCCCTGCCCTCTAGTCCTGGGACCATTCGTCATGTCCCTCGTTTCTTTAGTTTTAATTAGTTCCAGAAGAGCCGGACATTGAGACTTCCAATGTCCAAATCCTCTGCAAAATGCACACTGATTATCTTCTATGTCCCTACGTCCAGGGTAGGGAGTGGGTGTGCGGTCCTTTGGGGGTGGATTTCTAGGGGCGATTGATTGATAGCTCCCCCTGTGTAGTTCTTTCCCGACTGCCACCCCTTGTATCTGGGCTATCATCACCCTTTCTTTCAAATCTTTCTTCTTTCTCTCGGTTGCCCTATCATTCTCATTCTTTTGGTGTTCGTAGTACTGAGCCATTTGGAGGATAGCGGCGGGTTTGGAGGCCCCCCAACTACTCTCGCTCGTTTGTAACTTTTCGGAAACCTCTCGTGACAGACCCTTTACATAGTTTTGCACAAATAGGTGTTGTCCGGTTGCGGTGGTCATGTCCTGGCCACTGTAGTCGGAGAACACCGTTTCAAATCGGGAGAAGTATTCTGATACGTCTTCCTGGGGTTTTTGACGGCAAGCCGTGACTATTGACCAATCTATCTTGTTCTCTGGGATCAAGGTTTTTAGCTTCTGAACTATTTTGTCCGGAAGCTCCAGTATGTCTTTTATCGGTTTCCTTCCGGGCTCTCGTCGCCTATCTAGCTCACTGAGTTGATTCCAGGTATGTCCGAACAGATCTGTGTGTTCGGCTTTCCGGATTTGCTTCCACACGTCAGCCGGCAGACATAACCCGAAAAACAAATCAATGTCTGCTAGAGTCATTATCGTTGAGCCCAAGGCTGTGCCTAATTCGGTGTAAAATGCTGTCGGGTTCTTCCTTAAATCAGGCAGGGTTTGCCTAAAGGTTAAAATATCTTGTCGATCCCATGGTTGGTAAACCCAATTGTACACAACCCTTCCTTTTGCATCTGCGTGGTTGATATCGTCGTTTGTTCCCTGACCTCTTGGGGGAACCCAGTAGGGGGCGGCTTCTCTGATAGGCATCATAGTGTTGGCTACTTCTAATGGGGACTCAGCCGTTTCAGAGACTGTGATCTTAACCTCTGGTTTCTGTTCCGTGAGGTGGCGGAAGACCTCAAGCGTTTGCATGAAAAGGTCCGTCACATCGCGTTCAGTCCCATCTCCAACATCGATCTTTCTATATAGAGCCGTCAGCTTAACAGGACCCTTAGTTTGATACCTATCCTCATATGCGTTCAGGGTGTGGTAGCTGAACCGTAAAATGAAATGCCGTCTATGGCTACCGGCATGTGAATTGTGCATATCCATCGTATATTCTTCGCTCTCTTTCCGTTCTACCAATGTCTTTGCTATCTTGTCAATCCCATCCCGCTCGTCTTTGCTCAACCTATTTGGTCTGGCCGTTAGCTGCTTGCTAGTCTCGAGTTCATCTGATGTTGTTACCAATGTGGCTGGTGCGAAGGCCGTAAGAGCCGGGGCACTAGCGCTAGGGTCACCCTCGCCCGCACTCAGGACTGGTAGGTGCTGTGCCAGAGGCTGGCAGGGGGCATAAGGAGGGGGCATGTAGATAATCGGAGGACCTAGCAGTAACTTGTCGTTTGCCCGTTGTTTGGAGGGCATCTCCGGGTAGAGCGTAGAGGGGGTCCTAACAGGGCATTGGCCTGCCGACCCTGATTCTTGCGTTTGTCTAACTTCCTCTCTCCTTCTTATTTCTTCATCTAGTTCCTTCGCTGCCAGGTGGGCTGCCTTTCGTAACTCTTTCCCAATTTTTGTTTCTTCTTTTTTTCTTCGTTGCTCTGCTTCTTTGCGCCACATGCCGACACTATCGAGCATGGTGGGCGTTGCCTTATTTATTCTAACAGCTGCTTCTAGCACTTTTATTTTATGATCATCAAAGGAACCTATCAGTGGCCACTGACTTTCGGGGTCCTTTTTTGTATATTTATGCCATAACTTACTATAAGCTATAGCGACTAGTCCTTGTTTAATGAACATGTCCTTATTAGGGGTGCCTTCCAATGGAGCTGGATGGTTCATCTCTAATAAGCGGTCCGGGTTGTTCCAACTACCAATCAGTGGGGAGAAGACAGGCATGACAGATTACAACGGGGGACAAAGGTCTGCACTACCTATCTCTCACTGTTTGCAAAGACTAGACAGAATATGGCTATTCTACGTTATTTGCAAGCAGAGAACCTCAAAAGAACTATACTCCAAACAATCTATGTTCGGACAATCAATCAGTGGGGAGAAAAATAGGTACGACAGATTACAATGGGGGACAAAAGTCCGCGTTACCTACCCTTCACTATCCGCAAAGGGAGATAGAATATTCCTATTCCTCCCCGTTTACAGGCAGCGAATATCTCAAAGAGCGACAATGCAAATACTAGTATTTCAATCAATCAAACAATCAATCAATTCGTAATTCGTCGTGTGTCACGACCTTACCCGGACCGCATGGACAGTTTCTCGTCTTCCGCTTCCAGCGCCCGATCGTCCTCTACTCTCTGCTGCTACCGTGGCACTCCTGATGGTTCCCAGTCAGGACCGTAGATCACTCGGGAGAGGTCTGCTTGGAACCAGTGAAGTTCGGATGATCGGCTGTCAGACGAGGGTCTATCGGACAGGAGCTCTTCCGATCGTTGCAGTCGTTCACTCTGTCGTCGGGACCTCTCCCACTGGATCCACGTGTCGCTGATGGGCCCCACACTTGGGACGCCAATTGAGGAAAGTCAGGAAAATGGTCAGGTGATTTAGTCGATGTTTCTTAAGTAATTTTGCCCGGCGTTAAACGCCTCTAATACCATACGAAGTTTATCAAATAAAGAGGCAGGCGCTGGAGACAGGAAGACAGGAAACAAGTTTTATTCCGACGGAGCAGAACACATCAGATCGGACAACAAGGTATCGTCTCGAGGTGCTCTCTAGCAGCCTCTCTGAGGCCTGGCCTTTTATACACTGGTTTACGACATGTGACCGCTCTTTATTACAATAAAGACATTGTGAAGTAATGGAAAATGACATCCCCGGTACCCCCCCAGTTCCGGCTCATTCCAACACGTGGCTACAGTAGAGGTCCTCACCCCCCATACAATAGGAGGGGGCTATCACGCAGCTGAGTGTTCCGCCGATTCCTTTGGAATGTGTGCGCCTGATCGGGTCTCAGGGGGTGGGGAGGTCATGATCAATAGTAGCTCCTTTGAAGAGGGGCGAGTGCATACAGTAGTGGGCAATAAACTGTATCCTCAGGCCAAGGGATGACCAGCGGTCCGTGCAGACAATCGGGCTCAGAGGAAGGGGTCATCAAAGGAGAAATATTCATGAAAGAAAGGGTCGGTGTGGACAATCGAGCATAGAGGAAGGGTTTATCAAAAGAGGGGTATTCATGGAAGGAAAGGAGGTGTTGGTCAGGCGCGGGGTGTGATTCCCAGAGACAGAGTCATGCGGAAGAGGAGGGTTCATGACTTGTGCATGTGAGCGCGGGGGCAGCCAGGGTGCATGGGGGATGCTTGCAGGGTCAGGGAAGTGCCCTGATGATCGATCGTGAACAAGGAGACCATGGTACCTAAAATGGCTGTCGTGTATGTTCATACGTGAGTCTGAGCGTGTATGTTCATACGTGAGTCTGAGGAATGGGCAAGATGGCGCAGATGATGTTCAGTTCACGAACTAAAATTCCACATCTGCTTGGGCTTACTCGCTTTGATTCAACCTCTAAGGCTCTCACAAAGTTACATTGGTTGCCCTTTGGTAAGCGCATCCAGTTTAAGGCCTTGTGTGTTGCATTCAAGGCCATACACGGCAAAGGCCCAAGACAACTGTTGCAACTCTTTAGACCTTGCATCCCAGGCAGATCTCTGAGATCTTCTAACAGCGGTAACCTCTCTATTCCCAAGATTTCAAAAGTAAAGTGGGGAGGCAAAAGATTGTCTTATACCACCGCTAAACTTTGGAACTCCCTGCCCTCTTGCCTAAAAAACGAACATAATCTGCAGGAATATCTTAAAGACCTGGTTGTACTAGCGACATTATTGTTGTAACAACTGTCTTCTGGTGTGTCCAGCGCCTAGATACCTCCTGGTTATGTTGTACTTTTAAATGCCTCATTTCATTTCATTCTTCAGCATGAATGTTTTCAGGTGTTTGGTACTGCTTTTTGTTGAAGTTTGGAACTGCTGATGCTATGCACCTAAAGGTTTCGGAAGTAGGTTTTGGGATTGTAGCTAGAGTTTCCAAGGCATTCCATTACAGTTTTTTCCAGGAACATTCTAGAGTTCTTGGATGTAGTTGTTGTTTGGAATTGTGATCTCCAGGACAAATGTGGTGTTGAAAGATTAGGAAATATTGTCATTATATGGTAGGGTAGAGGTTGGAATGTGGCTTTGCACTCAGCATTGTCGAGAAATCTGTCAAGGGTGTGAGAAGCGGGAAAGTTTGCACATGGCTTTCATGGACTTATGTGCATTTGATCGAATCAACAGGGACAAACTTTGGTCCCTGTTGATATCAATAGGCGTGGATGTTTACTCTGTCCTTTTTATAAGAGACCTGCAGAAGGACATGTGCTCCACTGTAAGATACGGCATGAATGGCCACAGAACTCTGAACTTTGGGTTGGAGAGAGCGGTCAGACAGGGGTGTATTCTTGCTCCTTTTCTGTCCATGCATTATATTAGCTAACTTGAAATGGTTTTACTTCAGGACTCCAAGTACCCTGCACCTAGTGGGTGAAAGGCCCAGCTCGGAATTATTATGTGCCAAAGATGTGGATCTGCTAGCCCCCTCATCACTCCCTAGCAAATCTCACATTATAATAGCAGGCCCCAAATCTATGAAATCTTGCTGGTATAACAACTTCGGCAGTGAAATTACAAAGGTGCCATGTTCCCCCATTTGGGGGTCGAGTTTGATCAGAAAGGACCTTGGTCTACCGCTTTATCTATCAAAAAGCTCTCATTGATTAAATTCATTGCAGCAGTTTCTGATTTTATATCCAGGCTGGGCACTGAACTACTACCTACCATGCTTAAGATTTACCAAGCTAAATGCATCTCAGCCACTGCTCATGGAAGCAACTATGTAGATACTCACACCCTGCAAATGGTGGAAAATTATTTTGTTAGGCATGTGCTCTCTCTCCCCCAGAGTACCTTAAACGATATCGATCGCAAGGACCTTGGGGCATATTTACAAAGAATTGGTGTAGGGCAGCACTGCAAGTTATTTTGCTGCACTGCCCTACGCCAATTAAAAAGTACAGAAATGTATTGTATGTACAATATAGGGTGCATTCCTGTCCTCTCAGCCAGTGCTGGTGCACAAATTGCAGCTGTGCGCCAATGCAGGCCTCCTTGCACCATGGTGCAAATGTATCTGTGTTGTTGGCATGATTGTTTTTGTGCAGCAAGGGGCACCCTCCTGCACAAAAGCAATCACAAGATGTGTTTCCTCTTTCTATGCGGGCCGCAGAATGCAGCACAATTGGAAAGAGGAAAAAACAAGGAGAAATGTAAACATGCCTGTTCTGGGGAGGCGTATTTTTTTGGTGTTGCCCTAGATTCACGCTATGTTGTAAATCTGTGTTAGTGTCAAAACCCATGGGTGTTGCGTGGGAACACCCACAGAAACACCCATGGCACACATCCCTGCCGCAATGTAAGGCAATGCAGCGACTTGCACTGCATGGCCTTACACCTTAACTACAAGGCCATGAAAGGTCAAGTAATCTTACAGAGACCGAAAATAACTCCTCAGAGCAACCCTTCCACCATTTTCCAAAATGGTGGCTATAATAAAGGAAGAGAGACACATATAGAAATGAAACAAATAATAATGATTTTTAATCCTTTTATGTATACACCAAACATTGTTTATGATCTGAATATAAACAAAACTAATGTTTATCACTCTTATTTTAGACACATTTTTATAGTTCACTATTTATTTGTTTCAGCAATCACTCTTGGTACATTTGCAGGATGTTGAACATTTCAGAAGAGCATTTCACCAGGGACTTATGTTTTTTAGCACTGGATTTGTAAGTACGTGTAAGTTCTCTGCGTAGATAGACTTTAGAAATGTAGTAGGTTGTAGCACACCCATCAATAACTTTTCAACCAAATTCACACAGATATTTCTCTACATATGGATGATTCAAAACATCTACACATCTTCTGATCAAGTAGAATGATCTTTTAATGTGTACACACAGTGAGTATAACATTGGTGGAAGGTCACTTAGCGGGACTGATCCCTTGAACTCACTTTCCAAAAATCCTCAAATGTATGGCAGTTAGAACTCATTTTCAACACATGCACAAGGTATTTTTCTAACATCTTTAAAGTAACATTCTTCTTCTGCATCAGCAAATCCTTTTAGAAACTTCACACAGGTTCAGCAGTTAAAGTTCCAAGCTGTTTTCCAATTTTTCTCATGGTGTCATCACCCGTAAGAATTTGTGCCTTGATAAGAACACTGGGAATCTCTGGGTCAAGTGTCTTGTACAGTTTATGAAGCGGGATTCAGTGTCTTTTCTTGCTTGTTCTGTCGTGTATCCATAACTCTGACAATCCTTGATTTATGAACATTGCAACAAATCTAAGTAGCACAATAATAACATCTGTGCCATTTGACCATACAATGACTCAATTTGAACCATTTCGAACAGCCCACTCAACATGTGTCACAACACGAAGGTCAGCCTCCTCTAATTTGCTGTTAAGTTCTTGAACAATATGGGCCGCACATTTTGAATAAAAGTCTGCAGGCACCAACTCCTCATTGACCATCATTCCACTTACAATAATTGGAAATCCGTGTTCACTGAAGCATCAGCTATGTTTTAGCAAGTTAACATCTCCAAGTTAATCTTGTTCGATGTTGATGACCAGAATTTATCAAGTTGCACAAGTAAAGGTGTCAAATGTTTTTATACAGAAAAGGTCAATTTATATTGATATCTGTAGAACAGTCTGAACAACCTCTCCAAAGTTTTGTATGGATGAAATCTTGACCATTCACAATTGTGACATATAGTCCACAACAACAGCATTTTCCAATAAGGACACCTTTTCGAATTGAAATTCTGCATGTAATAGTTTTTTTAAAGCTTTTGTACGAGTGTGTGCTTTACTGGCTTGTTTGCGGCATCTCCATCAAATAATACGTTTGTTGGAAGAAGATCATGCAACAGAATATTCCTGATAAATTCACCCCTTTCTTTTGATACATCTATCTCCCTATGTGCTTGCAAAAGCAGCTTTTTTGTAACCTGTTTTGTAGTGGCTGATTGGACGAAACTCTTCCTAAGGTAATTACATTTGTTTTAGTGATTATTTCAAAAAGGTTTTTCTCTTTCAATACAAATCTCTGCTGCTTCAGTTCTGTGTATAGTTTTGATCAATGTTTCAGGATATGTAGTAGAAGTGTCTGTATATCGTTATCCACATATTGTTTGGTCATGAACTTGCTTAGTCATACATGCTCGGTCATTACAAAATGGTTTCCTTGCTGCTGCATTAAATGAAGAATGTTGTCAACATGTTTATTAAAAACTTTCCCCTCTCTTTCCCACAAGTACATGGTGAGTAACAATTTCACGATGGTCCGTTAGGTTTCAATTTGTCATCTCTCTGAAAACATTGCAAATAGTAAGGACTGCATGGTAAACTAGCCGCCATTGAGCAACATATTTACTTTTACCTGTCTGATCAACAATTCCCTTGGAGCTTTTCTTGGATCTCTAGATCATCTGATCCAGTTTCATGCCTGGATCCACAGCACTGAACCCTCCCCATGGTCTTTCACCACAAAATGTGTTTGGATGAATGTTTTGTGGAGGTATGGCTTTTCCACCACTAGCTTCTTTACTCTTTCCAAATACCAGGACCCATAGCTCGGTAGTATGTGCAATCAAATTCACAAAACGCTGTAATCAGTGACGCCACAGTGCAGCTCCCAATCACCTTTCACTGGAGCTATCATGTGTAAAACATTTCCCCAGGACTTGCAAAGTTCTGATTTGTCTTCAAATTCTTTGACAAGCTCTACAAAGTTGTTTTTTTATTTTTAAGGAGTGTATTGAACATTGCCTGGCTTTGCATTATGTCTTTTGAATGAAGTGCATGCTGTGCCTTGTCACTTCTGAGATAAGATATGCAAAACCTAATTTGTCATTCTTATTCCAGAAAGCATTCCAACGCAATGTTTCTATAGCCTCAGACATGATGAGCATACCTTGTAACTAACAAACATAATGAGTTCCCCTCAATACTGATTGGACAATTTGTCTTCCAAAGATTTTAGCCTCAATATGAACATTGTCAACACCAAATCCAATAAGATAACTTCCTGCACCCGCAACACATGTAGAAAACACCCATCATTGGATAAAGATCATCAAATTATACTAGATTGCTCATAAAAATGTCAGGGTCAATAGGGAAAACACCTTCATCGCAGAAAGTATGCATGATAGGCTGGTCTTCAAGCTGAGCATACACATTTTGGAGACTTTTTAGAGCTGTGTATACTGTCGTGTAGTTTGTGACTGGAGAGGATATTGCAGGTAAAAACCCAACCTTCTTCAATGGGACGGTCTTCTGGAAGATCAAGGCTTTTTTTTATCCTTCAGTCTGCACCAAATAAGCGATATGATAAATTCAGTTAAATCAGCTTTGCGGACAGCGGCATCAGGTAGAAACGTTTGATGGGTTATAGTGATTTTGATGGGTTATAGTGATTTTGCACACGTTGCCAAGGCAGTTGGGTTATAAGTTTGCAGCTTTGTTTGTTTATGCCTACAGCTGACAAAGCATATTTTCCACCAGCTACTTCATTGGTACAGTCTTGAAAAAGCACCATGGCAGTATCATGTGTCCTGGATGTTCCACACACTGCCTTCAAAGTCAAAATTAGCAGCAATTGTAAATCCTTTCTTGGTAAAGGGACTTGGAAGTGGTGCGCTGTCAGGTTCACAAGATTTTACAGCATGCGCTGCTAACAAGTTCCTGCTCCTTACTATGTCATTATAACTTGTTGATACACCAATACCTCCCCCAGTGCCTTGAGACCCTCATGGGTGAGCAGTGCGCTCTAAAAATTCCCTGATTGATTGATTGATTGAAGTGATTGGCTCGCAACTTTAGCACTTATCATAGATTGTGTGGGTAGTCATCATGAGAGTTTTATTATTGCTGTGGTATAATTCATAACACATGATTTTGAAAACACAGTACATTTGCACAGCAGATGCCTGTCAGTTCATAGGATTGTCTTCCACTTCTTCACTTATATCTTCAAAGCCATCATCAATGTTGTTGGCTTCTGTTTCGCACTCACAAACTTTAGTTTGTAATAGTTTTGCTCTGCTGATATGAAACAATGTTGCATAAAATGTTAAGACAACAGATTCTTGTTGACTCCCATGATTTGCAGAGCTTTGGGGCATCACAAAATGTGTCATTAAGTCCAAAATCCAAATCTTTCAGGATGTTTCTCAAAATGGTTCCTGCTGATTTTACTGCATCCAGTGATCTTATTTTAGCAGCAAGAACTTCAGGAATCAAATCAGCTGAGAATACCATAAGTGACTCATTCTTTTTATTCGACTGACGAAAAATACATTCTCATTGTATAATCTCACCAGAAAATCTTAATTTCATTATTATGGATCAATAGTTTCGTCAATGTTGACCATTGTTTCTCTGACCCATGAGTGTGATCCCATAGCCAGCACTCAAGAGTGGATTTAAAACTTAATTGCTTTTCAAAGAGTGCAAACTTTACTGAAGGATGGTGGTTACGTTGCTGCTAGGAGGTCATTGTACATTTATAATTTCCAATGTATGCATGCATGCAGCTCGGGTGGGCAGACAAATCCTCTGCAAATGCATTCACCTCACTATTTAGATCAGACACTTGGCTGAAACTTCATCTTGGAAGAAACTAGCTGTAGATAAGAACGTTTGCCATTTGAGACTCACATACTCTGAACTTTTGTTCTTTCATTAATCCCTTTGGCCCTTGTTAGGGCTAAACCACAGATAACACATTGAAGATCATCTGCTTTCTGATCAGTTGTTGGATGGGGATGAGGGGTAGCCATTGATCTTCTAAGTTGATGGGCATTGGGTTTGGTTGTCGTTACTTTCTCAGGAGACTCAGATTCTAGTTGTGATTCACTGGTTTCTGCTATTTTTTTACAATTGTTTTTCCAGGTTTTTTTCCATTGTATACATGTGTAGCATTTGCTGTTACAGTGATAAAATATTTGATCCTCTTCACCTATCAGTTTCAATCTTTTGTGAACTTCATCTGCTGTGTTTCTGCATCATCTCAAACTCACTTCTGTCCAGCCCCTGTTGATGTTAGCTTTTCTTTCGGATTAGTTTGGCATAAGACCCATTTTTCTTTGTTGAAGGAGATTTTGTAGCTAGCATCACTCTGGTAGGAGGTAAAGATCCTCTGCTACCACCCGCTTTGCTCATGTTTACGTATTTGAATCAACAGAACACCTGAATCAAAAACAATATTAAAATAAATTACAAATATGATGGCTAAAACATATCATTATAGAGCCGCCATTTTGGAAAATGGTGGCAGGGTTGCTCTGTGGAGTTCTTTTCTGTCTCCATAAGACTACTTGGCCCCCAAAACCTATGTTTTGCCACCAAAATGAAGTATATAGGCATCATGGTCCCTGAAATATTACATCATAACTGCAATACAGCTGCAATTTTTTAAAATGTAATCCAGAAAATTTTAGCCCTGATTAGCAATATCTACCCAAACTAAATTACTTCTCTAATGATACAAAAACACAAATCAAAAATGAAAATCTCTGGACAACCATTTTTTTACAGAAGGATGTTAGGGGGCCAGGACTAGTGTGTCCGGCAGAATGTATTGGTTCTGTAATGAACCTTGCAGTTCCAAAGACCTGAGGTCTGAGAGTACCCCCTTTTTCGAGACTCAATCTTTTTCACATGAGCGATGGTTTGAAGTTAACTAGCAAAACGATGTTTGGGTTGCTTACACTGAGGCTGTTAACAGTATCACAGAAACTTGTTGTAAATGTGTTGCCTTGAAGAGGTGGGCAATAAATTAGCAAGATGAAAATTGAGTCATTGGGGGTTAAATTTTGTTTTAGTAGGAGAGATTTACATTCAGGTGCATAGTAGTTATAAAGGTAAATGGTGTCTAGGGATTCTTTACATGAATTGGCATCTCCTCCTGCCCTTTTCTTTGGCCGGTTTTTCATGATAATCTGAAATTGGAGTGCTATTTCTCCATGGGTGACAGGGAGATGCTTCATCTGCTCACCGTCCTTTGGATATGAACAGCCAATCTAGTTGCAAGTTTGTGATTAGGTCATGTGCTTGATATATATTCTTCAATGTAGATCTTGCATTGATGAGAAGCACCTGTGATCGTTTGTTCTTAAAGGGAGACCTGTGAGCTTGGGTGAATGACATTGTCTAGTCATTAAGAGCTGCTCATGCATTTATCGCTGTAATACCTTTGGGAATGTCACTTCTCTCTGGTTGTAGTCCTGGGTTCCATCTGGGCAGGGTGTCTCACAGCATGCTTGAAGTGTTGTTGGTGCATCTCAATAGTGAGCTTGATGCTTTTTAGTGTTGTGAGTGACAAGAGGCTGTCATGATGACTGTAGATCAGAAGTCTTTATAGGTGTCCCTGTGCTGCGATTGATGTTACGTAACAAGCGCCCTTTGGCAGCATTAGAGGATTACTTTGGGGTATTTATTGATCACTTATTGTCTGTTGATGATTTTTTGCATTGCCAAAATAGAAGATGGCTTCAGATGAAACATAATAGGAACTTTGTGTGAAAAACTGAACTACAACTACCAAGACGCTATGGGATAATGGTGCTGTTACATGCAAGCAATGCATTGCTACCCACTTTCACTGATAATAGGCTCTCATGAGCCGCCCCCAAACTGACCAGCTTCGGAACACCTGCACACTTTGAATGGGATTATACCTGAGAAAATTGGAGGCATATTCAGCAACCCATAAATATTCTACACTGATGAGGGAGGATTCCCGAAACACTGATGTCTAGAGATGCGAATTAGAAAGACAGCATTAGCTGTAAAATAATATGAACTCTGTGTGAAAAACTGAACTACAACTACCAAGGCGCTATGGGGTAATGACACTGTTACATGCAAGCAGTGCGTTCCTACCCACTTTCACGATGAGTTGGTCTCTGGATTGCTTTGTCGTGACATAGGTTAGGTGTGTTTTAGATCTGTTCCTTGCCATTGCTGAGTCAGTTATTCAATAGTCATGAACGATTGACTTTGCTGATATCTCACCCCTCTTTTTATTAGGATTAGATGTTGCTTTGCTCTACCGGGACGTTTTCTGGCATATACATGTTCACTGTCCAAGTGGGTTTCTTCTAGTATGTCCTCGTGATTATCCATGTTTTAGTGTTTTTCATTCCCATGGTGGGGCATGCAGCACAAGTAGCTGTACATGCAAATTCAACAAGGTGTAGCATGCTGCTCGTCCAATAGTGCTCTTCAGTGTCTCCTCAGGGGGTTCGAAGTGCTATGTAAGTGCATCTGTGCAATACAACGCAATGTCTCCCTTCCTCCTTTCCTCCATTATGCTTTCTCCCTTTATTCTGCCCTAATTTCTTCCCACCATTCACAAGATGCTCCTTTTCAAAGTTTTTCGCGCTCCCTCATCTCCAGCTTTCATTTACTCTTATTTTTCACTCTTCAGTCAGTTCCTCTCCTCCTCTTCCTCCCACCCTTTCCCCCTCCTCCTTTCATTTTTTCCCCACGTTTGAACATTCTGTCTCACTTTTCCTTGCTTTGTAAATTCTACAGTGAAATGTCCGGAGGTGTGACACCAGAACTCGGCAGTAATTTGACAGCAGTGCAAAGCTCCAGGGACAATTCCCCAAGCAGATGTCACATACGTGCGTGTGCATAAAAAATTACTTTGCATGAATTACAGACACATTATTCAGACCGGCACACTCATAGCCATATCTGAAGGGCACTCAGGCTGGCCTAGAACTTTAAAAGCTGATGAACTGAACTCCACCGCATGGCAGGAGAGACATTCCACAGATCCAGTGGTGAGCACACTGCTTAGTCAAGAAAACACTTTAATGCATTTTAATTCAAGTACAATGTTGTTTTATCTATTTGCTGTAATTCAACATGTGTCTGTGTGAATTGGAGCTTCATGTATTCTACCCATAGAGTACGTATAAATCGTCAGCGTAGGAAAATGCTATGTCAGTACAACATTGAGTGGTGTACGTGTGTGTGTTTTTTCAAGAGGAGGTTGGAAGCTAAAAAAGCAGGTTGTAGTGGACTTTCGTTCTGTTTACTTTGCTTGCACAGTGCACATTACCGTAACTATCTGCCTCTAGGTACAAAGGCATTGAGTTGGGATACAAAGAGGATGGGTCTGAAGAAGGTGACATAGTCCAGGTTACGTAAAGGTATGGACAAAGTCAGATTACATACACTGAATAACTGAAGCGGCATAGTTAGAAAAAGACATGCTACAAAGTATAATGTACAGGAGGCATGTTTGTCATTTAACGTTCGGCACAACAGAGAAGGGGAAGCCTGAATCAGGGGTTTAGAACTGATGTCATCTGACACAACATTCTCCATTTCCATAGAATATCAGATCAACACATAAACGTAGCGTTGCTAGATTAGTTCAGGCTTGTATCATAACAGGAGGCCAGCGTGACACTGCTGTATGAATTCAACATGCTGTACTAATGAATGTGTGTAAAATATATAAGTGTTGTACTTGATGTTATGTTATTATGTTAAACAGGAGGTTATGTATCATAGTATGTTTTCCAGCTTCATTGACATCATATGGTGTCATCGTAGAATGTTCATGCTCTATATATGTGACGTCACTGTGGTTGTCTGACAGTTGACAGCTGACTTTCACAGTGGATGCAGTTCTTCTTCCTGTTGCTCAGCGGGCCCTTGTTAACGTATAAATAAAGTAACGTGTTACTTTTACTGTGGCTGTCTTATTGCCCACACTACAATTGGCGACGAGGGTTTTGAACCAACGAGGGCCTGCGGGCGAGATTTTTGAAGCGGATGTGGTTTGATTGAAGAAGCCCTCTATCTATGCGGAAATAAAAGGAAGAACTAAAAGGAAAATACACGGAGTAAGTACCCGTGTGGTGGTGGCTGAAGGCGCCGCATGTGAGAGGAGCAAACTGAATGTTTAAAAGAAGCGCGGCTGACACGCACAAACAACTAGAAGCGTAAAAATTACATTTTATCTTAAGCGCTGACTGCGAGCTAAAAGAATAACAGCGTATAACTGGTGTGTTGCAACGAAGGAAAATGAAGTAAAGAATTGGGTTCTTTTTGCTCACCAAAAGAATTGGCGGGAATTCCTGTCAGTGAGAGGCTGGAAATGAAGACGCAAATAATCACCTCAGCTGAACGCGTGAGGCATGTTGGGATAGGTAAATAAGAATGCTATTGGACGGCGGCAGCATACGTCATAGCGTGAACTGCGTGAGGCCATTTTGATTGTAGTTCGTGCCTATTCGGAGATATTGACGAGGCAAGTAACGAGCGCTTCTGCGCGTATGGAAAGCTGTTGTCTAGTAAAAGCAAAGGATGAAAGCAAGTAAGTCAGAAATGAATAAATAAGTAAAATGAATACTGACATGATAAGTTGGATTTGTAACAGAACGCGGAAAAATTGTGAAGGAAGAGAAGGTTTGGTCTGCAGTCTAGAACGTGAATGAATATACGAATTGTACCACAGTGACAAAAAGTAGTGCAGACAATACAACGTAAAGGATCAATATATAAAGGATATAACTTTAAGAAATACCACATAAAAAAAAAAAAATACAACCTAAGGAAGTATGGCTGAAAGTAATAACATATGTGCACCACCACGTTTTCTGGATGAGCCTGGGAAACCCACAATGTAGTGGAAGAAGTGGGTTAGGGCATTTGAAAATTACATCGTATCCATCGATGGGAAAGCATTTGATGCAGAGAGGAAATGTTCTTTGCTATTTGGGTTGCTAGGTAGAGCTGGGCAGGACGTATTTGACAGCCTGCCCGAATATGAAAGTCCACCAGGAACTTTTATACCGTTAAACGAATATCAGGAAGCTTTAAAGAGGTTAGAGAAACAATTTGATGAGGAGAATAACATTATGGTGGCTAGGCACAAGTTTGCTCTAAGGAAACAAGAAGAAGGGGAAACGGTTGATGAGTATATAGCTTGTTTAAGGATCCTTGCTGTGGAATGTGAATTTGAAGAAATGACTGATGTGTACATAAGAGATCAAATCGTTTTCTATTGCTATTCAAAAAAGGTGCAAGAAAGATTACTGGCATGCAAAAGACCAACCTTGCAAGAGGTTATAGATATTGCAAGGGGAATCGAGAGGTCACTAGTATCTACTAAGGAACTATCACTTGCAGGAAATAACACAAATGTATTTTATTTGCAGGATAAAAAGAAGGGTGAAGGCAAAAGTTATGAGAAGAATTGGGGTGAAAGAAAGGTAGGAAGTAAAAACCTGAGTTGTTTCAGATGTGGGTCTACAGAGCATTTAGCTGATAATAAAAGTTGCCCCGCAGTTGGTAAAAAATTTATCAAGTGTAAAAAGTATGGTCATTATTCCTCTTTGTGCAAAACTAAAAGAACGAATAGTAATATGAACCTAAACACTGTGGGAAGTTTTGATGAAGAAATGTGTGCAAATATTGTCTTGTATGTTGAGATGGTGCATGGTAAAATAAAGGGTCCTATTGGTGATGTAAAGATTGGGGAGGTTGAGCTGAAGTTCACTGCGGATTCTGGATCCCCCATAACAACCATCTCAGATAGCCTATTTAATGAGAAGTGGCAGAATGTAGAGCTCACTGAATCAGATGTTAATCCCAAAGCGTTTGGGGAGAAGGAAATAAACATGTTGGGATATTTTAATGACACTGTCTGTTTCAGGGGAAGAACTATAGAAACTAAAGTCTATGTAGCAGAGAAAGGGAAAATATTAGTGGGATGGAGAGATCTAGCCCAGCTAGGAGTCATTTTGAAACCTGGTGCCAAAGACCCAATTGTCTTGAGTGAAGACTGGGTTAACAGTGTGAGTATAGAGGGGGATAAGGGAGATTTGACAACAACACTGGATAAGTATAAAGATGTATTTAAAAACGAAATAGGATGTGTCAAGGGTTTCAGTCATGACATTAAATTGAAAGAAGGAGCCATACCATGTAAGCATAAAGTGAGGACTGTTCCTTTATCTGTAAAAAAAGAATTGAAGGAAGTACTTGTGAAATTAATGGAAGAAAGAGTAATTGAGGAAGCGGATGAGTCTGAATGGGTTTCAGCCATTGTTGTTTCCAAGAAAAAAAAAACTGGGGACATTAGGTTATGTGTGGACCTGAGGTCACTAAACAAAAATATAATTGTAAATTGTCACCCCCTACCAAAAATTCATGACATACTCCAGTCAGTGTCTGGTTCAAAGTACTTTTCCTTAATAGACTTGAGAGCTGCATATCATCAAGTTTGTCTATCTGAGAAGTCTAAAAAATTAACTACCTTCATAACACCATTTGGAGCGTATAGGTATGTGCGGCTCCCATTTGGATTAGCATCCTCCTCTGGTGTTTTCCAGAAACTGATGGACAACCTGTTTGGGGGAATGAAAGGGGTAGAAGCTTTTCAAGATGACATTCTTTTGCATTCAGCATCTGAGAAGGAACATGTGACACTAATTGAAAAGGTACTGGAGGTTCTGAAAAAGAAAGGCATGACAGTATCAAAGGACAAATGCAAATTTATGACGAAAGAAATTGAATATCTGGGTCACATCTTAACAGCAGAAGGTATCAAACCTAAACAAGATCTTGTTCAGGCCATAAGGGAGGCCCCGGAACCCAAAGATAAGGCGACCCTAAAATCATTCCTTGGCCTCAGTGAATATTATGCCAAGTTCATACAGAAATATGCAGATAAGGTGGAACCACTAAGAAAAATGTTAAAAAAGAATGCAGCATTCAAATGGGGGAACGAGCAAGAACAGGCTTTTAAAACCATCAAAGAGGAAATAGCACATGCTTCTGCTCTGAAACCATATAATCCAGAATTGGAGAATATAGTAACTGTGGATGCCAGTGCTGAAGGAATTGGCGCGGTGTTCTGTCAGAAAGAGGGATGTAAAGAAAACACTATTGCCTTTATATCTAGGAGGCTGAATGAGACGGAAACAAATTACAGTACGATTGAAAAAGAAACTTTAGCATGTGTATGGGCTGTGCACAAGCTTAAAGACTATTTATGGGGGAAATGTTTCACTCTGGTTACTGATCATAAGCCATTGACATGCATGATGGACGGTGAAGGTAGAGGTAATGGCAATGCCAGTTCGAGACTGATAAGGTTGATTTCAAAGTTACAAGAATTTAATTTTAAAATAATACACATAAAAGGGGGCAAGAACAGTAGAGCAGACTGCTTGTCACGTTTGCCCATACGGAGTCAAAAAGAGGAGATGCAAGATGATACAGAGTGTGTGGTGGCGCTCATTGATGCTACAATGATGTGTGAGGGATCCATAACTGAGAAAGAATGGCAGGAGAGCATGGCTAAGGATACCATATTAGCAAAAGTAAACGATTATGTGCGATCTAAATGGCCACCCATAAGAAACATGCCAAACGAGCTGAGAAGTTATCAGCAAGTAAGTGAAGAGCTAACTTTAGAAAATGGTTTTCTGAAAAGAAGTGAAGTCTTTGTGCCACCATATGGAATCAGACAAAAAATCATAAAGCTGGCACACAGGGGACACCCGGGGATCACCGCAACTAGGAACATTATAAGGATGCATTATTGGTGGCCGGGTGTGGACAATGAGATAAGAAACTACATAGATATGTGTGAGCAATGTCTAAAGTCTGATAAGCATTGGAGGATGGAAAAGAACGAACTACAAAAAGTTGAAATCCCAGATGGGCCATGGGCCAAAATTGCAATTGACTTCGCAGGACCATTTAATTTGTTGCCGAATGACTGCAAATACTTGATAGTATTGACAGACTACTACTCTAAATGGGTAAGTTATAAATTTGTGAATGCAGTAACCACAAATGTAGTCATAAAATTTTTGAGAAAGAGGGTCAACCTAAAATCCTGGTGTCAGACAATGGTTCGCAATTAGTTTCCAGCATGATGAAGGAATTTTTAGAAAACTACGGTATTGCTCATGAAAAAACACCACTGTATAGTCCTAAGAGCAACGGCCAAGTCGAGAGAATGAACAGGTTCTTCAAAGAAGGGGTTCAAATGGCAGTTGCAAATAAGATGGATGTAAAAGAGTTCATAAGGACGAAGATTAATGCGTACAACAATACGCCCAATGAGACTACTAGACAAACTCCATTCTTCTTGATGAGAGGTAGAGCATGTAACAACATCATGACACCCAAAATGAATGGATGGAAAGAAACTGATGTCGAGTCGACAGAAATACGTGAGGAAAAGCTCAAAGTCAAAGAAAAGATTGAAAAAAAGCAGATGAAAACCAAGGCATACTCTGATATGGTAAACAGAGTGAAGGAAAAATGTGTGACACCAGGAAAATGGGTGTTGGTAAGAAAACCTGGATCAATATGTAAGGGTGAATCCAAGTTCAGTAAACCCATGAGAATCTGTCAGACTTCTAGTGGTGCGGTGTTCATAGAAGGCGAAGGATGGCGTAGCAAAGACGATGTGGTAAGACTGAAACGAGGTCAGGAGGAGATAATAATGAATAATCAGGAAAAGGAGGAATGGCTTGGGTATGACAGTGTGCTTGAGTGGGAAGACATATCTGACCAGTCACATGCTTCTGCAAGACCCAGTTGTTCGCCGCTGTTGGGAGAAAAGTCTAGCAGTTCAAATGTTGAACTTTGTGACATTGTGACATCCCGGGAAGCCTCTGTAATGTACCCAACCCCGGAAGAAGCTAATTCCTCCACAGCATGCATGGGGGACATTGCACCTACACCTGTGGTGGGTATAACATCCAGAGGGGGTAGAGTTGTCAACTTGCTAAAATGATTCCAGGACCATGTAATGGAGTAGAGACTGTTTTGTTTCCAAATGCGAACAAAGGGAGGTGTTGTACTTGATGTTATGTTATTATGTTAAACAGGAGGTTATGTATCATAGTATGTTTTCCAGCTTCATTAATTGACATCATATGGTGTCATCGTAGAATGTTCATGCTCTATATATGTGACGTCACTGTGGTTGTCTGACAGTTGACAGCTGACTTTCACAGTGGATGCAGTTCTTCTTCCTGTTGCTCAGCGGACCCTTGTTAACGTATAGATAAAGTAAAGTGTTACTTTTACTGTGGCTGTCTTATTGCCCACACTACAATAGGTTAGACAAATCCTCTCCCATTAAGGTCACGTAAGTAAACCTGTGTTCCCGCAGCGTGACATACTTTGATCTTAGAACAAGTGGCCGACCTGAAAAGGTCGAGTTCATAAAAGGCAGAACAACAAGCGTTTCATACGAGGTAAGACAGTTTCTATATCCTCTGTTCACATTTGCATTATTGGCCACCTGGATGTATACACAAGTCTCTATAGAACTCCCACCTATAGTGTTGCCTGTGACTAGAATTAGATCCTGGAATATTGAGAGCGCCACTGAAGACCAAGGAATGCTCAGGGCCGATAATGGCTGATATAGGCCTTCAACTCTAACATTCCACTCTTTATTTCTTAATTTTTTTCTGCTTAATTTAAAACATTCCACCCTCAGTGAGTGGAACGTTGTATGTGGGCTATAATATGCATTTTAAAACCTTCAAAGCTCCCCTCACATTGTTTATAAGGCAGAACCTGAATCATCAAGGCTGCCTTCTAAGTGTAAACGTTCTTAGCAAAGGTTGGATAAGCTTCCCTACCAGGAGCTGTGTACAAGGAGGAACTATTGACATCCCTGATCTATATACCTCCTCTAAAAGCTTCCTAAGGCTAGTACAACTGGCAAATCATAGGGGCATATTCTCAAGGACGCATCTCCGATTTAGCGGCTCTTTTCCTTCACCATAGTGGCAATAGATTTATCACCCTATTCACAAGCCTGTGCTAACAGCCGACATCGTCAGTTTACCTGCGTTAGCTGCCGCAAAAAACCTTGCCAAGGCTGACAGTGACAACTAACGCTAATCATATGCAGAGTAGGCGTTCCCCTGCAAAAACTCACGATAACACCACTTCGCGATATTCTCAATGACCAGCCAGATAGGCGATGCGGTCCCAAAACAGGTGATAAGGCACGTTAGGAGCAGGGACTTAAGACCTGCTTTTTTCTGGACTTAAGTAGGACGGAAACCTGCAGTATAAAGGGAGCCCATCACACAAACTCTTTGGCTTCTGATTTGGGTAGGTGACATTGCATAATTATTTTCAATTTGAAATGCTTGAAATTTTCGCAAACATTACGCAAAATATAATTGAGTGGTGTCCTGCGTGAAAACTTAACAGGAGGTGTGCTCTTGCATACAAAAGGCACATGAGAAGCTTGCACAATCTATTTTCATAGAACTCCAAAAGTCACATTATGAACCAGTGGTAAAGTGGCCAGAGTCCTAAAATCAACAACAACAGGTCAGGAATAAATAGGAGGAAGAAGCAAAACATTTGGGGATAACCCTGCAGAAAGGGCCAAGTTCAACAGTGTGCTCTCGCATACAAAATAGGGAAAGGCGACAGGAGTAAAACCCATAGACCGAGTTGAGATCTGGGTGTACATGTATTTAGACAACAATATCTCAACCAGATTCAATAAGCAGGACAAACAGAGATATATGTACAAGACATTGTGAGAGCACAGGAAAAAAGATAGAGAGACTATACATTTTAGTTTTTAGAAAGTGCATTTAGCATCATATATTTTGGAAAAAACATTCCATACAAAACAGTTGGAACAGCACTGTGAGCACGAAGTGCGAAGGCAATACAGGGGGCTTTGTGCACTAGTGATAGTGAAGCAAAGAGTGACGGCGCGAGTGGCAAATGGGTATGTACAGCGAAGGACGCAAGGTGAAAATGTGAAAAAACAATATATACAAAGGCAATGGTTCTTCCCCAAACAATGAGTAATAATTATTAGTGTTAGAAACCAAAGTTGATGGTGCGCCACAAGTCGCGCTGTAAAAAGTATCGATGGCATTTCGATCCTATTTAGTTCAGGATATTCATCAGGAGCTGGTTGCCCGTTCAAGTAGTGCTGTGTGGGGAGAAGAGGAGCGATGAGGACCGGGCAGTGGGCAGGGGACGCGATGTGGCTGCTGAGGTGGGGGTGCAGGTAAGGGCCGGGGTGTAGGAGCGCAGTTTATAACTAGGGAGGCAATGCGCAAGGAGGGAGTGTTGGGACAAGGCATCAATTGAAGTGGGACAAGGCACTGGAAATAGTTGCCATGTCAGCGTACCAAAGGATCCTAGGGAAGTGAGCAGGTCAATGACATGAGAGTGTGTTGGAAAAAGAAGAAGAACCGCAGATCCTAGAGTGGGCGGTGGGGAAGGGAACTTTATATATGTTGCTGTGAGGTGGGGGTCCGTGGCCACGACTGAAAGGAGGTCGAGGTATTGTCGAGTGCCTTGTCCCACTTCAATTGATTTATTTATATCACGTATAAAGCGCGCTGTTACCAACCGGTGTCCTGGCGCTGAAGTGGTAGCTCCCTGAAGATTCAAACCTCCCAAACTAGAGAGTAAAAAGCCATGTTTTCAGATTTTTTCTGAATGCCAATAGGTTCATGTTTTGTTTGAGGGCCAGAGGAAGGGCATTCCAGGCCTTCGCTGCTCCCCTGACGAAGCTTCTGATTGATGCCTTGTCCCACCACTCCCTCCATGCGCCTTGCCTCCCTAGTTATAAATTGCGCTCCTACACCCCGGCCCTTCCGTGCGCCCCACCCCAGCAGCCACATCACGTCCCCTGCCCACTGCCCGGTCCTCATCGCTCCTCTTCTCCCCACACAGCACTACTTGAACGGGCAACCGGCTCCTGATGAATATCCTGAACTAAATAGGATCGAAATGCCATCGAAACTTTTTACAGCGCGACTTGTGGCACACCATCAACTTTGGTTCCTAACACTAATAATTATTACTCATTGTTTGAGGAATTTGTATATATTGTTTTTTCACATTGTCACCTTGCGTCCTTCGCTGTACATACCCACTTGTCAATCGCGCCGTCACTCTTTGCTTCACTATCACTAGTGCAGAAAGCCCCCCTGGGTTGCCTTTGCATTTCGTGCTCACAGTGCTGTTCCAACTGTTTTGTATGAAATGTTTTTCACAAAATATATGATGCTAAATGCTCTTTCTAAAAACTAAAATTTATAGTCTCTCTTTTTTTTTCCTGTGCTCTCACAATGTCTTGTACATATATCTTTATTTGTCCTGCTTATTGAATCCGGTTGAGGTATTGTTGTCTAAATACTCGCATACAAAAGGCACATGAGAAGTTGCACAATCTATTTTCGTATAACTCTAAAAGTCACATTATAAACCTTGATAGAGCAGGCGTGCAGCCACATCTAATTTCACAGAACCCGAGAGACATTTTGGTTTCTAAACAGTTTCCAGCCAGCAAAAATTACAAGGAATCCATATCATAAGGCTAACAAAATTTATGTGAAACCCAGTACGCAAGATATTCTCAAGATTAACTTAGTGGAAGCTTTTTTGCCATGGCCTCATTACCAATGGAGCTAAGGAGTCCAATATTTCCATTACAAGAGTATAATGTAATTGGAATTGACTTTCCAGCAGCTGCGAAGAAATGTGAGGAGCCTTAGAATTGGATATTGATGAACCGCAGTTCTCTGGGGTCTCCTGAACTTATATTTCAGCAATGAGATGGGGCAAGAGGATGATGGGATGCAGAACACTGTGATGAAGTCAGCCATCGGTTATAAACAGTGCATTCTCTCTAATAGGGTTGTTGTTAATAAGAGACATTTCAATACAAACTGCTTCCTTGCACATTTCTCTGTTGTAAGGCTATGAAAGGAATTCCTATTACTGTATTTCTCTGTTCTGCACTTGAATGTGGAATGCTAAATGTATTGTGTTCTTTATAGCAGAATTACATCCTGTCACTTTGTCAAAAGTTCAGGCCGAAGCCCTCCATGCAAAATGTGTACCAAATCTGTCTGCGTACAAGCATTTGTGGACTACTGGCTCAGTAGGGTAATGAATCCACAGTAGTGTTTGTGTTTGATTCTGTGGTATCAGCCTTTCACCCATCCTAGGTTGATTAAAAGAGTTTCATTGAGTTGGGTAATAATAAACTAATATCATCAAGTGATGTCATTTGAGATTTCATCAGTGATCATTGAAGATGTCATGAGTGATGTATATGTGAGGTCATAAGCAGTGCATGGTGTGGCTTCAAGTTATCGTTAGTTCAGTAAACTATCACTGGTAAATTTCAACAATTGTTTTTAGTTAAAAAAATGTATTTTTCAGATTACATGTTCACCTAATTATAACCTCACATTAACTTTTGTTTGATAAGGATATCTCTCGCTCTCTCTCTCTCTCTCTATATATATATATATATATATATATATATATTCACTGAAAAAACCATAGGTTATAGACCATATATAGTTAGGAATTAGCATTTAGAAAACCTTATTTTACTCACACAAAACCATTGAAATTCCATATATAGTTAGTTGCACTAACTATATATCGCGCACCCGCAATCCACTGCTGATGATGTCACATATTACATCATTCATGACATGGTCAGTGACATCACTGATGACATCACTGATGACATCACTGATGACATCTCAAATGACATCACTGATGACAACATCCAGTGATTATGTGTTTCTGTAAAGTTTAAATATGTTTTACATATTGAAGAATGAGTGGATGTATAAGTGTCTGAATGAAGGTTTTAGTAGGTGCGTGATTGACTGTATGAGTGAGTGATTAAATGCGTCTTACTAAATGCACGGGTTAGTGACTAAACTGTCTGAAAGTGTGCATCAGCATGTCTGTTGTTGTGCAAGCTGCTGCATGTGTTGATCAGTAGCTATATAAGTAGCTATATGGGTTATTGATTGGTTGCAAAAGTATTTGTATGGGAGACTGAGTGTGTGTATGGCTGGCTGGGAGGTGTGTGACTCTGTGCAGATCAATGTGTACTTGTATCAGTGATTCTATAAGAGAGTAAGTATGTGTTAGTATATGTTTGAAAATGTAAGGTACTCTATGTTTAACTGTGTAGATTAGAAAATGGAACTGTGATTGATTCTTTACAGGACTGACTAGGTGTGTGAGTAACTCCATGGATGAGTGGCAGAGTGTGAGTGTCTGTATAGGTGTATGAGTGCATATGATAGTGTTGTAAAGATGAGTGATTGTATGTATGAATGATTGTATGGGTGAATGAGTGAATGTGTGTGTAGACGTAGGAATCAGTGAGTGCGTATGTAGTAACTAGTATTGGTGTGTCAATGGTTTCAAAAATTATACTCTGTATTTAACACTGGGTGTAACAGAGGTTATATTAAAGTGTGAGGAGATGCATTGTATTGTCACATTAATGATATCATCATTGATGTGACCATTGATGTCAAATGAGATATCATCAGTGATGTCATTTGAGATGTCATCAGTGATGTCATCAGTGATGTCACTGACCATGTCATGAATGATGTAATATGTGACATCATCAGCAGTGGATTGCGGGTGCGCGATATATAGTTAGTGCAACTAACTATATATGGAATTTCAATGGTTTTGTGTGAGTAAAATAAGGTTTTCTAAATGCTAATTCCTAACTATATATGGTCTATAACCTATGGTTTTTTCAGTGAATTTTCAAGGTTTTGTAAATGCTAATTCCTAACTATATATGGTCTATAACCTATGGTTTTTTCTGTGAATTTCATTGGTTTTTTAACAGCTAATATCTGTAGCTGTAAAATGTATTCTTCTTTAAATCCAAAAATATATTTTATATGTTTATGAATAATTTGTTTTTTTAATATTTTTTTTTCTACGTTCCCGCTTCGCGAATCGGGAAGCTTCCCGTTAGCTGACCTTGATGCCGCAAAATAGACCGCGAGCCGGTAAACGTTTCTTTACCGCAAGTGCCGCGTTAGAAAACAACATCGTGACGCCTCCCGTCCGCATGACGTTCCACGTTGTCGCGTGATACGTCATATGACGTGCTACGTTAGCGAACTGGTACGCGAAGCGAGTCGCAAAGCGCAGGTTTCTGGAAGCAAACCGTGAGGCCCTGCAAAGCGCTTAACGTAAACACAGCAAGTCATGTGACTTGGTAATAACACTTTTCATTGGTTCATTTCACTTTTGGTTTCCTAATGATGTAAGACTAGGTCATATAATCTAAAATGAACACTTTTGATTGGTTGAGAACTCTTGTTTTTCCCAAATGATGAAAATCCCTCCTTCTTTCCTCACTCTGACTTTCATCATTGTGAGAGAAAGACCCTTTGTGATCACTGAGCAATGGCTTCTTTAGTAGCTTCAGCTGGTGCTTCCCCACCACCTCCACCACATCCAAGGAAGAGTGGACCACCTGCTCAAGTTATAATTCAACAAGAAGAGGAAGAAGAGGAACAGGACGACGAGCACGAAGAGAGGCAGTTTTTGCCTGAGCAGCCCAAGACGTCTCACCGGAAAGAAAACTTCATTTGGCAATTTTTTAAAATTCCCAAAGGTCAGAAAAAAGTAAATGCAAGATACGTAACTTGCCTTATATGTCAAGATAGACTGTCCAGAGGAACCGAGAAAAAATACAGTTTCGGAAACTACACAATGCATCGCCATATGACTAGGTGGCATCCTAACAACTACAGTGCTGCACAGTTTCGGAACGACCTAGATAATCTCCCTATTATGGCCAGAAGATCTGTTGTACCTGAAGTAACGGGACCAGAGGGCAGGGAGATGGTGCCAAATATACAAATGAAATTTGGTGAAGTAAAACACATCTGCGTATTTTGCGATGGATTCATTTCCTACGGAGAAAGAAGCATCACTCTGATCAACAGAGCTATTGACTATCATATGCAAGTTTGTACGAAACGCCCAAAATAATAAATACTTCTTTTTTTGTTTTGTTGCTCCTGTTGAGCCCTTTACAGTGAATCGTTTTCATTGCCCCCTCCAAGAAAAACCCCAAAAAATATAAAACTGTTCAGAAAAATTCAAAAAAAGTAAAAAAATGTTCCGAAAAATAATAAAAAAAATATAAAACAACAAAAACAATAAAAAAAAAAGTTCTTTTCAGAACTACCTCCCCGTTATTAAAAAATTGGTACAATATTTGGAACTGTGCCAACCTCTATTTCTCTTAGTTTGCTTCCCAGTTCGCTCGCCGGTACGCGAACCGGAAGCGAACCAAAAACAGTAAGTATAAGGGAAGGAAACAGACACTTATGTTAAAAGAAAGACAGCTATAGGGGAGTAAACTAGAGATACTATTACCCGTAATCCACTGCTGATGATGTCACATATTACATCATTCATGACATGCTCAGTGACATCATCAGCAGAGGATTGCGGGTTTTTTGGCAACGTGCCTTATCCACGGTTTAATAACGCTGCCTTTTGCTTTATATAAGTTTTCAAATTGTATGAAATATATACCAATAGGTCGTTATGAACCTTTAGGTAGTGCTTTTCTTCATGAGGTCTGGTCGCTTCCATACACATACAGATGTTTCAAAGATGATCAAGAAGTTTATCTGAATGGAGAGGAATGCACTGAGACGCCAGATCATTCACTAATGTGTAGGCACATACAGTTACACGGTTCATGCAACAAACACCGACCAAATATGGCTTGCGTGTTGCAAGGCACGCCAGTTCCTGCTATCATCCCCACGTTCAAGTTGTTGGAAAATGGTAGTTATTTGATGCTCAATAATGAAGATTGTTCTGAGTTAATTAAAAGTATTCCTTTTATCGTAACAGTAAGTGAACGGGTTATTTGCTGCAGAAATGTTCTATTTCCTCCCACACATGAACATAGGGAGTTTTCAATCTGGCCACAAATACCAACCTTGGGAGCACATTTCAACGGCATGGCAAGAATAAGAGCTCTTTTGTCTCAGAGAGAGGTGGCCTTGAGTTCGGCCCGTGAAACTTTCGTGCTTCACATAGCGAACACCCGTACAGAGGTGCAGACCCTTTTCAATTAAGATTTGCCTTTCAATTTCAGCAAGATGGTTCCGACTATCTTTAACGCATCCTCCACAAAGGCCCTGGCGCACTTTTTTAAAGTTGTTACCAGTGGTCTCGTGACTTCATTTGAGAAAATCTTTGGAGTCATCCCTGCTTCCTTTCATTATATTTTCTCCACTCTGCTTCGTGGATTGGCATTTTTACTTGCATTACCAGCGGACGTTCTTGTGCTTTTTTAAATTTTTAAATATGGATGTCCCTCCTATGCAACCTCCCACCCTGCAGATGCTGACACTGTTCCGCAATCGCATGCTAGAATATTATGGCACAATGCCGTTGGCGATATTAAGCACGGCATATGGATTATCTTTTCGATTCTCCTACTTCACCTGTGTCCAGCCTGTATTTCACTGCCTGACCTGTGATTTCGATTGGGCCATTGATTTGTGTCTCTGCGGACCGGTTTCTCCTGACGTCGACTTTAATCAGCTGATGACTCCTATCATTACTCACGAGTTGGTTTGTCCTGGCGAAAGGATTATGGCTGTGGCATTGATGCATGGACTACTTGGTCCCTGGAATTTACTGGCGGCAGCACAGTCTTTCTTGGAACAGAGCTTTCTTGAAAACCCACCGAGCTGTCCTCTGATGGTGATAGAGGATCCGGTGCTGGGAGAGCACGTATGTTCTTTTCCGCTTTTAAATTGGATGGCTGAACTGTTTTCGGATGAAGACGGTGACTTCCTATTGGAGGCTGTTGCAGCTTATTTTGCATACACAGTTATGTCATAGACCTTTTTCATGTTTGATATGCTGAGTACTAGCATTTCATTGACAATTCATTGACTTATTTATCAAGTTTTTATTATTTACCTTGCCTATTGGCGTAAGACTCGATAAAGTACTTGGCTGTTTTATTTTTCTTTAGCATTAAATTTTCCTAGTTTTTAATGCTTTACCTTGCGGACCGTCCACATATAAACTTGCAATCTACTCTCATGAGATGGCACTTCTATTATCTTATTCAGTTCGTTTCCGGATCATGGGGAGGTGTCATCTAGGTCCTGGATATCTTTACACCGTGTTAAGTTAGCATGGGCTCATTACCGGTTTAAACGCCATTTTTCCTTTTTTGCAACTTCTGCACACGACACTTAGTTGTTGCTTTAGCTTTCCACCTAGTAGTTCATCGTGGTTTACATGAGAATAATATGTTATTGCTCTACTATCTGCTTTGCTTGTTAAACTATATCTGTACAGCGAGTGCTAAAGTTTCAAGAACAACACGATACAGAATTGTTATGAGGTCTGATCTCCACGACTTCATACTCATAACATAAGTGCAACTTCTGCCAATTCTGGGCATGAGGCGGGTTTTATATTGCTTTGCCGAACACACATACACAACAGTTGATGCGGTTCACATGAAGAGAGAGCTGGTGTATGCTGATGTGATTCCTTCAAATCTAAGACACTAAAGTATGGGCACGCCCTAAACCAACACAAAGAGACCTTCTTAGCAAATAATATAATATGTGTATTAGGGAGGGTGAGATATAAGCAGCCGCGGGCCGTGGAGGGAGTTACGGTGAGGCAGGGAGGCGGGGAGGGGGAGAAGCAGGGTGGAGCCCTCTCTACCTTGCCCCTCCCCCTCCCCGCCTCCCTGCCCCACCGTAACTCCCTCCACGGCCCGCGGCTGCTTATAAGTGTTGCTAACTCTTATTCATTTACAGCATGTTAACATACTGTCACCATTCGCTTTTTATGTACTAGTAACTATGCTGGTAATTTTGCTACTGATAATATGTGTACTTGTATTCTCCACCCTGCTTCTCCCCCTCCCCGCCTCCCTGCCTCACCGTAACTCCCTCCACGGCCCGCGGCTGCTTATAAGTGTTGCTAACTCTTATTCATTTACAGCATGTTAACATACTGTCACCATTCGCTTTTTATGTACTACTGACTATGCTGGTAATTTTGCTACTGATAATATGTGTACTTGTATAATCTAAGATACTACGCCTCAGAAGACGGCATTAGTAAATAAACATTTCAAATACACATGTGTTCTTCTTAACTCCATGTTCTGGTTTCTAAGAAATATATAACGACCGACTGTTCATGAGTTCCACGTATCCTGAGGTACTATAAGTTCATATTCTGGATTGTCTAAACATTGAGAGTTTGTTATATCCAATGTGACACTGTACCTAGCTTGCTAAGGAGTTTTTGATTACTAACGTGAGTTTTGGGACACCCTAATTCGCCGAGGTTCCAATCCTCTGTCCACAGTTCTGTGTGAGAACAGAAACCCTGCGACAGGGGCACCCCCGACCCTTGCTGGAGCTTCATCACACTTGCGATACAACTCCAGCAATGCGCCACCTTTACGGCACAGATACATCACGCATCTGTGCTGTTTTTGCCCCATGATGCGCCGCATTGTAAATGCAGCACACCATAGGTGACGGAACAGCGGCACAGAATGACTAACACATCCCTGGTGATGCGCCAGTCATCATAAATGTATCCCTATGCTTCTTATCTTGTTAGAGATGAACCGCCATATGTATCATCAAAGTTTTTTGCATTTCCTAAATAGCGAACTTTAAGGAATAAATAGCGATTCTTTACCATTCCTAGTTTGCGATTAGCTATTTGCTAATTACAAATTACCCATTCATTTCCTTCATTTCCATAGGGCGGTTGGACTCACTTTTAGCTCGAACGGCTGAATGGATTTGCACGAAACTTGGCAAAATTGTAGGGACTGGTAGCCTGATGTGCCTTTGCTATGTCTCAAGATATATGCTCCAGTGGTTTTTACGAAAATTAACTTTGAAAAATATATATTGGGCTACATTGGCCTATATATATGTTGGAGCCCAAATGTAGCCCAATGTAGCCCAATGAAGCCCAATGTAGCCCAATGTAGCCCAAAGATGGCCGCCAGACACACAAAAAAACAAATGTAGCCCAAATATCAGCCAGATGTAGCCCAACTATAGCCCAGTGACAGAATGACCAATCCGCTTCGCAAACCTCCGTTACGCGAGGCGGAGCGCTGTTACAGATATATATCTTTTTTTGAACGTTAATTTCTCAAAATCCACTGGAGCACATATATTGAGACCTAGCAAAGGCACATCGGGCTACCAGTCCCTACAATTTTGCCAAGTTTCGTGCAAATCCATTCAGCCGTTCGATTATTATTATTATTTTTTTTTTTTGCCCCGCGGGGCCCTTTTAAAACCTCCACATCAAACCTAGGGGGTCAGCGAGGATCTACTATTCCCCCTTATGGTCATTTGCCCCTTCGCTTTGGCCTCCTCTTGTCTCTCGATCCTACTGAGAGACAAGATGGCGGCCGCTACGGACTGTTTGGAATGTTGACAGACGCCAGAGAACCAATCAGCTTCGCTTCACAAAGCTCCGTTACGCGAAAAGTACGCGTCCTGGGCCGCTGCCCGGTCCGCTGTTACAGATATATATCTTTTTTTAAACGTTAATTTCTCAAAATCCACTGGAGCACATATATTGAGACCTACAAAAGGCACATCGGGCTACCAGTCCCTACAATTTTGCCAAGTTTCGTGCAAATCCATTCAGCCGTTCGGGCTAAAAGTGAGGCCAACCGCCCTATGGAAAACTCAATGTTAAAAACACGTTTTGGGACCCCCCTTTTTTCTCGGCCCCCACTGGACGAACCCCCCCCCCAAATTTTCAAGGGCTGCTCAGAAACAAAATGTGCCATTTTCCTGAAAATTTCAGCCAATTCCGTCCACAAACGCCAAAGTTATTAGACATAGAATTTTCAAAAAACCCATAGAGAAAAAATCCTAACTATATATACCTACTGGCGACCGCCAGTAGGTAATATATATATATATATATATATATATATATATATATATATATATATACATATATATATATATATATATATATATATATACATGTATATATATATATATTCACTGAAAAAACCATAGGTTATAGACCATATATAGTTAGGAATTAGCATTTACAAAACCTTGAAAATTCACTGAAAAAACCATAGGTTATAGACCATATATAGTTAGGAATTAGCATTTAGAAAACCTTATTTTACTCACACAAAACCATTGAAATTCCATATATAGTTAGTTGCACTAACTATATATCGCGCACCCGCAATCCACTGCTGATGATGTCACATATTACATCATTCATGACATGGTCAGTGACATCACTGATGACATCACTGATGACATCATCTAGTGTCTGTGTGTTTTTGTAAAGTTTAAATACGTTTTACATATTGAAGAATGACTGGATGGATGGAAGACTGAGTGTGTGTGTGGCTGGCTGGGAGGTGTGTGACGCTGTGCATATCAATGTGTACTTGTATCAGTGATTGTATAAGAGAGTAAGTATGTGTTAGTATATGTGTGAAAAGTATGGTGTTCTGTGTTTAACTATAGATGAGGAAATCGAAGTGTGATTGATTCTTCACAGGACTGACTAGGTGTATGAGTGCATATGATAGTGTTCTAATAATAACTGACTGTATGTATGAGTAATTGTATGGGTGAATGAGTGAATGTGTGTGTAGACGTACGAATCAGTGAGTGCGTATGTAGTAACTGGTATTGGTGTGTCATGATGTCATCAGTGATGTCATTTGAGATGTCATCAGTGATGTCATTTCAGATGTCATTAGTGATGTCATCAGTGATGTCACTGAAGTATGGTGTTCTGTGTTTAACTGTATAGATGAAGAAATGGAAGTGTGATTGATTCTTTACAGGACTGACTTGGTGTGTGAGTAACTCCATGGATGAGTGGCAGTGTGTGACTGTCTGCATAGGTGTATGAGTGCATATGATAGTGTTGTAATAATGAGTGTCTGTATGTATGAGTGATTGTATGGGTGAATGAGTGAATGTGTGTGTAGACGTAGGAATCAGTGAGTGCGTATGTAGTAACTGGTATTGGTGTGTCATGATGTCATCAGTGATGTCATTTGAGATGTCATCAGTGATGTCATCAGTGATGTCATTTAAGATGTCATCAGTGATGTCATCAGTGATGTCACTGACCATGTCATGAATGATGTAATATGTGACATCATCAGCAGTGGATTGCGGGTGCGCGATATATAGTTAGTGCAACTAACTATATATGGAATTTCAATGGTTTTGTGTGAGTAAAATAAGGTTTTCTAAATGCTAATTCCTAACTATATATGGTCTATAACCTATGGTTTTTTCAGTGAATTTTCAAGGTTTTGTAAATGCTAATTCCTAACTATATATGGTCTATAACCTATGGTTTTTTCAGTGAATTTCATTGGTTTTTTAACAGCTAATATCTGTAGCTGTAAAATGTATTCTTCTTTAAATCCAAAAATATATTTTATATGTTTATTAATAATTTTTTTTTTAAATATTTTTTTTTCTTCGTTCCCGCTTCGCGAATCGGGAAGCTTCCCGTTAGCTGACCTTGATGCCGCGAAATAGACCGCGAGCCGGTAAACGTTTCTTTACCGCGACTGCCGCGTTAGAAAACAACATCGTGACGCCTCCCGTCCACATGACGTTTCGCGTTGTCGCGTGATACGTCATATGACGTGCTACGTTAGCGAACTGGTACGCTTACCGAGTCGCAAAGCACAGGTTTCTGGAAGCAAACCGGGAGGCCCTGCAAAGCGCTTAACATAAACACAGCAGGTCATGTGACTTGGTAATAACACTTTTCATTGGTTCATTTCACTTTTGGTTTCCTAATGATGTAAGACTAGGTCATATAATCTAAAATGAACACTTTTCATTGGTTGAGAACTATTGTTTTTCCCAAATGATGAAAATCCCTCCTTCTTTCCTCACTCTGACTTTCATCATTGTGAGAGAAAGACCCTTTGTTACCAGTGAGCAATGGCTTCTTTAGTAGCTTCAGCTGGTGCTTCCCCACCACCTCCACCACATCCAAGGAAGAGTGGACCACCTGCTCAAGTTATAATTCAGCAAGAAGAGGAAGAAGAGGAACAGGACGACGAGCACGAAGAGAGGCACTTTTTGCCTGAGGAGCCCAGGACGTCTCACCGGAAAGAAAACTTCATTTGGCAATTTTTTAAAATTCCCAAAGGTCAGAAAAAAGTAAATGCAAGATACGTAACTTGCCTTATATGTCAAGATAGACTGTCCAGAGGGACCGACAAAAAATACAGTTTCGGAAACTACACAATGCATCGCCATATGACTAGGTGGCATCCTAACAACTACAGTGCTGCACAGTTTCGTAACGACCTAGATAATCTCCCTATTATGGCCAGAAGATCTGTTGTACCGGAAGTAACGGGACCAGAGGGCAGGGAGATGGTGCCAAATATTCAAACGACATTTCATGAAGTAAAACACGTCTGCGTACATTGCAATGGATTCATTTGCTACGGAGAAAGAAGCATCACTCTGATCAACAGAGCTATTGACTATCATATGCAAGTTTGTACGAAACGCCCCAAATAATAAATACTTTTTTTTTGTTTTGTTGCTCCTGTTGAGCCCTTTACAATGAATCGTTTTCATTGCCCCCTGCAAGAAAAACCCAAAAAAATATAAAACTGTTCAGAAAAATTCAAAAAAAGTAAAAAAATGTTCAGAAAAATAATAAAAAAAATATAAAACAACAAAAACAATAAAAAAAAAAGTTCTTTTCAGAACTACCTCCCCGTTATTAAAAAATTGGTACAATATTTGGAACTGCGCCAACCTCTATTTCTCGTAGTTCGCTTCCCAGTTCGCTCGCCGGTACGCGAACCGGAAGTGAACCAAAAATTTTTTTTAAAAAAAGAACAGTAAGTATAAGGGAAGAAAACAGACACTTATGTTAAAAGAAAGACAGCTATAGGGGAGTAAACTAGAGATACTATTACCCGTAATCCACTGCTGATGATGTCACATATTACATCATTCATGACATGCTCAGTGACATCATCAGCAGAGAATTGCAGGTTTTTTGGCAACGTGCCTTATCCACGGTTTAATAACGCTGCCTTTTGCTTTATATAAGTTTTCAAATTGTATGAAATATATACCAATAGGTCGTTATGAACCTTTAGGTAGTGCTTTTCTTCATGAGGTCTGGTCGCTTCCATACACCTACAGATGTTTCAAAGATGATCAAGAAGTTTATCTGAATGGAGAGGAATGCACTGAGACGCCAGATCATTCACTAATGTGTAGGCACATACAGTTACACGGTTCATGCAACAAACACCGACCAAATATGGCTTGCGTGTTGCAAGGCACGCCAGTTCCTGCTATCATCCCCACGTTCAAGTTGTTGGAAAAAGGTAGTTATTTGATGCTCAATAATGAAGATTGTTCTGGGTTAATTAAAAGTATTCCTTTTATCGTAACAGTAAGTGAACGGGTTATTTGCTGCAGAAATGTTCTATTTCCTCCCACACATGAGCATAGGGAGTTTTCAATCTGGCCACAAATACCAACCTTGGGAGCAGATTTCAACGGCATGGCAAGAATAAGAGCTCTTTTGTCTCAGAGAGAGGTGGCCTTGAGTTCGGCCCGTGAAACTTTCGTGCTTCACATAGCGAACACCCGTACAGAGGTGCAGACCCTTTTCAATACAGATTCGCCTTTCCATTTCAGCAAGATGGTTCGGACTATCTTTAACGAGTCCTCCACAAAGGGCCTGGCGCACTTTTTTAAAATTGTTACCAGTGGTCTCGTGACTTCATTTGAGAAAATCTTTGGAGTCATCCCTGCTTTCTTTCATTCTATTTTTTTCCACTGTGCTTCGTGGATTCCGATTTTTACTTGCATTACCAGCGGACGCTCTTGTGCTTTTTTACATTTTTAAATATGGATGTCCCTCCTGTGCAAGCTCCCGCCCTGCAGCTGCTGACACTGTTCCGCAATCGCATGCTAGAATATTATGGCACAATGCCGTTGGCGATATTAAGCACGGCATATGGATTATCTTTTCGATTCTCCTACTTCACCTGTGTCCAGCCTGTATTTCACTGCCTGACCTGTGATTTCGATTGGGCCATTGATTTGTGTCTCTGCGGACCGGTTTCTCCTGACGTCGACTTTAATCAGCTGATGACTCCTATCATTACTCACGAGTTGGTTTGTCCTGGCGAAAGGATTATGGCTGTGGCATTGATGCATGGACTAATTGGTCCCTGGAATTTACTGGCGGCAACACAGTCTTTCTTGGAACAGAGCTTTCTTGAAAACCCACCGAGCTGTCCTCTGATGGTGATAGAGGATCCGGTGCTGGGAGAGCACGTATGTTCTTTTCCGCTTTTAAATTGGATGGCTGAACTCTTTTCGGATGAAGACGGTGACTTCCTATTGGAGGCTGTTGCAGCTTATTTTGCATACACAGTTATGTCATAGACCTTTTTCATGTTTGATATGCTGAGTACTAGCATTTCATTGACAATTCATTGACTTATTTGTCAAGTTTTTATTATTTAGCTTGCCTATTGGCTTAAGACTCGATAAAGTACTTGGCTGTTTTATTTTTCTTTAGCATTAAATTTTCCTAGTTTTTAATGTTTTACCTTGCGGACCGTCCACATATAAAGTTGCAATCTGCTCTCATGAGATGGCACTTCTATTATCTTATTCCGTTCGTTTCCGGATCATGGGGAGGTGTCATCAAGGTCCTGGATATCTTTACACCGTGTTAAGTTAGCATGGGCTCATTACCGGTTTAAACGCCATTTTTCCTTTTTTGCAACTTCTGCACACGACACTTAGTTGTTGCTTTAGCTTTCAACCTAGTAGTTCATCGTGGTTTACATGAGAATAATATGTTATTGCTCTACTATCTGCTTTGCTTGTTAAACTATATCTGTACAGCGAGTGCTGAAGTTTCAAGAACAACACGATACAGAATTGTTATGAGGTCTGATCTCCACGACTTCATACTCATAACATAAGTGCAGCTTCTGCCAATTCTGGGCATGAGGCGGGTTTTATATTGCTTTGCCGAACACACATACACAACAGTTGATGCGGTTCACATGAAGAGAGAGCTGGTGTATGCTGATGTGATTCCTTCAAATCTAAGACACTAAAGTATGGGCACGCCCTAAACCAACACAAACAGACCTTCTTAGCAAATAATATAATATGTGTATTAGGGAGGGTGAGATATAAGCAGCCGCGGGCCGTGGAGGGAGTTACGGTGGGGCAGGGAGGCGGGGAGGGGGAGGGGCAGGGTGGAGCCCTCTCCACCCTGCCCCTCCCCCTCCCCGCCTCCCTGCCCCACCGTAACTCCCTCCACGGCCCGTGGCTGCTTATAAGTGTTGCTAACTCTTATTCATTTACAGCATGTTAACATACTGTCACCATTCGCTTTTTATGTACTAGTAACTATGCTGGTAATTTTGCTACTGATAATATGTGTACTTGTATTATCTAAGATACTACGCCTGAGAAGACGGCATTAGTAAATAAACATTTCAAATACACATGTGTTCTTCTTAACTCCATGTTCTGGTTTCTAAGAAATATATAACGACCGACTGTTCATGAGTTCCACGTATCCTGAGGTACTATAAGTTCATATTCTGGATTGTCTAAACATTGAGAGTTTGTTATATCCAATGTGACACTGTACCTAGCTTGCTAAGGGGTTTTTGATTACTAAGGTGAGTTTTGGGGCACCCTAATTCGCCGAGGTTCCAATCCTCTGTCCACAGTTCTGTGTGAGAACAGAAACCCTGCGACAGGGGCACCCCCGACCCTTGCTGGAGCTTCATCACACTTGCGATACAACTCCAGCAATGCGCCACCTTTACGGCACAGATACATCACGCATCTGTGCTGTTTTTGCCCCATGATGCGCCGCATTGTAAATGCAGCACACCATAGGTGACGGAACAGCGGCACAGAATGACTAACACATCCCTGGTGATGCGCCAGTCATCATAAATCTATCCCTATGCTTCTTATCTTGTTAGAGATGAACCGCCATATGTATCATCAAAGTTTTTTGCATTTCCTAAATAGCGAACTTTAAGGAATAAATAGCGATTCTTTACCATTCCTAGTTTGCGATGAGCTATTTGCTAATTACAAATTACCCATTCATTTCCTTCATTACAATAGGGCGGTTGGACTCACTTTTAGCTCGAACGGCTGAATGGATTTCCACGAAACTTGGCAAAATTGTAGGGACTGGTAGCCCGATGTGCCTTTGCTATGTCTCAAGATATATGCTCCAGTGGTTTTTACGAAAATTAACTTTGAAAAATATATATTGGGCTACATTGGCCTATATATATGTTGGAGCCCAAATGTAGCCCAATGTAGCCCAATGAAGCCCAATGAAGCCCAATGTAGCCCAATGTAGCCCAAAGATGGCCGCCAGAGACAAAAAAAACAAATGTAGCCCAAATATCAGCCAGATGTAGCCCAACTATAGCCCAGTGACAGAATGACCAATCAGCTTTGCAAACCTCCGTTACGCGAAGCGGAGCGCTGTTACAGATATATATCTTTTTTTGAACGTTAATTTCTCAAAATCCACTGGAGCACATATATTGAGACCTAGCAAAGGCACATCGGGCTACCAGTCCCTAATATTTTACCAAGTTTCGTGCAAATCCATTCAGCCGTTCGATTATTATTATTATTTTTTTTTTTTGCCCCGCGGGGCCCTTTTAAAACCTCCACATCAAACCTAGGGGGTCAGCGAGGATCTACTATGCCCCCTTATGGTCATTTGCCCCTTCGCTTTGGCCTCCTCTTGTCTCTCGATCCTACCGAGAGACAAGATGGCGGCCGCTACGGACTGTTTGGAATGTTGACAGACGCCGGAGAACCAATCAGCTTCGCTTCACAAAGCTCCGTTGCGCGAAAAGTCCGCGAACCGGAGCGCTGCCCAGTCCGCTGTTACAGATATATATCTTTTTTTAAACGTTAATTTCTCAAAATCCACTGTAGCACATATATTGAGACCTACAAAAGGCACATCGGGCTACCAGTCCCTACAATTTTGCCAAGTTTCGTGCAAATCCATTCAGCCGTTCGGGCTAAAAGTGAGGCCAACCGCCCTATGGAAAACTCAATGTTAAAAACACGTTTTGGGACCCCCCTTTTTTCTCGACCCCCCCTGGACGAACCCCCCCCAATTTTCAGGGGCTGCTCAGAAACAAAATGTGCCATTTTCCTGAAAATTTCAGCCAATTCCGTCCACAAACGCCAAAGTTATTTGACATAGAATTTTCAAAAATCCCATAGAGAAAAAATCCTAACTATATATACCTACTGGCGACCGCCAGTAGGTAATATATACATATATATATATATATATATATATAGATAGATAGATAGAGATGTGTACATACATATATAGATATACATATCTATAAATATCTATCTATCTATCTATCTATACATATATATATATGTGATTATATATATAAATAAATAAATAAATATATATATATATATATATATATATATACATATATATATATATATATATATATGTATATATATATATATATATATATATATATATATATATATATATATATATATTCCGAACAGAATCCTGTCCGCCCCGAGCACTGGGACGGCAGAAGCCAGGCAAGGACCTCGTGCCCGCTCCCCACTTAATCAACGCCCTCCACAAGGATCTTCGTGGTAAGCAGTAAAAGTTTTTTATTCAAATAACGGCATAAAGATAACAGGGACTAGTGCCCTCCATGACGCGTTTCGTTCCACATGGGAGCTTGATCACATGATGCGTCCATTCGTTATGACGTATTTAAAGTGCATTGCAGTGAAAAAAACGTGCACACCATCCATAAAAACAAAATTAAATGTTGATAGAAAATGACAACAGACTGTTTGACGATAAGGAAAAGAAATATTCATTACAATATGTTGCGTATTAAATCAGAAAGACAAATCCAACTGTGTTCCAAAATAGATACTCAAATACATTGATAATTGAACGAATTACGCTGAGTGCTCAAAATAAATAGCGACAGCAACAAATTGGAACCTTCATATGGCAATTCTTGAAACAATTCATCTGATATCTGTTAAATGCAAACAATAGTGCCAAGCTTTCCAAATGTGCAGCAGTTAAACTCAGCAACGTGCAAAAGTGATATATCATAATGTATAGGATTTCAACAGTGATATTTAAACACATTAGATTGAGTAATTCAAATCCTGGGCATGTAGTGGAACTTTAGCATAAATGTGCCTCCATTGTAATTCATTCTTCAATTGCTATTGGACAGATAAAAAACATAATTTCACATTCCATAGGTGCAGTTGAACAGATCTATTCACAATTTAATAGTACGGAACTCCCAGCTATACTAGATAAAGTGCAAGTGCAATATTGACAATTAAAGTGCAAGTGCTCAATTGACAATTAAGTGCAAGTGCATTATTACCAAGAGGTCTACTTTCTGAATAGCGTCTGACGCTTAGGTTACCAAGGAGCAATATGTGTATATTAAGAAAGCTGAAACTGCACAAATATCGCTATAAAGACTCCAAACTTAATAGCAACTGCCAGACCAAATATATATGAGGCTAGATTAAGAACCGCATGTCAAACAGTCGTGTAAATGCCATAAAATAAAGTGCAACCATACAGTGAAAAGTGCAATCTTAAAAAATTGGATGGCAGCAGAAGACAACTATATCTCAATATGCTTAGGCCTAAGCAATCTTTATCTATCTTCGAAAGTCATTCCGTCACATTCTAGGACACAGTTGAACAGAACTAGAGAAACAGAACAATAATGACATAGCACTAAATAAATAATATATTAAACAGTATATTGACAAACACTCTTTTGGATGAACACCAAAAATACCTAATTACAGAAAATTATGTAAATCTTCGTTCATGTTCAATCCATTAGGTACTCGAGAGTCAAGGGCTAAAATAAAATGGGATTCCTTTTGGCGGAGTAACTTGTCACAGTTTCCTCCCCGGCCGGGGTTGGGAACTGATCCCAAAACAGTATACTCTATGACTTTCAGTTTATTTGCATGAATGGACTTAAAATGTCTTGCCACAGGGTAATTATGGTCGGAATTGACGATAGCCCTGACATGTTGGAGTATACGCTTGTGCACAGGGAGCTTAGTGCTGCCTATATACTCCAAATTACACGTGCACCTAAGTTTGTAAATAGCATATTCGGTGCGACATGTTAGATGTTCCTTTATGGCAATTCTTTTATTACTGAAAGCAGTGGTACAATGGGTAGAGTTACTGGCAAAAGTGCAGGCGCAATAAGAACTGCATTTAAAGAAACCTGGTTTTGAAAGCCATGTGCTTTTAGGTTTAACTTCAGGCATAGTTTTGACTAAGGCCTCCCTCATGGAGGGTGCCCGCCTGAAAGTGATGGTTGGCTGAACAGGGAGAATAGGCCTCAGAATATTATCTGTTAAAATTATCGGCCATTCAGAATAAATAATCCTGCGTATTGCCTGCTCCTGGACACTGTAAGTGGTAACAAACCTTACTGACTGTATTTTGTTCTCGGTGGTCGCTGTATCAGGTGTTACTACTTCAGTGGGCTGCAAAAGAATATCTCTTTGTTTGACATTGGCTTTATTTAAGGCCACAGATAGCTGTTTGGTAGTGTAGCCTCTATTGAAAAACCTCTGAAAAGCCTCCATTTGACATTTTTTAGACATCTCTTCAGAACTACATATACGTCGTATACGAATAAATTCACCATATGGTATACTGTTAATAAGGTGTTGCGGGTGTGAGCTATGAGCGTGTAAGATGGAATTACCCGCTGTGGACTTCTGATGTAACATAGTCTGTATAGCTCCACCTTCTACATATACAAGTACATCTAGGAACTCGACCTTAGATTTATCGATGGTAGTTGTAAATCTCAAATTTAAATCATGAATATTGATATCATTGACAAATTGCATGGCTTCGTTCCTAGACCCTTTCCATATGATGCAGACGTCGTCTATTTATCTCCAATAATGAACGATGAGACTCCACCACCGCACGTGGGCCGATCTGAGAACATGCTTCTCCCACCAGCCAACATGTAAACATGAATAGCTGGGGGAGAAGCATGAACCCATTGCTACACCACGCAACTGCTGGTAGATCTCACCGTTAAACTGGAAGAAATTTGTAGTCAAACATATGTCAATAATCTGCAACAACGTCTCATTGTGTGCTCTCATAGAGATATCACGTTCATTAAGAAAGTGATTGGCAGCTCTTATACCATGACTATGATTGATACTCGTATACAACAACTCTATGTCCATCACTATGAGAATAATCAGAATTCCAAACAACATCGTTGATCCTGTTGAGAAAGTCAGTGGTGTCCTTTTAAAAAGACGGTAAGCTGTTAACAAAAGGCTGAAGAAAATAGTCAACATATTAAGCAGATTTTCGTTCATGCTGCCTTGGGCAGAGATGATAGGCCGCCCTGGCACTGGTTGAGTTAGCTTGTGTACTTTAGGTAAAAATTAAAGTACCGGTGTTATTGGATGTTCAATCTTTACAAAATTCATTTCATCCTTGGTCATGAGTCCCATCCGCTGCCATTGGTGGATTTTTTTACGGGTGGACTCTTCCGCTTCCCTCATTTCCAGTTTATTAGATTTTTTGTAGCATGACTGATCTTTCAGGTGACGGTCTGCCGCAATAAAATAATCCTTCTTAGACCACAAAAAAATGTTACCGCCTTTATCGGATTTATTGATGATTACATCCGGTTTGCTTTGAAGCTTTTGCATAAGCAAGTTGTATTGTTTATTCCGATAGTCACTTTTGCGGGTTTGTGACATGATTGTTCTGTTCAAAGATTTCAGTTCAGTGACCACTCTGTCACTAAAAACATCAATTGAGTCCTTAGGCATAATAGGAAGAAACGTCGATTTGGGGCGGAAGGGACTTGCTGCTGGTTTACACACATCGATCATTTGACTGACAGTCGAGGCCTCAACAGCTTCATCTTCATATGCCAGATCGTATAATACCTGAAGATTAGTATTATCTTTGACTTGTATAAGTTCCCCCTCTTGAGATGCAGCTGCTAATGAAACAGTTCTTTGGCCCTGAAATGAATTAAGTTTGATTTTCCTAATGAATTTGAATAAATCGATCCTAGTTTGATTGTAGGACATATATATTCACTGAAAAAACCATGTCATGAATGATGTAATATGTGACGTCATCAGAAGTGCATTGCGGGGGCGCGAGTTATAGTTAGCTGAACTAACTATAACAGAGGAATTTCTAAACTAACTATAATGTCCCTGAAACCTATGTTTTTTTCAGTGAATTTCTAAGGTTTTTTAAATACTAATTTCTAACTATAACATGCCTGAAACCTATGGTTGTTTCAGTGAATTTCAAAGGTTTTTTAAATGCTAATTTCGAATTATAATGTTCATTAAACCTATGGTTTCTTCAGTAATTTTGAAAAACATTTTAGTGATATTTTGTAACTTGAATATCCTAAAAATAGATTTTGTAATGTTTTTGTTTGTTATTAAAATAATATACAGCCTGATTCATGAAAAAGGGAATCTGCGATTCTCAAATAGCGATTTACAGCGAATCGCAATTTGAAAAGCGCAGATCGGCATTCATCATAGTTAGCGAGAAAAAAAAGCGATTCGCTCCCGGTGCAAAAAGCGCTAGCGAATTACTAAAATCGCAGAAAAATCGCAATTACCCTCAAAATCCGTGTCGATTTAGCGATATCGCTATTAGCGAGATCGCTAATTGCGAGATCGAAAAATACGATCTCGCAAGTAGCGAGATCGCAAAAACGGGAAGTCGCTTTTCGAGCACAGTGATGGCATCACAACCAGGAAGCAGGCAGTTCCCACCCCCATTCAGAACTGTGAGGCTGATCTCGAGGCTGCAGCTGAACAGAGCTCCTTCCAGGACACCTCCAAACCTGCAAATCCAACCCATTTGTGACTGCAGCAATGGCAGAGGAGCCAGCACCAGGGCCCAGTGACACCGGGCGCAAGAGGAAGCTCAAGTTCTCCAAGCAGGAGTTGGAGCACCTCATTGAGGGAGTGGTTGATAACCACTCCAAATTATTTGGGAAGGACTCCAGGAGGGTGCCGGAGGTGGAGAGACATAGAATCTGGCTTGGGATAGCTGCTAAAGTGAACGCTGTGGGCGTGACACACAGGTCACTGGATGAGCTGAAAAAGCTGTGGTACGACCTCCGAGGTCGTGCCAAGGAGAGGGTGGCAGAGAGGCTGGGCGAGACCCAGGCTACTGGGGGCGGAGATCCAACAGTCCCTCCCAACACCCCGATGGAGGACCGCGTGGAGGACACTCTGGAGCCAGAGGCGTGCATAGGGGTCGTCAATCTGGACTCATCCCGACCCAGCCAAGACAGCCAAGGTAAGTGGCATGCGACTGCGACCCTGTCCCCTAACAATGGCCATGGCCCTATAGCCTCCCATATTCATCCCAAGTCATGCAAACCATGCACATTAGGTCATGCCCAAAAGCATTGTGGGACATGTAGTCGACAACAGCAGCGACAGCGACAGGCTGTTCATTGACGATGCACGAGAGGATGCCGAGGAGGTGCCAACACCGACACTTCCTGCACCATCAGGCGCAGCACCTCTCCCCGCAGCCAGGGCAACACCAACTGCGCCAGCACCATCAGGCGCAGCACCTATCCCCGCAGCCAGGGCAAGACCAACTGCGCCAGCACCATCAGGCGCAGCACTTATCCCCGCAGCCAGGGCAAGACCAACTGCGCCAGCACCATCCGGCGCAGCACCTTTGACAACCACAACTCCACCACCAGCTGGACCATCTACATCTGGTGCAGCTACTGTGGTGACAGTGCGCACACCCACTGTGGGCAGCCAGCACAGCAGGCATGGCAGGGATCGCCAGCAGAACACAGCATGCAGCGGCAGGAGGGGGATGGCTGTGCGCGTGCCAGGCCTGAGCATTGAGCGCCAGATGCTACGCATACACCAACTGCAGGCACGACGGCAAGGGGCTATTCAACTGCAGCTAAACAACATTGGCTGCAATGTGGCCAATGTGGGCGTGAGGATTGAGCGCATGACGACAGCCATGGAGGCCAACACTGCTGCGCTCATATCGCAGCGCAACTCCGCCCGCCGCCGCCACTGGCAGCTTCTTACGCGGCTGTCAGCCTACACCCGCTCTAACTATATAATCGGGAATGCCACCTCCCAGCTCTCACGACAGTCCCTGGCGCAGCAGCAGCAGTTGATCCAATGCGTTGAGGATATTGGACGAGTGTTGGAGCAGGTCACCACTGCCGTGCTGGCACTCCATCCTACTGGGCCAGGCAATGGGGGGGGGATGACACCAGTGAGGGCACCTCCAGTGTCAGCAGCCTGTCTGCCTCACTGGTTGGCGTGTTACGCCGCAGCACCAGGCCCACTGCAGGGACACGTGCCTTCCCAGAGGAAGAGCCCGAGAGGCGTTTGGGTGCTGCGCGCCGGAGGCACAATTGAGTTTCATGTACATTGTCTGGGACATGCTGTTGATACAAGCATGTCCAGTGTTTTGTTAGGAGCAGTATGGCGCAATACTGATAGCATTTGATGAATGGAGACATAACATTATTATTGTGCATTTAACAATAATATTTATTCCTGCATCATACATCGGCCTCCTGTCATTATTTCCATTGGCATGCAATTGTGATTTGTTGGGTGAGGGGAGTGGGTGCACTAGAAACTGTTCATTGTGATGTGGTTGCGGCGTCTGTGTCCTTCAGCTGGGTTCTCCCCGCGTGCATGACGCACATGTGCAGGTGGCCGGTCGTCCCCTTCCGACTCACTGCCAGAGATCTCTACAGGTATCCGGCGCTTGGTAGCAATGTTGTGTAGTATTGCACACACATGTGTAATAAACAAAGGGGGAGGGAGAGGAGAAGTGGGTTCTGTCTCCCCTAGAAGTACGGATAAACAAAAGGAATCCACAAAATTGGGTTTGGTGATCCCTACAGTGGTGGGGAGCAACCAGTGTTGTTTAAATACCCCTCACACACCAAAAGGCCCCTTGGTGTCATGCTTCATCATCGGGGTCTTCGCAAACCTCTACGGAATGCGGCGTGCTGCGACTCACGACTACGTAGGAGCACTTGTAGGTGAACTATGTGTTAGTGTGAGTGAGGGTGAATTACTGTGAGTAGTGAGGTGAAAGAACGAAAAATTAAAAAATACCTGGCTCGTGGGTTTCGAAAAATTTTATTCAGTCCCCGGCTGGTATCGTTAAAAAGTGCAAGGGAGGTAGTCTTTACTAATTAGGGTAAGATAACCTCACAAGTGCGTCGTCAACATGTTTCGGAGTAAAGAACTCCTTCTTCAGGACAAGGATATGCACTAGGTATCCTCACCTTACTCACATGAGTGTAGATGTAAAAGTGTGCTCTACAAAAATAAACCTAGGTAAAATGTACCTATCTGTTTTATTAAAGTTTGTTGCGCCCAATTGGCGAAATTACTGAACCTGTGAAGGAACAAAAAGGTCCCAGTAAACCAAAATGTAGGACAAATGTGTAATCACATAACAGGGTAAAAAGGAACCAGATGCGGTCCAGGAACCCTAGGAAAGAGAAAGTAAAAACAGACAAACAAATAGACAGGGACACACATTAATTGTCTCTTGAAAATCATCATCAGGTACCATACTATGGGAAAATGGAATGGAAAGCATGCTGTAAGGAAATCTGTTGCTTACTTATGATCACAGATCTAGTAACCACATGAGCAAGTATTACTAAGCCTCGACGTTGAGAGCCTTTATACGAGTCTCCCGCACGATGAAACTCTCCTCATTATTGAGGAAGTACTACACAGCAAACAGTGGAACTATCATACCCCTCGTGGGGTAGTGATGGAATGTATCTCTATGGCCCTTACCAAAAATGTCTTCGAATATGAAGGAACCTTGTATCTACAACGCCATGGGACAAGCATGGGCAGCACTTTTGCGCCTAGTCTGGCTGGTCTCTATGTACACCACCTGGAGACCACCAGAATCCTGCACCCCAGTAACCCGTTCAGGAGAAGGATTCTCTCCTGGAGGCGCTACATCGATGACGTCTTGGTTATTTGGTCAGGGGATGGTCAGACTGTCGTTGGTTTCATGCAATGGATCAACAATCAGAACCAGTTCCTTAATTTCACCCACCAGATGTCCAATGATTCCATGGTTTTCTTGGACCTGAACATTTACCATGAGGCAGACTACTTGAAAACTGAGACACATTTCAAACCTACAGCTAGGAACTGTCTCCTTAGGTATGACAGTTTCCACCCACGTCACCTAAGAGAAAACCTACCATACGGGCAGTTCCTACGCCTACAACGTAACTGTAGTGATGTGGGAAAATACAAGTCCCAAGCCTTAGACCTAAGTAAGAAACTGCAACAAAGAAAGTATCCGGAAAGAATTATAAAACAGGCAATGAAAAGGGCCCGCAACAACAATCGGGAAGCACTTTTGGAAGACTGTCTTCCTAAAGAAGTGACAGAGAACAGAACAGTCTGTGTGACAACGTACAGTTCCGTCTCAAACCAGGTCTCAAAACTGGTAAACAAACATTGGCGTATTTTGACAAGTGGCAATCTAGAATTAGAAAAACCCCTGTACGCCCACAGGAGAGGAAGGAACCTAAAGGATATCTTGGTGCACACCAGACCCTGTACCCAGGTGATCCGACAAACGAGACTGCAAGATCTCCATGGGCACCACCCATGCGATAACTGTAATAACTGTCACCTCACAGAAAAAAGCCTCAGCCTCGTATTCAGAAATGGCACAAAATGGGATCAACGTGCCTTCACAAACTGTAACAGCAGGAATGTCGTGTATCTGATCACATGTCCTTGTGGGAAGGAATATGTAGGGATGACCACACGCGCTGTCAAAACCAGGATTAATGAACATAAAAGCAATGTGAGGTGCAAAAAACAGACCACAAAAATGGCATCACATTTCCTGGAGGCACAACACTGTGTGAACGAAATACATTGGACAGTCATTGAACAACTACCCTCTGAAAGGGGCCTTTTTGAGAAAGAACAGAGATGGGTCTTTCGCTTGGGCTCAGACACAGATGGGCTTAACGACTCCATTCCATGGAGCCAATTACGCTAACCAAATGACATTAATCTGTCAAAACAAAAAAACTTCAGCCTAGTGCATATTGTCCCCTCTCACTATGAGTAACCTCAGCCCATTGAACATTGTCTCCTTTACTGCCACCTTCAGTCCCTATGCACTCCCGTAAATAGGTTATAAAATGAGAGATTGATGGCCCTGATTATATTTGAGCAAGTAGATATCATCCCTTCCTTTATTTTAAGCTGCACTGATATAACTACGTGCATATGGGGCCCACGCTGCACCCTACCAAAAACAGCAGGAATAGCGTCACTTTACTCGAACCCGCGCATGCGCGAACCACTTCCTTTGGCAAGCCGGGTACTTTCGCAGACACTACCTTCGTGCGCATGCGCCGACGGATAGTATCCTTCGTCTGTGCATGCTCTGTTTGTTTCTGGACGCGCCCTGTCAACCCGCGCAGTACCGGGATAAACTTAAAGGCAACATCCATTTTTGGGCATTTTCCACTTTCAATTAAGGGGCAATCATCCTATTGTGACGATACTATAAAATGGGCAACCTCCCACAGGACCGACACATCGTCGGAGCCGCGTTGAGGGGAGGAAGCCAAGCAGGCACTGCTGTAGCCGTGAGTGTGTGTGTATGTGAGAGGTGTTTTTCCTGCTTGAATCTGGATCTACCATCTCTGATCCTAATAGCCTGATTGCTTAAACACCTTATAGGTTGCCAAAGTGGGCAGGACAGGAGACCCCCAATACTACGCATCTGGCTCATGTGGTTACTAGATCTGTGATCATAAGTAAGCAACAGATTTCCTTACAGCATGCTTTCCATTCCATTTTCCCATAGTATGGTACCTGATGATGATTTTCAAGAGACGATTAATGTGTGTCCCTGTCTATTTGTTTGTGTGTTTTTACTTTCTCTTTCCTAGGGTTCCTGGACCGCATCTGGTTCCTTTTTACCCTGTTATGTGATTACACATTTGTCCTACATTTTGGTTTACTGGGACCTTTTTGTTCCTTCACAGGTTCAGTAATTTCGCCAATTGGGCGCAACGAACTTTAATAAAACAGATAGGTACATTTCACCTAGGTTTATTTTTGTAGAGCACACTTTTACATCTACACTCATGTGAGTAAGGTGAGGATACCTAGTGCATATCCTTGTCCTGAAGAAGGAGTTCTTTACTCCGAAACATGTTGACGACGCACTTGTGAGGTTATCTTACCCTAATTAGTAAAGACTACCTCCCTTGCACTTTTTAACGATACCAGCCGGGGACTGAATAACATTTTTCGAAACCCACGAGCCAGGTATTTTTTAATTTTTCGTTCTTTCACCTCACTACTCACAGTAATTCACCCTCACTCACACCAACACATAGTTCACCTACAAGTGCTCCTACGTAGTCGTGAGTCGCAGCACGCCGCATTCCGTAGAGGTTTGCGAAGACCCCGATGATGAAGCATGACACCAAGGGGCCTTTTGGTGTGTGAGGGGTATTTAAACAACACTGGTTGCTCCCCACCACTGTAGGGATCACCAAACCCAATTTTGTGGATTCCTTTTGTTTATGCGTATTGCACACACAGCCACAATGCGGCAGCACACATCAGGACTGTAGTACATGGCCCCACCAGTCTTGTGCAGTATGCGGAATCTGCTTTTCAGTAACCCAAATGTCCGCTCAATGCAATTCCTTGTGCGTATGTGTGCTACATTGTAACGCCGTTGCTGTGGGGTCGCAGGGTTGAGGTATGGGGTGAGGAGGTATTCACCGAGGGCATAGCCACTGTCACCTGCATGAGAGGAGCAGAGGGTGAGTACCTGTGCAGCGCAGATACTACATCACAGTGTGACATTGTGGGGCAAGTGTACTTACCAAGTAGGTGTCCTTCACCAAAGTCTCCCCTGGCCAGTCGTGTGTGGAGGCCGCTGTGCCGGAATATGAAGGAGTCATGTGTACTCCCCGGGTACTGTGCCACAATGTCCGTGATGTATGACTTAGCATTGCAGACCATCTGGATGTTGAGGGAGTGGTAGGACTTGCGATTGCGGTACATGTACTCCGTTGCAGCTGGGGGGCAGATGTGGATGTGAGTACAGTCAATGCATCCTATCACATGTGGGAACTGCGCAACATTGTAGAATTGCTGCTTGGTCACATCCAAATCCTGTTGGCTGGTGGGAAATTTGATGTGCTGGTGTAGCTGGGTCAGCGTTGCGTCAAGGAAACTCCATAGGCAGCGGGACATGGTGGGCTGGGATATCCCCCCAGCAGCCGCAACTATCCCCTGGAAGCTCCCGGAGGCCAGGAGGTGCAGGCTACACAATACCTGGACATGTGTAGGCACGGCATTGGTCCGCCTTGTTGGGTGCTGCATCAGGGGGTCAAGGTCCTGTATTAGCTTGATAATCATTGCCCCATTCAGGCGGTACTTTGCATATATTTGCTCTCTGGTTTGGCCCAGCAGGGTGACCCACTGGCGGAATATCCTCTCCTGGATTCTGCGTCTCCTCCGTGCTGCTCGCTGTAGCCTTCGCCGCCTGACCACCATGTAGAGTCCTGGCATTGTGAGACTCCGAATGCTGCTGCAGCATCTCCTTAAGTGTGTTTGGTCAGGCCAGCACCTGTTCCTGATTGGGTAACGGTTTTTCAAATTTTTTTTAAGGGGCTTTGATGGTTACCACCTGCTTTGGGTTGTCCTTAAAATGCGCCTCGCTAATTGCGATTTACGGGATTTCGGTATTAGCGATTTTTCTTGAATAGCAATTGCGAATATATTGCGGTTTCGCAATTTTTTTCGCAATTTCCGTGGTTCCTCGCTATTTCCGATTCGCAATTGGGCAACTGCCGGGAATCTGCGAAAATATTTGCGTATTCGTTATTCTGGCTTAGCGAATTCGCTATTTCTTTCATGAATAGCGATTTTGACTATTGCGCTCGCAATAGCTTTTTCGCAGCTATTGCGAGCGCAATTTCGGTTCATGAATCAGGCTGATAATGTCTTCTGTTTCCTTAAATATTAATATATATTTTTAAATTTTTATTTAGAAAAAAGTGTTGTTGCGCAGCCATCGTGTACCTATCTGGGTGGGTGTGTGGATTCAAACCGCTATATTGGTAAAGGCGAAAAGGATGCGTGTTTCAGCCAACCCACTCCGCTTACGCTTGCAGGGAGGGAACTATAACACTACATGTCCCAGGTCTTCCCTGTAGTAATCTGCTGATCACAGTTCTAGTTGTCATCATGCCACAGCCACTCCCTCACGGCTGATTTACACCCACACCACACCCATGCAGCACAGATGTCACAGGACATGTGACCCTGCCAATAAAAAGGGCGGGGTGCACATGCTCTATGCCATTTCCACTCTCTATCTGGTTGGATCCCTGTTGTTATTATGTTGGTGGCAGCCGAGGCACTTTGGCCGACATGGGTCTCCAGCAACATGGCGATGACTTGAGGTGCACAGAGTTGGTTGCAGCTGCAGCACTTTGCCTGACACTGGCCTCCTGCCATGTAGGGATGACTTGAGGTGCACAGAGTTGGTGGCAGCTGAGGCATTTTGGCCAACACAGGCCTCCTGCCATGTGGCAATGACTTGAGCTGTACTGAGTTAGTGCCACCAGAGCTGAGCGGCTGTGCAGCCTGCGATGATGCATAGGCCTTGATACACCAATCGGCAATGAAGACCTGATTTGAATTGTGATCTTGGCTGGACCGCGTGTACGCCAAAGGCAGCTGGCTGTACAGACATGACTCCTCGGCGCAGTGCAGCAGGATGCCCTGGGGGCCTGTGCCGCGGAATCCAGCGACGGCTGGGGAGATTGCTCCGGTACGTGGTGGGCCCTCTTGGAGACACACCGGTCTCAGCAGGTGAACATTGAGGTCTGGGTACACAGGTTTGGGAAGTCTGGGGACCAGGGTTGGGATGCTTGCGAAAGATGTAGGAATCATGCACACTGCCTGAGAGGTTTGCAACAACATTAGTGTACAGGCCCCGGTGGTCCAGTTTTGCCTAACATTGTTGGAATGCTTGTGGGTTCTGTTGCGGTGATTGTGTGCAGGGTTGGCAGGGGGCACAAGTAGTACATGTGTGCAGTCAATTACCCCCAACACGTGCAGGAAGCCTGCTATGGCGTGGTTCTCTTGCTTGGTCTCCAGCTGTTCCTGAGCAGCATGGGTGAAGTGAACATGCAGGTGTATCAAGCTGAAGCGAACCGTGATGCTTACAAGTATGATAAATCCTGCATAATGAGACCGTATCAGAGGTTTGTGTGGTTGTAACATTCCTATGAATGTTACAACCACACAAGCTTCTGTTACGGTCATTTTGTGCAGGATTGATCATACCTGTAAGCATTCCGGTTTGTCCAAGTGCCATACATTGTACTATATTACGTTTGTGACCAAGACCAACTGCGCCAGCACCATCCGGCGCAGCACCTTTGACAACCACAACTCCACCACCAGCTGGACCATCTACATCTGGTGCAGCTACTGTGGTGGCAGTGCGCACACCCACTGTGGGCAGCCAGCACAGCAGGCATGGCAGGGATCGCCAGCAGAACACAGCATGCAGCGGCAGGAGGGGGATGGCAGTGCGCGTGCCAGGCCTGAGCATTGAGCGCCAGATGCTACGCATACACCAACTGCATCGATGACGTCTTGGTTATTTGGTCAGGGGATGGTCAGACTGTCGTTGGTTTCATGCAATGGGTCAACAATCAGAACCAGTTCCTTAATTTCACCCACCAGATGTCCAATGATTCCATGGTTTTCTTGGACCCGAACATTTACCATGAGGCAGGCTACTTGAAAACTGAGACACATTTCAAACCTACAGCTAGGAACTGTCTCCTTAGGTATGACAGTTTCCACCCACGTCACCTAAGAGAAAACCTACCATACGGGCAGTTCCTACGCCTACAACGTAACTGTAGTGATGTGGGAAAATACAAGTCCCAAGCCTTAGACCTAAGTAAGAAACTGCAACAAAGAAAGTATCCGGAAAGAATTATAAAACAGGCAATGAAAAGGGCCCGCAACAACAATCGGGAAGCACTTTTGGAAGACTGTCTTCCTAAAGAAGTGACAGAGAACAGAACAGTCTGTGTGACAACGTACAGTTCCGTCTCAAACCAGGTCTCAAAACGTAAACAAACATTGGCGTATTTTGACAAGTGGCAATCTAGAATTAGAAAAACCCCTGTACGCCCACAGGAGAGGAAGGAACCTAAAGGATATCTTGGTGCACACCAGACCCTGTACCCAGGTGATCCGACAAACGAGACTGCAAGATCTCCATGGGCACCACCCATGCGGTAACTGTAATAACTGTCACCTCACAGAAAAAAGCCTCAGCCTCGTATTCAGAAATGGCACAAAATGGGATCAACGTGCCTTCACAAACTGTAACAGCAGGAATGTCGTGTATCTGATCACATGTCCTTGTGGGAAGGAATATGTAGGGATGACCACACGCGCTGTCAAAACTAGGATTAATGAACATAAAAGCAATGTGAGGTGCAAAAAACAGACCACAAAAATGGCATCACATTTCCTGGAGGCACAACACTGTGTGAACGAAATACATTGGACAGTCATTGAACAACTACCCTCTGAAAGGGGCCTTTTTGAGAAAGAACAGAGATGGGTCTTTCGCTTGGGCTCAGACACAGATGGGCTTAACGACTCCATTCCATGGAGCCAATTACGCTAACCAAATGACATTAATCTGTCAAAACAAAAAAACTTCAGCCTAGTGCATATTGTCCCCTCTCACTATGAGTAACCTCAGCCCATTGAACATTGTCTCCTTTACTGCCACCTTCAGTCCCTATGCACTCCCGTAAATAGGTTATAAAATGAAAGATTGATGGCCCTGATTATATTTGAGCAAGTAGATATCATCCCTTCCTTTATTTTAAGCTGCACTGATATAACTACGTGCATATGGGGCCCACGCTGCACCCTACCAAAAACAGCGGGAGTAGCGTCACTTTACTCGAACCCGCGCATGCGCGAACCACTTCCTTTGGCAAGCCGGGTACTTTCGCAGACACTACCTTCGTGCGCATGCGCCGACGGATAGTATCCTTCGTCTGTGCATGCTCTGTTTGTTTCTGGACGCGCCCTGTCAACCCGCGCAGTACCGGGATAAACTTAAAGGCAACATCCATTTTTGGGCATTTTCCACTTTCAATTAAGGGGCAATCATTCTATTGTGACGATACTATAAAATGGGCAACCTCCAACAGGACCGACACATCGTCGGAGCCGCGTTGAGGGGAGGAAGCCAAGCAGGCACTGCTGTAGCCGTGAGTGTGTGTGTATGTGAGAGGTGTTTTTCCTGCTTGAATCTGGATCTACCATCTCTGATCCTAATAGCCTGATTGCTTAAACACCTTATAGGTTGCCAAAGTGGGCAGGACAGGAGACCCCCAATACTACGCATCTGGCTCATGTGGTTACTAGATCTGTGATCATAAGTAAGCAACAGATTTCCTTACAGCATGCTTTCCATTCCATTTTCCCATAGTATGGTACCTGATGATGATTTTCAAGAGACGATTAATGTGTGTCCCTGTCTATTTGTTTGTGTGTTTTTACTTTCTCTTTCCTAGGGTTCCTGCACCGCATCTGGTTCCTTTTTACCCTGTTATGTGATTACACATTTGTCCTACATTTTGGTTTACTGGGACCTTTTTGTTCCTTCACAGGTTCAGTAATTTCGCCAATTGGGCGCAACGAACTTTAATAAAACAGATAGGTACATTTCACCTAGGTTTATTTTTGTAGAGCACACTTTTACATCTACACTCATGTGAGTAAGGTGAGGATACCTAGTGCATATCCTTGTCCTGAAGAAGGAGTTCTTTACTCCGAAACATGTTGACGACGCACTTGTGAGGTTATCTTACCCTAATTAGTAAAGACTACCTCCCTTGTACTTTTTAACGATACCAGCCGGGGACTGAATAACATTTTTCGAAACCCACGATCCAGGTATTTTTTAATTTTTCGTTCTTTCACCTCACTACTCACAGTAATTCACCCTCACTCACACCAACACATAGTTCACCTACAAGTGCTCCTAGGTAGTCGTGAGTCGCAGCACGCCGCATTCCGTAGAGGTTTGCGAAGACCCCGATGATGAAGCATGACACCAAGGGGCCTTTTGGTGTGTGAGGGGTATTTAAACAACACTGGTTGCTCCCCACCACTGTAGGGATCACCAAACCCAATTTTGTGGATTCCTTTTGTTTATGCGTATTGCACACACAGCCACAATGCGGCAGCACACATCAGGACTGTAGTACATGGCCCCACCAGTCTTGTGCAGTATGCGGAATCTGCTTTTCAGTAACCCAAATGTCCGCTCAATGCAATTCCTTGTGCGTATGTGTGCTACATTGTAACGCCGTTGCTGTGGGGTCGCAGGGTTGAGGTATGGGGTGAGGAGGTATTCACCGAGGGCATAGCCACTGTCACCTGCATGAGAGGAGCAGAGGGTGAGTGCCTGTGCAGCGCAGATACTACATCACAGTGTGACATTGTGGGGCAAGTGTACTTACCAAGTAGGTGTCCTTCACCAAAGTCTCCCCTGGCCAGTCGTGTGTGGAGGCCGCTGTGCCGGAATATGAAGGAGTCATGTGTACTCCCCGGGTACTGTGCCACAATGTCCGTGATGTATGACTTAGCATTGCAGACCATCTGGATGTTGAGGGAGTGGTAGGACTTGCGATTGCGGTACATGTACTCCGTTGCAGCTGGGGGGCAGATGTGGATGTGAGTACAGTCAATGCATCCTATCACATGTGGGAACTGCGCAACATTGTAGAATTGCTGCTTGGTCACATCCAAATCCTGTTGGCTGGTGGGAAATTTGATGTGCTGGTGTAGCTGGGTCAGCGTTGCGTCAAGGAAACTCCATAGGCAGCGGGACATGGTGGGCTGGGATATCCCCCCAGCAGCCGCAACTATCCCCTGGAAGCTCCCGGAGGCCAGGAGGTGCAGGCTACACAATACCTGGACATGTGTAGGCACGGCATTGGTCCGCCTTGTTGGGTGCTGCATCAGGGGGTCAAGGTCCTGTATTAGCTTGATAATCATTGCCCCATTCAGGCGGTACTTTGCATATATTTGCTCTCTGGTTTGGCCCAGCAGGGTGACCCACTGGCAGAATATCCTCTCCTGGATTCTGCGTCTCCTCCGTGCTGCTCGCTGTAGCCTTCGCCGCCTGACCACCATGTAGAGTCCTGGCATTGTGAGACTCCGAATGCTGCTGCAGCATCTCCTTAAGTGTGTTTGGTCAGGCCAGCACCTGTTCCTGATTGGGTAACGGTTTTTCAATTTTTTTTAAGGGGCTTTGATGGTTACCACCTGCTTTGGGTTGTCCTTAAAATGCGCCTCGCTAATTGCGATTTACGGGATTTCGGTATTAGCGATTTTTCTTGAATAGCAATTGCGAATATATTGCGGTTTCGCAATTTTTTTCGCAATTTCCGTGGTTCCTCGCTATTTCCGATTCGCAATTGGGCAACTGCCGGGAATCTGCGAAAATATTTGCGTATTCGTTATTCTGGCTTAGCGAATTCGCTATTTCTTTCATGAATAGCGATTTTGACTATTGCGCTCGCAATAGCTTTTTCGCAGCTATTGCGAGCGCAATTTCGGTTCATGAATCAGGCTGATAATGTCTTCTGTTTCCTTAAATATTAATATATATTTTTAAATTTTTATTTAGAAAAAAGTGTTGTTGCGCAGCCATCGTGTACCTATCTGGGTGGGTGTGTGGATTCAAACCGCTATATTGGTAAAGGCGAAAAGGATGCGTGTTTCAGCCAACCCACTCCGCTTACGCTTGCAGGGAGGGAACTATAACACTACATGTCCCAGGTCTTCCCTGTAGTAATCTGCTGATCACAGTTCTAGTTGTCAGCATGCCACAGCCACTCCCTCACGGCTGATTTACACCCACACCACACCCATGCAGCACAGATGTCACAGGACATGTGACCCTGCCAATAAAAAGGGCGGGGTGCACATGCTCAATGCCATTTCCACTCTCTATCTGGTTGTATCCCTGTTGTTATTATGTTGGTGGCAGCCGAGGCACTTTGGCCGACATGGGTCTCCAGCAACATGGCGATGACTTGAGGTGCACAGAGTTGGTTGCAGCTGCAGCACTTTGCCTGACACTGGCCTCCTGCCATGTAGGGATGACTTGAGGTGCACAGAGTTGGTGGCAGCTGAGGCATTTTGGCCAACACAGGCCTCCTGCCATGTGGCAATGACTTGAGCTGTACTGAGTTAGTGCCACCAGAGCTGAGCGGCTGTGCAGCCTGCGATGATGCATAGGCCTTGATACACCAATCGGCAATGAAGACCTGATTTGAATTGTGATCTTGGCTGGACCGCGTGTACGCCAAAGGCAGCTGGCTGTACAGACATGACTCCTCGGCGCAGTGCAGCAGGATGCCCTGGGGGCCTGTGCCGCGGAATCCAGCGACGGCTGGGGAGATTGCTCCGGTACGTGGTGGGCCCTCTTGGAGACACACCGGTCTCAGCAGGTGAACATTGAGGTCTGGGTACACAGGTTTGGGAAGTCTGGGGACCAGGGTTGGGATGCTTGCGAAAGATGTAGGAATCATGCACACTGCCTGAGAGGTTTGCAACAACATTAGTGTACAGGCCCCGGTGGTCCAGTTTTGCCTAACATTGTTGGAATGCTTGTGGGTTCTGTTGCGGTGATTGTGTGCAGGGTTGGCAGGGGGCACAAGTAGTACATGTGTGCAGTCAATTACCCCCAACACGTGCAGGAAGCCTGCTATGGCGTGGTTCTCTTGCTTGGTCTCCAGCTGTTCCTGAGCAGCATGGGTGAAGTGAACATGCAGGTGTATCAAGCTGAAGCGAACCGTGATGCTTACAAGTATGATAAATCCTGCATAATGAGACCGTATCAGAGGTTTGTGTGGTTGTAACATTCCTTTTCATTCCTATGAATGTTACAACCACACAAGCTTCTGTTACGGTCATTTTGTGCAGGATTGATCATACCTGTAAGCATTCCGGTTTGTCCAAGTGCCATACATTGTACTATATTACGTTTGTGACCATACTAACGCTTGACCATTGTCTTAATTTATCCAACAGGTTTCTAAATACGGATTTTTGGGATTTCCAGGGCGATCTACAGTTATTTCGAACCACAAGTTGATGTTCCCCGTTGGGAATGTCACTCGTTGTTTGATGTTTTTGTGTTGTTAATTTATGTTTTTCTAATAAAGTACTGTTTTTCCACTACTGTTGACTACTAGACTTCATGACCTGGGGCACCCCCATTTCAGTGACTACAGTCTCGGATATGGAGCACAGAGGCGTCAAGCAACGGTTGGGGTTGGTCTTGCAGAAATACTACGAATTGGGACGAGCGGGTGGTAAGGATACAGGGGCCCTACACTGCTTTTGTGGACATGCATCCAAGACGTGTGAGGAAGTTTAATAGGGCTGGCTGTGAGACTCCTCCGACTCTCGCAGTTGTCCGTTGGAAGGTACCAGAGGACAACAGGTGCAGCACAGCCAGCAGCAGGGCCAGACTGGGAACCACAACCGGCCCTGACAAAGTGCTCGGCCGCCCCCCCTCCCCACTCGGGGATTCAGGGGGGGGTTGGAAGTGCCGCTGAGCTCTTTGCCGAGCCGGTTTTCGGCCGATTTTGGTACAGGGCCGATTTGCAGCTATGCTGCAAAAATGGCCCTGTAACAAAAACGGCCCCCAGGCGCCCAAAACTGGCCCCCACCCGTGCGGTGCACCGGGGGATTGCCCGGTGCCCGCTATGGCCAGTCCGGGCCTGGCCAGCAGCTTTGTCTGCGGAAGGATGTTGATTGCCAGCTGTGTTGGTACCGTCAGCCTGTGGGCAATGTGGCAATGTGCACCAACTTGAGAATGGGGCAATAAATCTTTTGCCACTTTTGATGCCCTAAAGTGCTGATAACTCTGCAATAAGTCCCCACTGTTGGGTTATAGGGTGACTCTAAAATGAGCCCTTGTGTTTATTAGGACTTTGTTGTAGCTACATGCAAATCGCAAGAAAAAAGATGAAAAAACAAGAAAAGTGGGCAGGGTACAAACACCCTGACCCCCTAGGCCTGCTCAGCGGATCCCACAAAAACCCCAGGGCCAAAAAGTTATTACAATTTTTTTTTTTAAAAGCGGCTGGGTGCGCAAATCAAGATAAAAACAACAAAAAACGATGGGGCGTTTTCTCAAGGACTCAACGCTGAGTTACTGACACTTTAGCGCAGCTAAAGTGGTGAAAGAATAATTATCCCATTCTCAACCTGGTGAAAACTGCAGATATAGCCAGCTTTCCAGCAATAGCTTCTGCAAAAAACATCGCCACGAATGAGAGCGACAAGTAATGCTAATGATATGCAGAGTAGGCATTCCAGTGCAAAAAAAACACGAAAACACCACTTCCCGATATTTTCAACAATCAGCCAAATCTGGGATGCGATCCAAAAACAGGCGATAAGCTGCGTTAGCAGTAAGAATTTAACATCTGACCTTTTACTGGTGTAAAGCAGGATGACTACCTTCAGTATGAAAAGGAGCCCAGCCCAGAGTCACATCTGAAGACCAACACATGTCATAGAGCTACTGATCATGCAGCTCCGACACCCAAGAAGGCCACAACACCCACCACCTACACCCCCAGGACCTCCCCCCGGACCAACCCCCCCCTACTACCACGAGACAGCGCAGAACAGGACAGCAGACCTTCCCAAAATGGTATGGCCCTCAGTCACACAATAGCTAAATGTTGGGAGAGGTTGAAACCAAGTATGTGTGGAGACAAGTCATCCATCAATAACAATGCACGCAATGCCAAGTGTAGCGGTGATGTGCTGGACAGACCTCACTATGCAGAGCACAGACCTCTCCATGTGTACATATACTGCTGCTGCTTGCAGTGTTGTGGACAGTGGACGCAACCATGTTACCTCAGGCAGTGGGGAAGATCTCGGTCATGTGCTGTGTTGCCTCCCCCTGTAAGTGGCAGTGGAGTGGGCTGGTCCAACGTACGCCACTCCAGCGTAGGAGTGTGAATAAGTAGGCCGGGCACTGGGCGTGGTTCACTTCTGGGAAGTCCAGCGCGTCTGCCAGGGCGTCGGCCCTCACCCTGCCATGAGGCCGCCGCCGTGACCGCTGGCCTCCTTGACACAGGCCCCCTGCGAACCCAGAGGCACAGTACCTCCGAGTTATGTTTGTACAGACTACTGCCTTCGATGTACACTTCAGACAGCACAGTTCCCAATTCAGATCGATTCCCGATTGCGGATGGCGCAGTCCAGTCGGCAACAGACATTGCTACCAGTGCGGCCCTCCCGGACCACGCATCATAGCTGGCTGTGCACACGCTGAGTCCTTCAGGTACCACTAACTCAGTGCACCACAAGTCACTGCCACGTAGCCTTATTAAGACAGAATTCATTAGGCAAAAGAAATTGCTCCCAGTGCGGCCCGCCCGGATCAGGCATAATTGCAGGCTGCTCACACGCTGAATGCTTCTGGTGCCACTAACTGTGCAGCTCAACTCAACGCCACGTGGCTTCTGCTGACCGCTGCCACTGGCTTACACTGCGATCAGCAGGGCTCACAATTCAAATTCAGTCTTGATTAATTAATTTGTGCGTCCAGTAGGCAACTAACTATAACGTCACTGAAACCTACATATTTCATCTTTTGTTCCATACGCCTACTCTGAGGTCAGCAGGGCTCCCAATTCGAATTCAGTCTTGATTTATTAATTGCTCACTGAATTGTACTCTATGTCTTCGGATTTTGTCTAGAGGAAGTGACAAAAAGCATTTCTCGATGTATGTGCTGACTACTGCCTTCCATCTACACTGCGGACAGCATGGCTCACAATTCAGATCGAGTCGCGATTGCAGATGATACATTCCATTAGGCAACAGACATTGCTCCCAGTGTACATATGTTGGCGGAACCTAACCTCTGAGCACGAGTTTGGCTCTAATTGGCTGCCAACCAGTGGCAACCCCAGCGGAGCATCAGGATTGCAAACCAAGCCTCGGAAGAGCCGACCCTACGCACGGAACGTGAGTAGGCACCGGTTCCTGATGCACACGCCTTCTTTGCTACGGGATCTCCACAGCCTTTGCTCTAGTACCCTGGGTTCCCGCCCACTAAAATCTGGGCAACTGGCTAGCGGGAATACTGCACGGATGCCTGGAAAACAGAGTCCAGGAGCTTGGAATTCTCATTGTGGTATACTGCATTCTCATTCAGTGGATATCCTCCCAGGTCGTTAATCTCTGGATCAAGGAATTCTGACTGTTGGATCCCCAGAGTCCCTTCCACTGGATCCCCTAAAGTGAGCTGCTGGGTCCGTGGAGCACTGGTAATAAAAGACCCAGAAACCTGTCTGCAAGATATTCCCAGCCCCACAGCGGATAGAATCTACGAATTTCTGTAAGCGGAGTGGGCAGAACCGGCGTACGCCACACAGGGGCGCAACTACTGTAATATCCACAGTGACTCCTTAGGATCCGAGCAATGCACCAAAGGGGTCTACATCCTGATGTCCCCAACTCTGGACAATGCAACACAGAGTAATAAGGCAATCAGGCGAGGGAAGGAATTAGGGAAGGAACAGAGGGGATGAGGATACCTGTAACAAAAGAACACACAGATAACACAAATCCTATACACATCTGCTACACTCATATGGTCTTAATACAACTGCCTATTACCTGTGAACATTCTACGTAATGCTGCTGTAATCGTGTATCAACATAGAGATACTTCTCTCCAATTGTACTGCGGTAACCTATAACAAGAAAGCAAAAGGTGTCAAAACCCCAATCATACTTTCTCACAACCAAAACACTAACACACTTGCTCATATATACCCCAAAGTAATGCTCACGCTCAGAAGAAAACAACTGTAGAGAATTCCAAGGTACATCCCCAATCAGCTCTTAGCTAGCACAGAAACCAAAGGAGCTAAGAATAAAGTAATCCAAAGGAAATGCGAGGGAGGATATGAACTGCAGTAATGAACAAAGTTTCAGAATCAAGCCCTCCAATGAAGCAGAGAGTGACGAGGTCAGTCCTGAACAATCCAACTAACAAGTGACCTATTCCAGAAAGTCAGGAATAATGAAAGCAAGTTATAGATAGCACTAACGTCAGTGCCATCCACCATCCCTTAAGGATATGAAAGAACTGGGATATCCATAGACACGGCAGCGCTTACCTCAGCGTGGAATAAATGAACACGTTCCCAGCAGCAGCAGCGCTTACTTCAGCGCGATCACAGCGACCAAGTTTCCAGCAGTGGCAGCGCTACAACAGCGCGATATGTAAGAACAAGTTCCCAACAGCGGCAGCGCTTATGTCAGCGCGATATAATGAACAAGTTCCCAACAGTGGCAGCGCTTACTTCAGCGCGGTATGAGCGAACAATTTCCCAACAGCGGCAGCGCTAAACTCCAGCGCGGTAATCAGGAAACAAGCAGTTCAGCGAGGAGACGCCTCGTGAACCACTTAGAGAAGCCGGGAAAACAATCCAAAGGCCAAAGAACCACGAAGCTGAGAGTCCACACGGCACCTCCAAACGGCAAGAATTACGCGCGCAGACTGCTCGCGCTTGCCGAGTAATGACAAGAAGACCCCGCCCCATCCTACGGCAGGGTACCTGGGAGTTGTAGTTCCTCTCCCAATGTATGGTAGGCGCTTAGACTCAGCGCCTGACAACTACAGCCACATTTTGGGGGAGGCTTATAAAAATTTCAGGGGGGGTCTAATTCTTCCAGTCATAGGCAGAGTGGAGATGCAGGGGCTCTAAGAAGGGGTGAAAACACAGCAAAACCTCATTTACAGGTAAATGGGCTTTTAAAAACCTGTGAAGTACTCGGGTGCCGCGCTGAGAGCCGCGCACCCAGCGCGTTCTGAGAGCCAGGCACCCAGCGCGTTTACACTAGGGGACCGTGCTGAGCGCCACATTAGGATCACCACTCCAAACTTTTCTAAAAAAAAAGGTCGACTTCCAGTAATTTATTTTCGCCCGAGGGCCCCATCCTCCGGGGCATGCCCAATTCTGAATGTTTGTATTAATCATTAGGAAGGGGGGCTGCATGGTCCCCCTTCCCTTGTTCACTTCTGGCCCCGGGGACCCCATCCACCGGGCCTGGCCTCTTCGTTGGTGACCCTGGAGGGAGCCTCAATGCCCCCAAGGTCCGGCCGGCTCCCCGTCTCCCCGCCTCCTGTGGGAACAGGCATTGCTTTTGGGCAAGGGGAGCTGCTAACATACAGCTCCCCTTGCCCAAAAGCAATCCTGCTTTGCTGCATTGAAGCGGGAGCAGGTTTTCCGAGACAGGGCAGGAGTCATGTAAACAGCAATGTTCCGGGGGTGGGTACCACAGGACATTGCATGAGCTGGCCCATGGGTGTAGAGGCCCCCAGGGCCATCAAGGGCTCCAGGAGGAGGCCTTGCGGCCCCCTCCCTCTATTTTCAAAGCACCGGGGAGGTGGTGGTCCCTGGGGCTTCGGGGGGCCCGCGAGGCCCCCGCTGTATATTTAATTAAAGCCCCAGGGGTGGTGGTCCCTGGGGCTTAGGAGGGCCTCCGAGGCCCCCCACTAATTACAAAACAAGCCCCGGGGAGGTGGCGGTCTCTGGGGCCGCGGAAGGGCCATGCGGCCTCCCACACCTAATTTACATATCCCCGGGGAGGTGGCGGTCCCCGGGGCTGTGGGGGCCTGTAGACCCCCACCATATAATTATAAGATTGCCCCTGTGACCTGGCTCACCCTTTGGCTCATTTAAATGAAGTGGGGGTGCCAGTGCTTAATTTTTAAAAAAAATATTCGTCCGGATTCGCACACCCAGCGTGCATTCGGATGTTTAAAAAAATATATATTTGGGGGGGGACATCCTGAGCAAGCCTAGGGGGTTAGGGTGTTTCTACCCTGCCCTCTCTCCTTCTTTTCTAATCTTTTTTCTACTGTTTTCTTGTGATTCTGTTCTACCGAGTCACAAGATGGCTGCCAAGACTTCCTGGTTTGGAGTGTTGGCAGCCAATCACAGTGAAGCTTGTGGCCGGGAGGGTGCGTGAACCCACCGCTGCCCCAGATATCGAAACTTTTATTTTTTTAATTTCTCAGCAACTACTGAACGGATTCACACCATTAAAAAAAAAAGTTGCTTTCTAAATCAAGCACTACCTTTTTGCCAAATATGGTGCAATTCTGTTCAGCAGTTCGGGCTGTAGCCTTGGCTAAGTTTTCCTATGGGAAATTGGTTTTTAGACTTTTATTTTTTAAATCTCTCAACAACTACTGATCAGATTTACACCATTTAAAAAAAGTCCCTTTTCTGAACCAAGCGCAACCTTTTTGCCAAATTTGGTGCAATTCCATTCAGCAGTTCGGGCTGTAGCCTGTAATAAAATTTCCAATGGAAATGAACACGGAGAAAAAAACACTTTTTGGGACCCTCCTTTTGTCTCAGCCCCCGCTTGACGAATCACCTCCAGACTTTCAGGATAGGAGCTAACCTGGAAAGACCTTGTTTTGGAGAATTTCGCAAAGATTCGTCAAACAACGCCAAAGTCAGTCAGGCTTAATTTAGAGGCAATGTGTAAAGTATTTGGGCAGCACTTCAAGCAGTAACACAGTGAAAACACCAAACAAAAAGATCCCACACCAGGTTAACAAAATAGAGCAACATTTGATAAATAAAACAAGATCAAATGACAACAATTTTATCATAGAGCCAGAGTTATATATTTTTAAATAATAAACTGTAAAATAGCGCCAAAAAGTAGAAAGCACCAACCAAGGCCATCTGATAGCGCTGGACTGGGTCAAATTCATAGGCTCAGGCCAAACATGATTGAGCGGGGGTCAGATACAGTCCCAGATTAGTCCTGCTTAAGTGTTACCATCTCAAGTTTTCTGTCAAGAGTCCTGTTAGAATTTGAGAGGGCCGCAGATATCAAGGATAGCTTTGCGGGCGATTGTCGGCATAGCACAAAGAGCAGTCCGGATATCGCAGACGGGCAGGCTGGAGCTTCGCATTGGCAATCCCCCTCAGGCTGTAGATGCTGATGTTTGAAGAGAATCGATTTAATTGAACCACATGTAATAAAATTCTGGTAAGATGATTCCTTATTTGAAATAACTATTTAAGACTATGACTGCCTGAGGCATGCCAAATATACACTCATTCCACTGATTACATTAAAAAAAAAATATATATATATATATATAAACCTTGTGACGCGTTTTGCGCTCCACAGAGCGCTTGCACGCGCTCTGGTCTTCGCGAAACGCGTCACTAGGTTAATGACTGCAATAAAACTCGCTATTTTGGCTTAACGAACCTGGTACCCTGTGTTATTTATGCGAACCTAGTGCTCGGCGGCACTGCGTTTTTTGGACATATATATATATATATATATATATATATATATATATATATATATATATATATATATATGTCCACCAGCAAACTCCTGACACCGCTTCTCCCTCGCAGGATGCGGAAACAGAGCACGGACCACAAAGTTGTTAGAAAATGCCTCAGTTTATTCCAGGTTCAGCATACAGTCAAACAAAGGCAGCCATGACGCATTTCGTCCCTGCAAGGGGGACTTGATCACATATATATATATGTATATTTATATATAAATATAATATATATATATATATATATATATATATATATATATATATCACTTCCACAATCTTCCGTATCCACAACACAGGATTGAGGCAGAAACTATTTTGCAGATTTTATTTTATATATATATATATCTATTAATATATTAACGGAGAGGCCCGCCGACCATACGTCGTGAATTATGCAAATTCAAGGACAACTTTGATCTACTGTTGCCTGTGGTTCAGACCCGTTGTAAAAGAGGCTTGGCGAGGGAAACAGCACAGCGTTCGTGGCAAATGATATTGCAGTGGACTGAAAGCATTTTTAAACGCCACCAACAGCATTATTTTTCATCATGGAACAGCGCTGAGAAAGAACGATATCGTTGCATCAAAACATTACCATGGCGAAGTCCTGCCTCAATTGCCACAAACGAAGAGCTGACCAATCAGGAGAGATTCCCTTCTCTTCAAAAACAGAGCGCTGTGCACGAGACATCCACACCTGAACGCACTGAAGAAAGCTGATTGCTGAAACGCGTCTGCGAAATAAAGGTGGTTTTAAAATTTTCCCTGAGTGCCTGTGTATGCTGTACTTTGCAAGCGTCGGAGCCTGCATATTAATATATATATATATATATATATATATATATATATTCACTGAAAAAACCATAGGTTATAGACCATATATAGTTAGGAATTAGCATTTACAAAACCTTGAAAATTCACTGAAAAAACCATAGGTTAGAGACCATATATAGTTAGCTGGACATTTTATTGACATAAAACCAATGAAATTCCATATATAGTTAGTTGCACTAACTATATATCGCGCACCCGCAATCCACTGCTGATGATGTCACATATTACATCATTCATGACATGGTCAGTGACATCACTGATGACATCACTGATGACATCTCAAATGACATCACTGATGACATCACTGATAACAACATCCAGTGATTTTTTGTTTCTGTAAAGTTTAAATATGTCTTACATATTGAAGAATGAGTGGATATGTAAGTGTCTGGACGAAGGATTTAGTAGGTGCATGACTGACTGTATGAGTGAGTGATTAAATGTGTCTCACTGAGTGCATGGGTTAGTGACTAAACTGTCTTAATTTGTGCATCATTATGTCTGTTGTTCTGTAAACTGCTGCATGTGTTGATCAGTAGCTATATGAGTAACTATATGGGTTATTGATTGATTGCCCAAGTATTTGTATGGGAGACTGAGTGTGTGTGTGGCTAGCTGGGAGGTGTGTGACTCTGTGCAGATCAATGTGTACTTGTATCAATGATTGTATAAGAAGGTAAGTATGTGTTAGTATATGTTTGAAAATGTAAGGTGCTCTATGTTTAACTGTATAGACAAGAGAATGGAAGTGTCATTGATTCTTTACAGGACTGACTAGGTGTGTGAGTAACTCCATGGATGAGTGGCAGACTGTGAGTGTCTGTATAGGTGTATGAGTGCATATGATAGTGTTGTAAAGATGAGTGATTGTATGTATGAATGATTGTATGGGTGAATGAGTGAAGGTGTGTGTAGACGTAGCAATCAGTGAGTGCGTACGTAGTAACTAGTATTGGTGTGTCAATGGTTTCAAAAATTATACTCTGTATTTAACACTGGGTGAAACAGAGGTTATATTAAAATGTGAGGAGATGCATTGTATTGTCACATGAATGATATCATCGGTGATGTGGTCATTGATGTCAAATGAGATGTCATCAGTGATGTCATCAGTGATGTCATTTGAGATGTCATCAGTGATGTCATCAGTGATGTCACTGACCATGTCATGAATGATGTAATATGTGACATCATCAGCAGTGGATTGCGGGTGCGCGATATATAGTTAGTGCAACTAACTATATATGGAATTTCATTGGTTTTATGTCAATAAAATGTCCAGCTAACTATATATGGTCTCTAACCTATGGTTTTTTCAGTGAATTTTCAAGGTTTTGTAAATGCTAATTCCTAACTATATATGGTCTATAACCTATGGTTTTTTCAGTGAATTTTCAAGGTTTTGTAAATGCTAATTCCTAACTATATATGGTCTATAACCTATGGTTTTTTCAGTGAATTTCAATGGTTTTTTAATAGCAAATATCATAAGCTGTCGAATGTCAAGTACGTGGTAAGTAAAAACATTTTCGTGTTTATGCACACTGATCTGCTTTGAATGCTGCCCCCCACCCCTCATTTCTATTAGGAGTACTCTCTCTTTGCAGATAGTGAAGGGTAGTTAACGCAGGCCTTTGCCCCCGTTGTAATCCGTCGTGCCTGCTTCTCTCTCCATTTGATTGATTGTTCTCTTTGGTTCATTCTCTATTTACAAACAAGCACAGAGTCGCAATACTCTGTTTAGTCTTTGCAGATAGCGAAAAATCGTGTAAAAAAACAAAAGGAATCGAGCAAAATCAGTAGGCCACTAATGGGGTCTCTTTTTGACCTCGCTAAAATAGAAACATTAGGAACAACCTGTTGAAAATAGCAATGTGTATGTACATAAGCGGCGTTCATTTGTGTTCACAGTACCCCTTGTTGATTGTTTGAATCGAGCATTGAATTGTTCGAAGTTGGTTCTCTTAAGGATCTTCTCTGCCTGCAAACAAGGAAGAATAGGAATATTCTCTCTCCCTTTGCAGATAGTGAAGGGTAGGTAACGCAAGCCTTTAACACGTCGTACCTATTTCATTCCTCATTGATTGATTGATTGTCCGAACATTGACTGTTTGGGAATTAGTTCTTTTTGGAGGTATTCCCTGTTTGCAAATAAACGTAGGAAAATCTTTGCAAGTAGTGAAAGGGTAGGTAATGCGGACCTTTCTCCCCCGTTGTAATCTGTCATGCCTATCTACTCCCCACTGATTGATGCACCTGTTTCACCCGGACCATTTACTAGAGATATCTGGCCCAACAAGAGAGCACCCCTAGTGAAAAGAACATATGCAATAATAACGAAGTGATCACTGTATCCTGTTAACAGAAACTTTAGCATGAAACAACCTGGAAAGAAAAGAATAGGAAAACGAAAATCAGTAGGCCACTGATGAACTTTTTATTAAATAACAAACAAAGAAACGATAACAATACGTAATGATAAAACCTATTATTGTCCTAGAAACAAGAAACGTTAGAAGTAAGCCCGTAATAAGAAACCTGAAAACATCGCCCCTCACTGCCCCAAAACGTGTCTGTCCCACCGCCTGCCACGGCCAAATAACGGCAAACTGGGAAAGATAGAAGTCAGCAGACATCCGCCCCATTCTAGAAACTTCCAAAGGGCAACAGGTTTTCGGCTACGCCCAGCCGGAAGCAACACATATAAGGCGGGTCCTGCTGCCACGCCTCGGAGATCATCACGTAGGGTGTAGCCGGAGGAGAGGCCGAGGCCGAGGCCAGCGGGACCCGGCCAGGGGGATTGACAACGCTGGAGAGTTGCAGGAGGGGAATGTCCGTGTCCTCGACCCTCCCCTCTCTCTCCCAGTCCGGCCGCGGTGGCCCTTGACAGTTTCAGGTAGTCCCGCCACATTCTCTACCAGTCCGGCCACCAACGACCGGGGCCGATGGGATCCGGCTGCAACCGATAAACCAAGGAACCCGTTCATGGGGCCAGAGCAAGGGGCGTCCGGCCGACATCCACCGGAAGCCCGGCCCGAAGACGGACGGGACACTTCTTCTTTCTTGAATAATGGCTGCGACAACACTGGGGGGGATGTCTTGCACATGCCTCCGACCCCCCCCTCGTCCTCATCGCCTGGTCCGGCCATAACAAATCTCAAGCGAGACGCCGTGGGGTGCACTGGGAGGGAGAGACGGTGCGAACAGGCCTCTCCCGCCTCCCCAGTGGAGGCTTCCCACCTGCACCCTCAGCGCTCCAGGCGCCCGGAAAAGGGTTCTTCCACTGTGGCGATGCTGCAACGTCTCGCCCGGCAGGGTGGAGCCCGTCCGCTCATTTGACCCCGCGATCGCCAGTAGCTACCGAACTCTCAAAATGGCGATCGACGTGGCAAGAGCGGGCCCAGCATAAAGAAATGGCCCGGTCACTGGTTGACTCCACCACAGTAGTCCTCCACGACCTTGAAGATTCTAGAGGAGCCGCGGGAGTCTCCGACCCCCGCAGACACCCCCGATGGGGAATGACTGCCATGATCGCCCGTGGAGTGACGAAACTGTATCCGCGGGACGTCGGCGCTCCCATGCTGGCGCCAGCCTCACTTTGAATTACTAGAATCCTGCAAACCTCAGTTCCGGTGAAAGCACACTGTGACCCGGTAGGAAAAATTGTTGCACCCCCTCCCCTTTTTGACTGATAGTTCAAACCACCGATCCTTTCCTTTGCCCTTTTACCAGAACTTTGGACTGCCTCCCCCTCTTTTACATTTTCTAGAGAAAACAAAACATTAACCACTACATTAGCATAGCAGTTGACACCAGAACTGTTTTCAAATTGAAAACCAACAACATCTTCAACAGAATCCTTTTTGTTTCTGCTGTGACCCTGCTACAGCACAGGCATTGTCCCCAGCAGTAATTCTGCAATGCCGGTAAGAATACCTGTGGTGCCTACTGGACTCACTCACCCCCGCGGCGCCCCACGCCGTTATTTGCTGGGCGGCAACTTACTAGACATCACCTTTGTGCCATCTAGATTTCAGCGCGTTCTGCTGCCTTGGAACTATTCGCACAACAGACTGCTACTGACGACCCACCCCCAGGCAACATCTTCTGAATTTTCATAATTTGAAAGAACTAGTAACATGTCCTCATCAGGAATTTCCTCATGAAAAGTCTGCAATGATGATTCTTGTAACTCTATGGTCTCCAAACATTCGATAAATTCGCCATCAAGAGATTGATCAAAAAAATCATTCAAGTCATCTCCTCCTTGTGAGAAAATTTCATTATTGGTGCTGTCAATTTCAATAAATGTATTGGATAATTCAAAAGAAATTGCCACGGTCTCTTCGTTGTTTAAATGTTTTTACTGTTTTTGTTTTGTTGTATATATTTATAAGTTATTAAAGTTTTATAATCCTACTACTTTGTTGGAGTGCTATATATTTTTAATGTGACACATAAATGTAAAAACTTTGATGTACAAAGAGTCATCCCTGGAATCTTCCGCTTCAGGCTCGGTCCCCTCCCCAATCACAATACAGGATGGTTTTCAGATAGTAGGAACACGTGTGGTGTGACGGATCTCATCGGGTGTGGGCCTTGATCTACTATAACTCCTTTGAAGAGGGGTGATTCTTTACAGCTGGGGCCATAAACTACATCTGCAGGGCTAGCTGATAGCCTGGACAATCGGACACAGAGGAAGAGGAGTGTCAGAGGGTGCGGTAGTGAATAGGGCGAAAGGGAGGTGTCGGGCGGGCACAGAGTGTGATTCTCAGGGAAGAGCAGCGCAGATGAGGAGAGGTTTATTGCCCATGCATAACACAGAGAGCGGGGGTGACCAGTGCCTGGGGAAGATGCTTGCGAGGGTGGGGAGCCATGCTACGAATCGACAGCGTGCAGAGAGTGGGTCTGGTCAAGGCATCTAAAATGGCTGCCGTGCACGACAAAAGTGTGGCATTTCAAAAAAGGCAAGATGGCGCAAACAATGTTTTTCAACACTTCCTCATTTCCTTCGAATCGAACGTTAACAGACGTTGGTGCATATTACCAAAGTTAAGCGATATTTATCGCTAACGATGCTTACCAACGAATTTTTTACCGCTAAGCATCGTCAGAAATTATCGAAGATAAACCTTGCTATTATCAAGGTTTATCGCAAATGCGATAAAAAACGACCGCAATGCATTAATATCGCTGAAAACTCAGCGATATTCATGCATTACCGAGCTAATGCTCTTAGCCATGTTATCCACCTCCAATGGATAACATGGCTAAGAACTGCTCAGAGCAGGTGTTAGTTTTTGGAGATATTCGCGCTTAGCGCGAATATCTCCAAAAGTTGGTAATAGGAGATATATATCTTGCATGTTGTAATGCAAATTATTGTGGTATATGGAACTCATACCATAATCTCTCAGGAAAGCAGAAACTGATCCTTTTGGGACCGCCTGAGAAGGCCTAGGGGGTGAGGGGTACTCTACTTTGCCCCCTTTTCACGTTCCGAACTATTTTATTTTACTCTCTTCTGTAATTACGCAAAATAGCAGCGATAAGATGCATCAGAGACACACAGTGAGAGAAAGGAGGCCGGAGATGAAGAAGAGATGTCAAATACACATTGGAGATAATATAGTGGGAGAAGGGAAGTAAATTTGAAAGAACTAGTAACATGTCCTCATCAGTAATTTCCTCTTCAATCATCTCATCTGGAATCTCCTCATTAAAAGTCTGCAATGATGATTCTTGTAACTCTATGGTCTCCAAACATTCGATAAATTCGCCATCAACAGATTGATCCAAAAAATCATTCAAGTCATCTCCTCCTTGTGACAATATTTCATTATTGGTGCTGTCAATTTCAATCAATGTAGTGGAATCATTCAAGTCATCTCCTCCTTGTGACAATATTTCATTATTGGTGCTGTCAATTTCAATCAATGTAGTGGACAATTCAAAAGAAATTACCACGGTCTCTTCATTGTGAGCCATTTTATTTTGAAATTGCTTGCTGTAAATTGCAGAAAAAAATAATCACTTTCATTTATCATTTTTAGTAATACATAATATAAAACTAACTTTATCAAGTATTTAGTATAATAGAAGGACTGCAAATAAATAACAGAAAACATTTTTCAAATTATCTTCAAGTGTACAACATAGTTCCCCTTACAAATTAACAACTCACCTTTTTAAAAGTAGGAGAAGTGTTAGTACTGTGTAAATCAAACACCAGAAATTCACCACCAAAAATTCCTCACAAATGTACCTCAGACAGTAGTATCACAAAATGGCTGTGGTTTCCTCTCATTTGAGATATATACATAACCAATTAACTTTCATCACACAAATACAAAACCAAAGTAACATTTTAATTGGTTCTAAATTTCAACACTTTCAAATGTGTTTTCCCCATGCAATTTTCCATAGGACATTTACATACGTCTACAGCCTGAATGGCTGAACGGAATTACACCAAACTTGGCAAAATGGTACATCAAACCTAAGAGGTCAGGAAGGATCTACTATGCCCCCCTATGGTCATTTGCCCCTTCGCTTTGGCCTCCTCTTGTCTCTCGATCCTACCGAGAGACAAGATGGCGGCTGCTACGGACTGTTTGGAATGTTTACAGACGCCGGAGAACCAATCAGCTTCGCAAAGCTCCGTAACGCGAAAAGTACGCGAAGCGGAGCGCTGTTACAGATATATATCTTTTTTTGAACGTTAATTTCTCAAAATCCACTGGAGCACATATATTGAGACCTAGCAAAGGCACATCGGGCTACCAGTCCCTAATATTTTGCCAAGTTTCGTGCAAATCCATTCAGCCGTTCGATTATTATTATTATTTTTTTTTTTGCCCCGCGGGGCCCTTTTAAAACCTCCACATCAAACCTAGGGGGTCAGCGAGGATCTACTATGCCCCCTTATGGTCATTTGCCCCTTCGCTTTGGCCTCCTCTTGTCTCTCGATCCTACCGGTACGGAGCTTTGTGAAGCGAAGCTGATTGGTTCGGAGAACCAATCAGCTTCGCTTCACAAAGCTCCGTACCGCGAAAAGTCCGCGAACCGGAGCGCTGCCCGGTCCGCTGTTACAGATATATATCTTTTTTTGAACGTTAATTTCTCAAAATCCACTGAAGCACATATATTGAGACCTAGCAAAGGCACATCGGGCTACCAGTCCCTACAATTTTGCCAAGTTTCGTGCAAATCCATTCAGCCGTTCGGGCTAAAAGTGAGGCCAACCGCCCTATGGGAAACTCAATGTTAAAAACACGTTTTGGGACCCCCCTTTTTTCTCGGCCCCCCCTTGACGAAACCCCCCCAAATTTTCGGGGGCTGCTCAGAAACAAAATGTTCCATTTTCCTGAAAATTTCAGCCAATTCCGTCCACAAACGCCAAAGTTATTAGACATAGAATTTTCAAAAATCCATAGAGAAAAAATCCTAACTATATATACCTACTGGCGACCGCCAGTAGGTAATATATATATATATATATATATATATATATATATATATATATATATATATATATATCCAGAAACAACTTGCCCATAAGCAATACGCGCACTCAGGAGTATGGATGTTGTATTTTTATTCCTTAGGAAACGTTACGCGTTTCGACACCAGTTGTGCCTTGATCACACGTTGACCCCGAAGACATATTGGCACATTTAAATAAAGTTCAGTGAAACAAACATAAACATCGATGAGGTGACAAAGATACGTAGGTCACAAACGCAAGTAAATGTGTCAGCCATTTTGGAGTGGCAACCTATTCAAGGCAAACAGTATATACCAAAGAGTATTGTGTTGAAGTTAGCTCTTTACCACAAGTGTAACTGAGACAATAAATAACCAATATTGACAATACTTCGTTGTTACCAAATGAGAGGTTATATGGCAAGTGATCACACCATGATGCTGTCCAAGAATAGCTTAGCTCTTTAAACGGTAATGGTTACCCACATAATACTGTATATTCTGACCTACAAAATATGCGTGAAACCTGTGTTCGACCAATTCATCATATAGGTATACTATGTTCCAGTGGGTGCTCCAATGGTAACATTAATTCAGACTACCTTATGCGATGAACACACCACTACTGTAAATGGTCAAGTATCAGAGCTGTTCACTAATTCATTCGGTCTAGTGCCCAATGTAAAATTCTGAAAAGACAACCATACTGGTAAGTAAGGTAATGTCCGCAAACAGATATGATGGTTTTGTCTATACCTGGTCATATAATAGGCCACTGAGTATACCATGCAGCAGAAGTGACCAACGAGAATAGAACTCTTCACCTCATAAAATAAACACTTCATAGAGCAAAAAAATGTCGAAAGTGCAAAACAGTGAAAGTCTTATCTCTAAATGGTGAAGTGATCTTCTTTAAAGTCCTCGAAGAAAAGGGTAGGGAAGAAGTGCATTAAAACAGTGAGTTCTCCCTTCCTTTCCTCCTGAAAGAAACATATGAACATACTATTAAAATTTCATACATTAAAATATCATACATCAACTTATAACAGTGTGTTACAGTATATTTGAAACAAAAGGTCAGTTAAGTAGTAGCTCAAGGAAATCCTGCAGAGATGTCATGCTAGGTGTATTTCTATACAGATTTAATCTATGTCATACTATTGGCTAATCCTCATGTAGATGAGTTGCCAATTCCTCATCTAAGTTGTGCCCTCCAGGGAATTTAGTTTCCAATCCATTTGTACTCCCTCTTTCTCAGTGCTAGATCGCGATTGCCACCCCTCCTGCCTATATTGACTTGTTCCAATGCAAAGAACCTGAGCAGTGAGTTATCAGATTGGTGATGTTCTCGGAAATGTCTGGCTACAGGGTAGCGAACATCTGAGTGTGTGACTGCCCTCAAATGTTCCTGAATACGCTTTTTGACCATGCATCTTGTACTACCTACGTACTTTAGTTTGCACGGACATTCGAGCACGTAGATAACAAAGTTCGTATTGCATGTAAGGAACTGTTTGATCTTATCTTTGGCAGTACGTCCTGGGATTTCTATCTCCTTTACCATAAAACTTGTTTTACAAGCCCTGCAATGGCCGCAGGGATAGAATCCTTTCAGACCTTGGATATGCTGCTTTTTGGTATCAGATATGTCACCTTTAACTAAGAGATCTCTAAGATTACTTCCTCTCCTGTAGGTGATTTGGGCCTTTTTTTGACATGGGTACCTATTCCTATATATATATATATATCCACAAAAACACCTCCGACTGGGAGCCCTTGACCCTGCAGGGCGGCCTCTTCAAACGGGCATGGATATTCCCGGCAATTCCACAACAATGAAGCACCACATAAGAGACCCACTTCAGCAAACAGTAAGCCTTTAATCGAGCTTTAGCACAGCATTCCTGTAGTCCCAACTAGTTTTGACACCTTGAGCCTTGGTCACAGGCAGGAAATGACAATCATAGTGTCTGTGCCTACACATTTATATAACGTTTTCTGGTCACCTGGCGGATTCTGGCATCCAGCTCCCAGAATGCATCATTTCATGCCGGTAAGTAATGGAAAGTTCATCATGTTGGCTGTTATTAAAATATATTATTCAGCACCCTTGTACATTCTTTGTTTTAATTTTTTTTAAATCTTTTTATTAAAACATAACATCTCCATTTCAATACACATCTGGTAGCAGTGGGAATTCATTGGCACATTTACAGTATACAAATCAAAAATTCATTAGACGAGTTCCGTGGTGGTCTATTCTCCTAGCGTGTCCTGTACAAAATGTAAATTTCTCTAAAAGCGTTCCCTAACCCTCTCTACTCAGATCCTCCCCCCATGTTGGCCCAGAACCCCCCTCCTCCCCTTCCTCCCCCCCTCACTACAGGGCTATTCCCCTGTGCGCTTGTGGGTGGGTGGTCTTGCAGACCGTAGGGTTTCGTGAGAGCCCGCGCAGGGTGTGTGTCAGGGAGTGGATTCCACGCGGAGCCCCGTTAACCCAGTGGTGAACCATCAGGGGAGCTCAGCCAGTCTCCCCTGTAATGCCTCCACGCCCGCCATACCTTTTCCCATTTCTTGGGACAGCCCGACTGTCATAGATTACTTTCTCTGCTCTCTTGCACCAATCTAGGTCCCTCTCCCATCCTTCCACTGTTGGCACCAAGTAGCTCCCCCAAAGCCGGGCTATGTTTTGCTTGGCCACCATACTGGCTAGGGCCAGCTACACCTTGTTTCCCTTGGGCCAGGTAACATCACTTGTCACCCCTAAGATATGCCACCTTGCCTCTAGCGGTACCTCCGCCCCAATCACTTCTTCTATGATTTCCTGCAGTTGGACCCAGTAAGAGCGGATTTTGGGGAAATCCCAAAGGATGTGGAAGAAGGAGCCCTCTTCCCCGCAGCCCCGTAGACAGAACTGTGAAGCTGCAAATCCCATCCTGTAGTGCAGCGTTCGTGAGGTGTAGGACCTATGAAGGATACGCAGCTGTACTAGCCTGAATCAAGCCCGGATCGCTACCTCTCTGGGACACTGCAAGGCCTCGTTCCAATCGTCATCTTCCAATAGGCCACGGTCTGACTCCCATTTCTCCCTAAGTGAGCCCAAAACATCTGGGAGATTATTGACCAGCTTTTTATAGGTGAAAGAGATAGCTTTATCAATCATAGGGTCGAGCAATAGTCTGTCTTCAAGTGGAGCGTACTCGGGTAGCTGGTCCCCCCGCTTCAAGTGTGTGTGCATGGCGTGCTTGAGTTGTTGATAGTGCAGGAATTCCCCATCGCCCATATGGAACTCCTTCTGTAAAGTTACGAAGACCACCAATTCTCCCTTTTTCCATACATCTCCCAGCGTATCTATACCTATCAGACTCCATTGACGCAAGTTTCGCAGTTTCACCACCTCCAGAAGAATGTCACCTTTCCACAAGGGCGTCTGTGCTGTAAGCTTGGCATTCCACCCCAGTGATTTAGTTGCCCTCTTCCAGACCTCTATCACCACCGCCGTCTGAGGGGGCAGGGTCTGGTTGCGTCTGGATTTAGAGTACAAGGCCGCCAGATATGAATCTTCTACTAGGGCCATGCGGTCCACTCGATAGGCTGGTTCCTCCAACGGGGCAAATACCCAGCCGTTTATGTTGACCAACTGTGTCGCCCAGTAGTAAAGGCGAATGTCTGGCACCGCCAATCCGCCCTCGTACGGCCCTCTCTGCAGTTTTTTAAGCGCTATTCTAGGCTGCCCTCCACTCCACAATAATGAGCGTTGCTCCGCCTCAACTGTTTTAAATATGTGCTCCGGGATCGGGAAGGGAGCGCTCTGCAGCGCATAGAGCAATCGAGGCAGCGCCATCATTGTGAATAATGTTGTCTAAAGAAACAGGAGTAGAAACCCATCAACCTTGTTGGGATTGGGGTAGGCAGATATGTATAAGAACAATATCCCAACTGGTATTATTTATAGACAACTAAACAGGATATCCGTACAGTATTATCCAAAAAGAAGAAACAAGGAGACTCAATATGAATTTCGTATGTGCTCAACGCATCATTTATACCAAATGTTTAGAAAAATCACATAGGACAATTGCAATTACAGTTAGTGTCAGCACTGCAACTAATAAATAGCAAATGGTAGCCCAAAATTGTACAAGGTGCACGAGTGCAAAGTGGGTGGCACTACGGCGACGCAAGTGACAGTGAACAGCAGCGTGGTCGGCGCAAAGTGAAAGGTGATTGAATATATACAGTGTGAAAAAACAAAGTGGTATTAGAACAATTCAGTTTTCATATATCATTTTATGATAACCACTAAGTAAAGGGCGCCTAGAAACTCGCTGGGGAGTCGACGGCGTTTCGATCCATAGTATTTTGGATCATCATCAGGACTGAAGGGCCGCAGGCAGTGCGTCAAGCAACTGTGGAGAGCGGACCACGGGCCACGGAGCTGGATGGTTGTCTCAGTATATAAATATCTAAGAGGCAGAACTGGGGTACAGGCTGGTCCGAGATTACATCTTTGGTTAGGTAGAAGCCGGGGGTAATTGTGGAATATGATCCAGGGGCGGGAGGTCCAAAAAGGAAGTGGATCCTCTCGGTGTGGTAATCGCGGTGGAATAGGTTGGTCCGCGGTAATTTAGTCCGTGGGTGCCCGTAGATGTCCGCGTGGTCGGACGAGGGGAATAAATCTTTCCTCGGACGGAGTCCAGGCGAGTGAATCGCTGTGTCTGGGTTGCTGTGGCAATCATTTTGGATAAGACGGCGCGGCCCATCAGGGAGACCGGGAGGGTCCTCCACTGCATCACGTCACTGTGCAGACGATCCAATTGCGTCTGCACATTTAACCGGAGGAATTCGGTGTCGGATGGCGTGATCCATAGCCCCAGATACTGGAACTCTGTACGCCAGGTTAGTGTTAGGGGTATTACCGGTCGTCTCACTTAATTTCTGAGATAACTCTGTAAATATTGTAAATGTTCTGTGAATTCCTAAGGAGTCCTTTAAGGGTTAAGAAATATGAAACTAAAATTGTTTCTTGAAAAGCGTTCTGTAAATCTATAATTTGGTTCTTGTAAGTTAAGCACATTTTAAATCTTGCATTTGACAATGCTTGTTTATTTGTGGTGTTTTGAGTAACTGTCTAGATTGTGCGCTCAATTGAGAGAGGCGCGTGTGGGCTCTGGTGTTAAGTGACATCAGGAAACGAGCTCGCGCTGAAGGCTCGTGGCCGAGGCTTTAAAAAGGGTTTCCCTGCCAACGGCTGACGCTTCGTCTCTCGTTGCTGTCTTGAGGAGCGCAACTGATTCCGAGACGGCGTCGTCGTTGTGCTGATTAATTCCTGTCTCCATAGTCTGGGCCCTTCTGAGAGTATGTTTGCCCCTTAAATACTGAAGTCCTTTCCCAGTTTTTGCTGAAAGTACAGTTGCTTCGAGATCTCCTGGAGATCGCGTGTTCCGCTTCCTTCCGCCTCCCGTCAGCCGGGAGCCCTGGTAAATGATTGCTGCGTCAGATGACGGCTGAGGATCTTGAGCCACTGAATTCCTTCCCCGCTGAAAAGACAGTAAGGTCTTCTAACTTTTCTCTAGCGCTGGAACTGATGCGCATCGCGCTAACACCGTGTTCAGTCATCTGTGAATCCAGAGACTAGCAAGACCGTTTTCAGAGTAAAAGTGTAGAAACAACCTGTGTCAAGTTGAAACAAGCATTGGCTAAGACAAGAGTTTAGTTTAGTATAAGAGTGACTTAAATGCAGCGCTTGGACAGTAGGATAAGCGCAATAAGGATTTAGTGTCTTCTGAGAACTCTAGTCTAATTAGCTAAAATGTTAAATCAATAAATAAGACTTGGCAAAGGCAAAAGTTCTTAAGGAGGAGATTCCTCTGGACAGATATTAAGAACTGTTTTAGAATTTAAACCAATTCTAGAATTGATCAATTCCTGCTTGGAAACTGGAGAAACCTATGATCTCATTTGTATAGAAAGTAGGATGTTGTTTTTTGTTTATTGTCATCCTAATACAGATTCTCCATTTTCTGATGGAAGCTGAATCAGTAAGGTAGGACTAAGTTTGCAAGTTATAAGTTTTTTCCACTAAAACTTATTAACTAACTAACCATTGTGTTAAAGAAGTGTTTAACTAAGTGATATATTTACTTAATGTGAAACATTTATTTTTTGAAGCCTTGAGTCAGAATCAGAGCGTAATCAGCTTCAACTAAGTGTGAACAAGGGTCTACAACCTAAACGGTCAGTAGTTGCGAATGTTAAGGATTTCTGGTGAACTAAGTCAGGCAGAAGAGTTAAATGTTTGTTAATATTATACTGCAGAGTTGCAAAGGATTCAGTTCTGAGTTCTCATCAAAAGAAGGATCCTAGACCCGGAACACAGCCAAGAGAGACCACAACGGAAGTTCTTGTTTCTTTAACTGTTGTGAGTCTTCTCTGTCCACTTCCCCTTTCCCTGAGGGAGAAGTTTACTCAGTCAGTGTTAACTTCCTGCTTGAGTTGATTGATCCTTGAGGGAGTTGGGAGTTTGCAGCTCAAGAGGAAACGTCAGTAGTGTCTCTCAAGACTTCGCAACAGTAGACGAAGCCCATAAAAGTTGTTTCCACTTGAACTTGTAAACTCACCCTCATGGATACTTCTCAGTTGACGCAATTGGTTCAGAAATTGAATGCTGAAATGGAAAATCTCCGTTTGGAGAATTTATCACTTCGCCAAGAATTAGATGAAACTAGAGCAAGTTTTTCTATGTGGAGGGATCCTACTAAGGAAAGAAAACCAGTCTTAACGCCAACTAGATTTGGTTCTGATGTACATATGTCCCATTCCTCAGGAGAACAGTCCGGGACTCAACCAGTCCAAGTCACTGTAGTTACCCCAGCTCCTGTTCCCTTGGCTAATCCTGAAAGATTCACCGGAGATTGTGGTAGATTTGCTACTTTTCTTAGTCAATGTCAGTTACATTTTATGTGTAAGCCTCAAATTTTTTCTTCAGATACGAATAAGATAGCCTTTATAATTTCTTACCTTGGAGGGGTTGCAGCAAATTGGGCAATGCCTTTGGTTGATAGTAATGATCCTTTACTTCATAATCTGCAAAATTTTAAATCAGCTATGTCAAATTTATTTGCGAAGCATACCTTGGTTCAGGCTTCGGATAATGAATTGTTGAATCTTCGTCAAGGATCTAAGGATCTAATTTCCTACATGACCACTTTTAATAGACTTCTGACCGAGACACATTGGCCTGAAGAGAAAAGAATTTCTTTGTTTTATAGAGGGCTTAAAGATGACTTGAAAGATTCTCTGGCACATATTGTTAATCTGCCTGAGGATTTTAAGGGATTTCAGGATTTAGTGGTTAAACTTGAACATAGGTTGGGTGAACGTAGAAATGAGAAAACTAGGAGTGATTTTAGAAGTTCACATTTTAAGATTGAGAAAAAAGAGCCTGATGTTAAAAATTCAACAGTTGAATCCATTCAGTCGGGAGGTTTTAAGGGGCCATTAACTCCGGAGGAGAAGGAGCGTAGACGTAAGGGGAATTTATGTTTATATTGTGGCAAGCCTGGACACTTTGCTAAAGATTGTTCTGTTAAACCTACAAAGAAAAGAGTCTTGGTGATTGAGACTCCTTCATCAGATCAGTCGGAAAACTAGGTTTCTCGAAGAAAGTTGAGATCGTTTCCTCGAGAAAATGTTCTTCTAAGATCTCTCAATTTGTCACTAATGTAACTACTCTCATTCCTAAGCATTTTATTATTCGGATGGTTTTTATTCTAACCTCTCTTCAGAGACATAGTATTCCGGTACTTTTAGATTCTGGTGCCACTGGGAATTTTTTCGACATTGAATTTGCACATAAATTAAATTTAAAATTTATCACTAAGAAGGAACCAGAGTCTGTAAGAGCTGTGGACGGTTCTGTTCTATCTTCGGGTATGATTCAACATAACACAGAACCATTAACCTTAGTGGCAGACAATGGACATACCGAAAGGGTGGTTTTTGATCTTATTGATGCTCCGACCTTTGGTGTAATTTTAGGTATTCCCTGGTTGGAAACACATAATCCAAAAATAGATTGGGTTAAAAGAACTGTAACTCTAGAGTCATCTTTTTGTAAATTGCATTGTTATCAGGAGACCAGGGATCCGGTAATGCCCCTTTTTTGTGCTGCCATGAATCCTGAGATCAATAGACTCCCGAATGAGTATAAAAGTTTTTCTAAGGTCTTTGATCCTGTTGAAGCAACTAAATTACCACCGCACAGGATTTATGATTGCAGGATAGATTTAGTACCTGGTGCTATTCTACCCTGCAGTAGGATTTACGCTTTAACTGAACCAGAAAATGATTACTTGAGAAAATATCTGGATGAACTTTTAGAATTAGGTTTTATCCGTCACTCCACCTCGCCAGTCTCGTCTCCTCTTTTCTTTGTTGCCAAAAAAACTGGTGATTTGAGGGCCTGTATTGATTATAGAGCGGTAAACAAGGCAACAATTAAAAATAGGTACCCTCTGCCCCTGATACCTGTGCTTCTTAATCAAATTAAGGGTTCCAGTATTTATACCAAACTGGATCTAAGGGGGGCATATCATTTGATTAGAGTTAAGGAAGGAGATGAATGGAAAACCGCTTTTCGTACGAAATTTGGGCTTTTTGAATATACTGTCATGCCTTTTGGTCTATGCAACGCTCCTGCAGCTTTTCAGTATTTCATTAATGAAGTCTTACATGATCTGTTGGATGTTTGTTGCATAGTTTATATTGATGATATTTTAATCTATTCTAAGAATGTGGAAGAGCATGTTCAACATGTTCAGTCTGTTTTGCAGAGATTGAGTGACCATTCACTTTTTGCAAAGTTGGAAAAATGCGTCTTTAATGCCTCTGAAGTGGAGTTTCTTGGTTATTGCTTATCACCCGAGGGGATTTATATGGATCCTAAGAAAGTTGAAGCAATCTTAACTTGGCCAACTCCTGTTTCTATTAAAGACACACAAAGAGTACTTGGATTTGCCAATTTTTATAGGCGTTTCATTTCAAAATTTTCTGAAATTGTTACCCCCATTACTCAATTGTTAAAAAAAGGGAAAGTTTTCTCTTGGACTAAGGAGGCTGATCAAGCTTTTTCTTTATTGAAAAAGGCTTTTACTTCTGCTCCAATATTAGTTCATCCTGATCCGGATAGGCCATTTTTTGTGGAAGCAGACGCTTCGCAGACGGCTATTGGTGGTGTGTTGCTTCAAAAGGATTCAAATTCTGGTCATTTACATCCCATTGCCTTTTTTTCTAGGAAACTATTATTGGCTGAGCAGAACTATACTATTGCTGAACGAGAACTATTAGCGATTAAAGATGTGTTTCAGGAATGGAGACATCATCTTTTGGGGGCTAAACACACTATCACTGTATATTCTGACCATAAAAATTTACAATTTTATTCTACTGTTAAGGCTTTTACTCCTAGACAGATGAGGTGGTTACAATTTTTTAGTGAATTCGATTTTTTGATTATGTATCGGCCTGGTAATAAGCAGTTGTTATCCGATACACTTTCACGATTGGTTTGTGAAAAAGAATCTAGTCCAATTAAAGAACCGCCTAGTATTTTGCCCGTGGAAAAAATATGTGCTGAAATTCATTCTGAAAATTTTTTGAATTCCATTAAGGAGGAGTTGAAATCCTTTAATTCTGAGGAATGGATTTCTAAGAAAGGGAATTCTATCAGTGAGGGTCTTTTTTATCATTATAATAAATTGTTTGTTCCCACTAAAGTTTTGCAAGATCAGGTTATGCATTGGAATCATGACTTGGCAATGGCTGCACATCCTGGTATTAATAAAACCTTGGATTTATGCCAACGTCATTTTTGGTGGGAAAAGATGATTCCTGTAATTCGGAATTTTGTTAAAACTTGTCCAGTTTGTTCACGACAAAAAGCCTTACATGCAGCTCCTATGAGGTTACTACGTCCTATGACTATACCTCCTCAACCGTGGCATACAATTAGTTTAGATTTTATTACAGATCTCCCAAAATCTAATGGTTTCACAGCAGTTCTTGTAGTGGTGGATTTGTTATCTAAAATGGGACATTTTATTCCTTTACCCAAGATACCGACTGCAGTTGAATTCAGTACGGTGTTTTTATCTAATATTGTTAGACTTCATGGTCTTCCTTCAAAGATTATTTCAGATAGGGGTCCTCAATTTGTATCTAAGTTTTGGTCACAACTTAGTAAACAGTTAGGAATTGAGTTAGCATTGTCCTCTTCTTTTCATCCCCAGACTGATGGTCAAACGGAAAAAGTTAATCAACATTTAGAACAGGAGCTAAGATGTTTGTTATCTACTTCCTCTAGTCCTTGGGATGAAGTTTTACCTTGGGCGGAGTTTTCTTATAATAATACCACTCATTCGGCCTTGGGTTGTTCTCCTTTTTATTTTCTCATGGGGTTACATCCTAGGTCTCTTCCCATTCTTTTACCTGAGGAGCAGCAATCCATGCCAGCAGTTACTGACAGATTAACCTTTTTGATGGATATTCAGGAAAAAGCTAGGAAGCTCTGGATGAAGAGTAAGTTGACTATGAAGAGAACAGCTGATTCTCATCGTAAACCTTCTCCTGAATATCAAGAAGGTCAGTTTGTTTGGTTATCTACTAGAAACGTTCAGTTAGAGGGTCCTAGAAAGTTGAAACCTAGATTTATAGGACCTTTTCAGATTAAGAAAATTCTGAATCCTGTGTCTGTGAAATTGATTTTACCTGATGAATATGCTATCCACCCTGTATTTCATGTATCACTTTTGAAACCTTTTGAGCCTGGTACTCGATTGGATAATCCACCTCCACCTGTGATTATTGGTGATCATGTTGAATATGAAGTCAAATCTATCCTAGATTCAAAAAGGGTGCGGGGTGCTTTGTTCTATTTGGTTGACTGGAAGGGCTATGATCCTTCTGAGAGATCTTGGGAGCCTGAAAGGAATGTTCATGCTCCCAGGCTTGTTAGATCTTTTCATGCCTTACATCCTGAAAAACCTCGACCTGTGAGACGACCTTTGGGGGGAGGAACTGTTAGGGGTATTACCGGTCGTCTCACTTAATTTCTGAGATAACTCTGTAAATATTGTAAATGTTCTGTGAATTCCTAAGGAGTCCTTTAAGGGTTAAGAAATATGAAACTAAAATTGTTTCTTGAAAAGCGTTCTGTAAATCTATAATTTGGTTCTTGTAAGTTAAGCACATTTTAAATCTTGCATTTGACAATGCTTGTTTATTTGTGGTGTTTTGAGTAACTGTCTAGATTGTGCGCTCAATTGAGAGAGGCGCGTGTGGGCTCTGGTGTTAAGTGACATCAGGAAACGAGCTCGCGCTGAAGGCTCGTGGCCGAGGCTTTAAAAAGGGTTTCCCTGCCAACGGCTGACGCTTCGTCTCTCGTTGCTGTCTTGAGGAGCGCAACTGATTCCGAGACGGCGTCGTCGTTGTGCTGATTAATTCCTGTCTCCATAGTCTGGGCCCTTCTGAGAGTATGTTTGCCCCTTAAATACTGAAGTCCTTTCCCAGTTTTTGCTGAAAGTACAGTTGCTTCGAGATCTCCTGGAGATCGCGTGTTCCGCTTCCTTCCGCCTCCCGTCAGCCGGGAGCCCTGGTAAATGATTGCTGCGTCAGATGACGGCTGAGGATCTTGAGCCACTGAATTCCTTCCCCGCTGAAAAGACAGTAAGGTCTTCTAACTTTTCTCTAGCGCTGGAACTGATGCGCATCGCGCTAACACCGTGTTCAGTCATCTGTGAATCCAGAGACTAGCAAGACCGTTTTCAGAGTAAAAGTGTAGAAACAACCTGTGTCAAGTTGAAACAAGCATTGGCTAAGACAAGAGTTTAGTTTAGTATAAGAGTGACTTAAATGCAGCGCTTGGACAGTAGGATAAGCGCAATAAGGATTTAGTGTCTTCTGAGAACTCTAGTCTAATTAGCTAAAATGTTAAATCAATAAATAAGACTTGGCAAAGGCAAAAGTTCTTAAGGAGGAGATTCCTCTGGACAGATATTAAGAACTGTTTTAGAATTTAAACCAATTCTAGAATTGATCAATTCCTGCTTGGAAACTGGAGAAACCTATGATCTCATTTGTATAGAAAGTAGGATGTTGTTTTTTGTTTATTGTCATCCTAATACAGATTCTCCATTTTCTGATGGAAGCTGAATCAGTAAGGTAGGACTAAGTTTGCAAGTTATAAGTTTTTTCCACTAAAACTTATTAACTAACTAACCATTGTGTTAAAGAAGTGTTTAACTAAGTGATATATTTACTTAATGTGAAACATTTATTTTTTGAAGCCTTGAGTCAGAATCAGAGCGTAATCAGCTTCAACTAAGTGTGAACAAGGGTCTACAACCTAAACGGTCAGTAGTTGCGAATGTTAAGGATTTCTGGTGAACTAAGTCAGGCAGAAGAGTTAAATGTTTGTTAATATTATACTGCAGAGTTGCAAAGGATTCAGTTCTGAGTTCTCATCAAAAGAAGGATCCTAGACCCGGAACACAGCCAAGAGAGACCACAACGGAAGTTCTTGTTTCTTTAACTGTTGTGAGTCTTCTCTGTCCACTTCCCCTTTCCCTGAGGGAGAAGTTTACTCAGTCAGTGTTAACTTCCTGCTTGAGTTGATTGATCCTTGAGGGAGTTGGGAGTTTGCAGCTCAAGAGGAAACGTCAGTAGTGTCTCTCAAGACTTCGCAACAGTTAGGCCCTCACAATCTTCTGTTGCTTGGGGCTGGGGGCCCGACAGTTATGTTATGTTATGTTATGTTATGTTATGTTATTTGTAGTTTGTATAGCGCAACGGTTACTCAAAAAGAGTGTCCCGGCGCTTTAGGTAAGGGGAAATAATGTAGAATAACATAGCACAGATTAAAAAAAATGAACAGCAAACAAACAATTAAAAAAGAACAACCTGGAAACCTACTGTGAAAACAGCCAGGTTTTAAGCCCTTTCCTAAACTCAAGAAGAGAAGTAGCCCCCCGAAGTGGGAGCGGCAACGAATTCCACATCTGTGGGGCCAATAAACTAAAAGAACGGCCACCCAGGCGGGCCCTCTTAACCCGAGGGACCATCGCCAAGAGTAGAGATTCAGACCTCAACGACCGCGCCGGATGGTAAAAGGCCAGATACTTCGCCCCCACCGCATGGAGCGCTTTATAGGCCAAGGTCATAGCCTTAAAGGCAATCCGCTTGCGGATGGGCAGCCAATGTAGCGCCAGCAATAGCCCAGAGACGCTACTACGTCTATTTAGACCAAAATGGCCCTGGCCGCCGCATTCTGTGCCACTTGAAGCCGCTGTAGCAGGTACTCTGGCAGGCCCAGGTAAAGAATGTTGGCATAATCCAACCTGGAGCCTATCAGAGCCTGCACAGTCAGCCTCCTATGCTCCTCAGATAGAAGAGGCAAAAACCTCCGCAGCATTTTTAATAGGCCAAAGCAAGTGCCGGTCACCCCCAGGATCTGGGTCTTCATCGTCAACCCCACATCCATCTTAACCCCCAGGTTTTTAGCCATAGGGGAGGAGCCGGATGGTGGGAACATGTCGACGGGCCACCAGGTCTGCCAGCTGGGCTCTACATCGCACCCGAAGAAGAGTACCTCCGATTTATCCGAGTTGCACTTGAGGCTGTTCAGTTGGAACCATGCGAACACCGCCCCAAGGCAACTCCGGATACTCTCCCCGTCAAAGTCAGCCCCTCTCTCGCAAGAGAAGAGGAGCTGGGTGTCGTCGGCATACGACACAATCCGGGCGCCAAACGACTCCGCCACCGCCGCCAGTGGGGTCATAAAGATGTTAAAAAGGGTCGGGCTCAAAATAGAGCCCTGAGGGACCCCGACTCCCAATGGCGGCATAACGGCGGAGTCCGATGGCGTCCAGACCGTCTGCCGGCGGCCGGCTAGAAAAGACGAAAACCATTTGAGCACCGTCCCCCGAAGACCAATCTCAAAGAGTCTTGCGAGAAGGCCATCATGGGGGACGGTGTCAAAAGCCGCCGACAGGTCCAACAACACCAACATGACTTTGCCCCCGGTATCCAACACCCCTTTAATGGTTTCAGAAACCTCCAGGAGCGCGGTCTCGGTGCTACGATTAGAGCGAAAGCCTGACTGAGAGTCATGCAGAATCTCGTAAGACTCCAAAAAATTGGAGAGCACCGACTGGACGTGCTTCTCCAAGATTTTTACCAAGGCCGGCAGCAGCGAAATCGGCCTATAGTTTGCTGGGACCTTTGGGTCAAGGCCCGGTTTTTTAAGTAGCGGGATAACCATGGCCTTCTTCCACTCTGATGGAACCACTCCCAAGCTCAACGATAGGTTGAGGAGAGGGTTCGCCAGTGGGTTGATTACCTCCGCCAATTTGCCCAAAAGTTTAGCAGGGCAAGGGTCCAGCGGAGACCCAGATTTTAAATTGCCCATAAGCGCTAGAGAGGCGGGGGCTGACAAAGGTGGAAACTCGGCCAGCATAGCGCCCCGCGCAGCCAAGGAAAACATACCGACCTCGGACACCGGCGGCCTGACAGGTCCTACAGGTGAAAAAGAGTCCTGTATGATTTTTATCTTGCTAGTAAAAAAACAGGCAAGATCCGCCGCCCAGGATCCTACGGGCACCTCTTCCGAGGTGGTAGTCCGAGGGGACATGAATTCTCTTACGATGGTAAAAATCTACTTGCTGGAATTCCCAGCCGCTTCAATTCTCCCCGCAAGATAGGCCTTCTTAGCGAGGCGGATGTCCCGGTGGTAAACCTTAACCACAGCCTTATAGGCAGACCTGTCCAAGCTGTCATAGTGAGCCCGCCAGGCCCTCTCGGCTACCTTGCACTGCTGCCGCGTAGCCCACAGTACAGGGGTGAACCAAGGGGCCGACACCCGCTTTGATGTCAAACGGGGGGGCTGCATCGGGGCCAGGTCATTGAGCCTCTCCGTGAACCAATCTTGCAAGGACTCCAAGTCCCTCTCCAACTGACCTGAGAGAGGACAGGGGTGATTCCGCGCCGCCTGAGCCAACATCTCAGGGGTCACTCTACTAAAAGCTCTAAAAGCTCGTCCCCGTTGCTGTGGGACAGGGGTGGACAACCTGGCAGTGCCACTGATCACAAACTTGGCAAGCCAGTGATCCGACCACAAGTACGTACCCCAGCGATTTGCTCCAATTGATGCAGTACCCGGAGTATGTCCCGAATTCGGGTAATAGAGCCATCAACCTTTGGATGGACTCAGACGGTCTCTGGGTGTACAGTAAGATATCGTTGGCGTACAATGATATACGTTCCTCCCAGCCACCCCCCAGGTCGATACCCCGTACTCCCGGGTCCGTACGTACCCAGTGCGCCAGGGGTTCCAGCGCAAGGGCAAAGAGGGTAGGAGAAAGGGAATAGCCCTGCCTCGTGCCACGCCCCAGTTGGAATTCACGCGACATGGCCCCATTGACTCTGACTCTCGCGGTCGGTGCAGAGTAAAGGAGCCTCACCCATGCGCGGAAATTATCTCCAAATCCTACTTTCTCCAAGACAGCATATAGGTAGCCCCATTCGATGCTGTCAAACGCCATACGGGCGTCGAGAGATAGCAAGGCCGCCGGCACTCCCGGTCGTCTGGCTACTGCCTGCATGACCCCAAACAGACGTCGCAGGTTGAGGCGCGTGCTCCTATGGGGCATAAAGCCTGACTGGTCCGGATGGACCAGTGTTTGTATCACTGCACCCAGGCGTGTGGCTAGGATCTTCCCGAGGACCTTCGTCTCGAAGTTGAGGAGGGAGTTAGGTCTGTAGGAGCTGCATGCTTCCCTCAGCTTACCCTCCTTATGGATCACTACGATCGTTGCTTGTCGTAGATCTCGCGGAAGCTGCCCATTCTCCCACGCCTCGTGGAACATCGTACACATGTGCGGTGCCGTGCAGCTTGCCACACACCCGAACGCTTCTGCCGGGAACCCGTTGGGACCCGGGGCCTTACCCCTCTACAGATCACCCATGACCTCTTCTACTTCGGTGACCGTAATATCAGCATCCAGAATATCCCTATCCGCAGGCTCCTGTAGGGGCAGCTGCATCGGGACCAGGAAGTCACAACATTCCTGCTCCCCCTTAGTAGTCTGAGATTGGTAGACCTCCTCGTAGTAGCAGGCGAACTCCTCCGCAATCGCCACGCTTGTAGTGCTCACTGACCCATCCGCACGCTCTATACCCAGCACCCAGTTGCGCTCTCGATCTTTTTTTTCCAGCGCCGCGATCATTTTATTTGCCTTATCACCCAGGTCGTATACCCGTCGCTGGGTGGCCAACGCATGGGACCGTGCCTGTTCCGTCATAAGGTCCCTCAATTCCTTGCTTAGGAGATGCGCTCTATGCTGCCGCCCCAGTTCCTGGGCGGATCCCACCTCAGTCTCCAGTTCGTGGAGCTCCAACTCTAACTTCTCGACCTGTGCATATTTCTCCCTTCTCCGTCTCCCCACCTCGGCCCGCACGAAATCCCTGGCCACCGTCTTATAAGCTTCCCAGACCACCCCGGGGGAGACCCTTGTACATTCTTAATAATGGGAAAATATTGTCCAAGTGGTAATCAGGCAGGGTTCCTCATAACAAGCACAATGCTGAAATAACGTACTGATCGGTTTACATGCCTCTGTCGTCTGAACGATTAGAAGGGGAATCATCCCCGACCAAATCCCTCCCAGCGATGCCATTCGTTTTACCAATTGGCATTTCCTCAGTAGGTCTGGCGGCAGCGTGTGGGTCATGTATATATACATATATATATATATATATCCCATAAGAAATTTACTTCATCTGGATGCCTGGCCCGTGGGCAGGTGGTGCCTGGCCCGTGGTCAGGTGGTGTGTAGCGCCGGTGAAGCCTACCGGCCGTAATACCCACTCGAAACTGTAAACAGGTTTATTCGGTAATGCGTTTCGACAGATGAGCTGTCTTGATCACACAGTGAACAATAAAATTAGGAAACATTACATAGTCACTGTTTAGACACAAATGATGGACTCCACATCAATGCTGTGCTAGTTCTTACTACGAATATGGGGGCCATTTTGACACTATAAATCGGTCTCAAAAAGTAATGGATTTGAAAATAAAAGGTGATTTTATGTACATATTGTAAAAACAATTATACGAGAGTTTGTCATAAAGAGACATAACACGAGACCAAACTCGATAACTGATCGTGACGTCATTAAAATAGTGCGCTGTGATCGCAGGTGACTACATACCATACTGGCATCGCACCACCATCAAACGTATACGCTGTATATAATTACAAACAGTTAGGTGGACCAGTCACGTATTGCATGTACCAGTAAAAACACTTGCACTCACCAATACTGGTAATACAAAATGGAATATTCAGCATCTGCACACAAAAAAATCTAAGCATCATAGTGACTTATCGTATTAAGACTATCAAAGGCATTACGTTATTGCAAAATGTATAAAGCATTTCAGATAACAGGGATATATGGATTGGGCATGCTTGTACCATATCTCATCATGAATGCACCCTTGTGGTTATGATGGCATTGTACCTCTGTAATCTGTACACACTTAGGTTTCCATAGGCCTAACTTGTGTTATGTCAATACGTGTTTATATACATAAGCATAAGAGACCATAAAATGTATATATACATGAACCCCATTATTACTAGCAACAATAGGTTTCCCATAAAACACGGTGGGAGAATGTGAACACAATAAAGAGAAGAAACAAAAGAAAGAAAGAAAGTCTTATCTCAGTGATGTATTGACCCAAGATGGGGAAGAAAAGGGTGGAGAACCCGTGTCATAAGTGACCGTCCCAGAAGCGGTGGGTTCCTTCCTTTCCTCCTGTGAAAAGTGAGGTAGAGGTGAGGTTTAAAATTAACCAAAATTACTATTGCACAGCACTTTTAATAGTATTAGGATGATTCAAAACTTGTTTCAATACAGCAATGGATGAATTTGGAATACAGACCAATACAAAAATACAAAATGTTGATAAACAGTACGTATGGGGTAAGTCACGTAATCTCATGTAAATGTGTACTTAATTCCTCGTCCAGATTATGCCCCCTGGATACTTGGTTTCAAGTTCCAATATCCATTTGGATTCTTGTTTGCGCAGTTTAAGTACTCTCTTTCCGCCTCTCGGACCAGTATATACTTGTTCTACAATGAAATAACTTAGTAAGGAACTGTTTGAAAGGTGGAATTCTTGGAAGTGCCTCACTATGGGGTAGTGGAAGTCTTTCTTATTGATGGCACGTATGTGTTCTTGCACCCTCTTTTTGGCCATCAATGTGGTGCTACCCACGTATCTAAGTTTGCATGGACATTCCAAGATGTACACAATAAAGGGAGTCATGCATGTTAAGATTTGTTTTATGCATTTCGTTTTAGTCATCCCGGCACTGTAAACTCCTGTATCATGTGACTATTTTGACAGGCTTTGCAATGTCCACAGGGAAAAAAACCTTTAAGGTTATGTTCTCCCGTGGAAGGTACTTGTGTGATGTCATTACGCAAAAGATTGTCTCTGAGACTGCAACATTTTCTATATGTGATGCTAGGTCTATTTTTCACACATTGTCTGATAATAGGATCGCTGGTTAGAATATCCCATTTGTCAGCAAGAATCTTCTGAATTTGTTTGGAGCTATCATTGAAAGTCATAATGACTCTGGTCTCTTCGGATGTAGGAGTGTCACCGTCCGCAGTAGCGTTTTCGGGTGTCTCCAGTGTAGATGCTCTATCAACCGTACTGATTTTATTGAGCGCCCTCTTGAGTACCCACATGGGATATCCTCCACTCAGGAATCTCTTAATCATGTTGTCTTGTTCAGTGATGAAACAGATTTCGTACTACAGTTCCTTCTCGCTCTCAGCAGTTCGCCATAGGGAATGCTCCACTTAAGGTTGTCCGGATGGCTGCAGAGAGAGTGGAGGAGGGTATTACCTGCAGTAGTTTTGCAGTAAAGACTCATTTGTAAGGTCCCTTCATGTGTTGTGATCATGAGGTCGAGGCATTCTATCTGTTTTCTGTTCATATTCAGAGATAAACGTATGTTGTGGTCATTTCCATTGAGTCTTTCTACAAATCCAGTGTCTTCTTCTTCCGTGCCAGACATATATATATGCCACAAAAGGCCTCCTAGAGCCGGGATCCAGGACCATCACCAGTACGCGTCGGGGTAGAGGAGCCCCTTGAAATTCAAGTAATTTCCTGTTGCTCAGCAAAGCGCACTGGTCGCGCACTCATGAAAGGGTTTTTAACGCAAATGCCAAACAACTCAACGTGTTTCGGCGTTGAACAAAAAAAAAGTGTATTTCCCATGTTAATTCCTAAAGGGGATTTGAACATGACGACAACCCAAACCGCTGGATGGAATTACACTGAATTTGGAACAAAGGTAGCTTTTGGTTCGCAGATCATGCTTTCAGTTATTTGGTGTAAATCTGCTCAGTAGTACAGTATTCAAGGAAAACAAAAGTTGTATATCTTCGTGGAGCCTAAGCACAGATCTCATGATGGGATCTGATTGGCTGCCAACGCTTCAACCAGGAAGTGTTGGAAGCCAACTAGGGACCAATATACCTGAAAACACACAATTGAAATGCATTGTAGTGAAAGGCAGGTTTTGAGGGTCACAAAAAGGGGAACATATAAAGGGTAATAACAGAGTTTAGTTACAAAATAAATCAGGTTTTTGATGGTACCATACTCATTTTAGGAATTATGGTGTGTTAGAAGGTAATTATACCCTGCGGAAAAGCCTTCTGCTGGTATTTCATGAATCATGTTTGAGAAAAAACTGTTTTCTCATGATTTTCCCATAGAGGTCATGGAAGGTGCTCCAGAAGCTAAAATTAGAGCATATTTTCTGTACATTCACACTATCTTTCCCAGTCACATGAAAATGAAGTCTGGCATTCTCAGTAAAACATGTTCTTCCAACAGTAGCAGCCTGTCAGTTGATCAGTGTTGCCATATTTTGAGACCCATCCCAAGCCCAAAGCTGTCCATGATCAAGCCCATATTCAGCCAAACAAAGACCAGTATCAGCCAAAAAAACTGCCCAAAGTTGCAGCTTTCAAAGTATGGAAAAACAGGCTTCAGGAAACATTTTGACCATAATTGTAACTTCAGTTCAATATGTGTACAATGGGAGGAGTTTCAATGGGCACCTACGCACTTCTGCAACCATGTCCAAATTCTATTAATCACCACTACTTTTAAAGATTGTCCCGCTCTATGTCCTTTTTACTTGCACTTCTATCACCACAAATCTAAACCTGAACCTGGCATTGATAAATTAACTTTACAAGATCAAACTATAATCCATCTTAATTAGGCCCAAGTAGGGAAATGTTGAATCTCTTTAAGTAATGTGGCTCCTAAAACAGTTTATTATATAGGCCTGGGCGAGTTTGTTGAATTCCACTATGCGGAACTCCGCGAAATGACCGAAATACTTCCCCACGCTATGTGGTGTTTCGCAAGTAGCAGAGTACATTATGTTGCGCCTTTCATGTAAATTTTTAACGCCGGGTGTTTGGCCCCCACTGTAAATTCAGCAAGAACAGCACCACGCACAGCGCAAGAGGGCGCTGCTGCTTTCTGCTGCTAGAGTAGATGTTCTACTCGAGCAGCAGCTTCCTCAATGCGAACGGAAAGTGTCTTAACGCGAGCGGTAGCGACCATTCGCGACCACCCGTGTTAAGAAATTTCACCCAGATGTGGTCTAGAGCAATATTTTCCTCACTTGCCAACTTAATATTGGCGAGCGAGGAAAAAAACTCGGCTCCGCGCACTACGCATAGTGTGAAAGACTCCACGGATGGAGCGGAATTTCACACCCAACCCTAATATTTAACGAATCCTGCTGGATTATATGCCACACAATTATACATATACAGAGATCCCACCCTGAGGATACAGCAATTCCAGCACAACTGGTTTGGCAAGCTGGAAGAGCCATCATAGTACCACAAGAAGCCCACTCCTTCTAGATAAAATGCAAGATGGCCAGAAAGGAGAGATTCATCAAGCCAAAATCGGCTCGCAAAGGGCCAGATTCTAAGAATCTGGCCCTTTGCGAGCGCTATTTTTGCATTTGGGATTCATCATCCCAAATGCAAAAATCGCAATTTTAGAAATCGCTAAATTGCGAATAATTGCATTTAAGGAATCTCAATTTGAGATTCCTTAAATGCAATTCATGAACCATTTTAAAATTGCGAATTCGCAATCTGGGGCCGCTATTTACCGCAAAGTCTAACTACGTGGTAAATAGCGAAAACTTAGAAAAATGCACTTTAGTGCATTTTTCTAAGTTGTATGTTACACACACACATGTCCTTTGGACATGTGTGTGCGCAACACCAGTGTACATTACCATTTCAGGGGTGCTACAGGGGCACCCTGGCACCCTTGAAATCACTTCCTTATTTGCGATTCGCTAATTGCTAATCGCAAATAAGGAATGACTCCCCATTCATTGCTATGAGCCTTTAGGCCCATAGGAATGAATGGGAAAGCCATTCCTTATTACGATTCGCAATTAGCGAATCGCAAAAAAGGAAGCAGTAGAAATCGCAAAAAATATTGCGATTTCTACATGCATCCCGTTTTGCGAGTCTTTAATAGCGATTCCTTAAAAATCGCTATTAAGGACTCGCAAAACAGGACTTTGATGAATCTGGGGGTAAGTCACTTAATCGTATGAGGTAAGCAACAACAGAGCAAAGATGTGTGGGTGTACAGGCAAGCAATGACGGGGAGGGGTGAAGTAGACAGGGGTAAACAGGGGATAGTAATGATGATGGGGCGGGAGAAGAGGCAAGCAACAGACAGCTCCTCACATTATAAAGTGGACTGAAGCTGCAGTGAAATGGCTCTACAATGGAGACGCACTATCTGTAAGCGGTCATTTAAGTTTACAGCGTTATGGAACAGCCCAAGCTTCGACACTGCAAAATGCATACCATACTCCGCAAAATTAAATCTTACTTTTTTTCTCATGCCAAGGTAAACACGATATTGACTGTGTTATTCTACTGTATCTTTTTTTATCCCTATTTACTGGTCCCTGTTGCTCCCGGTGTTCAATCTGCTAAACATTTTGCTTCAATACTAGCAATGAGAGAAGCGACTCAGCTGCAGAAGGGAAAGGACAGCAGCCTCCAATTTTGCACTGATACTCTGCTAGGGTCCATGGGGCTCTCTTGTGTACACTCAGGGCCTCACTAATGAAAAGTGACGCATCGCTGCGAGAAAATAGCGATGCGTCACTTTTCATTGCGCCCTCCTTGCGACACCAATGATGCGTTATATTTACAGTATGACGCATCATGTCGCAAGGAGTTACAGATACGTAAGTATTTCTGACGTATCTGTAGGCGCAAAAATGATGCATTGCTGGAGTGTGTCACAAAGTGAAGTAACTCCAGCAATGGCTCATTACACATGGGCAAGTCCCATGTGAAATGTGCCTGCGTCAGTCTTACGCCTACTATAAGATATTGATGCATTTGCGTCCTATAGTGATGCAGTGAAAGCTCTTAGATTTCACTGCGTCACTTCTATGAGGCTTTCTTGCGTCGGCACGCCCCTCCTGCATACATTATACCTGGCGCAGGTATAATGTGACGCAGGGGTTTACAAAGTGACGCATCTAGGTAGATGCGTCACGTTGCAAATATGGTGCAACAAGGCTCACTTTTTACGCCGCTGGTGCGTCACAAAAAGTGACGCACCAGCAGCATAAAAGTGACACAAGGGCTCATAAAAAAGCCCCAGTCAGTGCTTAATTTGAACTGGTGGTTTCCGGTGCTCACCACCGGCACTTATTTGTCAACACCAGTGCTTGTGCCTGGCTAATTTAGAGATGACAACAACAGGCAATTATTAATTCAATATACATTAAAAAGTACTATTACCAGCCGCAAACGCCATTGTTCTAGCTTTGGGGGCCTGAAATAGTTTGAAATGTCACAATTGTAAGAGTGTGAGGGTTAATAGTTTTGTTGTTACTATCATTGGCAGGGGCAACGTGTGGTACAAGCTGCAGTGCTCTCCTGAGGAGAGCCCTGGCACTTCTTAAAAAAAACAAATTAAGCACTGTATGCATACTGTTCTCTGTAACTATTGTCGGCCCTGACTGGACAACATTCTTTGACTTGCATGCCAACCTTTATCTGCATGTGAAAGGGGGCGAAATAAGGACACCAGGAGGGAGTTAATCATTGTTCTGACAAAATGGCAGCTGGCTTTGAAGACAGCAGCTGGCTGAAGTAGTGAAACTATGAGGCGCTGTGGTAGTCTGGAGATGTGGAAAAGGAATTATAACTGGAACATGGATATGAGAGGCATGTCACTCGAGTGACAGAGAAACATGGCCGTAGTTCTTGTGTGTTATGTGTCACTGGTGCTGACCTGAAAAGTTACACTGCACATTTGTGCTAAATTCCACTGAAAACCATAAAACACTTGGAAATTCCTTATCATGTGATGAAACGCCCCTACAAGCTGCAGGCGAATGTTGAAATTTTACCATTGTCTCAATTCCAGAAGCATTCATTAATCAAATTTGTTCAGACATTTCATGTTACTATTCATTAAAACGTTAATTAAAAAATGATTTCATGGGGAAAATGTCTTCCAACTTGTAGAATTAAATTGTAGCAGTGCACATCCCGCCAGCTTCACCTGGTGGGATTCCAGCTGACTCGTGGCAAATTGATTACTCCAGATGCAGCTCTTGTCGGTGAGTTTTTGAACATCACATACCCAGCAGAAAAAATACAATGGCAACACCTTATGGTCCAACTGAATACAATCCGGTTAAATTAATAACAGGGGGCTGCTGACTTGCGAACTGGCTTTAGTCTCGGTGTAGGCTCATTATAATCATGGGATTCCGGGACAATAAGCCTAAAAAAACTGCAAAGCGCTGCAACACGTTCGGGTCGAGTTTGCGCTATACATAAATGCCGAAAAAGAAGAAATATTACCTCAATTCACATTATGGGCAACGGAGAGACCAATTGAAATAAATGAATCTGTACTTTCTTGGCCCATGCACAAGGTAAAAAAGAGAGTGAAGTCTCCAAGGCTGCCAAATTAGAATAGTAAATAATGGGAAGATAGAAATCCTTTTTTACTTTTATTGTTTTTCCTGAACACAAAAATAGGTCTCCAAGCGACAATGCGAATGGCGCGGTGCATCCATTGGGGCGTTGGGGCGTTGTCCTCCCAATGCGCACTGCCGCCACCTGGGACCGCCAATGTGTGACTAAATGACACATTGAGCTACTAGTTTCTGGCCGGCCGGTCACCGGGCCGGACCAGAAACCATCAGGAAAAGGGGGGGGGGGCTGTGCAGACACGCTCAGGAATCCGCCTTCATACAGCGCTAGTGCGCATGTCCGCTTTCGGACTGGTCATTTTTATGCCCGGCGCGAACATGAGCACTAGCCTCCCCCTTGGGAGACCGGGGGTTGCCTCATGCCGCAGCCCCCGGTCTCCTAATGGGGGGTGGAGTTTGGCTGCTCCAGCCAATCCTGAGCTAGAGTCCGACCTGCCTGATGACACCTAGCATGACGTGACGTCACCTAATCTTTAGTCTCACCCCGCACCCGCAGCCACTGCCACACACAGTGCTGCCTGCTTCACACCTCACCTGGTATGCGTGCTCCTGATGGTATCTCTTCCTGCCTCGTCGTGGAGCTGGACTACTACCGTTACCGTACTGGACATCGACAACTTCTGCAACGAAAACTACTGAGGTGAGCCACAATATACTGCTGGTGATTACCGCCCTTTTGTATTTCAAACTTCCACTCATTAAGTATTACCCATGATCCCCCACAGCTGTACCACTGAGAGTGCCATGGCGGGTTTGGGCTGATTTGGCAATTGGTTCGCAAATGTGCCCAAAAATCTAACTTGATGCAGGTTCCCCTAAGCTAAGCTGCTGGCTGGACGTTGTGCTGTGCAATTATTTAAGCAGAACAGCTTCACATTTTTCCTTGTGGCAAATCTATTTGAGGCATATTTAAAAAAAAATGTATAAGTGGACTGTAAGACTGTTTTTAATGATTCCTCCCCTCGTAACTCCACTCTCTTTCCTCTGCCACCCATTGACCACTCTCATCCAATTTATGGGCGCCCAGAATAAATTGTTTCCAATTCCTGCACTGAAGTGACATAAACAATTTGTGCAGCGCCTCGATTGACGCTAATGGGGGCTAAGCTTTGCTGGAAATCCAGGAAGTGCGTGTAAGAAACAAATCACACCTGAGCCAGAGGTCAATGTGGCGAGTTTACAGCGATCCTCACGGATTACTTCCTCCTCCGCCCTACCTCGGAAGTCCGCTCCTTTGTGGTAGATTCCTGCGCTCCGAAAAGGTCTACAAGGTGTTTTAAGCCACTTCAGAATCTGTGGACGAGGTGCGCCAAAGCAGAGGTTCGGCCGGTTGTCTTTTACAGCAATCGTACGTTTTGTTTGTTGCTTATTTGGGCAGTGTGCATTCTGCTTCAAGCCTGTCCTCTTCAAACGCGTGACAAAAGGGGCAGAAAAAGGGTGTTGATTCATGGATCTAACAACGGACGTAGCTTGAGACATAGGGCATTTGTTTTTTGGGACCTCTAGGTGGCTTCATGTCGTCACGAGTCAGGACATCATTGGCAGGCGCGCGCATTGCCCATTAGAAGGTTATAGGGCTTCGGCGAGCCCCTCCACCCCCTCCAGCCATGGATGCTGCAAGCTTCCCGGACACTTACAATTCTTTATCGGATATGTGCTGAGCTGTGCAGGGATTGTGGCTCCAGGGACAGTCTTGTACAAAGGTTCAAGTGTATATAAAATATATGGGGACTGCGATAACACATTAACCAGCCCCAAATTAATTTGTCTCGGTTGAGGCTGGCTGGGCAGGTGTGCTTTCTCCCCATAATCTACAGTGGTGAACCAGAGGGTGCTGTGATGAACCAGAAGGTGCAGTGGTGAACCAGAGGGTGGCAGTGATGAACCAGAGTGTGGCAGTGGTGATCCAGAGGGTGCTGTGATGAACCAGAGGGTGGCAGTGGTGAACCAGAGGGTGCTGTGATGAACCAGAGGGTGGCAGTTATGAACCAGAGGGTGACAGTGATGAACCAGAGGGTGGCAGTGGTGAAGCAGTGGTGAACCGGAGAGTGCTGTGATGAACCTCTGTGAGGTAGTCAGAAATGCATTGTATCTCAAAGTCTGTTATGAAGCCACATATTGAATAAGCAGGTAGCTACCTATGTTGTATGACATCTCTTTATTACTGTCATAACCTTCCTTCCTTTTCAAAATTGCTTGCAAATACACCATTTGTCCACTCGATTTGCACATTTTTCTCGGGGGGGGGTGCGGGGGGTGTTCGGGCACGCGCGCTGCGCTCGCGAGCTACAGTGCGGAAATCATTTTCCGCCTCACCACGTTCAAATGTCACCAGCCGCCACTGGCGAATGCGCTATAGGCTTGATCTACAACTGATGCTTGACCTGCTCCTCATGTCATTAGTTGAGACATTGTGGAAGCAGACCAGCAGTAGGAAGCAGGGTCGTCATAGGTAGCAATTTGGCTCTATCAATGATTGATGTCACTGCCAAATTGCAACACCTACAGACAGCGGCCTGAGGAAAATGTTCTTTGGCGGCACCGCCGCATTCAAAGATTTTGTGCACAAACGGGCAAATAAAGGCCAAATTTGTGCACCATGCCAGGTGAGTTATTTTCCACACAATTAAGAAAACAATGCCCATTTGTGTGAGAAATAGCCTAATGTGGCAACACGGCAGTTGATTCCCTTGTGTTCTACTGCAGCCTCCCAGAGTGTTCTAAAGAACAACTAGAGGGCTAACAATGTTACTTCTGACAAAGGTATGGCACACCTGAAGTCATGTTAATTGAATCAAACTGGTAAATCATAAAACATTTAATTTAGAAAGGAACAAAATGAGGGGGTTCAATTTGTCCTAGAAATTATGGTTAGTGCTGTAGAAAGAAAAAGTAGGACACATTTTAAGTGACTTCTCAAATATCTTCCTCTTCTACTTAAACATTCTGATGTGCAGACTGAAACATGCAAGTTCAACACCAGCAGCAGACTGCCAGGTAATTCCCTGGTGATCAGCAGCTTTACTACAGTGTTCTAATGAGCAATTAGAGTGCTAACATTTTGGATTTATGCCAAAGATCTGGCACATCTGAACGCCATCTTGATGGTATCGAAGTAGGAAACTAAAAGCGTTTTCTATTGAGGATACTGCAGTAAATAAGAAAGTTAGGGAGCTTCAAAACAAATAAGTTTCTCAAAATGGCCAATAGAGAAAAAAGAGCCAAAATATAGCACAAATATCACCGAACGGTAGCCAAAGCATAGCCCAATGACAAAAATGTACAAAAGACGTAATTCTTTTATTTATTTTTTAGTTTTATATAGTTACCCGAAGGTATAATAGTGCTTTACATGAGCACCAGTTACATTACAGAAGGACACATTCATTTTGGTTTTAGGCATGGAGGGACAAAGGGCCATATTATCAAGGAAGCTGCGGAAGTTTATCGCCGCTTTACCGGCAGGAAACTGCCGATAAAGCGGCGATAATGGGCTTGATAATATGCGATTCAAATTGCAATTGATGCCCAGGTTAGATGTGTGAACATCTAACCTTTGCTTCGATTGAAATTCGAATCGCATATTATCAAGGCCATTATCGCCGCTCTATCGGCAGTTTCCTGCCGGTAAAGCGGCGATAAACTACCACAGCTTCCTTGATAATATGGCCCAAAGTCATTTGCCCAGAATCACAGGACGTCGAGTTGGCGCCGAAGCATGAGCCTAGATCTCCAGTAGCAAAATCTGCAGCTCTCGCCGCATGCCACATCCTCCCCTTAAGTGTAACATATAATCAAGTCATGGAAAAAAACTTAAGAGACCAAATTGTTTCAAAGGGTTTTGTCGCTATTTGAGAACTCAGAAAATATGTCCTTGAAGGAGCTGGGTTTCACGTTCTAGATTTACTCTGGAACCTTAGGCCGGTGTCTCTTTTCGTCGACATGAATGTGTGACGAGGAGGAAAATCGTTAACAAATCAATCATTGTGACGACAATCAGCCACTTCACCTTGGTATACCCCTGAGGTTAAGAGACTGAAAATTAACTGCCGGCGCCAAGAACGGATCTGGAGATCATATTACAGTCTATCTCACAGAAAGGACTATACGAAAGCTCTAAAAGAGTAAAAAATAATGATTCAACAAGCCGAAGCGACCTACTTTACACACAAAATTCAGGAGGCTGCTAACTCCTCCAAGGAGTTATTTAAAACAGTGACAAGCTTACTTAAATGCCCGAGGGACATAATATTTACCCCAGATCAATATTTTATAGACAAGCTGGCCCAGTTTTATCAACAAAAAGTCCACGCTGTCTGTAATGAACTCCAGGAGGTAACTGAGGCTGGGGGAAGTGAGAATAAGGAACCAACCAAAGCCCCCCAAAATTATTTGTCCCAATTTTCATATCTTAAGGTAGACCAGATTTCTAAGTTGATAATGCAAGCCAAATCAGGGTCACCTTCAGATCCCTGTCCCCCCTACATTTTTCATCTCGACCCCGAAGTAATTGGCTTATCTATCACCCCGCTCCTCAACGAGATAATCAAATCCGATATCTTTCCCCAAAGGTGGAAAAAGGCCAGCAACAGACCTATCCTGAAGAAGGACTCCCTCGACCCACTGGAGACAAAAAACTATCGTCCTATTTCCTGTCTCCCGCTACCAACCAAAATACTAGAAAAAGCCCTAAACCAGGAACTAATGGATTTCATCAACCTCAATATTATTCTGGACACCACTCAACATGGCTTTAGGTCATGTCACTCGACCGAGACAGCCCTAATATTAGCCACAGAGGAAGCTCGCAGGACCATGGATAAGGGAGGCAGAGTCGTTCTAGTGTTGCTGGATCTCACGGCAGCATTTGACACTGCCAACCATGGGGTCCTACTAGACAGACTTAAATCAGTTGGTGTCAGAGACACTGCCTTGACCCTACTCATGTCCTTCCTAGACACTAGAACCCAACGAATCCACTGGGATGGCCTGCAGTCAGAAGAATTCTCCCTCCCATGTGGGGTCCCACAGGGTTTGGCACTCTCCCTCACCCTCTTTAACCTATACGTGACCCCTTTAGCCACACTAATAAAAGCACACGGCCTACAATTGGTGTCTTATGCTGACGACATCCAATTGGTGGTATCTCTCACACAAACGGTAGAAATCACCGCGGAGCAGTTTAGAAACTGTCGTCTAAGCATAAAGAGCTGGATGAACAAGAATTTCTTAAAACTTAACACCGAAAAAACGGAGGTGATTGAATTTGGACATAAACCTTCCATCTGGAGCCAACTTGGTGGCCTCCAGAGGCAGGCACGTGCCCCCTGCCGGCACAAAAAGTCAGAAACTTAGGTTTCTGGATTGACAAAGACCTTACTCTCACCGCACATGTCAACCAAGTGACATCGGCTTGCTTTATCACCATCAAAATTTTAAGAAAAATACTGCCCCTGATCCCACTTGCGCTAAGGAAAACGGTGGTCGGTGCTCTAGTTCACGCATCGACTACTGTAACGCCTTGTATCTGGGAATGCGTGAAAAGCAGCTCTCCAAACACCAGTCACTCCAAAATGCTGCCGCTAGAGTTCTACTGGAGCTCCCAAAACATCACCCAACATCTAAGGGCATTCGCCAACTCCACTGGCTACCGGTTCATCAAAGAGTACAGTTCAAAGTCCTCTGCCGAGTTCATATAACCATAATTGGTGGAGGAGCCGAGGACATGAAAGCTCTCTTTCCTCGCTATGCCCCAAACCGTACTCTGAGATCTGGTGGCTTGGGCTTGATCAGCACCACGAGAATAAAGAAAGCACGCGGGGGAGGCAAATCATTTTCACACCAGGCAGCTAAGCTATGGAATACCGCGCCCATTAAACTCCGCCTATAAACAAATAAGAGCTGTTTCAGAAATGCATTAAAGACCTGGCTTTTCAGCACAGCTTAGTCATTTAGTAGGAACCTTACCCTCTTTGCAGCGCCAAGACGCCACGGCATAAGTGCGCTTAACAAATATTTCAGTCAGTCAGTCAGTCATTACTGTTTCAATGAACTATGACGCAGAAGAATCACAGACTCCCTATCGAGTTTAGTAAATTTATTACAAAGCCAAGAGCAATTGGACATACAGGCACCTGAAGAAGAGGTTGTAAAAATACATTGGAACAAATACAAAACCAAACCTACGAGTAAAGTTGAGACGGTGCAACATGCACAGAATATTCTGTACCAGAATCAAGATACGGAAGAGAATGGCTCCAAAATCCAAATTCCCCTTCATTGGGGGGTTCATAGGTGAAAAGCATTTGTCTGTTCCTACACTACCACTAATGTGACATCCCTACTTTGCATTTTCCAGGCAAGTTTAGTAAAGGTGTCAGCGCATGAAGGCATCCTAAGAAGCCCATTCACGTTGGAATGGGTCGAGTAGCATAAAGCTACAGAGCTCGTTCTAAGATGCTCTCTCTATCAAGGCAAAGCAGAAGTCCCCGGACTCTGTCTCTAACTTCAATACAAGAACTTCAGGTAGCGTCCCAAAATACATTGTGGCATCACCCCATCCAAGCAAGCCAATTCCTCATAGGTAACTTTCCATGTGGCCACGATGTTCCCAGGCCTTCGCTCACTGACCTTGATTCCCAGGCTCTCTCCAAGGAGAAAGAACACTGGCCCTCATTATCAGGATCGCCATTCAATGTCTCTTCTCCTCCCTAACCCTAACTCCTAAAACAAAGAAATTATTCTACCTAATAAGGATCAATTTCTCCACCTGCAAAAGAAATGTGAGAAAAAACTAATTTAACATGCAAATTAATTTCACTAGCAAGTCTAGTACGAGAACTTCCAGGGAGAAATACATTTCAGGCCTACAGAATCAGTCAACATAAGAAATGGCACATCATTTTATAAAGCATGCATATAAATGAACCTCATTGCTGAACACAATAAAATCAAGGCATTACATAAGCACATTAATTGCAAAAATATTCATTAGATACATGCATGAACTCTACACATTAAGGTTTTCATATAGCCACATGTAATTGCAATGCAGATTTCTTCACATTTACACTGAAATACACCTTACAGTCAGTTTTTACGCTATTGTAATACATGATCTAATGACCCAATGTTAGCACAATAAAGGATTATATGCTGGCGCGAACTACTGATGATTATAATGCACTCCTACAAATATAAGAGCCAAATCACGCTCTAACATCCTCACTCAAAATCAGCAGTTATGTTTATCTGAGCTAACTATAACTTTCCCCCCGCAATGCACTGCTTATAACTTCCCATATTACATCACTCATGACTAGGAGTGGGCGGTGAACTCCGCTCCATCGGCGGAATTCAAGGAGCTTTTGCTACTCCGCTCTACGCTTGGCTCGGGGAGTTCTGCAAAAAATGTAAACTCTGCAGAGCGAGCCTAGCCGGAGTTTGCCACTCACCTTATGCAGTGCTAGTGCTGACTCCGAAATAAATGGGAACACCATACTTCTGATCAATAAGAATGAAGTGGCATATTCCCATAATGTTCACTGCACTCTAGAATCTCGCCCTATAATGCTTTGCTGGGTCTTTAGTTGGCATTATATTTTTGCCCATAACTTTGCTTGGGGTGGTCCTAGAAGGGTGGGACCACCACCGAATCGTTCAGCATCATATGCTCTTTGTGTTCAAGGCATCTGCTTGATCCTCCCCCTAGGTTAGGGGGGACCCCAAAATCATCACCTCTCTCGTTGCCTGATATTTTTCAAAGTTCACTTTTGTGAATTGGTTATATGCTTTTTAGCATGTAAATGCAAATTGTGTTTATAAAAAGGGTTGTGGGTGCAGTTGTTAACTCCGCTATGTGGGAGTATTTGCATGAATTCCGTGCGTTCGATGTAGTGCGTAGTTAGCAAATCTTCACAAGCGGAGCGGAGTTCATTGCCCACGGTTAGTTGTGAATTAAAATTTTAAAAAATCTTAGAAATTCACTTAAAAACAAAGATTACAGGGTTGTTATAGTTAGGAAATTACATTTAAAAACATACAAATTCATTGAAATTCAGAAGTTATAATTATCTAAGCCTACTATCATTTACATCACTGAAAGGCACTGCTTATGACCTCATAGATTACATCACTCATAACATAGTCAGTGACCTCACTGATGGCATCTCAAATGACTTCCCTGATAACATAATCCACAGAACTACTCACATACCCACTCACAGCCCTATACATCCTCTCATACACCCACTCAAATACCCACACAACGACTCACACAACCACTCACATACCCAGTACCAGACACATACAAGTACCCACACAACCACTCACTCCTCATTAGAGCCACTCACATACCCACTCACTCATACAGCCACTCACATAATCATTCACTAACTCATATAGCCACTCATAAAACCAGTCACTCTCCCATGCCGCCAATCACACAGCCACGTGCTCACCCATACAGCTACTCACATATATACTTACTCACCGTAACAGCCATTCACATACCTACTCACTCACCCATACAGCCTCTCAACACAGCCACTCACTCAACCATAGAAGCACTCTCACATACCCACATTACCACTTACATACCCATTCACACATCCATACAAGCACTCCCATATCCACTCACTCACCCATACAGTCATTCACACAGACACTCACTCTCCAATACAGTCATTCACACACCAACTCACTTAACCAAACAACCACTCAAACAGCCACTCACTTACCCATACATCGGCTTACACACCCAGTCACTCATACAGCCATTCAGATACTCACTCACTCACCCATACATACATTCACTCACACACCCACTTACCTACCTATGCAGCCACTCACACAGCTATTCCCATAACCATACAGCAACTCACATGCTCATAAAGCCACTCACAAAGCCATTCACTCACCCGCACAGCTACTCACACACCCAATTACACACCCATACAGCCACTCACACACCAACTCACACACCCGCAAAACCATTCACACACTCACACAACCACTCAGACACCCACTCACACACCCATATGACCACTCATGCAATTACTCACACACCCAGAGAGCTAGTCAGAAAGCCACTCACCCACCCATACAGCCACAGATGCATGCACTCACACACCCACACAGCCTTGGACACCCACCCACACACTTATACAGACAGTCACACAGCCACTCAGATAACATGTTAGAAATGGTATCACTCATTATTAGTACAACCAGTAAACTAATCTAACTTTTGTAGTAGGTTAGTATATACGTTTAACACTCATAAACTCTTAGAAAATACTTACACTCACTTGATGATGTCATCAGTGATGTCATTTGGGATGTCATGAGTTATGTCACTGACCATGTCATGAGTGATGTAATGATTGAGGTCATAAGCAGTGAATTGCGGGGGCGTATGTTATTTTGAGCTTAGGTATTTATAACCGCTGAATTTCAATGGTTTTGTACGTTTTTTAATGTTATTTCCTAACTATAACATTTGTATATATATATTTAGTAAAAAGACGAACTAGAACTTGCACCCAGCGCAATGCACTGCTAATGACCTCACATATTACAACACTCATGACATGGTCAGTGACATCACTGATGGCATCACTGAACAAAATGACATCACTCATGACATCATCCAGTGACTGTCAATGTTTAAAAGAAAGTGTTTACCAAGATGTATTGGTGAATCAGTGGGTGTCTGAGTGCCTGTATGGATGATTCAGAGAATGCATTACTAACAGTATAAGTGAGTGACTAAGTGTCTCAGTGAATGTAAGGGTGAGTGACTGCATTTGTGAATGTCTGTATCAGTCCGTCTGTTCGTGTTTAAGTGGTTGTAAGGGTGTGTGCGTGGGTACGTGAGTGGCTGTATGGTTGAGTGATTGGTTGTCTAAGAACCTATATGGTTTTCTGAGTGTCTGTATGGGTAGTGAGGGGCATGTGAATGCCTGTATGGATGAGTGAGTGGGAGAGTCAATGGCTGTATGGGTTTGTGAGTGTGTTTGGGAGGAACTCCGTAGGTGAGTGAGTGTATTTATGGCTGTGTGGTTGAGTAAGTGAATGTGTCAGTAGTATATGGCTGGGTAACTGGGTATGTGAAAGGCAGTTTAGGTGAGTAATGTGGTATATATGTGACTGTATGGGTGGGTGAGTGAATGTGATAGTGGCTGTATGGGTGAATGTGTGCTTGTGTCAGTGACTGTATAGGTCCAAGGACCTTCAGGAGGCAAGGGGATTTCATATCCGAACCAGCAGCATGCCAGGAGTTTGCATTTCAATAACTGGACAACACTATGAGGGAGATTTACAAAAAAGTCACGCAGCGCAGCCCCCGCAAGTCTGTGCTACGTTGCACAAACGGGAGGGAGCAGGAGAGCACCATGTCTTCAGAGATATGGCGCTCTCCTCCTCTTTCCCTTGCACCAACGCTGATTGCAGGGGATGTGCGTCTTGCACACACCTTAGCGACAGCGCTAGGGTGTATGCATGAGTCTAGCATAGGTTTTGTAGGGGAAGGGTACCATTATTGTACAAAATACCACGCCTAGACACAATGGAAAGCATTTCCCACTTTGTACGCGTGCTGCACAGTGCAGCACACATTCAAAGTTGGAAAAGCACAGAGAAATTAAAGCATTTCTCCTGCTAGCGCCTCCTTTGAAGGGGCGTTAGCTTTTGGCGCAAAACCATGTCTACAAATCTTTGTAACTATGGTTTTGTGTCAATAAGCATGAGTTGGTTGCATGGGACTGACCCTGTTCCACCCTTGTAACGCCTCTCGATGCTAAGCAACGCAAAGCAGTGCTTTACGCTACATTGAGGGGGCTTTCCAGCCTAAAACAAAATTTGCGCTTGAAAGTAAATAGTAAAAAGACATTTTGTGCTGGTTAGCGTCACTTTTGTGATGGTAACCCAGGGCAAAATATTTGTAAATATGCCCCCTTGACTGCTAACTTACCGGGATGTTTTTCATTCATAAAACATTGGATGCGCAGTAGCTGTCTGCAGCTGAATTCGAATAAACCAGATATTCTGTTTTTTGGAAATTCTTAGTCATTGGACATCAGGAGACTATGGGCAACTGAGCAGGTGGAACCTCTGATTCCAACATCAGTTGCCCGAAACTTGGGTGTGCAATTGGACACCATACTATCACTTCAACTACCTATGCAATCCACTGCAGCCATATGCTTTACTCTACATAAATATTTTAAAAACGTTAACATTTCTTTCAGTAGTCACTCGGAAAGACATTGTAACAGACTTAATAACCTCTAGTTCAGATTATGCCAATGTATTGTTCTGGGACGCACCCAGAAATTGCTAAATAGGCTCCAATTCGTGCAGAACACAACGGCACGACGTGTTCTAAATATTCCCAAATGGCTTTCCATTTGGAATGGTCTGAAGTATCTGCACTGGCTGCCAATTAGGCATAGAATAACGTGTAAAGCACTAATATTTACCTGTAGAGCCATACACGAAAAAGGTCCATCTTATATACCAGGGAAAGTTTAAAAATACATACCCTACATGGCACTTCTTTCAGCAACAAAAATCTCCTGTGTATTCCTAGGGTACCCTAGGCCATAGCGGGGGAAAGATCTTTTTCTTTCCAGGCTGCTAGCCTGTGTAAATCCCTGCTGGACCAGGTCCACGCCACAGTCTTAGAGCCCGTTTTGAAGGCCAATCTGAAGACTTAAGTTTAGAGAAATGTAGGTACCTCTGGTAGAGAATTGTTAAAAGATGCTACATTCTGTCAGTTTAGCACCGGGATGCTTCATTGGAAGTAGCTGTTCGCACTCTAGAAGTCATCTTTCTTTCATTCATTTATGCATTCACTCATTTATTCATTATGTTGATATATACTCATACAAATATTAGTAAAGACCCAACATTTCATCCATGATATAAATTAGATTGATATTTATATAAGAAATATGCATAGAAGCATACATACAAGGTGCAATGTATGTAAAGGAAAAGAGCAGATGACGCAGTGCTGGTGTAGGTGAATCTATACAAGAGTGATACAAAATATACTTTACAGATCCCTGGTTATCAACAGTTTGGAGCACAGTTCGTATTGGAGGATTATATCATTTCATATATTCCCTCCAAGTGATTCTGTAACCAGGGAACTGGGAGTTGGCGCTTAGATGCAATGAGAAGCCAAATCTGGGGTGTGATCCAAAAACAGGCAATAAGCTGCGTTAGCAGTAGGAATCTAACATTTGCCTTTTACAGGTGTAAACTAGGATGACTACCTGCAGTGTGAAAGGGAGCCCAACCCAGAATCACATCTGAAGATCAACACATGTCATAAACTTACTGATCATGCAGCTCCGATACCCAAGAAGGCCACAACACCCAGTGCCACCAGCCTCAGGAAGTCTCCCCAGACAACCTCCCTCCCTACTACCACCGAGGCAGCGCAGAACAGGAGAGCGGAACTTCCAAAAATGGCATCGTCCCTCAGCCACACAAAACTTGAATGTTGCCAGATGTGGCAAACAAGTATGTGTGGAGGACGCAAGTCACCCATCAAAAAAAATGCACACAATGCCAAGTATAGCAGTGATGTGCCAGATATGTGGCACATATAGCGGTCTAGCTTTCTGTTCACCGGAACAGGAAGAGCGGGGACGGTGCGGAAGGCGGCCATGTTGTCGATCGGCGCCGACCGCGGTGTGGGTGAGAAGGCAGCTCCCGGCGCTCCGTAAATAAATACCAGTTAAACCTTAAGTTCGTGTCTGTGGTACTTTAGAACTTCACAATGGCGACGAGGATGCTCTAGAGCCACAAGAACACACGCGACGACGCAGCACCACGCATCTGGCGTGAGTAAATGCTGAGAAACACCGGAGCGCGGCAGAGGAGCCGTCCTGCAGCCGAGAAAGGGCACGAAAACACGCCAGCGCCCAGGAGGAACTAGACAGCGCCCTGACAAAGTACTGAGGTTGGGGGCAACCATGTGACACATCCTGCGCTGACACAACCGAAGGGAGAGTGCACACCAGCATCATTCTCCACTGTGCACACGATTAGCACAAGGGGCACTGAGAGCAAATAACCATCCCTGGCCACCGTGCAGAGCACCCAGCAACCTGGCGGCACAGAGGGTGTTGGCAGAGGCACCTGGGTCATCGCGCCAGCTGGAAGAGGACAGTGACCCACTGCAACCTGGTCCAACAAGGACGTCACAGGGGGAAGAGGACGACGGGGATCGGAGTGAAGAGGACTCAGCGGTACAGAACACGCCGGGGAGCCCACCTGGTCGGACAATCCACACAGCAAGGCAAGAGAGAGGTGTGCCCAAAATGGCGGCTCAGTCATCGTCACTCACGCAGTTGGTACCGTTCTTGACGAAATGCGGTGAACCGGATATGAAGTGGGAAGATTGGAAAAGGTATTTCCTCAACTATCTAGAGGCCCTGGAAGAAGAAGGTGACACACCGTTCTCGAGCAAGAGAAAAAAGAAAATCCTGTTACACAATTTAGGTCCAGAAGGGATCAGAGTATATGACACCATAGTCAAAGGCGAAAAGGGTCGCAACTGATACCGACGTCTTCAGTCACGCCATTGCGGACTTAGATGCACACTACAGACCGGTGGTGTGCGTTGCTATTGACAGATACAACTTCTTTCAGAGGAAAGAGAAGAATGGGGAGTCGGTGGATGAGTACGTCGTGGCCCTGAGGAAATTGGCCCTCACATGCAAATTTGACGCGCTACATGACGACCTAATCAGAGACCAGATTATCATGCACACGTCCAGCTCCCATATACAGGAGAAGTTATGGGTAAATGGCGATGCCCCACTCAAAGAAATCTGGGCGATGGTCAAGAAAGCAGAACTATCACGACGTTGTGCACAAGCAGCGAAAAAGGAAGCAGGAGAATAGCAAACGGTATGCAGGATTATGACGCCAACGAGAGGAGAACGACAGAGGCAAAGAGACACGCAAAGGAACCAGGAAGGTGGAAAATCGAACAACAACTACAAATACCAGCCAGACAACAGGTCAAATAAAGGTGGTAGACCCAGCTGCTACAGGTGTGGCAGTACTGCACATCTCGGAAATGACAAAGCATGCCCCGCGTTCAGGGCCAAATGTTCGCATTGCAGTGACTTCGGGCACTACGAAAAGGTGTGCCGCCGGAAACCCAAAGGCGCTACAGTGCGGTATGTAGACCAAGAACGTAAGGATGACGCTAGCGACCAGGAAGAAGCGGAGGACCAAGTGGAGTTCCTATACATAGATGTCCAGGTGTTGGAAATGGATGGATCAGAGTCAGATAAACCGAGGCTGAGCATGCACATCGGCGGAATACCAATAGAGATGATTGCGGACAGTGGGAAACCCATCTCAATCATACAAAAACAAGTATGGGAGGACAAGTTCACGCCCAAAATCAAGGAGCAGCTACTACCGATGGATCTGAGGCCAGTCATATATACCGGACAAAGAATTCCCATGCTGGGATACTGCCCTCTCCTGTTTGATTTCAGAGGGCGCCACGCAAGTTGCAAACTATACATAGCAGAGAAGGGCCCCTCTGTTCTGAGCTGGAAGGACCAAGGAGCACTGGGGATCCAACTCAACCCGGGGGGCATTGAAAAGATCCTGCTCATGGACATGGACGATAAAGAGGATGTAGGACTGTGGCAGAAAGCCTACCCCAAGGTCTTCAATGGTCAAATTGGGGAGCTAGGAAAGTACAAACATCTCATTAAGCTGAAAGAGGGAGCCAATCCCGTAGTGCACAAAGTGAGAAACATCCCGCTCCGCAGCAGGGACGCTGTGCAGAAGGAGCTGGACAGACTGGAGAAGGAGGGAGTGATCAGAGCCATTGAGAGTGCTGAATGGTTGTCGCCCTTAGTAGTGGCTCAGAAGCCAAATGGCAAAGTAAGATTGTGTGTTGACCTTAGGGAGTTAAACAAAAACATAGTCATCGACAAGTTCCCCTTGCCCCGCATCAGTGAGATGCTAGTGAAAACCAAAGATGTCAAATGGTTCTCCACAGTGGATTTGTCGTCGGCATACCATCAAGTGAGACTACATCCGACGAGCAGCCATCTCACCTTCTTTATCACACCTTTTGGATGCTACGAATTTGTGAGAATGCCTTTTGGGTTGGCGTCGGCTGCGGCTGTCTTCCAGAAGCTCATGCACAGACTACTGAAGGACATAAAAGACGTACTATTCTTTCAAGACGATATCTTGGTAATGGGCAGATCAAAACAGGACCACAACGAGAAACTCCACAAAGTGCTGCAAACATTACAAGACAATGGCCTGACGGCAGAATGGTCTAAGTGCAAGTTGGGAGTGCAATCAGTCACATACTTAGGTCATGAAGTGAGTGGAGATGGGATAACGCCAAAAAGAACTAACATGAAAGCCATCCTGGAGGCCCCCACTCCCAGCAAGAAAGAAGATGTTCGGTCATTCCTGGGAATGGCCGAGTACTACAGTAAATTCATCCCACACTTTGCCACGAAAACTCACTTCATTCGTCAACTACTCAAAGAACGGAACAAATTTCAGTGGGGACATGAGGAACAGACAGAATTTGAAGCCCTAAAACGGGAGATGGGTGTCGCCATTCCCCTCAAAGGATTTGACCCAAGCGCAGAGTCTATCCTCACAACGGACGCCAGTGATCGTGGACTTGGGGCCGTCCTCATGCAGAAATCGAGGAACGGAGACACATCTACCGTCAGCTTCGCCTCAAGATCGCTTGCCGCCAATGAGGAGAAGTTCAGCGTTATCGAGAAGGAAATGCTGGCGGTGGTTTGGGCGATGGAGAAATTTAGGCAGTACTTGTGGGGAGCCAAATTCCGAGTGAGGACGGATCACAAACCCTTAGTCCGAGTGCTGACCTCCAGTGGCCATGACCACGCGACTCCTAGGATCGCCAAAATGACTCTCAGGTTATTGGACTTCGTGTACGAAGTAGAACACATTCCGGGACCGCAGAACAAAGTGGCGGACTTCCTGAGCAGGGCGGCAGCCATGGATGAAGCAACGAGCAGCGGTAAACAGAACTGGGAAGGATATGTGGTAGCCACCATTCAAGACACGGAAGAAGTAATAAGCGCCCAAGAACGGGAAGAGGCTTACAGAGAAGACGTGGATTTAGAAGCCGTCAAAGGGTACGTGGTCCATGGTTGGCCAGAAAAGAGACACCTCAAGGAAGAACTGAGAAGGTACTGGGAGGTACGAGATGAACTGTCGTTGGCGGAGAACCCCATATTCCTCTTCATAGGAGATAAAGTGATCCCACCACAAGGAGTTTTGAATCATCTAATGACTCTACTACATGAAGGGCACCAGGGCATCACGAAGACCAAAGCCCTTGCCAGACAAGCGTACTGGTGGCCTGCCATAGATGCGCAGATTGAGCGTCACGTGCGACAATGCGAGTCATGTGCGAAGGCGGACAAATCACGAAGCATGCTAAGACCACCCCTGGGGAAATTCCCGATACCTGAAGGGCCATGGGAAGCCATATCAGTAGACATTATGGGTCCTGTCCTCAACAAAGCAGGAACGCAGAAATACGCTGTAGTCATCATTGACAAGTATTCCAAGTGGCCTGAGGTAGAGATCATGGAGCATGTAGACACAGAGGCAGTGGTGAACTTCTTACGTGCCACGTTCGTCAGGGAAGGAATCCCAAAATCAATCACGTGTGACAATGGGCCCCAATTCACTTCAGCAAAGTGGACTGCCTTCACAAACAGGAATGGCATTGACGTGAAACATACGCCTATCTATCATCCCGCGGGGAATGGCCAAGTGGAGCGATTCAATCGAGTGATCATGGGCACCATTCAAGCGGCTATAGACGATGGCCTGGACTGGGAAAAGGAATTGGAGAAAATGATATGGGCCTATCGTATCACACCGGGGAGCACAGGATACAGCCCGTTTAAAGTGTTGAGAGGAAGGGAAGCCTTCACAAAGGACAACATGGCATGGAGGAAACTAGTAGTGCAGAGTAAGTGGTCACCAGCGGTGGTTAGGAGGAATCTGGAGAAAGCACAAGAAGTTTATACCACTCACTACAACAAGAGACGAAACACTCAGGAAACCGGATTGGAGAAGGGTGAGTGGGTTAGAGTAGAGCTGGCCATTTTGAAGAGGAAGGGAGAAAGCAAGTTTTCACCACCCATGAAGGTGGTGGAACCCTACGCCAGGTCAGCCTTGCTTAGTGACGGGAAAGTATGGTCACTGGACAGAATGGCAAAATGCAGTAAGATCTTGAAGTGGGGAGAAGAGACTACAGGAGGAGCAGAATACGCAAGCGACGAAGGCGAAAACGAAGGTAGAGGCAGGTATATAGAGGAAGCAGGAGAAGGTGTGCAGCAAGTAGAAGACAGAGAAGAGGAAAGAGGAGCCCGAGGAAGAGAGAAGAGCGAGGGCAAGGAAGAAGGAGAGATGGACAGAGAGAGAGGCAACTCAGGAAAAGGGATGGAGATAAAGGAAACGAGAGAAGAAGAAAGCAATGAGGTGATGAGAACAAGTGCAGGGAGGAGAGCAAAGGTACCAGAGAAGTTCAAGGACTATGACATGAACTGGAAGTAAGGACTTTGTTATTTACTGTTGGTTACTGCATAAAGGGGGGAGATATGTGGAAGCGGTCTAGCTTTCTGTTCCCCGGAATAGGAAGAGCGGGGACGGAAGCGGAAGGCAGCCATGTTGTCGATCGGCGCCGACCGCGGTGTGGGTGAGAAGGCAGCTCCCGGCGCTCCGTAAATAAATACCAGTTAAACCTTAAGTTCGTGTCTGTGGTACTTTAGAACTTCACAAGATAGACCTCACTATGCAGAGCACAAACCTCTCCATGTGTACATATACTGCTGGTGTTAGTAGTGTTGTGGACAATAGACGCAATCATGTTACCTCAGGCAGTGGGGAAGATCTCGGTCATGTAGCTGTTCTGCTCGCCTTGGAAGCGGAAGTGGAGTGGGCTGGTCCAACGTACGCCACTCCAACGTAGGAGTATGAATAAATACGCTGGAGCTCTGGGCGTGGTTCACTTGTGGGAAGGCCAAACCATTTCCAGAGTGGCAGCCCTCACCCTGCCACGTGGCTACCTCCGTGACCACCGTCCTCCTCGACACAGGAACCATGTGAACCCAGCGGCACAGCACCACAGACTTATCTCTGTACAGACTATTGCCTTCAATTCAGATGGAGTGGTGATTGCGGATGAGGCAGTCCAGTACACAAGACACATTGCTCCCAGTGCGGCCCCCCCCGGACCGCGCATCATTTCAGGGTGCGCACACGCAGAGCGCCAATGGTACCACTAACTCAGTGCACCAGAAGTCAACGCCACATGACCTTATTAAGGCAGAATTCATTAGACAGAAGACTTTGCTCCCACTGCGACCTGCCCGGACCACACATCATTGCAGGTTGCGCACACGCTGAGTGCTACAGGTGCCACTAACTCACTACACCATAGGTCACCGCCACGTGGCCTTATTAAGGCAGAATTCAATAGGCAAAAGACATTGCTCCCAGTGCTGCCCGCCCTGTCCACGCATCATTGCAGGGAGCGCACACGCTGAGTGCTTGAGGTGCCACTAACTCACTGCACCATAAGTCATCGCCACGTGGCCTTAGTAAGGCAGAATTCAATTGACAAAAAACATTGCTGCCTGTGGGGCCCTCTCGGACAACGCATCATCACAGGGTGCACACACGCTGGTTCCTTCAGGTGCCACTAACTCAGTACACCACTTATCATCGCTAGTTGCACACATGCTGAATTGCCAATAGCTGTGCAGCTCAACTCAACGCCATGTGGCTGTGGGCCCTTGCTGACCAATGCCTCTTGCCTACACTGCGGTCATCAGGGCTCTCAATTAAAATTGAGTCATCATTCATTAATTACAGAGTGCAGTAGGCAATTAACTACAACGTCCCTAAAACCTACATAATATCCTTTTAGTATCCTTGCTTCAATAACTTTTTTGATATCAATTATAGCATCATCGCAGGGTGCGCACACGCTGAGTGCTTCAGGAGCCACTAACTCAGTGCAGCACAACTCATGGACCCTTTATGACACAATATTTTGTTATTTTTAACAAAATAGATTACTGCATGCAGTTGATACCTGTGGTCGTTGTTATGAAGTGAAAAATGTCTCTCCAATTGAAAAAGAAAGGATACTTCCTAGAAAGGTTGAACAAGTAACAGCTGAGGAAGTTCAAAGGAGAGGTACCCAGGCTCCAGTGTTTACATGGGATTGTAGTAGTATTTGTAGTATACGTCAACAATCTATTGATATTTTACTAAATTTTCTAAGACAATATGGAAGAAAAACTGTGAAACAGAAGATTTAGATATTACAAGGACTGGATCCTGGCAAAGTGAGACAAAATACAGCGTTGGAAGGTCATTCTCTGGCTTGTGTTTCAAGGAAAGTGTGTCAAAGTTGTTTTCATCATTTAAGAATGTTAGCAGTACATCATTCCGAAATGCGAAAGTTAGTTAGAAGATTTTACTACGTGAAAAGTCCTGCATTATGTCTAAATTAAATTAATACAGCTCTATTGCATGGTTCATTGTTGGATGTAAACCGAAATTGTGATGATATAGATTTACATTTCTTTGCTGGTCAAGAGGAGTGTAGAGAAAGTAATAGTTTGATAAGTGTAGGCGTTGAAGAAGAGATGGAAGAAAGTACTGATGTGAAGTTTGAAAAAGAAATGACAAAGTTTAAAGTAGTTTCTGGTGAAAATCTCAACTATGTTTGTATTTGTTCTTGACGTACTCATTATAAAATTCAAACTAGGAATGTAGATGTGTTTTTAAAAAGAGAAAAGGAAAACAAAGATAAATGGAAAGAATTTGCTGCTTATCTGTTTGTGGAAGGTCATTTTGTGTTAGGTACTGTACAATATATTTGTAAATATTGTTACAATAAATTAGAAGAGAACAAAATGCAGGCTAGAGCTGTCCATAATGACTCAGAATTAGTAGCTATACCTCCTGAACTTAAAGATTTAAATACATATGAGGCCATCCTTATACAATCTGTGCACCCTTTTGAGGCTATAATTCGTATGCAGCCTAAAACAGGTAAGCTGCCTCCAACAGATCTACAAAGAGGTTTAAAAGGAAGAGTTGTGTATTTACCTTTAGATTTTAAGAAAAATGTTGAAACTGTTGGTGTAGAAAGAGAGGGTACAGAACCTGTAGTCATTCTTGTTAATGGTGTACCCCTAAAGAGACGGAAAATATGGCAAGAGTTAGTAGATGTCAGGAAAGTCCAAAAGGCTACTGGTGCAAAACAATATTTACTATAAAACTGTAAATGTAGAACAAGAAAAAATGACTTTTGAAGTTGAAACACATATTTCAAGTGGACAAATAGACAAAGTGGAGATTTCAAGAAAAGAAGAAATTTATGAACATTATACTCTACACCCTTTACATTCAAAAGAACTGATAGGAGATACTATTGAATTGTTCCAGATGAAAAAAGCAAAAGGAACTCCCATGAGTGTTTGGGAAAAAAAGTTTAGAAGGTTGTTGTTTTCCAAAGCTGTTCCCTACTGGAAAAGGTGGACGATATGATGATCAATCAGTTCAGATTCCAGCTTCAGAATACCATACTTTACAACTGTATTTAGAAGAACCAAGATTTTGTCAGTGTATTTCATAAATGTTTCATCTTTTGTCCATACACCTACACTGTGGTCAGCAGAGCTCACAATTTAAATTGAGATATGACTTATTTATTGCGGAGAGAATTGCACTCAATGTCCTCGAATTTTGTCAAGAGGAAGTGACTAAAAGCACTCCTCGGTGTCTGTGCTGACTACTGCCTTTGATATACACTGCAGATAGCAAGGTTAACAATTCACATCTAGTCGCGATTGCAGATGACGCAGTCGAGTAGGCAACACACATTGCTCCCAGGGCGGCTCGCCTTCACCACGCATCATTGCATGCTGTGCAGACACTAAATGCTTCTGATGTCTCTATCTCAGTGCAGCACAACTCATGGATCCTTTATGATATAATATTTTGTGTATAACTTCACATCTGGTGCCCCTACCTCAGTGTACCACACATCATAGACCTTTTACGATAGAATCTTTTGTGTATTATTTCACATCTGGTGTCCCTACTTTACTGCAGCACAAATCATTGACCCTTTATGATTAAATCTCTGTGTCTGATGCAATGATTACTGTTGTACTTGTTGCCAGCACCAACCATTCACGGAGAGCTGGCTTACACTCACCCCAAACGCATCCAGCACATACGTCACTGAACATGTGACCCTGGTAATAAAAAGGAGTCAAGCGCACGTGCCCGTACCCACTTCCACTATCTATCTGTGTCTGTGTGTTCATTATGTATGCAACATGCTGTCCCTGGGCCCTACCACATTATATTGCGCTCTGGACAGCGTATGCAATCAACTTACCTTTGACAGTGAGGGAAAACTTTGGTTATGAAACTTTGTCTCGTCATTGTACAAGTACGTACGTAGATACTGGATCATTAGAGTACTACAAGCAGAGTGTATAGTGAACTTTAAGTGTGTTGGGATTGGCGGACTGATTGTATAAGTACATATGTTGGCGCAGCCTAACTCCGACAACAAGCTTGTCTCTAATTGGCTGCCTTCCATGTGCCAAAAACTGAAACTAGAACTTTCCATGGCCCTGTATTGCTACAGATGCAACACTCCACTGAATGTGTAATAAACATTCATATCCACACAGATTTGCCATAGCCATCATCTATCTTGTGTGGAACTATGGATGAATGTAGGGTTAGTGAGTCCCCGTACCTTCCATGTTGGCCATGTTGTGGGACTTGGCTCGCAGAGAGACACATTGGCGCTTGCGACCCGGGTGACGGCAGCACTACAACACGGACACCCGCATGATAACCACATCAGTTGATTCCTCATAGAGCACACGATGGAGCCACGCCCATAGCCCGTGAGTCATTCTTCACAACCTCACGCAGGACTGGAATATGCCAGGCTAGCCCACTCCTCTTACGATAACAGGGAAGGACAACAACGCTACATGGCCCAGATTTTCATTGTAGTTATCTGCTGGTCACACGTATAGTTTTCAGTATGCCACAGCCACTCCCTCACGGCTGGTATACACCCACACCACACCCATCCAGCACAGGGGTCACAGGACATGTGACCCTACTATTAAAAAAGCCCAAGCGCATGTGCTCTACTCCATTTTAGAGTTGCTCGCACCACATGCACTGCAGCCGGCAGAGGTACACTGCCATGGTGATGAAACGTGCCGGTGGTCCGGACACCTCATGTTTTGTGAGCCCTGCTGGACCACAGTGTAGGCCTGAGCCATGCAACAGCTGGTGCCTACCGCCACGTGCATGGCCACACTGATCACTGAGTTAGTAGCACCGCAAGGACTGAGCAGGTTGTTGGCTCCTGCCCAACTATGCCCATGCACTGCAGGAGCGAAGAAAACCCCGTTCCTCTGAACCTACCACTCCGTGGCTCACACCATAGATAGTACCATGGGCCAACGGACTAGCAAGAGACAGGGGGCGGGAATAAGGGAAGGACAGACAAGGAATCCTAGGTCTTCTCTCCTAGGGGAAGGGTCCTTCTGCCAGGACTACGTTACTCCACGTGCTGTATCACAGGGGACTGGCTGAATCACCGTCTGCCACACAAAAAACAACAGATGTCAGCAGTGTAAATATAGAAACCCTCTTTCTCTTCTCATGCACCCACACACCACCCCATAACACTCCTCCTTACCACTAATACTGTGATAATCGCCGGGTGGAGTACTCCTTCCAGGAGTATATATGAAGCCCAGCAGGCAGGGGGCAGGAGGGCAAAATCAGGGGATGAAAGGGCTAGGCGGCGGGGAATAACACTATAGGAGACCAGGGACCAATGGGGACCAGAAGAAAAGGAGGAAAAAGTCGTAAAAACGACTGAAAAAACCTCCGTGTAGCAGTCCACTAAGGGTCTTCCTTGCGTACCGCCCAAAAAGGAGACCAAACCAGGTCAATACCGGGGAATAATCACAGCACAACACAAGCTTCGTTGTGCGCTGGCCAGGAACCCGGAAACGCCCAAACCGGCACTCCGCCTCCGCACAACGAGGTGGACAGACTGCACAAGAGGCGGAAGTGCGGAACAGCGTCAGCGTCAGCAGGACAAAAACAACACCAGGAACCACCGGGTAATCCAGCCGGACCACCCGATTCCTGCAAGAAGCGCCGGAGCCCCAGCCACTCCTTGATCCCAGCCGGGATAAAAATGACTCCAATTACACAAAAGGTATTCACTAACACAAAACGAGACGAAACACACAAACAACTAAACCCAGGAACAAACAAGCGAAGGAGGAGATCAGGGGAACCCAAAAGGGGGCAAAACAGGGATTAACAGGAGTCAATAAATGAAATGGGAAAGATCACGAGCCCGTGAATGCTGCAAAGTTCCCAAGGTACCAATACAGCTCCCAGCAAGAACCAGGAACCACAATTCAAGATAACGAGCACCGGGAACAGGGAAAATCAGCCTTTTAACCCCACCTAGCGTCACATGGGCTCCGTGTACATGGCAAGAGAAAGAGGACTACGGGGCAGATTCCTAACAGTACCCCCTCCCAACGATCCTCCCCACAGGGCAGGGCTTAGACGGATGTTGACGATGGAACATACGGATCAGACGAGGAGAGTGTACTCCCCCAGCCGGCTCCCAAGTACGGTCCTCAGGGGCATACCCTTTCCAGTCTATCAAATAGAAAAGACGCCCCTTCCGTCTTTCCGAATCCAGGATAGCCCGGACCTCATACTCCTTCTGTCCATCCACTATTATAGGGGGAGGAGGTGGTAAGGCCTGTGAGGATGGTACGTAGGGCTTCAACAGGGACGTATGAAATACGGGATGAACCAGATAGTCTCTAGGCAGATCTAATTTCATGGCCACAGGATTTATGATCTGTATTATCGGGAATGGTCCCGCATACCTAGGTTGTAATTTACGGGATCCCCCAAGCCTCAAGTTCTTCGTAGCCAACCATACCTGGTCTCCAACTTGATAACCAGGTGCGGGGACACGATGTTTGTCCGCCTGCAACTTCATAGCAGCCTTAGCTGTCAACAACTGCTCCCGGGCAATCTCCCATATCTTGCCCAGACGGTTACACACATCATCTATGGCTGGCACACGTCCCGTGGGCTGGATTGCCACCGCCCTGGGATGATAACCTAATGAACAGTAGAAGGGTGTCATGCCTAAGGCTGAGTGCTGACTATTGTTATATGCAAACTCAGCAATGGGGAGAGCCATAACCCAATCACAAGCCAACGATGACGTTAAACACCGAAGGTACTGTTCCATAGTCTGATTGGTGCGTTCGGTCTGGCCGTCAGATTGTGGATGATATGCAGATGACAATCTGACGTCCACCCGCAACACTGAACACAATTCCTTCCAAAAATGGGAAACAAACTGCGCCCCCCTGTCTGTCACTACTGCAGAAGGCAACTCATGAATCCGCACTATAGAAGACATGAAAACCAAAGCCATCTCTCTGGCTGTAGGGATCTTCGGAAGAGGGATAAAATGAGCCATCTTGGTAAACAAGTCAACCACCACCAGAATAGCAGTGAACCCAGAAACAGACGGAAGATCGGTCACAAAATCCATACTGATGGTGTGCCAAGGAGAAGGAGGCACCTCCAAAGGTTGCAACAGACCCGATGGCTTACTATGTGAGGGCTTACTGATGGCGCATACCGGACAGGCCGCAACATACCCCTGAACATCCTTGGCCAACGAATCCCACCAAAACCATCTTGTGCACATCTCCTTTGTCTTAGGGATCCCAGGATGTGCCACCAAGGCAGATGAATGACACCACTCCATGACCTGGTCTCTCAAAGCAGGGGGTACAAACAACCGATCCTCATAATACAACAATCCATCCTGAACTGATGCCTGGGGCAAAGACAACCATGGAGTAAGATCCATCTTACGCAGTTGGTTCTTTACCGATGCAGTGAACACCTCCCTTTCCACTGCCCTAACAATCCTGTCTTCAGATATCATGGGCCTACTCTCCTTCTCCTGTCACTGCTCTTTGGGGTCTACATGGATACGGGACAAGGCGTCAGATTTAACCTGCTGCGCTGCTGGTCTGTACGTAATGATGAAATCAAACTCATTAAAAAAGAGAACCCACCGCATTTGGCGTGGCGTCAAGGCTCGCGCCGAACGGAAAAACTCCAAATTCTTATGGTCCGTATAAATGGTAACGGTGTGTCGTGCCCCCCACAGATAATGTCTCCATTCCTCAAAGGACAGCTTAACTGCTAACAGCTCCCTCTCAGCCACAGTATAATTGCGCTCTGCAGGCAGCAAGGTCTTAGAGAAATAAGCAATAGGATGCATATAACCTGTCTCGGCCACTCTCTGGGACAGCACTCCAACAACTGCACACAATGATGCATCCGTCTCCACAAAAAAAGGTAGAGCCGGGTCAGGATGGATCAACACGGGTGCCGATGTAAACGCCCCCAACAACCGCTGAAACGCCCCCTGCGCCTCTGTAGACCACTCAAAGGATACCCCCTTTCGCAGCAGCTGAGTCAAGGGAGCCACAATGTCAGAGAAATGTGAGATAAAACGCCTATAAAAGTTGGCGAATCCCAACAACACCTGAATATGTTTTACGGACGTTGGAACAGGCCAGGTGATAATGGCCTCGATCTTTCTTGGATCCATCCGAACCCCTCCGGCAGACACCACAAATCCTAGGAACTCCACCTGTGTAATGCCAAACTGGCATTTTGCCAATTTCGCATAAAGATGGTGCTCCCGCAGCTTGCGCAGAACCTGGATCACGTGTTGCTGATGCTCGACCCCTGTCTCCGAAAAGATCAGGATATCATCCAGGTACACAATCACGCTCCGATCCAAGAACTCCCGAAGCACCTCATTTATGAAATACTGGAATGCCGCCGGCGCATTGCATAGCCCGAACGGCATTACACAGTATTCATAAAGGCCATGCTTTGTTTTGAATGCTGTTTTCCACTCATCCCCAGTTCGCACACGCACCAGATGATAGGCGCCCCGCAAGTCCAACTTGGTGAACACCTTTGCGCTGCGAAGCTGATCTAGTAACACGGGGATGAGTGGAAGCGGGTATTTGTTCTTGACAGTGGCCTTGTTTAGCGTGCGATAGTCCACACACGCCCGTAAAGTACCTTCCTTCTTCGGAATAAAAAAGATAGCCGAAGAAACAGGCGAACACGATGGATGGATAAACCCCAGACGCAGCATCTCCTCGAGATACACCTTCAGGTGCAACTCCTCCGGCTCAGAGAGAGCATACACCCTACTACAAGGAAGAGGCGCCCCGGGAATAAGATCGATCTTACAATCAAATGATCTGTGTGGGGGCAAGCCCTGCGCCTCTTCTGCGTCGAATACCTCCCTGAACTCCTGATATTGCAAAGGTACTGCATCCATGTCAGTGGCAGCACATGACAATGACAACTCCTTTTCACCTGCATCCTTATAGCAGTGCTTCAAACAATACGAGGAATCAAGAGACACTAGCCTTTGTACCCAATCTATCCTGGGATTGTGCTCCTGCAACCATGGCACGCCCAAGACCATCCCGAAAGAGGGAGCGTCAATGAGGTCAAAACACACCATCTCTGAATGTCCGTTCTCACACACCAGACACAAAGGCACCGTCCTCTTTGTAATAGAGCCTGATGTCAATTCAGTGCCATCAATCGCCCGCACAGGTTCGGGCTGGTCTTTCACACAACATGGAACATTCAGTTTTTTAGCCAATGTAATGTCGAGGAAGTTCCCTGTAGCCCCTGAATCCAACAATACCGATACCGGCACTCTACTTTCTCCGCACAACACCAGATGAGCATTAATAATAAAGTGCCTAGGGGCCCTATCTACTGCTCCAAGTACCTCATACTGCCGATCCTTCCTTTCATGGTACAAACAGGCCACCCTCTTTCCATAAGAGGATCCAGAGGGTTTCACTGGACATTCCCTCGCAAAATGCCCACCCTGGCCACAATACAAACACAGACCCATCTCTCTCCTTCGTTTCTTCTCCTCATCGGACAAAGGCCCCCTTACTCCACCTATCACCATTGGCTCAGACACACTCTTTGTCTCTCCAGCTCCCAGGGACTTATTATCGGGCTTCACAAACCCTCCCCTTGGCGCCTGATAACGGCTTTTCTCCACCGTCTCTCCGCTAGGCGATGGTTTAATTTGACTACGAGATCGATAAAAGCCGCACAGTCCAGTGGGGGATCTACTACCTGTGAGACTATGTCCTTCAAATCTTCGGACAATCCCTGATAAAATAAAGAAGTCCTCTTATCTTCGGGCCAATGCGTCTCCGACACCAAGCGATTAAAGGTGGAAATGTATGTTAATAGGTCCTGACGCCCTTGTCGTAATTTCAATAGTTCTGCGTCACTTGCCTGCATAAAGGCGTGCTTCGCGAACAAACCACGCATCAGTTCTTTGAATGCAGGATAGTTGGTTAGCACCGGATCATCCCTGTCTACTAGGGGTATAGCCCACTGTGCCGCTGTACCAGCCAAGTATGATATTGTGAACGCCACTTTGGCCGAATCATTGGGAAAAGCAGTTGGTTTGCACATAAAGTGCAGTTGACATTGATTCATAAATGTGCCAAATTTGGCGCTATCCCCTGCAAACCTCTCTGGCGGTGCCAATGGGACAGGAACAGGAGTGTTCACAGTAACTGCCACCGGTACCCCCCCACTAGCTCCCTGCCCTTGCCCACCAGAGTATTGGAAAGTGGCTGGATGTATCACCTGGGCCTGAGGGGTCCTAAGCTGCACCCTTTCCCTGCTAAGTAGTGCCCCAACCTCTTGCTTCATAGCCACGTTCTCTTGTCGCAAGTCATGGATCTGGCTTTGGAGGGCCGTCAAAGCACCCATGACATCCTGCAAAGTGGGAGTTGTACCAGCCGTAGCCCCCACATCCTCATCCATCGTCGCTCAGGCAGTGCAATTATTACGTGGGCTCGTTATTCTGTTGGCTCCTGCCCAACTATGCCCATGCACTGCAGGAGCGAAGAAAACCCCGTTCCTCTGAACCTACCACTCCGTGGCTCACACCATAGATAGTACCATGGGCCAACGGACTAGCAAGAGACAGGGGGCGGGAATAAGGGAAGGACAGACAAGGAATCCTAGGTCTTCTCTCCTAGGGGAAGGGTCCTTCTGCCAGGACTACGTTACTCCACGTGCTGTATCACAGGGGACTGGCTGAATCACCGTCTGCCACACAAAAAACAACAGATGTCAGCAGTGTAAATATAGAAACCCTCTTTCTCTTCTCATGCACCCACACACCACCCCATAACACTCCTCCTTACCACTAATACTGTGATAATCGCCGGGTGGAGTACTCCTTCCAGGAGTATATATGAAGTCCAGCAGGCAGGGGGCAGGAGGGCAAAATCAGGGGATGAAAGGGCTAGGCGGCGGGGAATAACACTATAGGAGACCAGGGACCAATGGGGACCAGAAGAAAAGGAGGAAAAAGGAGGAAAAACGACTGAAAAAACCTCCGTGTAGCAGTCCACTAAGGGTCTTCCTTGCGTACCGCCCAAAAAGGAGACCAAACCAGGTCAATACCGGGGAATAATCACAGCACAACACAAGCTTCGTTGTGCGCTGGCCAGGAACCCGGAAACGCCCAAACCGGCACTCCGCCTCCGCACAACGAGGTGGACAGACTGCACAAGAGGCGGAAGTGCGGGACAGCGTCAGCGTCAGCAGGACAAAAACAACACCAGGAACCACCGGGTAATCCAGCCGGACCACCCGATTCCTGCAAGAAGCGCCGGAGCCCCAGCCACTCCTTGATCCCAGCCGGGATAAAAATGACTCCAATTACACAAAAGGTATTCACTAACACAAAACGAGACGAAACACACAAACAACTAAACCCAGGAACAAACAAGCGAAGGAGGAGATCAGGGGAACCCAAAAGGGGGGAAAACAGGGATTAACAGGAGTCAATAAATGAAATGGGAAAGATCACGAGCCCGTGAATGCTGCAAAGTTCCCAAGGTACCAATACAGCTCCCAGCAAGAACCAGGAACCACAATTCAAGATAACGAGCACCGGGAACAGGGAAAATCAGCCTTTTAACCCCACCTAGCGTCACATGGGCTCCGTGTACATGGCAAGAGAAAGAGGACTACGGGGCAGATTCCTAACACAGGTGTGCAACCTGCAATGATGATGGGTGCACTAGTATGTCTTTTGTCATGGCAAAATCAAGACGCAGCACCAAATGTAAGACTTGTTGGCTTGCGGAGCGGGGCTACATGGTGTGGAGGGTGCCCTGTCCCCGAAAAGGTGAGCAGTGAGGCATGGGTGCGCTGAGGCTGGTTGATACCTCTGGGCGGTGGGAGTGGATGGAGTACAGCAGCCTGGATGCACAAAGGTGGCAGAGCGATTTAGGCGTACGCAGTCGTATATACTCTGCCATTACTAATTCTGTACTATGTTTCAGATGTGGGAGCTTGAGAGTTCCAATAGGTCCCGGCACGTGGTTGGAGACACAGTGTTGGCGTAAAGGTGAGCTGTGAGGGTTTTGTCCACATTGTGGGCACTCAGTGTCCCTCTTCATCCCTTCCTTTCTCTCACTGATCACTGAGTTAGTAGCACCGCAAGGACTAAGGCGGGTGTACAACCGGCGATGATGATGGGTGCACCAATATGTCCTTTGCCATGGCAAAATCAAGACGCAGCACCAAATGTAAGACTTGTTGGCTTGCGGAGCGGGGTTGCATGGTGTGGAGGGTGCCCTCTCAGTGAAAAGGTGAGTAGTGAGGCCTGGGTGCACAGAGGCTGGCTGATACCTCTGGGTGGCGGGAGTGGATGGAGTGCAGCAGCCTGGATGCACAAAGGTGGCACAGCGATTGAGGTGTACGCAGTCGTATATACTCTGCCATTACTAATTCTGTACTATGTTTCAGATGTGGGAGCTTGAGAGTTCCACTAGGTCCCGGCACGCGGTTGGAGACACAGCGGTGGCGTAAAGGTGAGCTGTGAGGGTTTTGTCCACATTGTGGGCACTCAGTGTCCCTCTTCATCCCTTCCTTTCTCTCACTGATCACTGAGTTAGTAGCACCGCAAGGACTGAGTGGGTGTGCAACCTGCGATGATGATGGGTGCACCAATATGTTCTTTGCCATGGCAAAATCAAGACGCAGCACCAAATGTAAGACTTGTTGGCTTGCGGAGCGGGGTTGCATGGTGTGGAGGGTGCCCTGTCAGTGAAAAGGTGAGCAGTGAGGCCTGGGTGTACAGAGGCTGGCTGATACCTCTGGGCGGCGGGAGTGGATGGAGTGCAGCAGCCTGGATGCACAAAGGTGGCACAGCGATTGAGGTGTACGCAGTCGTATATACTCTGCCATTACTAATTCTGTACTATGTTTCAGATGTGGGAGCTTGAGAGTTCCACTAGGTCCCGGCACGCGGTTGGAGACACAGCGGTGGCGTAAAGGTGAGCTGTGAGGGTTTTGTCCACAGTGTGGGCACTCAGTGTCCCTCTTTATCTCTTCCTTTCTCTCCCTCACACTCTTACTCTCTCTGCATAATCTTATCTTGCCTTTCATCTAACAGGCTGTGATTCACGAATCGACGTCCCCCCACAACACCGCCACGGCTGAACGTGTGTAGAACCTGCGATGATGCGTGGCCATCCTGGCAAAGCCAGAGAAAGTTGCTTTGACACGTGGTGGACCCTCTTACAAACACGCCAGTGGCGGAAGATAAGCAGAGAGGCTTCTTTCCGCTGCGGCAGGCACTCACCTCTGGGCAGTGGGAGTGGATAGTATGCAGCAGCCTGGGTGCACAAGAGCGCACAGGCACCTCCGAGCAGTGGGAGTGGATGGGGTGCAGCAGCCTGAGTGTGCATTGGCGAAACAGAGAATGAAACGTGTGCAGTTGTATGTACTCTACAATTACTAATTCTATACTATCTTTCAGATGACTAAACTTGAGGGTGCTCTATATCCTGGGACGTGGTTGGAGACACTCCGGTGGCACAAAGGTGAGCTGTGAAGATTTTCTCCAGTGTCAACACTCCTTCTCCATCTCTTACTTTCTCTTTTATACTTTCTCTGTTTCTCTGTCTCTTCCTCTCTCTCTCACTCCTTCTCTCTCTCTTCCTCTCTCTCACTCTTTCTCTCTCTCACTCTTTCTCTCTCCCTTCCTCTCTCTCACACTGTTTCTCTTTTTCTCTTTTCCTTGTATCTTACTCTTTCTTCCTCTCTCTCACTCTTTCTCTGTCTTCCTCTCTCTCTCACTCTTTCTCTGTCTTCCTCTCGGTCACTCTTTCTCTCCTCCTCTCTCTCACTCTTTCTCTCTCTGTTCCTCTCTCACTCTTCCTCTCTCTCACTCTTTCTCTCTCTCTCTTCCTCTCTCTCTCACTGTTTCCCTATTTCTCTCTTCCTTGTATCTCACTCTTTCGCTCTTTCACTCTCTCACTCTTTCTCTCTTTCTCTGTCTTCCTCTCTCTCTCACTCTTTCTTTCTTTATCTGTCTCTTCATCTGTCTCACTCTTTCTCTCTTTCTCCTTTGCTGGACGCATGACACACAATCTTATCTTTCTTTTTGTCTTGCAGGCTGTGATTCACAAATGACCCAACGATGACACAACATGGCTGTACATAGTTTTATTTGTTGTTGTTTTGTTTTAATAACATGTTTCATATGTAAATCCATACATGAATAAGATTCTTATTTGTCCAACCTCACAAGCATCATCTTATTAATAATTGTACAACATTACCCCATATTTTACTTTCCAAATTCCCTAATGTGACTGTCACATTTGTTTGTGGGGGTGGAGGTGAGGGGTATAGGGGACAAGGAGCTCTGGCTGGGGGATGTCGGAGCAGTGTTGGGTGTCCGACCTGCATGATCAATACCTCCATTGCATCTGTTCTCAGAGACTTACGAGCCGGCGGGCCGGCTCGTAGATGAAGAGCTGCGAGCCGACTGGCTGGCTCATAGAGGGAGAACCACGGCCCGTCAGTTCGCAGAGGGAGAGCTGCGGGCCAGCTCACTGAGGAACACCTGCGAGCCGACTGGTATAGGGAAAGGTAAGGCCGTCGGATTCTAAAGGGATTGCTGCAGAACAGTGATGTGGGGAGAGGAAGCGTGAAGAGCGTGTCTCGCAGAGCGAGACCGGCGGTATATTTCCAGTCTTGGTTTATAGATACAACTGCAGGCCCGAGAACTCGAACCCGAAGTCCTGTGAGCCAACAAGTGGTTCGCAGAGGGAGACTTCCGGGCCCAAGAAGGTTGTTGGAGGTATGCTGTTGATGGGGGAAGAGGGTGCGTTACCTGCTGATGTGGGGAGATGCAGCATGAGAGGGGTATCTCGCACAGACAGAGCTCTGTTATCTTAAATTGCCCCCGGGACCTTTCTTTTATATTTTCACTGGATGTGAGGCACAAGATGGCTGCTAACACTTCCTGATTTGAAGTGTTAGCAGCCAATCAGAGAACACTTCCTGGTTTGAAGTATAAGCAGCCAATCAGAGGCAACCTCGTGCTCGGGAGTTAGACACCGTTCAGATATATATATATATCTTTTTTCCTTTGACATCTCAAAAACTACTCAACAAATTTACACCATTTAAACAAAACCTCGCTTTCTGGACCAAGACCTTTCTCGCTGCCAAATTTGGCGTGATTCAGTTCAGCAGTTTAACTTGTATCCTTGTCTAAAGTTTGTTATGAAAAATGCATTGAGAAAACATGTTTACGGACCCCCCTTTTTTCTCAGCTCCCCCTTGACCAATCACCCCCTAACCTTTCAAGACAGGAGCTGATCAAAAAAGAGAAACTTTTGGGAAAATTTCATAAAGATTCGTCAAACGACGCCAAAGTCATAAGCACATTGAGGGCTCCAGGAGGGGGACCGCGCAACCCCACTCCCAACTTGAGTGAAGCCCCGGGACTGCGAAGACCCCAGCGCCCCCCCGCAGCCCCAGCAAGCCCCGCTATTATTTTTTAAGAAATGCCCCCGAGACCTAGCCCACCCCAGGGTCTCATTAAAATAAAACACGGGAACCCGCGACCCCAGTGCGAATTGCGATGATTTAAAACAAAAAAAAAATGCTTTCTTTGGCCCTGGGGGTCTTTCTGGGAACCCCTGAGCAGGCCTAGGGGGTCAGGGTGTTTCTACCCTGCCCCCTTCTCTTGTTTTCTACCTTTGTTTCACTGTTTTCTTTCGACTCAGGGGCATATTATCAAGGGATTTATCTCCGCTTTTTTGGCTTTAAAAGCCAAGAAAGCGGATATAAAATTATCTCCCTATCAGCAAAGGATGCTAACACGCAAATTTGCATGTTAGCACCCTTTTTCTCTACGCTTCCCCTTGCATCTCTAATGAGATGCAAGGGGGGCGTTCCAGAGAAAAATAATAGGAGAAATGTTGTTAAGCGACATTTCTCCTATTATCAAGGATTTCGCTAACCCTGTTAGTGATAAAAAAAGCAGCGCTAACCGCGGTTAGCACTGCTTTTTTTATACCTGGTATTTTCCTGACTTAGCCATGATATCCCATGGAAGGTGGATATCATGGCTAAGTTTGTGAGCCCCTATCATCAAGCTAACGCCAAACTTCGAGAGATTATCGTTGGTTTTCCAGCGATAATCTCTCATTTGGCAGTTAGCGCGAGGATTTTGATCACTTCTGAGATAAACCTTGCTAATAACAAGTTATCTCTGCGATAATTTTCGGCGATGCTTAGCGTTAAAAAACTAATTGCTAAGCATCGTTAGCGATAAATATTGCTAATCGTTGCTAATATGCCCCTCACTTCTACCGAGCCAAAAGATGGCTGCCAACACCTCCTGGTTTGGAGTGTTGGCAGCCAATCACAGTGAAGCTCTGCAAAGGACTTAGGCTCCGCCCAGATATCAAAACTTTTATTTTTTCAATTTCTCAGCAACTACTGAATGGGTTTACACCATTTAAAAAAACCTCACTTTCTGAACTAAGCTCTACCTTTCTGTCAAATTTAGGGTAATTCCGTCCAGTAGTTTCAGCTGTAGCATTGCACAAAGTTTCCTATTGGAAATTGATTTTTTGACTCTTATTTTTTTAATTTCTCAAAAACTACTGAACAGATTTACACCATTTAAAAAAGGTCGCTTTCTGAACCAAGCTCTACCTTTCTTTCAAATTTGGGGTAATTCCATTCAGCAGTTCGGGCTGTAGCTCATCGCAAAATTTCCTATGGAAATTAACATTGGGAAAATGTGTTTTGGGACCCCCCTTTTTTCTCAGCCCCCGCTTGACGAATCACCCCCAAACTTTCAGGATAGGAGCTGACCTGGATAGACTTTGTTTTGAGAATTTCGCAAAGATTCGTCAAACGACGCTAAAGATATTTTATAAGACTGAAAAAACCATTGGTTTTAGGGGCGTAATAGTTACATTTCACTCGTACAAAACCATTGAAATTCCCCCGTTATAGTTAGTTCAGCTTACTATAACTCACGCGCCCTCAATGCACTGCTGATGATGTCACATATTACATCACTCATGACATGGTTAGTGACATCACTCATGACATCACTGATGACATCTCAAATGACATCACTGGTGACATCATCCAGTGAATGTGTGTTTTTCTGAAAATTAAATTTGTTTTATATATGTATATCTCAAGGTCGATGGAAGAATAAATGGGTATATAAGTGTCTAAATGGATAATATTTTTTGAAAAATTGATTGTATAACTGAATGATTAAGTGTATCTTAATGGATACATGGGTTAGTGAGTAATGTTTAAATATATTTATCAGTCTCTCCCTTTGGGTATCAGTGGCTGCTTCGGTTGTTGAGTTGCTACAGGGGTGTCTATATAGGTTATTAGTTGGTTTTTTGAGTATCAATATGAGTGTCTGAGTGTCTGTATGGTTCGGTGGGGGGTATTACGTAGTGCATAGATGCATGAATGAGTGACTCACTGTTTGTATGTGTTGAAAACAGCATGTGTGCAGGACTGTATGGGTGGATGAGTGTGTGTATGGGTGTGTTAATGAAGGAATGACTGTCTCAATAGTGTGTTTATGAGTAACTACATATGTTTTAAACTAGTATATGTGAGTTTTGGTGTATATAAGTGAGTATATGTGAGAGTGAGAGATTGGAAGAGTTCCTGTATAAATTAGTATGTGTTTCTATAAGTGATTGCTTAAGAGAGTAATTATGTATAAGTTTCTGTAGAAGTAAGTGTGGTGGTGTGTGTATAACTGTACATGCAATTTAATGGATGTTTGATACTTTGTTTGCATGTGTGACTATGTGTGTGAGTAATTCTATGGATGAGTGTCAGTGTGTAAATGGATGTATAGATGTATGAGTACATATGATGAGTGAGTACCTGTATAAGTGACTGTATAGGACTGTTGGTGAATGAGTGGATGTGTGTGAGGATCTTGGAATTACTGAATAGGTGTGATGTAAGTGGTATTGGTATGTCCATTGTTTTGAAAATGTTAGTTTCTATTTTTGAGTGTGTGTATCAAAGGTTATATTAGGGTGAGAGGAGGTCTGCCACTCCTATCACAAGGATGATGTCATCAGTGATGTCATTTGATGTTGTTGCCGAAAGAGAGCTTTACTCTGAGCATAATAATTAGCACTAAGATCACGTTTGGCCTGATCAAGCTGATGCTGATTGGCTATAGATGGATTATATAACATTTTAGAGCTAAGTGCTTGCACCCTTTGCTCTACATTTCTTTTCTCAGATTTAATTTCCTTTAGATTGGCTGCATCCTTTCCGATGATTATTCCACGGATAAAGGCCTTAAGTGAGTCCCAAACTATGTTTAACGGGACAGACTCACTATTTCGAATAAGGAATTCTTTAGTCTCTACCTTCATAAATTTGACCCAGACTTCATCACTCAAATATTGTCTGTTAAACACCCATCCTTTGGGTATTTTTACAGAGTTTTCTAACTGAATCTCTAGAGCTAACATATTATGATCCGAAAATCTATTATAGAGAAATCTCTGCTGACTAAAACAAAGATTTCTAGAGACTAAAAAAAAATTAATATGCGTTGAGGACCTAAATCTGCCTGACCAGCACGTAAATTCTGCTTTAGCTGGAAAATTCATACGCCAAGGTTCGTGCAAATCAAGGGTAACTCTGTAATTTTGCAGAATTTTTAAGGATTAGCTGTCTTCTTGTCTGAGTGGAGGAATCTATTTTGGGGTTGATAAGAATATTAAAATCACCCCCAATTACCACATCACCTATAACAGTCAATTAAGATTGAAAGAGCTCTTCATATATCTTACAATTGTCTTCGACAGGCGCATAGAAATTAACAAAAGTTATAGGTCTCTGTCTATGTTTAACTGTACATGTTACCCGACACCAACGCCCAGACTGATCGCTTTCATAATTTATAACCTCTGCTTGAATGTTTTTGTTTAAAAAAATAGCTGTCCCTCTATGGGACGCAGAGGATGAGGAAAACCCTTGGTATGATGCCCAGGCCCTAAACATAGAGAAACCAGATAGGTTTATAGTAGAAATATGAGTCTCTTGTAAGAGAATTACAGCTGGATTTTCTGTTTTGATCCACATTTCTATGGCCCGCATTTTCTTCTGATTATTGAGGCATTAACATTAAATGATACCACTTTCAGTTGTCCTTTGCTAGTCATCAAAGTAGTCCTAACAAAGTTTTCAGCCGTTCCGCCCTCATGAAGAAATATAGAAAACATAGATTGATAAATAACCGAACAACAAAATAAAGGACTTCATTTTTTCCTTACTTTTACTGCCAACCCACCTACTGTAACCCTCACCACCCTCTATAGTGCTCCTAAACCTGCCCTCGTGCCTCTTCCCCCCAGAATGTGGTCCTTCCTCCCTCCACCACAGCAACCACATTTCCTTTCCCCCTAACAACCTGGGTGTCATGTTATTACACTCATGTGATTCCGCCTTTACCACTCCAGCAATGGAAAGAAATGTACATATCCTCCATTGGGTAATTGTTTATCTGGTGGAAAACTAGTGAATCCAGAATCTGAACCTGCTGACTTACGACACACAGATCAATTATCTATAACAAGGGTCAAGAAAAAAAGCTTAGTCCTTATACTGAACACACCATATAGGTAAAACAGAGGTCTTAGCTTGCCTTCCCTTCATTCAACCCTTATAGCCCTGTGATATCTCCTTTAATAATTCCTGGGCTTCATCTAAATCAGAAAACATATAGAATTTGCCTCTAACCAGTTCTTTCAGTTTAGACTGTTGGGCGATGGTAGCCTGTGCCCCAAAGGCTTTAAACAGATGGAGATCTTTCACAAATTCCTTCCACCTATGTGCCGCCACTGCAGTCATATCAGAGAAGATTCGACACTTTGTTGTTTCATTAACTGCAAACTGTCTTTGTTGTATAGCTTTGGACAGTATTGTTTCTTTTATACGATAGTCTGTAAAATGTAATAATATTGTGCGTGGCAACGTAGAGTTAGGAAATGGGCGAGCAGGTACCCGATGCGCCCAGGTGATAGTAAGGTCACCTTCAAACTCTGGAATTACTTTTTGTTTTATGAATGAGGTGACCCATTGCACAGTATTAGAGCCTTCTAACCCTTCCGGGACTCCAACTATTCAAAGGTTGGATCTCCGAGTATAATTTTCCAACTCATCCAGGTTATTTTCGAGTGCATGCTTGCTTTTACTTGCCGCCTTAACTTCTCCCTTTACCACCGTCATCTGATCCTCTAGAGTTGATATCAGAGCCTCATCTTCCCGGAGTTTAAGAGGGAAACTTGAAATTAGATCCTCAATTTTCTCCAATCGCAGATGTATAGAGGAAAGTTCAGCTCTCTGAGTTTTTCTCAACTCCCGAACCTCCTCTAAAATTAGATTAAGCATGTCTTTAACAGTCATCTGAACTTCGCTCGCTGACTCTGTGTCCAGACTGGGGACGGGGAAGAGGGGATCCATGATACAGGGTAGATGATTGTCCACTTGCTCAACCAGAGACAGCGTGTCCTCTGACGGAGCTAACTTCTGTAAAGCAGATTGAAATTGTATCCGGGATTTAGCCAGCGGAATCAAAGGAGTACCGGGGACGCTAGAAATACCAGCCGTCTGGTTGAAAACTTGTACTGGTTCAGTGATTCCTGAATATACCTCCTTTTGAACAGTCAGTAGCGATGTTTCCTCATCTTGATGGGATATCACCCCCAGCAGAGGTGCAGTGTTTGAACACACATCGGTTTGTGCATTGGCTAGAGGAATTCCATGGCTGGCTATGTCAAACTTTGCTTGTGGTGAAGCAGCTAAAGGTTGGCTAATCCCAGAGACTTCGAGAACAGGTGGTAGATCTAAAGCAGGACTAGAGTAAGGCTTTTTCAAAAAAAGGGAAAATTGCTTTGACTCCTTAATTGTTTTTACGTTTTTAGGACCATCAGATCTAACATTATCCTGCAAGGACGTCGCTAGACTGGCTGTAATTGAATTCATATCGACCGTCGTTACATTTACTAAAACGCTAGTCTGATTTGATGATACAACGGGGGGTGAGTCCTGTTCATCTGAGCTCTCAAATGTGGAGTTAAATTCAGGCAAATTCAATGAAGTTTCTTTGCCGGTCATCCGAGCTGCTTCCTCTGCCTCTTTGACCTGGAGTTGGCGGGTTTTTGCTTTAATGCGAGCATTCAGCAGTTTGCCCATTTTTCCTTTTCCTTTTTTTTTCTTAGACCAAACCTTTCCGACTCCCCTGTCAATTTCCCCCCCCTTTTTTTGTATTATCCTTAATGTCCAATTCTTCCACAAGAGGTTTTCAAGTTATTTCGAATAGAGTCCAGAAAGGACTCAATTTCCCAAAATGCAACAGTCTATATCTCCATCAATCCGGAGTAGTTCAAATAAAGAGCCTAAATAGAGTGCTTGTTTTCAATAAACATTGCCTCTCACCTTGCTCACCTCTTCCGCCGGCCGCTGCAGAAACCAATTCTGATGGCATCTCCTGCATTCCCTGTCGTCTAGAGCAGGAGCCAAACCGGATTCCCTCCACGCAGAAAAATGTCTCAAGAGAAGGAGGGAGAGGCCGACGCTGGACACTGAACGAAGCCCGCAGTTGTGCCGTCAAAGCCGCCAAAAGCCACTGCCAAATAGCACTCTTCTGTCAGCAGAAAAGGAGAGCAGCCCCATAGAGATCGAGGACCGCTTTTACTGCCTGATGCAGGAAGCAGTTACGGAGCGTGGAGGAGAAACGCCAGTCTGCCGAACGCCATCACCATTACTGAGGACAGGGCGGAGATCACCTGAGGCTACACGGAGGCGTGGTACTCCATAGCCTCCATTCCCAAAGATATATGAAGAAAGCAATTTCACGGGTAGATTTTTGGCCTGGCAGGCTAGGGAACATGCTGTCGCGAACCAAATTAAAGCGTTAAAATGCCCTCTCACTGATTCTGTGACAGATGACCCGATTAAAGTAGGAGATATAATGCTTAAGCACTATGAATCTATCTATGGCCAGCACCAGAGAGTAGATACCCTTTTGTTAGAAACTTTCTTACATAGTAATGAACTACCTACACTTTCAATAACAGAACAACAATCTATGGCTAGTTTATTTTCTATGGAGGAATTGGAGAGAGTTAATAAAAATCTTCCTAATGGTAAGGCCAGCGGCCCGGATGGGTTTCCATCGGAATTTTTTTAAGTCTTTTTTGGTGCATTTTCTGATTTTTTTCTTGCATTAATAAATTCCATGCTAGAGGGAGGGACAATACCGGAAACCTTCAGACAGGGTTCTTATCGTCCGATCACATTGTTAAAATCAGATTACAAAATAGTAACTAAACTACTATCATTACGTTTTAATCAATGTACGGTGAAATTGATCCATCCAGATCAGAATGGTTTTATTGCAGATAGACAGTTAGCTACTAATACTCATTATCTAATAGAGGCTTTGGATTATTTTGAAACACAGGGGATATCTGCTTTAGTTTTTTTATTAGATGCTGAAAAGGCTTTTGACCTTGTGGTGTGGGAGACATTGTTTATTATTTTAGGTCACTTTGGGGTTTCTGTTAAAATTATATCCTTGATTCGGAATTTGTATATTAATGCTAAAGCTAATGTAATAATCAATACCTCAGTGACTGGGTCAGTTTTAGTTAAACGGGGCACAAGACAAGGATGTCCTTTATCGCCAGTCCTTTTTACTTTTTTCATTGAGCCTTTGGCAATAGCAAAAAGGAACTGTGCTGAAATACCCCCTCCAATTCCATCTATGGCAAAACTGAAATTATATACGGATGACATCATGCTTATTATAAAACCTGAAATGAGTTTCCAAGCTAAAGTATTTCAGCTTTTTGAGGACTTTGAGGCCTTAGGGCAGTGGTTCCCAAACTTTTTTGACCCGTGGCTCCCTTGACCTAATTGGCAGTTGGCTGTGGCTCCCCACCATTTTTTTACCGGTGGGTGGGTGGGGGAGGATGTGAGCCCGATCTCGGGAGTACTTCCTGTTGTCTTCCTTAAATTAATTGGGATGCAATGAAGGTATTATTATCATATTTGTAACAAAATAAGAAGATAACAGTTGTTTAATAAATAGTCGTTAAGTGTGAAACGATACTTCGCACAGGGGCGTAAATACAACAATAATACTGATTCTTACATTATACAGGCTGTCAATGAGATAGCTATATTTGCTGCAATATTAACAAGTCTTTCTTTTGTTTCCAGCATCATGGGCTGATCAGGAGGTGTATTTGGAAGAGAAGCAGTTTGTGCTACTTTTTGAAGGTATCCATAAGGGCAGTGACGCAAAGGCTAGGAGGAGAGAGTGAGCCAGATTCTGCTGGCATGACCAGAAAAGACTGTCATTGAATGTTTCTTTTTGAAAGTTGGTGGCTCTAGCCGACTTTATGTACTGTATAGCAAAATGAGCCCCCTGATACCTTTACGTGGGCGCTAAAGACAAGGGACAGGGAAAAGGATATGTGTAGAGCCTTGTGAGTAATACAGGCGGTCTCGTACAGTGTGCTAGCTTCCAAGGGAAGCCACTGAAGAGTTAAAAGCACAGGAGAAATATGGTCACCGCGACAAAGCAAGCAGCAGTCTGCAAAACAGCCTTCAGGGGAGCAAAATGTATTTTAGAAAGTTATATCTACTTCTAGAGTACTTGTGGGGAGTTTGTATGTTGCTCTACATTATGTTGTCCAGTTGTACAGGCCTCATTTGATGTGTCCTGCATAGTTCTGGAAGCGTCACCTCGACACTGTCCGGTTCTAAAGACCACCCCAGTGCATGCGGGACCAAACTTTGAACCTATTCAGTGCCACCTGGCAGCCACTTATGCATGGAGCATGCCAGCAGGGCAGCCTCCGTGGCCTTTACGTGCCATGTATCAGCCAGTCTCACCTTTGGATGGAGGCTGCCAGCAGCGCAATCTCTGTCCATGTGCCACTCAATCTTATCTTTGGATGCAGGATGGCAGCAGTGCACTCTAAGTGCCCACTCCATGCCAGGTTTAAGGTAACATCCCCTTTGAGTGAAGGATGCCAGCAGAGCAATGTCAGTGCCAGTCAAGGCCTTTCTGTGGTGAATCCTCCAGAAACCTCTCGCAGCCATCGCACGCCAGCACAACCTCAACATCATCTCTTACGCCGACGACACCCAGCTGATCCTCTCCCTCACCAGAGACCCCGACACCGCCAGAACCTGCCTACACGAAGGGATGAAAGACGTCGCCGAGTGGATGAAGGACAGCCGCCTGAAGCTGAACTCGGACAAGACGGAAGTCCACATCCTGGGATCTTCGCCCTCCGCCTGGGACGACTCCTGGTGGCCCCCAGCCCTCGGCACCGCACCCAAGCCAACCGACCACGCACGCAACCTGGGCTTCATCCTGGACCCCACCCTCTCGATGACCAGACAAGTCAACGCCGTCTCCTCATCGTGCTTCAACACCCTGCGTATGCTTCGCAAGATCTTCCGCTGGATCCCGACCGAGACCAGGAAGACTGTCACCCAGGCACTCGTCACCAGCCGACTGGACTACGGAAACGCCCTCTACGCCGGAACCACAGCCAAGCTACAGAAAAGACTCCAGCGCATCCAGAACGCCTCCGCTCGACTCATCCTGGATGTCCCCCGACGCAGCCACATGTCCAGCCACCTGAGGAACCTGCACTGGCTCCCCTCCGACAAGAGGATCACGTTCCGGCTCCTCACCCACGCACACAAGTCTCTCCACGACCTGGGCCCCAAGTACCTCAATGACCGCCTGACCTTCTACACGCCCACCCGCCAGCTACGGTCCACCAGCCTCGCCCTCGCAGCCGTACCACGCATCCGAAGAGCCACCGCCGGAGGAAGATCCTTCTCTTACCTGGCTGCCAAGACTTGGAACTCCCTCCCCATCCACCTTCGGCTGACCCAGGACCATCTCGCCTTCAGGAAACAACTCAAGACCTGGCTGTTCGAGCAGTAGCATACCCCTCCCCCAAGCGCCTTGAGACCCTCCCGGGTGAGTAGTGCGCTATACAAATGGTATGATTGATTGATTGATTGATTGTTGAAATGTAGGCTCTGTCAGTAGTATGGCAACAGTCTTCTTAGAGGTGTTAGATGATGTGCTTAGAAGCTGCGGCAAGGACCAGGTATCCTTTCCGGCTCATTGACCTCATCTTCTCGAGGTCGCAGGGGTGGGGTGCACCCAGCAGCATTAGCTAGGTCCATTGCAAGTGCTTGTGGGGTACATTGGCTGAGATATGGCCCCCCCAGATCAGGTATTTGTTGAACACGAGTTTTATTCTGCAGAAAGTCCAAGACACGGTTCATTGATAGGAATTCGCCAAACTCTCAGGGGCTTCATGTAAGGTTGGTTCAGTGTTTGGTGGTTCTTAAAGCTCTTGCTTTCCAGCCTTAGGACCTACTTGCTTCTCATCACCCTCCTCCCTCTATGAAAATTGCATTGGTCCTAAAGGTGGTTCATAGAGGCACGAAGGATAGCCATGCACCAAAGAAAGACTTGTTGAGATTCAGGGGTCTTTGGAGAGAGAGAGAGCATGTGTGTTACTAGCTCGTGTTAAGCGGACACAACAACCAGGAGTATGTGCACAGATTGTGTGACGGCCCAAGGTATCCACTGACTCTGTGACCAGCACAGCTCATGTGTGATGCAGGAGTGCTCTGCGTCTCCTGTGCGGCCTGCAGTGTCCCATGATTTAGGCTGAGAGGGTTGTCACTGTACTCGACCAACTCATCATAGTTCATGCATCTCTCGACACTGACGTCCTACTCCTGTTACTTCACATAACAACTAACACCATCTAGAAATGGGACTTCCAAATCAAGATGGAGACTGCTGTTTTATTAAATAACTAGCAGCCCGTCCCAACGTTGTTCGGGTATGAATTGCTGCCGGCCAGTAGTATATTGTTTTATAGGATTTCGTTTTGATAGCATTTCTTATCTGTGACAGGCTTGTGAAACGCTCCGATTCACAGTGCACTGCTGATGAACTTAAGAGTGCGCGTTCAGTAGTGTGTGAACTCGAGTTTCCCTACTTTATTTTTCCTTGCAATATTATATATTGCGCGAACTCGACAACATGGCATGAGCACAATTTACATTACAGAAGAACACATTCATTTGTGGTAGGCACGGGGAGACAAAGCGATTTGCCTGTAATCACAGGATGTTGAGCTGATGCCGAGATTCGAACGTAGCTCCCCAGCTCTAAAATTCGCAATTCTAGAACTTGTGGCGGGAGGTGTGTCTAAAAGTGTATGTCGGTGCTGGCCATCAATGAGAGAGACCTGTAGATTTTTCAAATCGGTGGTGAAAAAATATGAGTATGTTGCTGGAGATGTGGGCCGCCGTGCCCCCAATGTACTTACCGGGGGAGGGTAAACACCCATTATTCTGTAACTTTCTTTCCGCATACCATCACTCCGCATACTTTCATTACGAAAGTACCATGACTCCGCAATGCCATTATAACGCATGCCATTACATTTTATATGCTTTTACCACGCATACATTTACAACGAAATTCGTTGTAAATGCATGAATGGTAAAAGCATGTTTTTTTTAATGTTTGGATAAGGTAAGTATGGGTATAGGGGTATATGTTTTGGGGTACTGGGTATTTTAAGGGTTCAGATATAGTTTGGGGTTATGGGGTACAGGGGTAGTTTTAGGGTTTAGGTATAGGTATGGGTTTTGGGGTACAGGGGTATTTTTAGGGTTCAGGGCTAGGTTTGGGTTTTGGGGTATAGGGGTATTTTAAGGGTTCAGGGCTAGGTTTGGGTTCTGGGGTACAGGGGTATTTTTAGGGTTCAGGACTAGGTTTAGGTTTTGGGGTACAGGGGTATTTTAGGGTTCAGGGGTAGGTTTGGGTTTTGGGGTACAGGGTTATTTTTATGGTTCAGGGCTAGGTTTGGGTTTTGGGGTACAGGGGTATTTTTAGGGTTCATGGGTATGTTTGGGTTTTGGGGTACAGGGGTAATTTAAGGGTTCAGGGCAAGGTTTGGGTTTTGGGGTACAGGGGTATTTTAGGGTTCAGGGGTAGGTTTGGGTTTTGGGATACAGGGGTATTTTTAGGGTTCAGGGCTAGGTTTGGGTTTTGGGGTACAGGGGTATTTTTAGGGTTCAGAGGTAGGTTTGGGTTTTGAGGTACAGGGGTATTTATAGGGTTCAGGGCTAGGTTTGGATTTTGGGGTACAGGGGTATTTTTAGGGTTTAGGGATAGGTTTGGGTTTTGGGGTACAGGGTATATTTATGGGGTTAAGATGGGTTAGTGTTTAAGGGTGTTGGGGTATTTTAAGGAGTAAGGGTGGCTTATGATTATGGGGTGCAGGGGTATTTAATGGGAGCAGGGTGGACACCCGGAGCTGGAATGTACAGAACCTGGGAAGAAAAAACAATGAAATATTGGGCACAATGCTCGCTTTTTTTTCCGTAATCCCGCGCCCAGCACACGCCCACGCCCCCAACACACGCCCACAGCACACGATATGAGACATGGCATGAAGGGCGGAACGTACCACACGCCCCCAGCGTTTGTAACGCCCCCAGCACACGCCCACAGCACAACGCAGACACGCCCCCAACGGACTACTTTGCTGGCACGGTTCTTTTACCTTTTAAATGTATATGGTGGGCATCTGCATAGCCTATGTCCTTCTGCTGCAACTGCCCTTTCCAACACTGTATTGGGTGTTGTGATTGGTGCTGTGGTTCCTGAGATTACCCGCCTCAAAGGTTTGGGCTCTCTCTTTATTATATTAGTATAGATTCAGAAGCTTTTCTAATCTTTCAAGGGTCCTGCATTTCCTGTCTGTCCTTTAGTGTTCCTTCCATTTCCTGTTGCCAACTATCAAAGAAGATTTAAAGAACACGCCTGTTCCCAATAAATGCAAAACACAAAAAAAAATGATAACACCAGGGCAGTGTGAAATATGCCATCCATCTCTAAAGTACATACTTGGGGCCGCACGAGCAAAGAGTATCGGTGTGTTATAAAAACGGAGCACGTTAGAAATCAACACCAACTGCCCTTTTAAGTTACCTTACGTGTGAAGAGGGTCCTACGACAGAAGATAGCAGACGGCAGGCTGCAGAAGACGGCAGCAGTAACGTCCCCTCAAATGACCAGAGTTGCGTATGCCAGTAATGGAGACTACCTCCGACGATTGTAAAACGCACGTTCGACGCACACGTATACCTACGCACGTATGGCGGCAGTGCGCTCTTGGGACAAACCATGTCCCCGGTTTTTGCAGGGGGGACGTATTTTGACTGCGGGTGCAAGAGGCTTCACATTTCCACATTGTGGTTGCGGCGCCCCTGGCTCCTCATTACAACGCACCGGGGTGCCGCGGCGCACAGTTTGGGAACCACAGCCTTAGGGGGATATCGTATTAATAAAAAGAAAACTGAAATACTACAATGCGGGGCCGCAGCTCTGGATTTACATTCTGATATTCTTTCTTGTACCAATACGAGACCCAAGAGATATCTGGGAGGTTTTTTTTCGGCATCTGTCAGTGATTTATATCATCTGAATGTTGATCCCCTTCTTCGAAAGGTTCAGACATTGTTTTCACGTTGGAATTCTCTGCCATTATCTATTTTAGAACAAGGGGTGGTGATGGACAGAGTCTCTGAATTAAGCAGAATACTCTCACCCAGTCAAGAGATCAGGGCTAGATCCAACACTGTTTTTTAGCTCATTGCACCATCCCAGTTTCAGAACCTGGTTGTATGCAAATTAGTCTGTCCCTGGCCCAGTGCATCATGGGAACAGGGCAGACCAGACTACAAAAGCCAATTCTTACACTGGGAAGGAAACAAGCTTCCGGGGACCGGTTTCTGGCATTACAGCCGTCTTCGGCCCGGCTTGCTTGAATCCTGATGGTGCAATGAGCAAGGGACTCACATCTGAGTATACCCTTCCACGCTTGGGGTGGACAAAAATATTTACAACAAGGGGTGGTGATGGACAGAGTCTCTGAATTAAGCAGAATACTCTCACCCAGTCAAGAGATCAGGGCTAGATCCAACACTGTTTTTTAGCTCATTGCACCATCCCAGTTTCAGAACCTGGCTGTATGCAAATTAGTCTGTCCCTGGCCCAGTGCATCATGGGAACAGGGCAGACCAGACTACAAAAGCCAATTCTTACACTGGGAAGGAAACAAGCTTCCGGGGACCGGTTTCTGGCATTACAGCCGTCTTCGGCCCGGCTTGCTTGAATCCTGATGGTGCAATGAGCAAGGGACTCACATCTGAGTATACCCTTCCACGCTTAGGGTGGACAAAAATATTTACAACAAGGGGTGGTGATGGACAGAGTCTCTGAATTAAGCAGAATACTCTCACCCAGTCAAGAGATCAGGGCTAGATCCAACACTGTTTTTTAGCTCATTGCACCATCCCAGTTTCAGAACCTGGCTGTATGCAAATTAGTCTGTCCCTGGCCCAGTGCATCATGGGAACAGGGCAGACCAGACTACAAAAGCCAATTCTTACACTGGGAAGGAAACAAGCTTCCGGGGACCGGTTTCTGGCATTACAGCCGTCTTCGGCCCGGCTTGCTTGAATCCTGATGGTGCAATGAGCAAGGGACTCACATCTGAGTATACCCTTCCACGCTTAGGGTGGACAAAAATATTTACAACAAGGGGTGGTGATGGACAGAGTCTCTGAATTAAGCAGAATACTCTCACCCAGTGTAAGAATTGGCTTTTGTAGTTTGGTTTGCCCTGTTCCCATCATGCACTGGGACAGGAACAGACTAATTTGCATACAGCCAGGTTCTGAAACTGGGATGGTGCAATGAGCTAAAAAACAGTGTTGGATCTAGCCCTGATCTCTTGACTGGGTGAGAGTATTCTGCTTAATTCAGAGACTCTGTCCCTCACCACCCCTTGTTGTAAATCCCAGTGTAAGAATTGGCTTTTGGAGTTTGGTTTGCCCTGTTCCCATCATGCACTGGGACAGGAACAGACTAATTTGCATACAGCCAGGTTCTGAAACTGGGATGGTGCAATGAGCTAAAAAACGGTGTTGGATCTAGCCCTGATCTCTTGACTGGGTGAGAGTATTCTGCTTAATTCAGAGACTCTGTCCCTCACCACCCCTTGTTGTAAATAATTATCTATTTTAGATCATAAGGCTTTAATCAAAATGTCTGTTCTTCCCCAGTTTCATTTTTTGCTTTCAACCATTTCATGTTCTTTGCCGGGCTTTTTTTTACTCCAGCAGTTGAATCCATGTTTACAGCCTTTATTTGGGCAAAGAAAACGCCTCGTATTGCACTTAGCACCTTATATGAAGATCTGGATCAGGGAGATCCAAATCTCAGGGATTATTACAACGCATATTTTGCACAGTATTTATCCAGATTTAAATTTCAACTACAAGCCAAAAAACTATTGATAAATACTTTTATTGATCTAATGTGCAAAGAAAATCAGATACATGCTCCTCTGCAGATGTTTAAATCGACCAAATTAGTTCGCTATAAGTCCCTACAGTGGTTTTTAAAAAAACTTCAGGCTCTGTTTAAAAGATATTTTATCCCCGTGATTAATTCTACAACTTTATTATCCACCATTCTGCCACTGGCTGGTGTTACACAATGTTTAGATCTTGCTGTTAATTGGGCAGTGGCAGGATTTTTGAAAGTCTCAGATTTTCGGAGAAATGGGAGATGGATTACCCTGGTGGAAATGTCTCAATTGATTACTAGGAACTTTATTCTACTAGGGTCCTTGCTCAACTGGCTATTACTCAGTTGAACCAACAAAGTCAATTAGTCAATGAGTTATTAGTTGAAGTACCCGATAGAAACCCGGGGGTATGGAAGCGTCATCTTGCTCAAAGCAGGAAGGTGAATCTCAGTCAGAAGGCGACTAAAAAATGGCTGGATCAGGAAAATCAGGCCATGCCTTTGAATGCTTGGTCAGTGGTCAATAAATTTAATTTTAGCACATTACGAGGGGCAAATTGGTGGAGAATGCTATTTTTTAGTAAGTGGCTACTTTACCGAACACCTTTTTCTATCTCCAAAATGTATCCTAATCATTCTCCACATTGTTTTCGATGTATTCATCACTCTCCAGCTAACTGGTCACATGTCATGTTTCATTGTGCCAAGATCTCTAAATTTTGGGAAGAGATTTTCCGCTATCTTGAGATCGAATGTGGTATCAAGATGGTAGTGAACGAGAAATTAATTTTGTTCGGTTTAGAGCCTGATTTTTCTTTTCCTGACCAGATGGCTAAATTGTTATATATTGCTATGCCAGTAGCTAGATCGCTTTTGTTACAACAATGGCGTACGGAGCAGATTCCATCTATCTATGAGTGGATACATAATATGAAAAGGGTTAAAAGTAGTGAGCAGACCTTCTTTTTACGAGTGGGAGATATTAGAAAATGTATTAAGATCTGGGGGGCATTTTTTGATTAAAATCAAGAGGAATTATTGTTATTACTTGATGTAGTAGTTGTAAAGCTCTACAGCACATTATATGCTTATATTGTGATTTTAATTAATTCCCTGCTTTTGGATTACTTGGAGTATGGTACATATCTTATTTATTAGGCTTATGTAAATGTTTTCTATGCTAAGAGAGTTTTAAAAGTGTTGATAGGCTGTATATTATGTATAATTTTGTATTGCTATTAAGGACTTCAATAAAAAATTTTTTTTTTAAAGTGATGTCATTTGAGATGTCATCAGTGATGTCATGAGTGATGTTACTGACCATGTCATGAGTGATGTAATATGTGACGTCATCAGCAGTGTATTGCGGGCGCGCGAGTTATAGTTAGCTGAACTAACTATAACAGGGGAATTTCAATGGTTTTGTACGAGTGAAATGTCCAACTAACTATTACGCCCCTGAATCCTATGGTTTTTTCAGTGAATTTCTAAGGATCATTAAATGCTAATTTCTAACTATACCTTGCCTGAAACCTATGGTTTTTTCTGTGAAATTCAAAGGTTTTTTAAATGCTAATTTGAAACTATAACATGCCTGAAACCTATGGTTTTTCAGTTTAATTTCAAAGGTTTTTTAAATGCTAGTTTCTAACTATGCCTACAGAGGTAGGACATGTGAAGAAAGAAGAAAAAACATATAGAAAGAAGAAAAAGAAATGCAGAAACAAGCAACAGAAGTCCTCAGAGACGACGAAAAGTGCAGGAAGAAGGAACACATGCAGAAAGAACAAAAAGAGGAGCAGAAAGAGGCCTTGTTGCAAAATCATCTTGTACTCTCAACTTTTTCAGATAGGTACTGGTAGTAACTGACTCTGACTAACCAGTCCTAGAGCCAGTGCTATGCTAAAAGACACTAAGAATACAGGGAAAGCACCTACATACACTAGGGAACAGTATGCATTGGGGTACCCCTGTGATTACCTTGTCCTCCTCTGTAAGACCCTAGTACATAATAGGGCAGGGGGATCAAGACTACCTCTTAAAACGCGCCAGAGGGCATGTTTGCACACTGGTGAAGGACGGGGGCGGTGAGCTGACGTGTGCAAACATGCCCTGTGGCGGTTTTAATTTGGGAGAGTAAGTCCGCTTGAATCCTGAGAGTCCCTTGGGTCCAACTAGCCCCCCAGGTATATCCAGTTAGCGCCACAGCGCTGTGTTGCAGAGAGGTGTAAAAAGGGGCACGGCCTGGACCACCTCTCGGCAAGGCAGCACAGTGGCGCTTACTGGAAGCACCTGGTGGGCTAGTTAGTCCCCAGGGGCCCTCAGGATTGAAGGGGAATTAATTACCCAACTTAAAACGGGCCACAGGGTGTGTTTGCACACATGTCACATCAAGCCCCGCCCCCTCCCTTCACCACTGTACGAACACGCCCCATGGTGCGGTTTAAGTTGGGGGATTACATCCCCTTGAATCCTGATGCTAATATGCAGCTCCCCATGTGGAAAAGCAATCGTCTTTGGTTTTTTGAAGAGAAAACAGGATTCCCTGCTCTCTCATTCAAAAACCAAAGCAGTTTGCTATGACAGGGCGGGAGTTGCGAGGCTCCTGCCCTGCCATAGCAAACAGCAGTGTCCCGGGGTGGGCACCCCTGGACACTGCAGGAGCCGGGCCTGGAGGGTGGCGGTCCCCCAGGCCATCGAGGGCTCCAGGAGGGGGGCCATGTGGTCCCCCTCCCACCATTTAGAAAACCCTGTGGGCTGTGGTCCCAGGGGCTTGTTGGTCCATCATGGACCCCCCAATTTTAATATTTAGAGCCCTGGGGAGGTGGCGGTCCCCGGGGCGTGTGGGGGGTTCAAGCCCCCCACACAGGTTTTTTTATTTAAAAAAAAATAGAAGCCCCGGGGGGGTGGTGGTCCCCGGGGCTGCGGGGGCTGAGAGCCCCCCGCAAATATTTTTGAAAAGCCCCATGGGTGGTGGTCCCCGCGGGTTGGGGGGCCTTTGAGCCCCCCATCCATTTATTTTAGAAGCCCCGGGGGTGGCAGTCCCCGGGGCTGGGGGCCTCTGAGCCCCCGCAAATATTTTTAAAAAGCCCCGGGGGTTGCGGTCCACGGGGCTTGGGGGGGCATTTGAGCCCCCCACCCATTTATTTTAGAAGCCCCAGGGGTGGCGGTCCCCGGGGCTGGGGGGGGCTGTGAGCCCCCCACATATTTTTGAAAAGCCCCGGGGGGTTGGTCCCCGGGGCTGGGGGAGCCCCCATTACAATATAAAGATTGCCCCCGGGACTTGGCTCACCCGGGGGCTAAATAGTAATAAAGCACGGGAGCCCACGATTCGGTTTTCTTTTCACGGCGGATCCGCAGATCCTCCGCACATCCCACGATTTGTACAGAAAAATAAAACATTTTTTGGCCTTGGGGGTCCTTGTGGGTCCCCCTGAGCAGGCCTAGGGGGTCAGGGTGTTTCTACCCTGCCCCCTTTTCGTGTTTTGCGCATTTGTTTTCCTGATTTCTTGTGCCTCGGTTCTACCCAATCTCATGGGAAGAATTCCTTTAACTTAAAATAGATTATCCTAAACTCCCTATAATATACTTCCTCCCCAAAGTACACAAGGACCCACAGGAACCATCAGGGAGACCTATTGTATAATCTATGGGGAGTGTCTTCGAAAACATACCGAAATATGCTGACCACTTCTTACAGGACTATGTATCGCAATTACCATCCCATGTTAAAGATACTAAAGACTTCTTATGCAAAATTGAAAACATTGTATGGAAGGAAGAGTACATGTTTCTGACATTAGATGTGTGTTCATTGTACACCATTATTAAACACAAACATGGATTAAAAGCCTGCAACCATTACCTTGAAGGGAGAGATATAATGTACCTTGAACATACGAAAATGCTAACTGGCATGATGAACATATGTCTTCAGAACAACATTTTCATGTTCAATGGGGACTTATACAAACAAAACACTGGCACTTCTATGGGCACAAGCTTCGCGCCGAGCTTTGCGAACCTGTTTTTGGGTCTGTGGGAGGAAGAGATACAAAGGGACATCAAGTACAACACCTACCTTGATAGCGTTGTCAGATTACTGCGCTATATAGATGACCTTTTTATAATATGGCAAGGCAGTAAAAATGAAGCAGAAGAGTTTGTCCAATTGCTGAATGAAAATAACTATAACATAGTGTTAACTCACAACATAAGTAAGGATGAAATTGAATTTCTCTATGTGAAAGTTAAAGCTACTGATAACTCCATACAGACTAAACTTTTTAGAAAGGAAACAGCAGGCAACAGTATCCTTCATGCTCTCAGCAGCCACCCGGATGCTCTCAAATGGAGTATTCCATATGGGGAACTGCTGAGAGCGAGAAGGAACTGTAGTGACACCAGTGGGTACCAGAAGGAGGAAAAGAAAATGATACAGAGATTCGGGGAAAGATGCTATCCAGAATGGGTTTTGAACAGGGCAGTATCTAAAATGGAAACTATAACGAGAGAGAAAACTTTGGAGGACAAACCTGGGGAGAACATCAATGATTCCACCAACACAAGGGTAGTCCTCACCTACAATAGGGATTCACAGAAAAAAATACAAAAGATACTCAGTGACAATTGAAAGATATTGAAAAGTGATTCCATTACAGGCCCCCAGATCAGTGAAAGACCTCAAATCACATATCGTAGGAGCAGAAATCTCAGAGATATACTAATGAAGGGCGATATAACTGAACACAATGATCGTAGCCGACACAAGCTGAAAGGGTTTTATCCGTGCGGTCATTGTAAGGCATGTAAAAATAGCAGGATGGTCAAATAATTCAGCATCCCTTACAGAAAGCAGAAGACAGAAATAACCCAGTTCCTAACTTGCAGTACTCCATATGTTATATACATCTTCGAGTGTTCCTGCAAGAAGAGATATGTGGGGAGCACAACTCTATTGGCAAAAAAGAGTGATGGAACACCTTAGAGCCATTACCAATAAAGATCCACAATACCCCGTGGCACGTCACTTTGCTGATTTTCACCTATCAAATAGCAGCCTGCTAAGATAGTTTGCCATAGAACAGGTAACTGTGGGTCAGAGGGGCGGGAACAAAGAATTAGCCCTCAGGAGGAAGGAATCTAAATGGATCCTTGACCTCGAGCCCAAGCAGCCTAAGGGGCATAACCAGGATGAGGAATTGGCAACACATTTAATAGAAACTTAACCAATACTTAAAGTCCAGCTAACGTGCTAAATCTCATGATGTGTGTGCTATGCAATGTAATTGTGTATTTTAAGTTTTAATCCAGTAATAGAGTATCTGTATACTATTATTTTAAACTTAACCTTCTCTTTTCTCTGTTCTCTTTCAGGAGGGAAGGAAGGGACCCACTATAGAATCACGAGCACATCACGGGCAACCTACCCTTTTCCTTAAACACCACACTTAGAGCACCCAAGGAGAGTAGATAAGGGGTATATTACCAACAACTAGCGATAATTTTTGTCTCTAACTTGTTTAGAGACAAAAATTATCGCCGCACATCGGCGATTTTTATCGCAGATAAACCTTGCTATTAGCAAGGTTTATCGCAAATGCGATAAAAAACTCCCGCAATGCATGAATATCGCTGAAAAGTCCGCGATATTCATGCATTATCGAGCAAATGCTCTTAGCCATGTTATCCACCTCCCTTTGGATAACATGGCTAAGAACTGCTCAGGGCAGGTGTTAGCTTTTGGAGATATTCGCGCTTAGCGCGAATATCTCCAAAAGTTGGTAATAGGAGATAGCGATGTTAGCAACTGTTTCCAGTCGCTAACATCTTGGCACGCCCACTTTGCATGTCATTAGTGATAAATATCACTGACATGCAAAGCGGGGCCCAAGATGGTCGCTATCTCCTATTAGCTGTCGCTAACTGGTGTTAGCGACAGCTTGGTAATAGGGAGATAATTTTATCTCCGCTTTCTTGGCTTTTAAAGCCAAAAAGCGGAGATAAACCCCCTTGATAATATGCCCCTAAGAGACTTTCAATTTTTTTTCACGATGTTGCACTTTATATAATTAGTTTTGTAGTCTTGCGTAGTACTAAGTTCAAGGACATGGTATAACATGTTGTTACCTTTATAATACATGCCACTTGGCGCAAGTATTGTTTATACAATCATGACACATTAATAAGGTATCACGAGCTGGCCATCTGAGAGGAAGATACCATTGTTGTTTTACTTTGCTCTTTTAGCCACTTGGCGCAGGTATTGGAGGAATGTGTATGGTGACACACGCCAGTACTGTTTTGGATTGGACTAGGCATCATATATTTTGGACATGACATACTTGGCCTTTATTTATATGACTGTTACGCACTCAAGCACAGTTGTAAGTTCAAGACAGGAAGAAATTAAAGGGCAAGTGAATACAATAACACACATTTACTTTTGACTGCCTCTCTTCAGTGTTCGAAAAACATTGTATAAATTATGAATATGTATAAAATTTAAATACATTCACAAATGTTATGGTATTTATTTTGGCCATCTATGCATTTTCTCATTATCTGTATTACTTGCAGTATACGACATATTCAAGTAGGGTGGCTGTTTTCAATGCTGGTAATGACTGAACCTAAAGTCCTCTTTCTATGTTGTACTACGAGGACTATGTATTGCACCCTGTCACTAGCGCAAAACGTGTCACCAAGAGAGCTGAGTCTCTCGAAACGTGTAACGCTTGGAATAAAGACCTGCTTTATTCCTTAAAACGGAGAGTGCACTATTATTCGAAAACGCATTGGAGATTAATTGCCGGCTGTGGCTTTACCGGCCCCTGTGCGCCACCAGACAACGGGCGGACTTCCTTGGAGAAGCCAAATCTTTCTTTACTTTATATCTATATGTAGATATATTATATATATATATATATACATCTATATATATATATCTATATATATATAGATATATCTATATATCTATATATATATATATATATATATATATATATATATATATATATATATATATATATATATATATATATATATATATCGATTCCAAGTGCCCCAGAGCAAGGGAAACGCGACTCCATGTGGATGAGAAAAACATTTCTTTATTCTGCGCAATCACGACAGCAGCCCTTCCATTTGTAAAGTCCTGACGCGTTTCGCTGCACCTGCAGCTTTTTCATAAGGGGAGGGGCGCTGGCAGGGATCCGGTTCAATTATTTAACAATTTCATTACCCACATTGACTGCTGGGATTTGAAGTCCAAAATCTTCCCTTTCGGTAGGGTCCGTTTCCTTGCCACATTTCTTTATCAGCCCCAATATTATAACAACGTTTTTAGCCCTCCAGTGGGCTCAAGGGCTGGTGGCGTGATTCCAATAGAGCCATCCTCACGCTGACCGGCTATGGTTGATCATAGCCTCGCAGACCCGGTTTCAAGTTCCAGGCGGTGCTTCTCCCGCGGCACGGAGCCTGCCGCAATTAATCGATTCCAAGTGCCCCAGAGCAAGGGAAACGCGACTCCATGTGGATGAGAAAAACATTTCTTTATTCTGCGCAATCACGACAGCAGCCCTTCCATTTGTAAAGTCCTGACGCGTTTCGCTGCACCTGCAGCTTTTTCATAAGGGGAGGGGCGCTGGCAGGGATCCGGTTCAATTATTTAACAATTTCATTACCCACATTGACTGCTGGGATTTGAAGTCCAAAATCTTCCCTTTCGGTAGGGTCCGTTTCCTTGCCACATTTCTTTATCAGCCCCAATATTATAACAAAGTTTTTAGCCCTCCAGTGGGCTCAAGGGCTGGTGGCGTGATTCCAATAGAGCCATCCTCACGCTGACCGGCTATGGTTGATCATAGCCTCGCAGACCCGGTTTCAAGTTCCAGGCGGTGCTTCTCCCGCGGCACGGAGCCTGCCGCAATTAATCGATTCCAAGTGCCCCAGAGCAAGGGAAACGCGACTCCATGTGGATGAGAAAAACATTTCTTTATTCTGCGCAATCACGACAGCAGCCCTTCCATTTGTAAAGTCCTGACGCGTTTCGCTGCACCTGCAGCTTTTTCATAAGGGGAGGGGCGCTGGCAGGGATCCGGTTCAATTATTTAACAATTTCATTACCCACATTGACTGCTGGGATTTGAAGTCCAAAATCTTCCCTTTCGGTAGGGTCCGTTTCCTTGCCACATTTCTTTATCAGCCCCAATATTATAACAAAGTTTTTAGCCCTCCAGTGGGCTCAAGGGCTGGTGGCGTGATTCCAATAGAGCCATCCTCACGCTGACCGGCTATGGTTGATCATAGCCTCGCAGACCCGGTTTCAAGTTCCAGGCGGTGCTTCTCCCGCGGCACGGAGCCTGCCGCAATTAATCGATTCCAAGTGCCCCAGAGCAAGGGAAACGCGACTCCATGTGGATGAGAAAAACATTTCTTTATTCTGCGCAATCACGACAGCAGCCCTTCCATTTGTAAAGTCCTGATGCGTTTCCCTGCACCTGCAGCTTTTTCATAAGGGGAGGGGCGCTGGCAGGGATCCGGTTCAATTATTTAACAATTTCATTACCCACATTGACTGCTGGGATTTGAAGTCCAAAATCTTCCCTTTCGGTAGGGTCTGTTTCCTTGCCACATTTCTTTATCAGCCCCAATATTATAACAAAGTTTTTAGCCCTCCAGTGGGCAGACCCGGTCTGCGAGGCTATGACCAACCATAGCCGGTCAGCGTGAGGATGGCTCTATTGGAATCACGCCACCAGCCCTTGTGCCCACTGGAGGGCTAAAAACTTTGTTATAATATTGGGGCTGATAAAGAAATGTGGCAAGGAAACGGACCCTACCGAAAGGGAAGATTTTGGACTTCAAATCCCAGCAGTCAATGTGGGTAATGAAATTGTTAAATAATTGAACCGGATCCCTGCCAGCGCCCCTCCCCTTATGAAAAAGCTGCAGGTGCAGCGAAACGCGTCAGGACTTTACAAATGGAAGGGCTGCTGTCGTGATTGCGCAGAATAAAGAAATGTTTTTCTCATCCACATGGAGTCGCGTTTCCCTTGCTCTGGGGCACTTGGAATCGATTAATTGCGGCAGGCTCCGTGCCGCGGGAGAAGCACCGCCTGGAACTTGAAACCGGGTCTGCGAGGCTATGACCAACCATAGCCGGTCAGCGTGAGGATGGCTCTATTGGAATCACGCCACCAGCCCTTGAGCCCACTGGAGGGCTAAAAACTTTGTTATAATATTGGGGCTGATAAAGAAATGTGGCAAGGAAACGGACCCTACCGAAAGGGAAGATTTTGGACTTCAAATCCCAGCAGTCAATGTGGGTAATGAAATTGTTAAATAATTGAACCGGATCCCTGCCAGCGCCCCTCCCCTTATGAAAAAGCTGCAGGTGCAGCGAAACGCGTCAGGACTTTACAAATGGAAGGGCTGCTGTCGTGATTGCGCAGAATAAAGAAATGTTTTTCTCATCCACATGGAGTCGCGTTTCCCTTGCTCTGGGGCACTTGGAATCGATTAATTGCGGCAGGCTCCGTGCCGCGGGAGAAGCACCGCCTGGAACTTGAAACCGGGTCTGCGAGGCTATGATCAACCATAGCCGGTCAGCGTGAGGATGGCTCTATTGGAATCACTCCACCAGCCCTTGAGCCCACTGGAGGGCTAAAAACTTTGTTATAATATTGGGGCTGATAAAGAAATGTGGCAAGGAAACGGACCCTACCGAAAGGGAAGATTTTGGACTTCAAATCCCAGCAGTCAATGTGGGTAATGAAATTGTTAAATAATTGAACCGGATCCCTGCCAGCGCCCATCCCCTTATGAAAAAGCTGCAGGTGCAGCGAAACGCGTCAGGACTTTACAAATGGAAGGGCTGCTGTCGTGATTGCGCAGAATAAAGAAATGTTTTTCTCATCCACATGGAGTCGCGTTTCCCTTGCTCTGGGGCACTTGGAATCGATTAATTGCGGCAGGCTCCGTGCCGCGGGAGAAGCACCGCCTGGAACTTGAAACCGGGTCTGCGAGGCTATGATCAACCATAGCCGGTCAGCGTGAGGATGGCTCTATTGGAATCACGCCACCAGCCCTTGAGCCCACTGGACGGCTAAAAACTTTGTTATAATATTGGGGCTGATAAAGAAATGTGGCAAGGAAACGGACCCTACCGAAAGGGAAGATTTTGGACTTCAAATCCCAGCAGTCAATGTGGGTAATGAAATTGTTAAATAATTGAACCGGATCCCTGCCAGCGCCCCTCCCCTTATGAAAAAGCTGCAGGTGCAGCGAAACGCGTCAGGACTTTGGGCTGCTGTCGTGATTGCGCAGAATAAAGAAATGTTTTTCTCATCCACATGGAGTCGCGTTTCCCCTGCTCTGGGGCACTTGGAATCGATTAATTGCGGCAGGCTCCGTGCCGCGGGAGAAGCACCGCCTGGAACTTGAAACCGGGTCTGCGAGGCTATGATCAACCATAGCCGGTCAGCGTGAGGATGGCTCTATTGGAATCACGCCACCAGCCCTTGAGCCCACTGGAGGGCTAAAAACTTTGTTATAATATTGGGGCTGATAAAGAAATGTGGCAAGGAAACGGACCCTACCGAAAGGGAAGATTTTGGACTTCAAATCCCAGCAGTCAATGTGGGTAATGAAATTGTTAAATAATTGAACCGGATCCCTGCCAGCGCCCCTCCCCTTATGAAAAAGCTGCAGGTGCAGCGAAACGCGTCAGGACTTTACAAATGGAAGGGCTGCTGTCGTGATTGCGCAGAATAAAGAAATGTTTTTCTCATCCACATGGAGTCGCGTTTCCCTTGCTCTGGGGCACTTGGAATCGATTAATTGCGGCAGGCTCCGTGCCGCGGGAGAAGCACCGCCTGGAACTTGAAACCGGGTCTGCGAGGCTATGATCAACCATAGCCGGTCAGCGTGAGGATGGCTCTATTGGAATCACGCCACCAGCCCTTGAGCCCACTGGAGGGCTAAAAACTTTGTTATAATATTGGGGCTGATAAAGAAATGTGGCAAGGAAACGGACCCTACCGAAAGGGAAGATTTTGGACTTCAAATCCCAGCAGTCAATGTGGGTAATGAAATTGTTAAATAATTGAACCGGATCCCTGCCAGCGCCCCTCCCCTTATGAAAAAGCTGCAGGTGCAGCGAAACGCGTCAGGACTTTACAAATGGAAGGGCTGCTGTCGTGATTGCGCAGAATAAAGAAATGTTTTTCTCATCCACATGGAGTCGCGTTTCCCTTGCTCTGGGGCACTTGGAATCGATTAATTGCGGCAGGCTCCGTGCCGCGGGATAAGCACCGCCTGGAACTTGAAACCGGGTCTGCGAGGCTATGACCAACCATAGCCGGTCAGCGTGAGGATGGCTCTATTGGAATCACGCCACCAGCCCTCGAGCCCACTGGAGGGCTAAAAACTTTGTTATAATATTGGGGCTGATAAAGAAATGTGGCAAGGAAACGGACCCTACCGAAAGGGAAGATTTTGGACTTCAAATCCCAGCAGTCAATGTGGGTAATGAAATTGTTAAATAATTGAACCGGATCCCTGCCAGCGCCCCTCCCCTTATGAAAAAGCTGCAGGTGCAGCGAAACGCGTCAGGACTTTACAAATGGAAGGGCTGCTGTCGTGATTGCGCAGAATAAAGAAATGTTTTTCTCATCCACATGGAGTCGCGTTTCCCTTGCTCTGGGGCACTTGGAATCGATATATATATATATCTATATATATCTATAGATATAGATATATATAGATATATATATATATATATATAGCTACACATATTATATATATATATTACCTACTGGCGGTCGGTAATATATATATATAGCTACACATATATATATATATATATTACCTACTGGCGGTCGCCAGTAGGTAGTTATAGTTAGGATCGTTTTCCATAGGAAATCCGCAACATTCTATTGGGAATAACTTTGGCGCCGAATGAGGGATCTGTCTGTAATTTTCCTTAACTTTGCCTCGCTGTGCTCCGCTCCTTCCCTGAAAGTTTCGGGGGATCTGTCAAGCGGGGGCCGAGATAAAATGGGGTACCAAAACGTGTTTTCTCCATGTTAATTTCCATAGGGCGGTTGGACTCACTTTTAGCCCGAACGGCTGAATGGATTTCCACCAAACTTGGCAAAATTGTAGGGACTGGTACCTCGATGTGCCTTTGCTATGTCTCAAGATATATGCTCCAGTGGTTTTTATGAAAATTAACTTTGAAAAAATATATATTGGGCTACATTGGGCTATATATATGTTAGAGCCCAAATGTAGCCCAATGTAGCCCAATGTAGCCCAAAGATGGCCACCAGAGACAAAAAAAACAAATGTAGCCCAAATATCAGCCAGATGTAGCCCAACTATAGCCCAATGACAGAATGTCCCAGAGTGTTCTAAAGAACAACGAGAGCGCTAACAGTCTTACTTATGACAAAAGTATGGCACACCTGAAGTCATCTTGATTGGAATAAAGTGTTAACACTTAAAACATTTAATTTGCAAAGGAACAAAATGAGGGGGTTCATTTTGCCATAGAAATTATGATTAGTGCTGAAGAAAGAAAAATTAGGGCACATTTTGAGTGACTTGGCAAATCCTCTTATATTTCATTAAAGAAATTCTGATATGCAGTCTCCCAAGATGGCCACCAGAGACAAAAGAGCCCAAATGTAGCCCAAATATCAGCCAGATGTAGCCCAACTATAGCCCAATGACAGAATGTCCAAGAGTGTTCTAAAGAACAACTAGAACGCTAACAGTCTTACTTATGACAAAAGTATGGCACACCTGAAGTCATCTTGATTGGAATAAAGTGGTAACACTTAATACATTTAATTTGAAAAGGAACAAAATGAGGGGTTTCATTTTGCCATAGAAATCTTATATATATATATATATATATATATATATATATATATTCACTGAAAAAACCATAGGTTTCTCACCAGTTATAGTTAGGGATTAGCATTTAAAAAACCTATTAAATTCACTGAAAAAACCATAGGTTTCACACCAGTTATAGTTAGGTGGAAATTTTACTCGCATAAAACCATTGAAATTCCCACGTTATAGTTAGTTGGACTCACTATAACTTGCGCGTGCAATGCACTGCTGATGACGTCACATATTACATCACTCATGACATGGTCAGTGACATCACTCATGACATCACTGATGAAATCTCAAATGACATCACTGATGACATCATCCAGTGAATGTGTATCTTTCTGAAAAATAAATATTTTTTATATATGTATATCTAAAGGTTGATGGAAGAATAAATGGGTAAATAAATGTCTAAATGGATGTTTTTCTTGTGTAAAATTGATTGGTTAACTGACTTATTAAATGTATCTTAGTGAATACATATATTAGTGAGTAATGTTTAAATATTTAAATATCTGTATCTGTGTCTCACTTTGTGTATAAGTGGCTGCATGGGTTGGTGAGTAGCTACATGAGTGTGTATATGGGTTATTAGTTGTTTTTTTGAGTATCAGTATCAGTGTCTGTATGGTTCGGTGGGGGATATTACTTAGAGCACAGATGCATGAATGAGTGACTCACTATTTGTATTTATTTTGAAGACAGCATGTGTGCAAGACTGTATGGGTGGATGATTGTGTGTATGGGTGGGTTAGTGAGTATGTGTTTTTATAATTGAATTGATTGTTTAAGAGAGTAAATATGTTTCCGTTTCTGTAGAAGTATGTGTAGTGGTGTGTATATAGCAGTATGATCAAGTAAATGTTTTTTTGATAGTTTATTTGCATGTGTGAATTTGTGTGTGAGTAACTATATGGATGAGTATTAGTGTGTAACAGGATGTATAGGTGTATGAGTACATATGATGAGTAAGTACATGCATGAGTGACTATATAGAACTTTGGTGAATGAGTGGATGTGTATGTAGATGTTGGAATTACCTAATAAGTTGTTGTAATTGGTATTGGTTTCTCCTTTTTTAAGAAAATGTTAGTTTCTATTTTTGAATGTGTGTGTCAAAAGTTATTTTATGCTGATAGGAGGTCTGCCACTTTGTCACAAGGATGTTGTCATCAGTGATGTCATTTGAGATGTCATCAGTGATTTCATGAGTGATGTCACTGACCATGTCATGAGTGATGTAATATGTGACGTCATTAGCAGTGCATTGCACGTGCAAGTTATAGTGAGTCCAACTAACTATAACGTGGGAATTTTAATGGTTTTATGCGAGTAAAATTTTCACCTAACTATAACTGGTGTGAAACCTATGGTTTTTTCATTGAATATATATATATATATATATATATATATATATATATATATTCACAGAAAAAACCATAGGTTATAGACCATATATAGTTAGGAATTAGCATTTACAAAACCTTGAAAATTCACTGAAAAAACCATAGGTTATAGACCATATATAGTTAGGAATTAGCATTTAAAAAACCTTATTTTACTCACACAAAACCATTGAAATTCCATATATAGTTAGTTGCACTAACTATATATCGCGCACCCGTAATCCACTGCTGATGATGTCACATATTACATCATTCATGACATGGTCAGTGACATCACTGATGACATCACTGATGACATCTCAAATGACATCACTGATGACAACATCCAGTGATTATGTGTTTCTGTAAAGTTTAAATATGTTTTACATATTGAAGAATGAGTGGATGTATAAGTGTCTGAATGAAGGTTTTAGTAGGTGCGTGATTGACTGTATGAGTGAGTGATTAAATGCGTCTTACTAAATGCACGGGTTAGTGACTAAACTGTCTGAAAGTGTGCATCAGCATGTCTGTTGTTGTGCAAGCTGCTGCATGTGTTGATCAGTAGCTATATAAGTAGCTATATGGGTTATTGATTGGTTGCACAAGTATTTGTATGGGAGACTGAGTGTGTGTATGACTGGCTGGGAGGTGTGTGACTCTGTGCAGATCAATGTGTACTTGTATCAGTGATTCTATAAGAGAGTAAGTATGTGTTAGTATATGTTTTAAAATGTAAGGTACTCTATGTTTAACTGTGTAGATTAGAAAATGGAACTGTGATTGATTCTTTACAGGACTGACTAGGTGTGTGAGTAACTCCATGGATGAGTGGCAGAGTGTGAGTGTCTGTATAGGTGTATGAGTGCATATGATAGTGTTGTAAAGATGAGTGATTGTATGTATGAATGATTGTATGGGTGAATGAGTGAATGTGTGTGTAGACGTAGGAATCAGTGAGTGGGTATGTAGTAACTAGTATTGGTGTGTCAATGGTTTCAAAAATTATACTCTGTATTTAACACTGGGTGTAACAGAGGTTATATTAAAGTGTGAGGAGATGCATTGTATTGTCACATTAATGATATCATCATTGATGTGACCATTGATGTCAAATGAGATATCATCAGTGATGTCATTTGAGATGTCATCAGTGATGTCATCAGTGATGTCACTGACCATGTCATGAATGATGTAATATGTGACATCATCAGCAGTGGATTACGGGTGCGCGATATATAGTTAGTGCAACTAACTATATATGGAATTTCAATGGTTTTGTGTGAGTAAAATAAGGTTTTTTAAATGCTAATTCCTAACTATATATGGTCTATAACCTATGGTTTTTTCAGTGAATTTTCAAGGTTTTGTAAATGCTAATTCCTAACTATATATGGTCTATAACCTATGGTTTTTTCTGTGAATTTCATTGGTTTTTTAACAGCTAATATCTGTAGCTGTAAAATGTATTCTTCTTTAAATCCAAAAATATATTTTATATGTTTATGAATAATTTTTTTTTTTAAATATTTTTTTTTCTTCGTTCCCGCTTCGCGAATCGGGAAGCTTCCCGTTAGCTGACCTTGATGCCGCGAAATAGACCGCGAGCCGGTAAACGTTTCTTTACCGCAACTGCCGCGTTAGAAAACAACATCGTGACGCCTCCCGTCCGCATGACGTTTCGCGTTGTCGCGTGATACGTCATATGACGTGCTACGTTAGCGAACTCGTACGCTTACCGAGTCGCAAAGCACAGGTTTCTGGAAGCAAACCGGGAGGCCCTGCAAAGCGCGTAACGTAAACACAGCAGGTCATGTGACTTGGTAATAACACTTTTCATTGGTTCATTTCACTTTCGGTTTCCTAATGATGTAAGACTAGGTCATATGATCTAAAATGAACACTTTTCATTGGTTGAGAACAATTTTTTTTCCCAAATGGTGAAAATCCCTCCTTCTTTCCTCACTCTGACTTTCATCATTGTGAGAGAAAGACCCTTTGTTACCAGTGAGCAATGGCTTCTTTACTAGCTTCAGCTGGTGCTTCCCCACCACCTCCACCACATCCAAGGAAGAGTGGACCACCTGCTAAAGTTATAATTCAGCAAGAAGAGGAAGAAGAGGAACAGGACGACCTAGATAATCTCCCTATTATGGCCAGAAGATCTGTTGTACCGGAAGTAACGGGACCAGAGGGCAGGGAGATGGTGCCAAATATACAAACGAGATTTCGTGAAGTAAAACAAGTCTGCGTACATTGCAGTGGAATCATTTGCTACGCAGAAAGTAGCATCACTCTGATCAACAGAGCTATTAACAATCATGCTCATGTTTGTCCGAAACTCCCCAAACAATAAATTCTTTTTTTTGTTTTCTTCCTCCTGTTGAGCCCTTTACAATGAATCGTTTTCGTTGCCCCCTCCGAAAAAAAAACAAAAAAAATATAAAACTGTTCAGAAAAATTCAAAAAAAGTAAAAAAATGTTCAGAAAAATAATAAAAAAAATATAAAACAACAAAAACAATTTAAAAAAAAGTTCTTTTCAGAACTACCTCCCCGTTATAAAAAAATTGGTACAATATTTGCAACTGTGCCAACCTCTATTTCTCTTAGTTCGCTTCCCAGTTCGCTCCCCGGTACGCGAACCGGAAGCGAACCAAAAAAATTTTTTTATAAAAAAGAACAGTAAGTATAAGGGAAGGAAACAGACAGTTATGTTAAAAGAAAGACAGCTATAGGGGAGTAAACTAGAGATACTATTACCCGTAATCCACTGCTGATGATGTCACATATTACATCATTCATGACATGCTCAGTGACATTATCAGCAGAGGATTGCGGGTAACAGTATCCCTAGTTTATTCCCTATAGCTGTGTTTCTTTTAACATAACTGTCTGTTTCCTTCCCTTATACTTACTGTTCTTTTAAAAAAAATTTTTTTAGATCTGTCAGAAACAGTGAAAGTAATGAAATTTAAAAGACTACGTAGAATATGAGCACTGTATGCAACAACTTTGACACTGACAGAAGCCTCACCTTCTCCATGCCTCCTACACAGTTCTACATGTACATCATAAATGCAAACAGAACAGAATTAATTATACATGTTAAATGGTTTATTTTTGCTGTTCTCAGAATGTATCAAATTTCACTAAAACAGTGACTTGAAGGTATTCATCATATAACAGCGGGGGAAAAAAAACACAATCAAAATGATTGTGTTTAAAAAACCCATACATTACAAATCAGAATTCAGAACTCCTTAAAGTTAACTTACTTTCCATGACGGCCAAGGATGTCCTATGAACAGCTTACACTCTGTTGTGCTGTTATTACTTTCAACCCGCCACTTTCTGAAAGAAAACCTCCATCGTTTTCAAAAACATGTTACATACAATAAATGACTTCTCGCTCTCTACCACACGATTCCACAAGGCCAAATCGTGTCAGAGCCATGTATAACTCTTGGATTTCTTGTAAGCCAATCCCGTCTTTTCGCATTTCCGCAACTTTCAGAATTAAAATGTTGAAGATCATTTACACAATCCTGGACTAGTAATATCTTCCCCTTCTTGCTCAATCATGTTCTACATTTCCTATCACACTGATACTGCTTACTATGAAGCAGACTTACACTACCTTTATGACTAGTACAATTATTTAATTCTCTACATCACTTTTAATCACAAAGCAATGTAAAACAGTAGACAGCATTGCAGACTTACATTCCCTCTACTCCATGTTTTGATTCGCTGCTTCAATTAGCTTATAAAAAGAAATAGTTTTTCTGAACTCATTCACAGTGCACGTATTTCTCAATAACGTCCAGTGTTATGGTAAAAAGTTATGTCTCTGTACTACACTTATCCTCAAGGCCAAATAGTGTAGGAGCCATGAGAACTTCTTGAAATTCCTCAGAGCACATCCCGAGATTCTTTCCCTAAAATTTTGGTTTTAAAAACACCAGGTAAGAGTTTTTAAGGTCATATGGCAATTTTTTTTTGAAAATTAAAACAGAATCATTGCAGAATGACCAGCCATTTCTACACTTTAAATAAGCTGTATAATGTCCTGATGTTATTGAAGGACCATCATGATATATAATTGCTACAGTTACAAAAGTCCTTCCTGATATTGACAACTGTGAAGCCACAAAATTTTTAATTAAAGTTGTCAATTTTGTTCCATCAGGCCTACATCGTTGGAACATTAAAATGACATACTGGCCATATGTTCGTATAAATAAAGTGGACATCATTTCAGATTTACATTGGCTACACTCCATGTTGTGATCAGCGGCTTTTACTAGCTTATTAAAAGAGACTGATTTACTGTCTGGCAAAGTTAAATATATAAATCTTTCTGAGTCTACACTAGTAGTAGCTGATACCCTACAGTTCTCGCAGTCATGCTGCCATTGATAAGAAAGCCCAAACAGGTGATCTACATCTACACCTTCATCATGCAATACATCAAGCATATACATTAAAAACTCCTGACAATCTTGCTGACTATTTTGAGAGAATTGTGTTTGGCCTGAACATCTGTCTAACAGATTTCGAATTTCAGACACACTTTCTATGTTTGTTCTATCAGTGCTACATTTCTCTAACACAGAATTTAACAAACTGCAAAATCTTTGATCCGAATTGACCACAATCTGTTCTTTTAAAGTTTCTAGAGAAAAGACAACATTAACCACTACATTAGCATAGCAGTTGACACCAGAACTGTTTTCAAATTGAAAACCAACAACATCTTCAACAGAATCCTTTTTGTTTCTGCTTATAATTTCAGGTTCATCAACTTTTCGTCTTTTTGCTACAACCTCCCCAGTATTGGTCACATTTCTTCGTTTCCGGCCTACCACACGTTTCTCAAACAAAGGATACTGAGGCAAATGTGGCGCATACTCTCTTCTCAACCTATTGTATTCCTTAACACAATCTAGATCCGTACAAATGTTTGTGACATCACACTCAATCAAGTACAATCCCGATAAAGTCCTAACTCGTGACAATGCCACATATGCCATACCCTCCTTGAACACAGAACTGCCAATATTCACCAATGCACAGTCTACACTTAAACCTTGCGATTTATGGATTGTCACCGCATATGCCAAGCAAACAGGAAACTGCTTACGACGAACATATAAGTCTTTTACAAGCAAAAATCTAGCAGAACAACGAGCAATTAGCTGTACTTCCTCAATGCCATCAAATTTAATTTTTAAAAATTCAATTCCATCTCTATTTCTGTATTTCACAAAATCAACAACATTACCCATTGATCCATTTACCAGACCTCTTTCAACATGTAAATTCCTTCTTAAAATTATACGGCAGTTCAAGCACACATTCAGAGTCTTTTCAAAACCCGCAGTTTTAGATATACTCTTCTCTAATGAATCCAATTTTGTTTTCAGATTCTCAGACAAAATAATTGTTGATCCCATATGCTCTACTCTGTCAATAGCTTCCAATTTCACAATCTCTTGCTTTTCTAAATGCAACATTTTGTTGTTGAATTTGGCACATTCTGCAAGAGTTGGCATCAAACATATTCCAGATTTTTTCTCAGTAACTTTCTGAAAAATATTCTCAGGCACAACATCTTCGTCTGGATATAAATTTGTCAGTAATCGTGCATGTAAAGCTTCTTTCCCATGCTCGGTCACTTTTCCAATTCTAACATCTTGTAGAATAGTCTTGTAAACTTCATCCTTTGCCTGACGCATATTTTCATGCAGTTCAGCATAATTGAAGTTTAACCATATATTGACGTTGCCAATACTCCCTAAGCACTTCCTGGTATCTTCATGCGTGAGCATTTTGAACACAGGTTGCCCTTTCACTGGTGTCAGCTGCAGAAGATCTCCAAAAACAATGATGTGTTTGCCACCAAATAACACATCATACTCTGTTTTGAGAACTTCTTGCATTCTCAAATGCACAAAGGCAAGCATAACATTGGAAACCATGCTTACTTCGTCAATGATAAGAAGTTTCATTTTCCTCAAGACTCTTGAAACTTCAAAACAAGCATCTCCAGATAGCTTGTGATATTCTAATTTGTTGTCATGCTCCACTGGCAGCATCAGTAAACGATGTAAAGTAATCCCTTTAATGTTATGTGCTGCCAGTCCAGTTGGAGCGGTGACAACACAAGACAGCGATGACTCTGTCCTTTCCTGCAAATAACATGAAATTGCTTTAATAAGGAAACTTTTTCCAGTTCCCGCTTCTCCACTCACGTACAGTCGGACAGGCTTCAACGACGTACATGAGCACTCTTTCTTATCATGACTTAATCCATGATCAATTTGCATGGTAAGTTCGTCATATATTTTCCTCTGCTCAACGTTGAGTTGTCTTTCCAACTCTTCTAAGTTAACCGCATCCTCCTGAGCATGTGCCATGGCTCTTTCCACTTCATTCATAGCAGTGGCAGCTTCATTTTCGATAAGAGGTCCTCCTAGTGGATCCTGACTCAATGAAGCAGAACTCTGACTGTCCTGAGAACTGTCTCTGGCAATCTCGGCTGCAATCGTTGCTTCCTGCTCAATTTCCACATTCAACATTTCTACATATTTGGGAAAAGCAGGACATTCTATGGTCTCCTTGGCAGCATTGAAAGAGTCTTCGTAACAGAGGAAATCTCCAAGCAGTTCCTCTTCTGCACGCCAAGGCTTAAAAAGTTGCAAAAGTGCTAAATAGAAAAACTCCTTTTTTTCAGGAGATTCGCCACTCAATTTTCGATGGTTTATCAAGTGGCATTTTCTTTGCTTGACCAGACATCCCTCACTTCCTATTACAGCATACACTCCTTTCTCAGTATCTTCTTTGATGTTCCTCTTGAATATGTAATTTTGCAGAACCTCATACAGACAAACATTCTCGAGGTGACTGCTTCGATTTGGATAATATGTATCCAACATGTTGCTCTTCAAAATGTCGGTACTGTTTGGCTCCTTTTCCGCCAAATACTCAATTTCCCGCACAGGTTTCAGAACTCGATTACGCGTTGCAGCAAGACCAACACTCGCCCAAACGATACTCCTGGACTTGGCATAGAGACTTGCTGAAGACAACCGGTCAGAACATTCGTAAGCTCCGATTTCTCGATGCGACAACATCTTCAGACTGAAACTGTACAACTTCTTGCTGAGGCTCTTTTCATGGGAAATGTCCTCCCACATATCCTTCAATTCTGTCTTCTCTTTTTTGGTGATGTAAGATGTCACATACCTAGCCACAGCCATACAGTTATCAGCCACAAACTGTATATCCATGTTAGCATTTCACATGGACAAAATCACCGGGTTGTAGTCGTTGATGTACTTAGACTCTTCGTTCCTCTTCAAATTGTATGTGTTTTTAGGTGATTTCTTCATCACATTATGTCGCAGCGAAGACATCAAACTGTTCACTCTTCCTTTAGAAATCACCGATCGTGGAAAGCCGAAACGACATTTGGTGTAGAACTTGTCTTTGTTCCGGAATTTACGACGACAGTACTTTCCACATCGATGGCTTTGGAAACGTAGAACTTTTTCTCTTAGGCTTTTTTTCTCCTTTGCGTTTGGAACAGCACACGTAGAATACTGTTCTATGAAACTCATCACTGAGTCGTCTGCATCCGTTCCAAATTTAGGTGCATCCTTGATCCACAGCAACATATGTATATGAGGAGCACCTCTTGCTTGGTACTCCTTCCTCCAGAAGAAATCCAACACCTCTCCAAGAGGTGGATTCTTCTTATTCATGATGAAAGACATCATACCTTCAAATCTATGATTGAAGTACCTACATACATTGACTGGATCCAAAGAGCACAGTTCTCCGGGTGTCTTGAATTCGATGTTTTCTACGTTAGCATTTGCCTCTCGTAGAAATTCAAGTAAGTCTTCCCAGCCATACTCAGCACAGCTCAAAGTGAGGAACCATGTGGGAGTTCCTAAGTTCCTCAGCATACATTTTAAATCACCATGACGACGGTACCAGTACTCATTAGTACCACGCTGACACGCCATGAGATTAATCAGGTGAGAATCCAAAATACTGTCTTGGACATTGACTTTATCCATAAAGTCACTTGCCGAGATGTTTTGCATGTGTATACCACTTTTCAAGATGTGGTTCACTGCATATGACAGTCCAGACAGATCGCTTTCAAACAGGAGATGAAACAAATAAGGAATGCATTGTCGAAACCTAGGATCTCCTGCATACAATCGCAAAGTCCGGTATTCAGAAGCAGGAATTTGATGAGGTCGCTCATCATATCTTCCTCCCTGACCTGTTGGAAAAAGCTGTGGGAAACACCGAGCTTCCAAACTTTCCTCCCAAACACTAATGGGACTCCCTTTCGCTTGTTTCATTTGAAACAACTCAATAGCATTCCCCATGACTTCCTTGGAATGCAAAGGATGAACACTATAATGTTCATATATTTCTTCACTAGTACAGGGTTCTACTTTCTCAATTTGACCAGCACACAAATCGCTATCCTCTTCCTCACTTACTTCCTCTTCTGCAACATATACATTTTTATAGTATTTATTATATTTTTTCAAATACAATGTTGCCCTTTTGACTTTCCTAACATCTACTAAATCTTGCCATATTTTCTTATTCTTTGTCGGAACCCCATTAACTAAGATAACCAGAGGTTCCTCTTCCACTTTTTCTACTCCAATTGTGTTAATGTTTTTCTTCAAATCTAGAGGCAAATAAACAACTCTTCCCTTTAATCCTCTCTGTAAATCTGATGGAGGCAATTTCCCTGTCTTTGGCTCCATTCTTACAATAGCCTGAAAGGGATGGATACTTTGAATCAAAATAGATTCATAAGTATTTAAATCCTTCAATTCAGAAGGAATTTCAACCAATTCCAGATTATTATGAACTGCTCTAGCAGGCATCTGGTTTTGATTTAATTTGTTACAACAATAAGTACACACACGTTGATCCAATCCCAAATCAAAACAATTTTCTACCATCAAGTATGTTGTAAAATCCTTCCATTCACTATTATTTTCCCTTTCACTTTTTCCATATAAATCCACTAACTTAGTCTGATTCTTATAATAAGTGCGTCGACAACACACACAAGTGAAATTTGGCCTCTCACTTGATTTCACCTCAAACGTTGCAATTTCCCTCTGGAAATTATCTGTACTGGAAACCTGTACACTATCTTCCACATTACTCTCTTCTTCTTGGTCAATTTCAACATTCTCCTCTTTACTTCCAAAGTAACAAAACTCAATTTCTTCACATATATTCTTCACATCTATTTCAGAACCATGCAAAAGAGCAGCGCATAATTGTTTTAGCATAATTGCTGGACTCTTAGCATAATACAACATTCTAACTAATTTCCTCACTTTATTATGATGCACTGCTAGCATCCTGAAATGATGAAAAACACTCTGGCATACTCTCCTGGAAAGACAAGCCAGTGAATGACCATGCAAACCTATCACTTCTCTCACTCTGCAAGGATCTAATTCTTGCAACAACTTCATTTTCTGCTTCAAACTTTTCTTACTAAATGACCGTATAAAATCACAAAGCAAATTGATGGAATCCTGTCATACACTGCAAATACTACTACACTTCCAGGTGTACACAGGACCCTTAGGACGTCTCCCTAAAACCTCATTACCTAACACCTCTTCTATCTCTGTTCTCACAAGTTTTTCTTTTTCAACTGGACAACCATCTTTCACTTCATAAGCTCGACCACTGGTGTCAACTGCATGCACCAAATCATTATCCTGGAAATAACTCTCCTCATTAAAAAATGCCTCAGAGCTTGAACTATGCATCCATTCTCCAGAAAAAACTTCACAAAAATTACTACGATTAACTATTCTCTTCCATCTACTATTTCTTTTGAAATCATAAATTACCTTGTTTAGCTTCCTAATTCTATTGATTGTCAAAATAAATAACTTACGTTTAAATTCAAATGCCTGATCAATAACTTTCTCAACTATTTTTTTTCTCTTATAAAAAACCACTTTCTGCTGACCTTTCTTAATATTTTTTAACAAATTCCCAATTATCCTGTTGCGGAACATTCGTTTACGAATATCCCTAAACTGTTGTTTCCTTCTACTTTCATGCATAGAGTTATCTCTTACTCTAGCAGTAACATTTCTCATTGGCCTTTCCTTACCATTTGAATTCGGTCTCCTTTTCTGGAGTGAAACATTTTCTGTAGTAATATTTTTTTTACTACACATATTTCTTATGACTGTTTTTCGACTCTTACCCGGTGCTTTCTTGGTGACTTGACAAATCTTTTTGTTAGAGGACTGCTGCAATATTCCATGCTCCTGCTGTCTTTGACGTTTTCCAGCCTTTCTTACTCTTTCTTTGCTAGGCATCCTAAAATCTTGAAATAATGTGCAGTTGAATCTGTGGTAAAATATAATAAAAAATGTTATTAACCACTATTACCCAACAGTAAATTAATAACAGTCATCAAAAACTTAACACACTACTTAAGTATATAATATACTGAAGCCTATCTCCAATTTTTCACTGAACAGGACTCATCTCTTCTTAACCTTGGATAAACCTCACCTACTCTGTGTCCCCTGCACATAATTAAATGTAAAGGGACAGATTTATATTAACTAGCACATCCCCAGGGATGCACCAGTTAACGTGCACCGCTGCTCTGCCACCCACAGTGTGCCGCATTTACAATCAGATAGGACAAAGCTACATCAAAACCCTGCGCCTGCTTGAAGCAGGCATAGATCTTGACGCAGGTAGGCTGAAAGCTAAAGCAACAACTAAGTGTCGTGTGCAGAAGTTACAAAAAAGGAAAAATGGCGTTTAAACCAGTAATGAGACCATGCTAACGTAATACAGAGTAAAAATATCCAGGATCTACATCAGTTTGGGGTTCACGAACCTGGCAGGTACAAGGCACTGAGGCTTTCCACCGTGCATGTCTCATCCCAAAACATATGTTGTTTGTGAATGAAACAATTTCCCAGACCAAATGCTTTGGATTGGCTACTTCTAAAAAATTAAACACCCCTACTATCCCGGAGTTAGAGGAATACGATGGTTGGAGTAATTTTACTCGTTGTCTATTAAAGATTTACAGGCCCTACTCCGTAATTCTTCCTTTAACATTTCCAGTATAAATCCAAAAGGTTGACTGCTTTGGCAACGTGCCTTATCCACGGTTTAATAACGCTGCCTTTTGCTTTATATAAGTTTTCAAATTGTATGAAATATATACCAATAGGTCGTTATTAACCTTTAGGTAGTGGTTTTCTTCATCAAGTCTGGTCGCTTCCATACACATACAGATTTTCAAAGATGATCAAGAACTTTATCTGAATGGAGAGGAATGCACTGAGACGCCAGATCATTCACTAATGTGTAGGCACAGACAGTTACACGGTTCATGCAACAAACACCGACCAAATATGGCTTGCGTGTTGCAAGGCACGCCAGTTCCTGCTATCATCCCCACGTTCAAGTTCTTGGAAAATGGTAGTTATTTGATGCTCAATAATGAAGATTGTTCTGGGTTAATTAAAAGTATTCATTTTATCGTAACAGTAAATGAACGGGTTATTTGCTGCAGAAATGTTCTATTTCCTCCCACACATGAACATAGGGAGTTTTCAATCTGGCCACAAATACCAACCTTGGGAGCACATTTCAACAGCATGGCAAGAATAAGAGCTCTTTTGTCTCAGAGAGAGGTGGCCTTGAGTTCGGCCCGTGAAACTTTCGTGCTTCACATAGCGAACACCCGTACAGAGGTGCAGACCCTTTTAAATACAGATTCGACTTTGCATTTCAGCAAGATTACCCATTCATTTCCATGCAGCAGGAGGCCCATAGGAATGAAGGTGCAATTTGCGATTAGCAATTACCTCATCGCAAATTACGAATTTTTCCGACGGTGCAGGGGTATCTCAAGAACACCCTGCTGCACCCCTGAAAAAAAAATTGGGGGTCATATGGCGCACATAAATTTTGAAAACATTCCTTTACCTCAAAAACGATTTTCAACTCATAATTTGAAAACACTGCACATGGGGAAATGACTTAAAATGTCCTTAAGACACATAAAAGCATTTTTTGATTGCCTTTGCAGCATGTTTCAGTCACCTTTAACATGCCTATGTAACGGAAACATTCAAAATCTAAATTTGCCATGCACAGGTGGGAGCATATTTACAAGCAATTTGCTCCACAGACAAACTTCTTACATTGAAATGGGAAAGACTCTCAATTACCTTATAAAGAAGCAGACACCATTATGTCCTTCTCATCAATATTAAAACCATTGCTTTTTCTCAAAAACGATTTACAAGTCATAATTTGAAAACACTCCACAGCTCCTATGCACATAAAAGCCCTGTCAGTACTAATACTTCACATTTTCTCCAATTACAATTTCTCAAACAAACAAAATCTATTTGTGAAACACTTGAGACAAAGCAACATTTGAAAAGCACAACTTTCTTCATAATTTTCTCCTTAAAGCACACTATTTTCTATCTAAATTAAAGAAATTTTTTCTCACCTTAGCAAGTACTTTGAGTTTCAAAACAGTCTCAGAAACACACCAATTTGTCTTCAGCAGAGCAAAAGGTATGCACTCCAGAGTCTGCAGCTATCAAAAGCACAGAAATGCTGTAATTCCTCACACAGATCTCTCATGTCACCCAATCAAAACTCTTCCCTCACTTTTTTTCAAAGCAAAACCCTTCCCCCCTCTGCCCCCTCTCTGCTTTTTCTGCATAGCAACCACCTCTTGCAAGACCTCTCACACAACAATGTTGCAATTGAACTCTGAACTCTCAGTGCACCTGCATATCCAAAGCATTCTTTCATTTAATGATTTTTTCTTCGCCACTCAAAATACATCTTTCAACGAACTCATCCATGCACACTAACTTTCTGTTTTCAGCAATCAAAATCCACCAATCACTCTTACTGCTTCATTAACACAGAAACTCCTCAGTTTTTTTCATTTTACACTCTCATTTTTTCAACTGCCATTTCATTGCCACACTTCATCTGACTGCAGGAGAACCTTCTCTCGCCATGTTTTCTGTCTGGATTGTTGGACATAGCTACATCTATTGGGCTCAAAGGTACGCTGAAAACAGGAATTTACCTAACCTCAATTTACAAGATGTGGAAATTAAGTGGTTTGGCCACAGAGGATTAAAATGTCACCAATTGATACCATTGGTGAAAACCTTTATGCATTTGCCAAAACCTGACCTGTTAATTGTGCACTGTGGAGGTAATGATTTGGGCACTTTGACTGGGGTAGGTCTGGAAATGCTTTTAAAGGACACCTTTGAGCAATTGATGGCACTTTTTCCTCAGACTGCCTTGGTATATTCAAATATATGCCAAAGACAGAAATGGAGGTGGTCGAACCAATTTTGTCCACAAATTGAGAAATCGAGGAAGCATGTAAACAAATCTGTTTCAGCTTACATGAGAGACCATGGAATGGGCTCCCTGTACAACAATAACTTGCGTTACTACATGCAAGATATCTACAGAGGAGATGGAGTTCACTTCTCAGATGAGGGCAACAGAGTTTTCACTCTGAATTTAAGAATGTGCATTGGTACCTACTTATAAGTACCTAAATGTACCATAAACCCAAAAGCTCTTCTCAGAGCTACCCTACATCTGATCACTCACAATTATTATTGTACTCTAACTTTTTTCACTAATTTTCAAGAAAGTACGCTCCCCAGAACGCTTCCCGGTTCGCGAACCGAGCGCACTCCACGCAAAAAAACTAAAAAAACGGTATATATTTTTTTGCCCTGCGAGAACCTTTCAAAGCCTCCACATCAAACCTAGGGGGTCAGGGACGATCTACTATGCCCCCTTATGGTCATTTGCCCCTTCGCTTTGGCCTCCTCTTGTCTCTCGATCCTACCGAGAGACAAGATGGCGGCCGCTACGGACTGTTTGGAATGTTTACAGACGCCGAAAAACCAATCAGCTTCGCAAACCTCCGTAACGCGAAAAGTACGCGAAGCGGAGCGCTGTTACAGATATATATCTTTTTTTGAACGTTAATTTCTCAAAATCCACTGGAGCACATATATTGAGACCTAGCAAAGGCACATCGGGCTACCAGTCCCTACAATTTTGCCAAGTTTCGTGCAAATCCATTCAGCCGTTCGATTATTATTATTATTTTTTTTTTTGCCCCGCGGGGCCCTTTTAAAACCTCCACATCAAACCTAGGGGGTCAGCGAGGATCTACTATTCCCCCTTATGGTCATTTGCCCCTTCGCTTTCGCCTCCTCTTGTCTCTCGATCCTACCGAGAGACAAGATGGCGGCCGCTACGGACTGTTTGGAATGTTGACAGACGCCGGAGAACCAATCAGCTTCGCTTCACAAAGCTCCGTTGCGCGAAAAGTCCGCGAACCAGACCGCTGCCTGGTCCGCGCTTACAGATATATATCTTTTTTTAAACGTTAATTTCTCAAAATCCACTGGAGCACATATATTGAGACCTACAAAAGGCACATCGGGCTACCAGTCCCTACAATTTTGCCAAGTTTCGTGCAAATCCATTCAGCCGTTCGGGCTAAAAGTGAGGCCAACCGCCCTATGGAAATTAACATGGGAAAAACGCGTTTTGGGACCCCCCTTTTTTCTCGGCCCCCCCTTGACGAACCCCCCCCAAATTTTCAAAGGCTGCTCAGAAACAAAATGTGCCATTTTCCTGAAAATTTCAGCCAATTCCGTCCACAAACGGCAAAGTTATTAGACATAGAATTTTCAAAAAACCCATAGAGAAAAAATCCTAACTATATATACCTACTGGCGACCGCCAGTAGGTAATATATATATATATATATATATATATATATATATAGTTGCACACCTGTTTAACCATCTGATGTGGTTGGATCCAAAGTAAAGGTAAATCTGAACTGAATACAACAAACTAAAGATGAATCGAAATAAGAAAATCTAAAAATACATTAGCACACCCATGAAACACATTGGAGACATTTTCTCCTGTTTTTGACAGCTAACTGTTTTCTTTTTCATTTGCTCAGTCCTGCATGCTTAATAGCACTCTAAAAAATCAGTCCAATTTCTAAATGTAGTATTGGATGTGTTTTTGCTTTAAAGGAATTTATATTTAACAGTTAGGGTCGGACTGACCTTTAGATCAATCAGGCAGTGCCCAACAGGATGTTCTGAAAGATCAGTGTGTAAGCCATATTTTTGGCTGCTTGTGGGCCTGGTTTGTAGGGCCAGTTTTCACTGTTGATTTCCCAGATATTAAAAGAAAAATTGCCTGCAACAAGCACAAAAACATGAACTCTTCAATACCTTGCAAAACACTTATACAGCAATTAGCAAACATGGGCCACTTTTTAAGATATGTAATTTACTAATTGGGCAACTATTTTTTGGGTGGTCGGGACGCTTTTCTGTCTCCGTTTGACTCTGATTAGACTCATAAAATGTAGGCACTTTGGGGGTTTCAATATGTACCAAAGGGCTCTATAAATGTCAATTTAAGATAATATTGTAACTGTGCAATATGGAATGTGGATAACTGTAGTAGTCAGTGACAGTGCATAGGTATTGTTTTTAGGCATGTACTTTTATTCACTCTGTGTGTGTGCTAGCACATGTGCACATATCTGGGTGATTGAGAGACCAATTTGAATGACAGGGCGGCTCTACTTTTTTAAGATGTATTCTTGAGGTTTTAGGAGGCACTACTTAGAGGGAGTAATCAGCAGACACGATTCATCTTAGGGAGAATGGCAGGGTGATTCCCAAGTTGGTTGCGGACATGTGGCTAAGCGGTGTAAATGTTAACAGACCTGCCAACTCACACGGTGCCACAGTGTGTCACACGCTATCAGCTCCCTTTCAGACGGTCACCCGGCAAGGAGCCAATATCACATGATGGCAGGCAAGGCGAGCTGGAACCCGCTGCAAAAAGTGGATTTCTAGCTCGTCTTGAAGCTGTAAGCAGCCCAAGTCAATGCAAACACCACAGGAGCAGCCTAAGCAGACTTTTGTTTTTGGCTTTTTCTGTGAGGGGGGTAGTGGGAGGAGGAGAAGGTTGATGTGGACAGGGGATGGAGGCAGAGGGGTCGCTCAGGTAGTTCTCCACATTCAGCCCCGTCCCCTCCAAGCCACGCCCCCTTCTCACACAACACATTTTCTTTTCAAGTTGGCAGGTATGATGTTAGTTAAAGTTTATATTTCTTGAAAATCATTAAAAGGCATGCAGAGGTGTTAATAATGTAAATAGGAATATTCAGCTTCTAAATGAGAGACGAGTACGTGTGTGACAAATTCGAGTCATTTGCGTTTGTGTAATTACTCAAAATTTTGAGACAATTATGCAAAATTCTGTGTCATTATGAGACATGCAAATCTGTCATTTAGCTCCACAATTTAGTGCAAAATGTATCTCCATCCCAAATTTTGACAGGAGGACACATTTTGTACTCAAAAATAGCACAAAAACCACAAGTGGAGCGAGCAACAGCGGTTCGCTTCCTAGCATTGCAGGTACGCCTCCTTGCTGTTAGCAGTATTCATGAGAGCTTGCTGCAAAATGTTGCACAAATGGTATGCAATTATACAGCGTGGCCAAATGGCATAAATTTGGGAATTTCACGTAACAAGCAAAACCTGAAATTCCCAAAATTATGCAAATTATCTTAGCATAGGTTACGTTTTACCCAGGTTTAGTGACAAGGTGGGAAAATGATAGATTTAACCTCTGGGAACGCCGACAACCAGATGGGACAGAAAAATGAAGAACACTAAAGTAAATATAATTTCTCAGTGGTGTATAGGTCACATATTTAGAGCAAAGAGATAAAGGTATTGGCTTATATTGAACTATTAAAATGCAAATGCTTTGTTTTTGCAGAAATACTTTTTTTTTTTTTTTTACCATTTAGCCCTTGAACTCACCTACCCTGTACCAGTAAAAGGTGCTGGTGACTTTTAACATACTAAGATAAGGAATACAATGACCTAAGGAGATATTCTTTTCTATTTATTACCAATTATACTTTTAATTAAGGCACAGGCTATGCAATTAAATAGTTGATTGAGGTTCCTGAAGAATGCATATCATACAAATGCAGGATGGGGTGCTGCCACAACAGTTTGAAATGCTGTACTGAAAAGTCTTGGTGAGTCTAGATTTTTTATATTTATTTATTTAGGAGTTTTATATAGCACTAGATGGACCCGAGGGTATTAGAACGCTTCACAGCATGTAAAGTTATGTGCAAATATACAGATATTATGGTAGAGCATGCAGTATCGAGCCGGGCATAGATCAGACACGGGAGCGAGGGAGCGAGTGAGCAAGAGCGGGTAGGGTGTCGATCAGTCAAGACGAGCGACCAAAAGGATTCTTCGTTCAACCAGGATGGGAGACCAAGAGGTTTTCTGGGTCCGAGTCAGTGACCACTGTCAAAAGATTACAGTAAGATGGAGAGCCGTCTAAGGTGCTGCCTTGGCTCCTATCGTTTTGCTTGAGAATGGTCTAGGAAGAGGACTTTGAGCAGATTCTTGAATTTAGGGAATGGGGATCGTTCTGATGTGGGGGGATGGAGTTCCAGGTTTTTGGGGCGTTTCCAGCGAAAGATTTAACTCCGGTTTTTTGCTTACGAGTTTTCAGTGGGATGAGTAGTAGAGTGTTGGAGCTCCTGTGGTTCCTGGACTGGCCAGCCCTTTTGAGTTTGGCGGCTAAGTATTCTGGTTTGCCTGTGTGCAGGGCTTTGTGCGTGAGGCAGGCTGTTCTAAAGCTGGCTCACAATTCAATTGGGAGCCATTTAAGTTCCCTGAGTGCAGGAGAGATGTGGTCGAATTTCTAGTTCTTGCTGCAGCCTTGAAGGTTGTTTTTAAGGGAGCTATGTGAGATTTTGCTGTTCCAGTCAGGGCTGCGATCCCATAGTGAATTCTGGAGAGCACCAGTGCTTGAGTGGCTTGTTGCAGATCCTTACGGGGAAGGAAGGGTTTTATTTTGTACAGTAGTTTCAGGTTGAGAAAAGCACTTTTGGCGGATCTTGTAATGTGTTTTTTCAAGTCCAGTTTCGGGTCTAGGGTAATACCTAGAGATTTTACCGAGTCCGCCCGGGTGAGGGTACTATTGAGGGAGTCAATGGCTTTGAGCCATTCTTCAATTTGGGGGTTTTCGTCCCTGTTGGAGATGAGAAGTACTTCCATTTTCTCTTGATTGAGTTTTAGGTGGTTTATTGTGAGCCAGTGTTGAACCTCTTTGAGTGTGACATTTATTCTCCGGATGTCGTCAATGAAGGTGGTTTCCAGATATAGCTGCGTATCATCCGCATATAAATGGAAAGGGATGTTAGAATTTCTGAGTAGCGTGGTAAGGGGTTACTTGTAAATGTTGAAAAGCTGAGGGGAGAGCACTGACCTTTGTGGGACATCTCTATTGACTGGTGTGAGGTCAGACTCAAAGTTTTTAATTTTTATTCTTTGTGAGCGGTTATGAAGAAAGGAAGAGAACCAGTGGAGGACCGTCTCTTCAAGACCATCCCTTTCTTGGAGGACCTTGGGGAGCAGAGAGTGATCGACTGTATCGAATGCGGCCGATAAGTCTAGGAGAATGAGAAGGCAGCATTGATCCGAGTCCAGTAACTTGTGTAGATCGTCTAAGACATTGAGGATTGCGATTTCGGTGCTGCAGCCTTTTCTGAAGCCTGATTGATGGGGATCTAGGAGATTGATACTATCCAGGTGTTGGGTCAGCTGAGGGAGTACACATCTTTCCAGGATTTTGGACAGAAGGGGTAAGTTGGATACAGGTCTAAAGTTGTTCATATCCTCAGTGTCTAGCCCTGGTTTTTCCAGTAGTGGTGTGACTTGTCCTACTTTGAGGCAGTCTGGTAAGATTCCAGAGCTCAGTGAGCTGTTAATGATCTTGCACCAGCTAATAGGGGGTGTCAGTAATATAAAGCCAGTCATGTCCCTTTAATATAATGAATGGCTGAGCCTGGGTCACTGAGAACTCCCATTTTGTGTGCAGTGAAATGGAAGTCTGAAGAGTGCTGAATATTGAATGCTGGAATTCTTCAAGGGCGTGTACAATGTTATGAACACAATTTTGCCCCACACTGTGAAATGGCAGTATTACATTTTAATTATTGCACATTCATACATCGAAAAAAAGCAATAAATATGTTTGAGGAGGGTAGCAGGGTTAAGGTTTGTTCAGGTAACCGTATTTCTTTGTAACACCAGGTTGAAAGTGGTTTGAGTGCCTTTTAAACTGTCTAAATGTTAATATAAATCTATTGTAATTTTGATTAGATTGGCACCCATATCATAGTCACAGTGGCAAATAAAAAATAATGATTGCTCTGCTGATGGAGACACCTAATTAGAAGAAGTGTTGAAACGTCAATGACAGATAAGCCTCAACCGGGCTTTTGAATAATGTATGACTGACTGCGTTATCTCCTTTACTTAAAGGGATGAGTCTAGGGAGTAGAATGTGAGGGTAATAGCACTCCAGGCAGCATTCAGTCCCAAGGCATTTCTTCTCTACGTAGCTTTCTATGGCTTAATCCATGTAATTGAGATGACATTTTTGCACATGAAGGAATAATAATTATGCACCACTGTAACTTGTGTTTTTAATGCCAAGAGTTTTTAGAATATTTAGGACATAAAGCTAATATTTGTGCACTGTGGATACATTTTGGTGTCATTTCTATAGTGCTCGTGCCATTAATTATTATTGTGCGCAAGATTACTCATTTTGACAAATGGATGTATATTATAATATTTAAACAGGACCTACTCTATCAATGATATAATAGTTTCACTTAGAGTGATGTTAATTAATGCACCTTTCAAGATAATATGATACTTGTAAGTGTTAAAATATTTGCAGTTCATTCAATCAGGCCATCCACCGAGGGAGTCACTCAATAGGGGCATAATATCAAGGCAGGCTAAATGACATTATTGCCGCTTTTGCTACCGTTTTCGGCCGCAAAGCGGCGATAATTCCATCGCCCTATTAGCAAGCTGTCGCTAACATCAGTTAGCGGCAGCTTTTAGGTGATAGCGAGCGGTTTGGGGCCCACTTTGCATGTCAGCGATATTTATCGCTAATGACATGAAAAGTGGGCGTACCCAACCAGTTAGCGACTGAAAGCAGTTGCTAAGGTCGCTATCGCCTATTAGCAAGGTAGGAGTAGCGATAAAAAAATTTGCGCTAATCGCGAATACGCTGAAGACTAACGCCTGCTCAGACCAGTTCTTAGCCTGTATATCCAATGGGAGGTGGATATTCAGGTTAAGATCCTATTGGCGATGATGCGTGAATATCGCTGGTTTTCCAGCGATATTCACGCATTTCGCAGCTATCGCCGGTTATTTTATCGCATTGGAGATAAACGTTGCTAATAGCACGTTTTCTCTGAGATAAAATACGGCGATGCTTGGCGATAAAAAAAATGTTGCTAAGCTTCTTTAGCGATATATATCGCTAGTTGTTGATAATATGCCTCAATAGTTCGTTAAATTGCATATCGTGAGCTTTCCCGTGTTATACTTACGATAGTTGGGCATATATAATTCGCTCCAACAAATCCTCCACAGAGAAAACCCAGAGTAGCCATTGGCACTGCATCCAGGGGGAGGGGCTTAACCATGAACAGCCTTCCAGAGCTGTCCACCTACATGTGCTCTTAGATATATCCACCGAGGTGTGAGGAGATGCGCTTCTGCACTCTGGTGGAAAGTATTTTCTGGGATAAGGGTTGTGCTTCCCTCAGCAGTGGGGTGTTTTTGGTGAAGAGGGGCTTCAAGGAAAGGTGTTGTCAATGTAGAACCCAGGGGTACTGCCGCCTGTAGTGAATGTTGCGGATCCAGATGTATTTTGCAAAGCGTGCGTGGTTCTCAGGTTGCTAAACTTTGCTAGTAGTTAGAAAAACATTTTACTGGGGTTGAGTTTCAATGTAACCAAGACTTCCATGGTTGGTTGCTGCAAGGCATCACGTGAGGCATCTGAACATATAAGTGAATTATTCTATTCCATTCCATGCTCCGTGCTCACCTAGCTGCTGTAAAGAGCCGTAATAGTTGGCATACAAAGTGCACACTCCCCCAGACCCATTAAGGCCCCTTCTCCAATTAAACACCTGAGCCTTGTTTGATTTTCTGCAGTGTGCATATTTATTAAGACAAGTTAACAGGTCAATTACTTCATTGACCTCCATTTCTTTATTTCAACTTCAAAATTATTTTCACATCACAGTATTAAGATACTCACACTTATATACATATTTACTCTTTTACCGCCCGTTCTCCAATGGGCTTTTGGTTGACCCTCGGGTTGCGCCAGCAGGCCACAACCAAGTTGGCCTGCTCTCCTTAAGTTAACCCCCTTCTGGTCAACAGAGCCGCAGGTAAATAATCTGCCACCACTTGTGGCAACCAGCGGCTTCCAGGGTAGGGCTAGAGAAGCCAGGGCCACCAGCAGGTCAGCCCCAACTCTCCCGCCAGCCCGGAGCCCATGATGCATTAAAACCTGTTCTGAGGTAAAACGGGCACTGCCCAAAGAAGTTCCCGTGATATTCTTGTCCAGGACCCCGCTACCGCCCCTGCCTGAAGCCTTATTTTTGGGGTGGGTGGGTGGTTGACTTCCTTCTGCGACGTCCGACTCCTGGGCGGTCAGCAGACAAAGAGGGGGTCACTAAAATGGTCGCAGGCTTTTAAGCCTCGCGCCCTCTGACTCTATCCGGGTCACTGCGACGCCCTTCCGTCCATCCCTTGATTGGCACTTCCAGGTCGAGTGACCCGGAAGTGCTTCCCTAATTGGGCGGCCCTTTGGCTGCCACTAACGGCACCGCGCCCTAGGGGGGGTGGCGCCCTGCATAGTTGGCATACAAAGTGCACACTCCCCCAGACCCATTAAGGCCCCTTCTCCAATTAAACACCTGAGCCTTGTTTGATTTTCTGCAGTGTGCATATTTATTAAGACAAGTTAACAGGTCAATTACTTCATTGACCTCCATTTCTTTATTTCAACTTCAAAATTATTTTCACATCACAGTATTAAGATACTCACACTTATATACATATTTACTCTTTTACCGCCCGTTCTCCAATGGGCTTTTGGTTGACCCTCGGGTTGCGCCAGCAGGCCACAACCAAGTTAGCCTGCTCTCCTTAAGTTAACCCCCTTCTGGTCAACAGAGCCGCAGGTAAATAATCTGCCACCACTTGTGGCAACCAGCGGCTTCCAGGGTAGGGCTAGAGAAGCCAGGGCCACCAGCAGGTCAGCCCCAACTCTCCCGCCAGCCCGGAGCCCATGATGCTTTAAAACCTGTTCTGAGGTAAAACGGGCACTGCCCAAAGAAGTTCCCGTGATATTCTTGTCCAGGACCCCGCCACAGGGCGAGGCGCTTACTGGCGGACTCGTCCTCCCCCCCCTGTCCTCCAGTGCTTCGGCAACGGCTCCTAGGACTGTTTGTATAAAAAATTCAGTGCCCGCCTCTGATAGGTGCACTCCGTCAGGTCAGGCCTGGACATTTGTATTAGCTTGTGACGAATGGTCCGAATGCTAGACTTCTGAAGTATTTCGGACACTGACTGGTTCAACCTTTTGACTGATTTATTCACTGCCTTCGAGGGCGCACCCCGCGGCCATGTCTGCCTCGGAATGACTTCAGACCATAATAAGATGGCCGTTGGCAAGATATTTCTGACTGCTGCTAGCGTAGTAAACAAAAACTCTTTCACCCCTCTCCTTCCAGCCGGGATCATGTCGTTGCCTCCACAGTGCAACACGAATACATCGGGATAGGGCATGCCTCTGCCCAAAGCCGCTCTCAAATCATTCGGGACGTCGGGTAAATGTTGACCACCTATTCCTACCCAATGATGGTCCCATCCTTGCGCCCTGTGCGCCTTCCCTCTGAGAGTTTCCTGGAAGATCGACCCCGCCCTGCGAATAAAGGAGTGGCCGCACCAACATATTTGAGTTCTTTGGGAGGTAGTACCTAGGGTAAATATCGAAAGAAATGGTGAGAACAGCCTTTGAAAATAGGGAGGGGGAGGTTATGAGGGTGGCTTTCATACCAATTGCGGACGCACGTAACGTACATAGCATGTAGATTTCCAACATCCTAATCTCATGATAGTCTGTTCCGGTAACCCCAGGCCAGCGGCCGTGGTGGCTGCACTGATACGAAAGGAATGGGATGTGAAATCAGCCGGGTCAACCCCCATCTTCGACAAGGTCATTTTTACTACCTTTGTGAACTGAAATCTGGTGAGGGGTAAGCCGTTCCTATGGAGCAACACTCTGTCATCGCCCCCTTGAGGCCTGGTTTGCATGAACTCCCTCATCAGCCTAACTGGGCAATAGGACTCCCCCGCCACTTTGCCTAATTGTAGCCAAGTCCCCTTGCCTAATGGATCTGTTTTAGACCTTCTAACCCTGACTCTCTCTGAATCCGGGTTTGGGAGATTCTTGAATGGACCCGCGACCCGCCCCAAAGAAACTTCCTTCATGATCTTATTTTGTGCTGCTTCCATATCCTGGAGCACCGAACTCTGGTTGCGAGGCGGGACGCTGGAGGGGGTAGCTGAAGACGGGATGCGGAAACCTAACGTAAAGCCATTAAGCAGGAACTGAGCCTCCTCTAGTTTGCCATACTTGCTAAGGAGGTGTGTCAAAACATGTCTTTTAATGGGAGTTGGGAGGCCTGTCGGATGTTTTAGGTGGCTTCCCTTTTGGAGTGGTATGGGGCAGCTGCTCTTTTTGGTTTCCTGATTTCTTGAAACATCTGATTTCTGGGTGGGATGGTCCCCCACAGTAGGAACAGCAATGTTTGAACCTACACGAGGTCCCCCTGGTGCACTCATTTTTGATAAACAGCCAGCAGGCCTGTTTTTTATCTCCCGCCCCTTTGTCGCTCCGAAAGGACTGGCTCTGAGCAGGGGAACTGGTCTTGGACGTTGAGGGGGGGGAGGAATAAAAAACTGTGTGCCATTGATTGATCTCACGTTGATCCCATGCTATCCCTGGGTGCACTGCTTTCATTTGTCTGAACTGGTTATCATATTTTAACCATCCCCCACCTGGGAACTCAGCTGCCGCCCCATGTATCAAGGATATGTAACTCATCCTTTGAGGGCCCAACCCGGGGTATTTTTCCAACATAATCGCGGCATAAATGGCAAATCCCGTGATCCAATTCTTCATGGACCATTCTACCCATGCCTTTTTTTGGTTATATTCACCTTCCTTACCTCCTCTGGCTTTACCTGAGGCCACCCCTGCATTAATAAAATCGAACACATCAACGTATTCGCCCTTGAGTACCTTTTCCTTAATGTCTGCGGGTAAATGCCAAGTGATCCCTGTAGATGGCGATATGGTCATGGATGCGGAACCGTACATTAACGGGCTGTATGCTAACATTGGATGACCTGCCGTCTGCACCCCAGCCCCCCCTTGCATCTGAGTACTGGCTGGCATGACCAAATTAACGGCAGTGTTGGCTGTTGGAGACTGTGGTAGCCAACCCACGTTCGGGTAAGCGCTCGTCATTATCGGCCCCCCACTTCCCGGGTATGTTGTGCTGGGTATCATCGTGTTTGCTGGGCCATTGCTGATTGCCTGTCCGTGTGAATTGTATAACTGCATCCCCGGTAGTTGCGCTACTCCTCCAGATTGCACCCAAACTTGTGCCACTCCGCTACCCGGTTGCACCACCACTGGCGGAAAATTAACCTGAGAGCAGGGCGCCTCCGCATTAGCGACGGGCGCCCCCCCTATTTGTGCTGTATTAGAATTATCATTGTTTCCCTCCGGAGCCTCATTGTCTTTATTCGAGTCCGGGCTCAAATCTATTGTCTCTAGCACCTCCTTCTCACCTGGTGATGCTTGTTGGGGCTCGGCTGCCCTGGGCCTCTTGTCTTTCAACGCCTCTTTAAACCTTTCCGGCGTACGCCTCGTTCTCTTGCCTCTCCCTTTCTCCTCTTGTGCTTTCGCGTCAACTCTAGCCCCTTCTCTCATAGCCTTTAGGGCCCAGTCCACGCCTTTCTCTTTCGTAAACTCCATGATCTCTGTAAGCGTAAGGTAGTCATCTCTTTTGGCTGGGGCCTCTTTCCCCCTCGTTGGCCGTTTTGGCGGCATTCTGCACTTAAAAGAAAATTGTATTAGTACCACATAATTGGCATACATGCATCCGGACTAGCCCACAACTGAGAAACCCCATCCATATGCTAGCCCCGGCAGTTTGCCCATGACCATCAATTAAATCCATAATTGCTTCTGCATTTCTTATAATATGCCTGACTTAGTTAACCCATTGTCAGCCTGTAGGATTCACTAAATACATAATCCTAGTGTGCTCATGTCAGCGTCCAGCCAAGGCATTCTCTGTGTTCCAGAATGCTATTCATAACCCATATTTGCAAGCCGGCTTCCTGGTTTTAAATTGAGCGCCCGATAGCACACTCTAAACCCCACCGCTTGCCCAGCCCTTCTAATACCTGTAAGCGTCCTGCTCTGCCTATTTCCGCCTACAGCGGTAAACCTCTAAAATCTAGCATGCTTGCCATTAGCTCATATCTTTAAAGAGAATTGCGAGCTCGTCCGCCGGTATTTGAGCTGTTTACATGCGCACCAGTTACATTAGGAGCCGAGACCGCGGCAGCTGTTTACATGCGCACCAGTTACATTAGGAGCCGACATCGCGGCAGCGCTCACATAGGCTAGATCACTAAATACCGCACCCGCTCCCTCTTTACCGCGGCCGCCCCTACTAACGGCGGCAGCTTCAGAAAGTAACCGGGAGATTAAAAAGGAAGGGGCTAGATCAATAAATACCGCACCCGCTCCCTCTTTACCGCGGCCGCTCTCCCGCCCCCGGGCTCTCCCCCGGCATGCTCGCACTCGCACACGCAGCAGGCATTCCCTGCCCCCAACGCTATCATTCGCGCTAATAATCACGCGCTGAACGTTCATGCCACAACACACACACCGCAAGGCCCACTCACCTGCACCACAGAGTCGGATTGACCCTCGCCGACCAGTTTTCGCGCGACGGTCCTTGACTTCCTTCTGCGACGTCCGACTCCTGGGCGGTCAGCAGACAAAGAGGGGGTCACTAAAATGGTTGCAGGCTTTTAAGCCTCGCGCCCTCTGACTCTATCCGGGTCACTGCGACGCACTTCCGTCCATCCCTTGATTGGCACTTCCAGGTCGAGTGACCCGGAAGTGCTTCCCTAATTGGGCGGCCCTTTGGCTGCCACTAACGGCGCCACGCCCTTAGGGGGGGGTGGCGCCCTGCAGTATGCGCATTATGGAACAAAGCTAAAAGTCTGCATAATTTAGAACAGCAAAGTCTTCAAACTCCTGCAGAAGGTGAGACAATTGATGTCTGGTCTCAGCTACAAAAGGAAGGAATGAGGTCCATAGGGGGCTACGAATGAGAAACTTCTTATTCCTCATCAGTCACACATGAGTTGAATTAGAGTAAAACAAAGAGATGGAGAGTGAAGGTAGGTTTGCCACTGACTTGTAAATATGGAACATTCCTGCCAAGAAGAAAGCGCATCCTAGATGATAAACATGGTGCAATATATACACAGTTTTGAAGGCTAACTTTTTCTGTAGTGGAAGCAAGGGCAACTCTCCCAGTTTACCAGCAACCCAATCAACGTTTTTCACACCCAATAGGAATCTTGCAGCCAAATGCTGGATCTGCTGTGACATTATTACGCCTTTCACTAGAAGTCATAATTTGATGGAATAGTCTAAATCCAGATGGGAGTGTGCAAAGGCACTTATCGTTGTGACCTTTTGTGTAAAAATTACGAAAAGCACAATGGGCCTTATTTATGACGGCCTTGCGCTGCCGGTGCGTCACTTTTAACATGGGAAAAAGTGACGCACCGGTGGCGCAAGGCTTTCATAAATGAGGCCCAATGTGTTTATGATCACTGAAGTACGTAAAAGAGGCATTAGACACCGCAGAATTGTGTGCAGTCAAGGAGACGGCTGTGTCAGTACAAGTGCAGATGTTTCTGAGCACCACAGCCAGGGTCGAACACCAACCCAGTGATTTAGGCCTTAATGTGGAAACCCATAAGGAGGAGGAACCTTTGTCAGGACAACCTCTGAGTTGGAAAGATATATGTCCAGGAGGTCAGTGACCAACCACAATAATACAGTGAGATTGAGCTACTATCTGATTCTTTTTTTTTATATTCTTTTTATTAAACATTTGTTACAGTACAGTGAGTTGAATTGCGAGGCCATATAACATGTGTAGTACAATAATGATCAAATGCAGCATTACAAACTGAGCACATTATCCTTACGACCCTAGCTCGAGTCAAGATCATTGCCCACTCTTTCCCTCCGCAGTTCCCTCGCAGGGGAAACACATGGATCACCTCTCGATACATTCCATTTGGCTCACTTTCGATCCCGTTTCTTAGGACAGCCTACCATCCCATCTGATTCTTGAGGTAAATAGATGTCATTATTATTTACTTGGATTTCCAAAGTTTCTCTTTAAATGCAGAATATATTTGGGGTATATATTACTGTACATTATAGGAATATTGCAAGCCACTGAGGAGTTCCATGACCACATAGAGGCTGAGTTTTTTTACAAGGTCATGGAACTCTGAGGTGACTTTATTTCTAATAATACATGGTCACACATCACCCTTCCCACAAATCTTGGTGTATTGCTCTTTCATATGAAATAAATAGGATTTTTGTAAACATGAAGAATAAACCTAAGGGCAGATTTACAAACTCATTGCACCTCTTTTACGCTGCCATTGCGGCACTTTTGTGACGCAGCGGCGGCGCAAAAGATGCGCCATGCTGCGGGGAATTTACAATGTGACGCATCTTGAAGATGCGTCACGTTGTAAAGCCCTGCGCCAGAAGTAGGCGTTCCGGCGCAGGAACGCCTTCCAAAAGTGGATGTTCACTCAGTCACTTTTGAGCCTATGCTGCATCAAAACCCTGCACCTGCTTGTAGCAGGCGTAAGGATTGATGCAGCATTGTAAATATAGGACCCCCCCCAGAGCATTATTGGAGCTGCGTTGCGCTTGAGACACAACTCCAGCAATGTGCCGCCTTTACGGCACAGATGCGTCACGCATCTGTGCCGTTAAATGCGGCGCATCCATGGTGGCGGAGCCGTGGCGCCCAATAACTGGCGCATCCCTGCTGATATGCAAGGATGCGCCAGTTATTGTAAATCTGCCCCTTAGAATCTCTAGTTCAAAACTAAAAACATCAAAAAGCAGTTAGATTGTGTTGCAAGAATCAGTTTGATCGTCAGATGATTCCAGTTTATTTTTTATACGTGAACAAATAAAGGTTTAGCAAAATATATATTTATATCTTTTCTCTTTATCACAGTTAATTAAGAAAGACAAAGATGCGTTGATTGGTATTATCCAGGATGTATAGTCCTTCATTAGCCATTTGGACATGGTACTCTAAGCGCTGATGCTGCTGTTGGTACCAAAGTAAACAAAAAGTGATGGATGGGATGCTTGAATGTATCGCAGCCACTGGTAATTACTCTGGACCACATCCCAGTCCATCATTTTTTTGCCCACAATGCCACCTCAGATTAAACCCAGTCATATGCAAATTAGCCTTGAACCTGCTCCACTAGAACAGTCCAGCCCGAACTGCCAAGCCAGGTCCTTTCTGAACAGGAACTCAAGCAACCCATGTCCGGTGTCACCCGAGTTGGGGCTTCTCAGTCCAGTGCAGCTTGGTTCCTGTGGCAAAGTGAGCACAAGATGCATGTCTGGGAACACCCAGGGCTTTAAGTGGGCTGGGTCTCAAGGGGTCTGAGCACCAGCAGTTTTTTAAAGGGGGCCTCGAAACGGGTCTCTATTGGGCTCTGTTTTGAGCCCTGGCACAGGTGGTCCGTTTTTCCCCCGACTGCAGTGACAGCACTTTGCTGTCACTGCAGTCCAAAAAAAAGTGCCAGGGCGCAAAACAGGCCGCTAGAGACCCATTTCGAGACAGCAGGCACATCGATGTGCGCTGCTCACACTGCTTACTTCTCACTAGTGGAGACGTTACGGCATGACGTCATGCCAGGTGAGAGTTGTGGGGAAAGGGAAATCCTTTAAAGAGTCATTTTCTTTCTGGATTTCCCTTCTCTTTCTGAAAACGCAAGCGCAGCAACATTGTGGTAGGGTTACCAGGGCTTTAATTGGAAGTTTTTTCAATATTATATGCAACAAGTCATAGTTGCAGCTTATTTATCTTATGCAACTAATAACCATTGACAAAGCCAATAGTCCTTACTTGTTGTAGGTATGATGCTACTTGTTGTCTCGCTTATCTGGATGCAATGACAGAAACAGCAAAATACAAGTCGGGCGGCACACCATGCTAAACACAGATTTTTAGGCGAAAGTTTGTTAAAGCCGCGCTTCTTATTAAACTGGTCACGTTTTGTCATCCCACTTAAAGCCCTGGGAACACCTGTCTCTCTCAGGGCTACAGGGTACGGCTTCAGAAGACAGGGTTACAGTATGGAAACAAAGGAATTTGCTGATGCAGTTAAACAAAAGACCAAAACGTATCCAACCTCAAGACAATCCCATTGTCTCTTTCCATGATGATCTATCTTCCTCCATCCCATGGGGTTTCCGCCCTCTCCCGCCCATCCCGTCTGTGTTGGATTAGAGCCGGGGCACTGACAGCCCCAGCCCCTCGAATATACAACCTCGCGGCGACGAGGATTTGAGCGCGAAAGGGCAGCGCGTGCTCTGTAATTACCGCCCTGCATAATTCATGAAGGCAGATGAATACCAATTGGCTTCAGCGGTTGGTCTCAATAAAGATCATTTACGCGCTAACAGGTGAATGGAGGCCCAGCGTTCCCTCTCCCTGCAAACACAGCCTCATTTGTCCCCGGCACCTTCCTCATTAGTCATTAAATGGCGACTGCAGTGCTGTCCGACCGCCCAGACCGCTCTCCTCCTCCAGGTAGAATGCGTGACACCCCTGTGATTAAAGCCTGACATGATCCGCGCGTGTTTAACAAAAACAGAGCTCGTATCTCTCTGTAACTCATGTCTTCTCGACCACGTCCCCAATTCTTCCATCCCGAGCTTATAGGGATGGCGCCTGCCATGTATTTTCTAAAATATTGGAAAAATGTGTGAAAGACAATATTTATTCTGATTTTGATACATAAATCTAAAAGAGAAAACACACAAAGAAATCAATGGAAAATTATTGGAGACCTGTCAAAATCGTTCCTGAATGATTACTAGAACAAAGGGAGAATTGCAATATTACAAAAGAATTGTGATCATTTTTATTTAAAAATCTTTTTTGTACACCTACCACCTGTTCCAGATGAGCTCAAAGTAAACAAACAGAAGGAATGTTTTTTCAATGAAAGTTATCAACCTTATCCTTCCCATGACTTGGAAATTCAGGGGTTTATTTGAAAGCCCCTTGCGCCGCCGGTACCTCTCTTTTTCCCAGGTTAAAATTGACGTACAGGCGGCGCAAGGGGCTTGTAAATCAGCCTCACAGTTTGGTGACCCTGCGGTTGCTTCCCTAACACCATGTTCATGTGCAATGCCAAGTATAGAATTCACCTAGCTGGGTACATCGCACCTGCAGTCGAGACAGGGAACTATTCAGTTTATATGATGATTTTCGAGAGTGCACACCCTTATGTTATTGTGAGATTTTTAATGTTAGGAACACAGCAGCAGTTATATTAATTTGTCAGTCCCCCCTCTAGATGGATCCTGGATGCTGACAGAGACAACAGACAAAATATTCAGGCAGTAGTACGTGTGTGTGTGCACAGACACAAACTCTCTCTCTTAGTGGAAGGAAGAGGTTAAATACAAGCAAAAAGTTAAACAATGGAGAAAAAAAGACAATGAGATGGAAAAGGCAAAGAAAGAGAATAAGACACAGTGAATGGGGGAGGGGATTGATTAATAAAAAGAAAAACCAGAAAGATACAATGAAAGTGAAGTAAAATAATCCAGAAAGGGACATAAAGTAATGGAATGAGATACACATATACAGGCACCTCATGAGAGGACCTCAAGGGAACGCCTTGAGACTAGTACTCTTCTTTGCAGCCAAAGCCTCAGTGTGATGTCAGAGATAGGGTTGACATGTCCTTAATACCCCCTTCAGCCTGTCCTGGTATCACTCACTGGACCACTAACCCAGCCACTTCTAGATTACTCAGTATATGAGTGCATTCTAAAGCTAGTGCTGTGCGTTCACCGAGCCTGATTTAGGAGGTATCAGACGTGTTATTCACTCTAAAATGTGGCTGTGTTGAACGTTCTTCAGACTTTCCCATTGTCTCCCTTAAATACCCTTCCTTTCTACATTCACAGTAAGGGAGAGCCTGCTGCTTGAATCTCCTTAGATGGAACCCACCTTGTGTTCACTGGTGTTTATTATTTAATAATATGATAAGCGGTAAATAAATTACTCTTACTGTCTGCTGGCATCCAAGACAACTTTCCTAATATGCTTCAAGAAATCTTATGGCTAAAGGGTTCTCTAAAGTCAATAGTGCAGTGTTTATCGCCCCTGTGCTTTTTATCTTGCTCTGTGTCTGAATACACGAGATAATGTCATTAAACTCTACACTTTGACACATGGGGCCATATTATCAAGAAAGGGCGATACATTATCGCAGCTTTTATCAGCAGGAAACTGCCGGCGATAATGGTCTTGATAATATGCCCTTGTGAATTCCCATAGAAGCCCAGGTTCTGGTGTTAACCTGGGCTTCTATGGGAATTCACAAGGGCATATTATCAAGTCCATTATCGCCGCTTTAGCGGCAGTTTCCTGCTGATAAAAGCAGCGATAATGTATCGCCCTTTCTTGATAATATGGTCCATGGAGACCAATTTTTCTAAGCGAAAACTCCTATCTCCATTTCCTATTCATAGTCCTGTGCTCTTTAGCTCAGGTACAGACTGAGCTCTCCTTTTTCATGCTCTCTCTCGTCAGTAGTGGTTGCTTGCTGTAATTAATAGATCCTGTTCGCTGGCGGCTGCTCGACCCAACTGAGTCCTTAAGGTTGACATTCACTCATTTTCAGGGCCTGGCCTCTCACTGTGACTCAGACTCTTGGATAGGACATGCCATCTGGAGGCTGCTCAGTCTAGGTCATCAGTTCCGCCCTCTAGAAGCTCTTTGCTCATATTCGCCAGTACTGCTGGCCGCACACATTTATTAATAGAACGCACACTCTTTCTGATGCTGCTTCTCAATATTTATACTTACCGTTCATTGGTTGCTCATTTTTAGTACCAAACTTTGCTCTGGTTTCTAATTATTCTTATAAACAAATCCTGTAAAACAGTATTTCCACTGTCTTTTAAAGGTCATCTTTTTTTGGTGACATAGTGGTTTGCCTTCATTTATATCCCTCTCCAATTAGGTTTAATCTCTAGCAGTGTCTCAGTGTCATTGCTGTGCCTTTTCGTCTTATTAATTACTCACGCTGCTCTCTGGTGTTTGCTTGTTCTTGGCAGGTGCCGTTCTTTGGTGGTTGGCCGCTCCTTTTGACAGCCCCTGCTGCCTGGTCGTTTGTTACTCTCATCGACATATTCTGGTCTCTAATTGGTACTTACTTATGCCTACTACCCCTCCTGGGGTATCAGCCAACAACAAGGACTCTCCAGCCACCTCTGTCCTGGGCTTTTCTTTTAACCTGACTCCAGGTGTAACCCATCTCCTTGCAGTCAGCCATTGTTGCTTGCTTTCATTGATCAGCCCTGCTGTCTCTCTGATCATTTGGAGACGACTAAAAACGTGGTTGTTTCAGCAGTAGTACCCTGGTAGGCAAGGTTTGAGCTCATCTTGGTTGTGGTTTCTGGTGGTTTAGTGCCGGAACACTCTATGTGAGAAGCTGTGCACTTTACAAATACCTATTTTCATTTCATTTCTTTTTCAAATCAATGCTCTTGCTCTCTAGTGGTTTCTTAATATTATTGGTGATCCTGGTCTTTCGTTGGTGCCTCCTTTCAAGTGGTGGCCTGCCGTCTTTGATAGACTTTTCTCTCTGGTGATTTCCCACCCTCATTAGAACATTACTATCACTGCTGTGTTGTGGGTCTTGTAGTTTCCTGTTCTAATTGATGGGCCCTTCTCTCGGGTGGATCTCTCATTGATAGCATCTGGTCTGAAGTGGTACTCTGCTGTCATTGATAAGGCGTATCCTAAAGTGGGTGCCCACTCTCATTGACAGGTTCAGCTTAATCTCTTGTTTTCCTGCTGTCATTAAAAGATCGTCTTCTCCAATGATTCTCCCCTGCTGCTGATAAGTCTTAATATTGGAACCCAAGGGCGCTCCCAAATTGTTACCCTTCAACTGGCATGTCACATCAGGTTTGTTCATATCACCCTCACAGCAAGTGAGAAATGCATTTTCCATTCAAGTCCATGCTTAGCCCCACAAGGCAGTGCAGTATAGTGTAAAATTTCAATTTCTAGTCTCATGGAAAACCTTCCTACTCTCCCAGACTGGTCATGAAATGGACCTGGAATGTGCCTTCACGATGACACATCGGTTCATCTCTAATGTGATCTATGCTGGTCTATAAAAAAAACCTCATGGCAGGCTCCCAAAACGTGCGGAACCAGGCCTCCACCAATTGTCTGCACTTACACAGGTGACATCGTAACAAGCTGGTCCAGAAGGCTCTACATTGGCTCCCTGTTAAATACAAAATCAAATTGTAAACTCTCTGGATTATGAACAAATCTGTTTCTGCTTGTTTCCGGTCCAGGGAAGACATGGCTCGGCAGTTCGGGCTGGACTGTTCCCATGAGGCACAGGGTCAGACTGATTTGCATATGGTCATTTCTGAACTGGGGTGGTGGAGTGAGCTGAAGAATGATGATGGATTAAACCCAGATCAGTTGACTGGGAGTGAGTGAGTGCTTGCAATGTTCAACACTCCGTCCATCATCCCCTTTGGTTTTGCTTTGTTTACCCTAAGTTGGCAGGGTATGCCCTGGCGTGCGTCCCTTGCTCACTTTGCCACTGGATTCAAGCTAGCCTGGCTGATGACGGCTGATTAGCCAGAAACCGGTCCCAGGATGCTTGTTTCCAGTCCAGAGAAGACATGGCTTGGCAGTTCGGGCTGGGCTGTTCCCATGAGGCACAGAGTCAGACTGATTTTCATATGGCCATGCCTGAACTGGGGTGGCGGAGTGAGCTAAAGAATGATGATAGATTAAACCCAGGTCCGTTGACTGGGGGGGTGAGTGCTTGCAATGTTAACACTCCATCCATCATCCCCTTTGGTTTTGCTTTGTTTGCTCTAAATTGGCAGGGTATGCCTAGACGTGGGTCCCTTGCTCACTTTGCCACTGGATTCAAGCTAGCCTGGCTGACGACGGCTGATTAGCCAGAAACCGGTTCCGGGATGCTTGTTTCCGGTTCAGGGAAGACATGGCTTGGCAGTTCGGGCTGTACTGTTCCCATGAGGCACAGGGTCAGACTGATTTGCATATGGCCATGCCTGAACTGGGGTGGTGGAGTGAGCTAAAGTATAATGATGGATTAAACCCAGATCAGTTGACTGGGGGTGAGTGCTTGTAATGTTTAACACTCGTCCATCATCCCCTTTGGTTTTGCTTTGTTCGCCCTAAGTTGGTGGCGTATGCCCAAACGTCGGTCCCTTGCTCACTTTGCCACTGGATTCAAGCTAGCCTGGCTGATGAAGGCTGATTAGCCAGAAACCGGTCCCAGGATGCTTGTTTCCGTCCAGGGAAGACATGGCTTGGCAGTTTGGGCTAGGCTGTTCCCATGAGGCACAGGGTCAGACTGATTTTCATATGGCCATGTATGAACTGGGGTGGCGGAGTGAGCTAAAGAATGATGAAGAAATAAACCCAGATCAGTTGACTGGGGGTGAGTACTTGCAATGTTCAAGTCCATCCGTCCATCATCCCCTTTGGTTTTGCACTTTCACATGCGACATTGTAACAAGTTGGTCCAGAAGGCTCTACATTGGTTCCCTGTTAAATATAGAATCAAATTGGAAACTCCCTGGATTATGTACAAAGCTCACTGAGGCAAAAGTCAAAGCAACCTTCCAAATCTGTCTGCACATTACATCCCAACCAGGAACATAAGACCATCCTCCACCCATCTAACCCCAAATCAACCTTTTAAAAAAATCAAGCTCAGCGATAGATCTTTGTGGGCATACAGTTCAACACCCTGCAGCATTCCACAGGTTCACTCAGTTACTAATCAACATGAATGCTGAAAGCTCTTAAAAGCCAAGGCCCAGTTTTAGCAAGATTTAATGCAACATGCACAGCATCCAAACTTACTGAGCTGTGCAAAGGGGAAACAGAGGGCAGGGCCATATCTACAAGGCTGGCATGCTGCTGGTGCCATCCCCTGCACTGGCATATCAACATGCTGCTGAGGTGACACACAGCCTTGCACCAGGGCATAGAGGCAAGTGTGCTCTGTCTACAGGGGCAGCTCCTCAGTTTGAGCGGAGAAGCGTCGCCCCGCCCTCTACGAAAACAGCAGGCACACACGAATAAGTAAAATGGCATGTCAATGCCATTTTACTTAATCATCGAAGTGTGAGGGCAGGGTGGTGTGGCTGAATTCGGCAATTGCAGGATTACAGCTGCCCCTGCAGTGCTCATGTGAGGTTGGTGGGCTCTATTGCTACGGCCAGCCTGACATGCGCACTGTAAACCTAGCAATCCCCTGGCTGCGAAACATCTGGGGGATTGCTGGCACAGGCCACTAGCCTCATAATGAGCGCTGGGTTAGCCTGGTCCCACCAATCATGGAGCTGCTCTCAGCATTAGAGCAGCTCCAGGATTGGTTGTATTGATGTCCACGGAGCAGGAAGGAAGTCCTTCTCTTTCTTGCTCATGGATGCTGATCAGGGAGAGAGGTGCGCACCCGGGGGAGCAGTATATGGTGAGATTGCATCGTAGCGCCCCACCATATTTTTATAGATGTAGGCGTTACTTACTGTCTAGCTTAGGAAGAGTTCTGGAAGCAGTTCACGGTTATGGGTACACAAACACAGATGGTTCCAAGGTAATGGATGCATGCTGAGCGTTGCAGCACTTGTGCCATATGACAGTTTCTGGGTGAAGGCGCCACATTCCCCCCTTATTTCTTTGCATCTGTTTTCATTAGACATTCACTTTTGATGAAAAGCAGGGTCTAGTTCTTTTAGTGGATTGGGTTTTGCATCAAAACTTATGGGTGTTCTGATCGATCTGCCCCCCACCCCCAGGAACACCGCTGAAGCAAAGGGGTGCAAAATGGATTTGGTGCTGTGTAAAAGTGCTTCTGTGCATGCAAAACAGCTTTTGCACTGGAAAGTAAATAACCGCTGATGAGTTGAGTCCCTCCATGTAAAGCCTTAGTTAGGCTAGGACCAGGTCCCATAACAGTAACAGCAAGACCTAGAAAAGGAGAGATGGCAAATGCGAGATAGAGAAAAAGAAATAGAGAAGGTTATAGTGTACAAGAGGGGCGGGAGGGGTGGAACAGGGTTCCAAAAAAAGAAAATGACAAATTTCCAAGAAGAGAGATAGAGCTAAAGGTGGTCAGAGATAACACAGGATTAGGGAAAATGAGTCAAAGGAGAGATCTAGAGAAACGGGCAAAAACGGAGAAATTGTGTGTAAGAAGGAGATGGAAAACAAGGGAAAATAAAATATTACATTGGCGAAACAGAGAGCACAAAAGAGTCACAGCAATTTAATATTTAATTTTAATTTTCTCGCTTGTCCCCTGGGGAGTTCGACTCAAGTGATCTTTAGTCGTTTTTAATATAAATAAATAACTAACTATTGGCTAGTGCAGACTGGCTTCAGGCGTGAGAAGATAAACTTTTCCGTTTTCCCAAACCCGACTGTGCTAAGCAGAGCCGGAGACCTCTAGCGCAGTGTTTCCCAAACTGTGGTCCGCGGACTCCCAGGGGTCCGTGACACATTCCCAGGGGGTCCGTAGGCAACAGTTTTAAAAGCACAGAAACATTTCTTGTATAATTAGCAGCTTTCCAGCAACAATAAAAGTGTCAAGATAATGCATGTGATTAATGTACCTGCTGGAGAGCAAGGAGAGTTTTGTTCAGTGGCAGCTTTGATTTAACTAATGTAGCACAGAGGGTTAATGTGCCAACTGCAAAGAACGTGTAACATGCGTCTTAAAAAGCAGTATTTTATGTGCCTAGGTTCGTGGTTACTGCTTTTGTCACAGAGTTTCTTTTGTTACTGTGCACTTCATAAGTGACAATTGTAATCTAGCAGAGGGTCCTATAAACTGTAATCAAAGAGCTGCTTGCAAACTGCATGGTACCAGTTAGTAACTTATATTTTGTCCCAGTTATTCATTATCCTGATGCTGCTAAAAGATATATTTGTGTGGAAATACATTTTTAATGTTAAAGTCAATGCTAGCCACTGTGTTATGTTATGAATCCTGAGTTTGTGCTTTTACAGACCAAGCACTCTTTAAACATTTTATATACACACTGATTTACATGTATGATTCAATGTCTCTATATGTGTGTGATGTAAAGTGCTCTGACATCCTACAATGGTATGAGAGATGCTATAAAACAAATGAAATACATGTGACAGAGGGGCTATTACTTCAATATAAAATATTAAGGGCCAGATGTACGATCTGTTTTTATATGCGCGAACGGGTTTGCGAACCCGTTTGCGCATGCAAAAACGTATTGGGCCATGTACATAGCCTATTTCGCGAGTCGCAATTTGTGTGCGACTCTCTAAATAGGTTTTGCAACTTGCTATTTGGAAGGGGCATTCCCTTCAAAATAGCGAGTCTCAAAACCATGTACAAATGTTTTGCGGTCGCAAAACAGTCGCAATTACCACCTACTTCAAGTAGATGGTAATGCATTCGCAAATGGGAAGGGATCCCCAGGGGACCCTTCACCTTTGCAAATGCATGCAAAATTATTTTTTAAGGGCAGGCAGTGGTCCCAGGGACCTCTGCCTGCCCTTAGAAAATGAAACGAAAACGTTTCATTTTCTTTTTTTTTTAAATGCATGGTAAACAGGCTGCATTTTTTTTCCAAAAAACTGCTTCATTTAAAAGCAGTCCAAGACATGGTGGCCTAAAGAGCCCAGCAGGCCACCATTGCTGGGAGGCCTGGCATTCCCAATGAGCTCTCAAATTGCGAGAGGCTCATTAATATTAATGAACCTTGTAATTTGCGACCCCATTGGGAATCCCAAACAGTGTTAAACACACTGTTGTACATTTCATTTAGCGACTCGCAATTTGCCACTCGCAATGTGTCGCCAATTGCGAGGCGCTAAATGAAATGGTCGTACATCTGGCCCCAAAATCCTTAGTACTTTGAGTATTTGTTTTGTGTGCACACGTGTGTATTTTTTTCGAATTACTGTTTTAATGTTTGAAATTTAACTCATACAAATTTCTTGGGGGTCCCCGGCTTCCAGTGGTGACTCAATGGGGGTCCGCAGGAGTCAAAAGTTTGGGAACCACTGCTCTAGCGAATCCCTGGTCTTTTATTTGGTATCGCACATCAATGTCTACCAGCAGGTGGCAGTAAATCTGCACACAACAATGACCATAAATGGGTTTTCATCCCAAGCACCCTAAACCCTGCAGCTACTCCAAGCTTAAATTTTAAACACGCGAGATTTTGGGCGTTGCTTGGGGAATTAGGCGAGAAACCACTCTGCGCCACGTGCCAGATTTCTGAAGCTTTTGCTCGCCACCCTCCAACCCCTATCGGACTATGCTTCCTTTGTACGTTTGAGATCCACAGGCGTCCAATAAAAAAAGGCAGCTTTTGATTTTGCAGACTGTTCATTAGACAAATTAGGTATTTCCTTTAGGGAATTATGTAGGACAGAGAGCAAAAGGCCTTCATTACGAATTCAAGAGATGCAAATTTAGGCTGAAGGGCACGGGGTAGCTATCCCATGGCAGACAGTCAAAACTCTCAGAAATTCAAATATGAAAATCCAAAGAAAAAAAATGTATTTACAATCTTGTAACACACAGTCCTTTAGCAAGAGTCTCTCATTGTCTTTCATTAATCTATATCCGCCTAGCCTATATTTCTTATCGAGTGACGTCAGCAGCTGCATTTGCTTATTACTTTCACGGTCAGACATCCAAATTCCAAATAAGGTAGTGTCCACTAGCTATAGTAACCCTCAATACGGCCTTTAGTGCAAAGGGCCTTGTAACCCCCCTAGTAACACTAGCATCTGGAGTTACCGGCACAGGGGGCTCTGGTAATTCTGCGGACAAAGTAACCGGGTGGGTTACAAGCGGGCCCATGATATTCTGCTTTCCCTGGGTATTCCTCATTTTGCCTTTGAATTTCACCTGTTCTCGGCAGCAGAAATCTCAGGGTGAAAAAACGAAATCTGCGGTGTTCCCAATAGAACTCAGAATTCAGGAAACTCCTGTTTTTGATTCTTTCTCAGTGGTATGGACAACTAATCCTTGGCCCCAAATTTATGACACATGTCCCCAAGTGTGGTTGTAATGGGAGGGACTTGAAAACTCAATAACAGGTATTGCATTTCCCCTGCCTTTAAGTGCTGTTCTAGGTGCACAAAAAGAGTGAGTGCAATTTAAAGCTTGGACCATCACTTTGTGCTTAATAAGTGTTGATGGCTGTAGGCGGTGGGCACCGGTACTCATTTGTGTGCACTGGGACTTATTTTTTATCATCAGAATTTGCCCCAGAGCAAGAGAGAGAAAGGCAAAAAGGGTAGAAAGAAGGGGAAAGACACAGATAGGAACATAGTGATAAAGGGGAGCGAGGTGTTGTATCCTTTACATATTTCTGCAATCAGTCCTCTGCCAAGGTCGAATTGTCTGACTTTAGGCATCTGTCTGACAAAGACTGTGAAGAACTTGTAGCATTTGTGGAACAGGTGTGGCGCAGCGGCCAGGGTGCCTGACTCTGAACCATGTGGTTCACAGTTCGATCGCCGGCGGCAGCTCAGCACAGCATCATGTGACTCTGGGCAAAAGCTCGCTTATTCTTGCCGACGGCTCCCAGCGCCTGGACACCTCTCCGGAGGTAGCTGTGTGCTTTACAAATTCTGGTATTTCATTACATTTCATCTGCCAAGCCTTCAAGCCCATCACTGTACGCTTGCCTTGCCCTGCGTGTTACATCTATTGAGTGATACAAAGCTCCTTCAGTCATGGATATCATCTCTAGCTCTTGTATTGTACCTTGTGAATTTAAAACAGTCAATCAATCAATCAATCAATCAATCAATCAAAGCATTTGTATAGCGCACTACTCACCCGGAGGGTCTCAAGGCGCTGGGGGGGGGGGGGGTGGTCCGCTACTGTTCGAACAGCCAGGTCTTGAGCTGCTTCCTGAAGGCGAGGTGGTCTTGGGTCAGGCGGAGGTGGGTCGGAAGGGAGTTCCAAGTCTTGGCGGCCAGGTAGGAGAAGGACCTTCCTCCTGTGGTGGCTCTTCGGATGCGGGGGACGGCGGCGAGGGCGTGGCTGGTCGATCGAAGCTGGCGTTTGGGAGCGTAGAAGTTGAGGCGGCTGTTGAGGTATCCTGGGCCTTGGTTGTGTAGGGCTTTGTGTGCGTGGGTGAGGAGCCGGAAGGTGATTCTCTTGTTGACCGGGAGCCAGTGCAGGTCTCTCAGGTGTCTGGAGATGTGGCTGCGGCGGGGGATGTCCAGGATGAGTCGTGCTGAGGTGTTCTGGATCCGCTGGAGTCTCTTCTGGAGTTTGGCGGTGGTTCCGGCGTAGAGGGAGTTGCCGTAGTCCAGACGGCTGGTGACGAGGGCCTGGGTGACCGTCTTCCTGGTCTCGGTGGGTATCCATCGGAAGATCTTACGTAGCATGCGCAGGATGTTGAAGCACGACGAGGAGATGGCGTTGACTTGTCTGGTCATGGAGAGGGAGGAGTCCAGGATGAAGCCCAGGTTGCGTGCGTGGTCTGTTGGTTTGGGTGCGCTGCCCAGGGCGGGGGGCCACCAGGAGTTGTCCCAGGCGGAGGGTGAGGATCCCAGGATGAGGACTTCAGTCTTGTCCGAGTTCAGTTTCAGGTGGCTGTTCGACATCCATTTGGATACGTCTGTTATCCCTTCGTGCAGGTTGGCTCTGGCGGTGGCGGGGTCGTTGGTGAGGGAGAGGATCAGCTGGGTGTCGTCGGCGTAGGAGATGATGTTGAGGTTGTGCTGGCGTGCGATGGCTGCGAGGGGGCTCATGTAGATGTTGAACAGTGTGAGGCTGAGCGACGATCCTTGTGGTACGCCGCAGATGACTTCGGTGGCCTCCGATCTGAACGGGGGGAGGCGGACTCTCTGTGTCCTTCCGGCGAGGAAGGAGATGATCCACTCCAGTGCCTTCTCCTGGATTCCGACGTTGCTGAGGCGCTGTACTAGGGTACGGTGGCAGACAGTGTCGAAGGCTGCGGAGAGGTCCAGGAGGATGAGGGCCGCTGTTTCTCCGTTGTCGAGCAGGGCTCGGATGTCATCGGTAGCTGCGATCAGGGCGGTCTCGGTGCTGTGGTTGGCCCGGAAGCCAGACTGCGAGAGGTCGAGGGAACCGTTCGTCTCGAGGAAGGCGGCCAGTTGCTTGTTGACGGTCTTCTCGATGACTTTTGCCGGGAACGGGAGCAGCGAGATGGGGCGGTAGTTCTTGAGGTCGGTGGGGTCGGCTGATGGTTTCTTAAGTAGAGCGCTGAGTTCGGCGTGCTTCCAGCTCTTCGGGAAGGTGGCGATGTCGAAGGAGGTGTTGATGATGTCCTGCAGGTGGGGCGCGATGACGGCGTCGGCCTTGTTGAAGACGTGGTGAGGGCAGGGGTCTGTCGGAGATCCGGAGTGGATGGAGTTCATCGTGCGGATGGTGTCTTCGGTGCTGATCGGGGTCCAGGCTCGGAGGGTGGTGGTGGGGGGCGGTGGTTCGGTCGTGGCGTGCGTCGGTTGGGTGCTGAAGCTGTTGTGTATGTCCGCGATCTTGTTGTGGAAGGAGGAGGCGAGGGAGTTGCAGAGGTCTTGCGAAGGGGTGGTGTCGTTGTTTCCGGCGTTGGGGTTGGAGAGCTCTTTCAAGATGTTGAAGAGTTCCTTGCTGTTGTGTGCGTTGTTGTCCAGTCGTTCCTTGAATGCGGTTTTCTTGGTGGCGTGGATCAGTTGGTGGTGTTTTCGGGTGGCGAGCTTGAGGGCAGTCATGTTGTCCGGTGTTGGGTCTCTGCGCCAGGTTTTCTCGAGTGCTCTGCAGTTCTTTTTGGAGTTCTTGAGTTCGTCGTTAAACCAAGGGGCTTTCTTGCTGCCGGGTCTGCTCGGCGGGGTCTTCAGAGGGGCGAGGTCGTCTGCGCAGTCGCTGATCCATTTCGTGAGGTTGGTGGCCGCTTGGCTGGGGTTCGTTGTGCTGGTGGGAGGGTTCTTGCTCAGGGAGGTAGCGAGCTGGTCTGCAGTGATCTTTTTCCAGCTTCTGCGGGGAATCTGTTGCTGGTGATGGTGGAGCGTGGTCCTTCTGAAGCTGAAGTGGACGCAGCTGTGGTCCGTCCAGTGGAGTCCCATGGCGTGGCTGAAGGCGATGTCCTTGCTGGAGGAGAAGACCGGGTCGAGCGTGTGTCCGGCGTAATGGGTGGGGGTGTCTACCAGTTGCTTGAGTCCGAGGTTGGCGAGGTTGTCCAGCAGGGTGGTGGTGTTGCGGTCGTTGTTGTTCTCCAGGTGGAAGTTGAGGTCCCCGAGGAGGATGTAGTCGGCGGAGGGGAGGGCGTGTGGGCTGATGAAGTCGGCGATGTCTTCGCTGAATTGTGTGCGTGGTCCCGGGGGTCTGTAGATGAGGGTGCCTCTGAGGGTGGTCTTGGGGTTGACGTGGATCTGGAAGTGCAGGTGCTCGGCGGGTGCGAGGGTGTCGTCGGTGTTGGTCGTGATGCGGATGGTGTTCCTGTGGATGATGGCGATGCCTCCTCCTGTCTGGTTGATGCGGTCCCTCCGGATGATCTTGTAGCCGTCCGGGATGGCGATGGCGATGTCGGGCGCTGAGGAGGCGTTCATCCAGGTTTCCGTGAGGAAGGCGATGTCTGGGGTTGTGGTGTCGATCAGGTTCCAGAGCTCGACGGCGTGTCTGTGGACGGAGCGGGTGTTGAGCAGGATGCACTTCAGGTGGGTGCTGCTGGTGCTCGGTTTGGTGGGTGCTGGTGCCGTGCAGGTCCGGGTGCAGGTGAACTTGCAGGAGTGGCAGCTGAAGGGTCCGTGGGTGCGTCTCGGTGTGGCTCGGCAGCAGCCCGGGGTTCGGCCGGTGTTGAGTGCGTTGAGGTCGATGGCATCGTAGGTTCGTCGGGTCGGCTTCCGTTGGTGGGGGCCAGGGGTCCTGGCACTGGGCGCGGGCCAGGCGCGGACGGGCGCAGATGGGCTTACCTTTGGCGCACCTTCGGCGCTCATTCGGTGCTCCCGCTGCGCGCGTCCGCTGCGCGGTCGCTCTGTGGGCATCATAAATCAGGAGCCGGGAGGGCGGGTCAGCTGGGTGGCGGGAGCGGGGCGGCCAATGGGGTGAAGGTGGGCGGGGCCGCAGGGGGCAGCGGCGGGAAAAACGGCGGGAAAAACGGCACAGGCGGGCGGCTCAGCGGCGGCTGGGTCGCTCGGGGCAGTGGCAGCAGGAGGCATCAGGAGGCGTCGGGAGCAGGAGAGGTGACCCGGCCTAATTAAAGGCACAATGGTCACTCCAGAACACGTACTGCAGACCCCTTATATCAGGAGCCGGGAGGGCGGGTCAGCTGGGTGGCGGGAGCGGGGCGGCAAATGGGGTGAAGGTGGGCGGGGCCGCAGGGGGCAGCGGCGGGAAAAACGGCGGGAAAAACGGCACAGGCGGGCGGCTCAGCGGCGGCTGGGTCGCTCGGGGCAGTGGCAGCAGGAGGCGTCAGGAGGCGTCGGGAGCAAGAGAGGTGACCCGGCATAATTAAAGGCACAATGGTCACTCCAGAACACGTACTGCAGACCCCTTATATCAGGAGCCGGGAGGGCGGGTCAGCTGGGTGGCGGGAGCAGGGCGGCCAATGGAGTGAAGGTGGGCGGGGCCGCAGGGGGCAGCAGCGGGAAAAACGGCACAGGCGGGCGGCTCAGCGGCGGCTGGGGCGCTCGGGGCAGTGGCAGCAGGAGGCGTCAGGAGGCGTCGGGAGCAGGAGGGGTGACCCGGCCTAATTAAAGGCACAATGGTCACAGTCATTCATTAGCCTCTTCTGAGAAAGACCTCCTTAACTCCTCCGGCGCTCATGCTGTGTTCGCTGGACTCGTCATAACGGCTGCGCTCCACCCACGCGCGATTGATTCCCCACCTGTGCGGGCGAATTAGTCAGTGGGCGCCGTGCTCACCCCCCAGCCCGCCTGGCCGTGTTGGAATTACCTCCGCAGCGAAGGTGTTAAGTACAGAGGATCCAGAAACACTTCAGCCAATCTCATTGCTGCTTTACAGGATGCCTCTGCTGAGAAGATAGCAACCACCCTGCTGCAAAGCTCTGCTGAAAAGAATAGCTCATTATACGCTGCTCAGGCAGGTTCCAGACCTGGGTTAGCCAGTGAAGTAGTGATCACTTCAGGAACTGATGACCAACAAATGTTGGTTGATACCTGCGACCACCAGGTTCTAGCCTACTGCAATTCTTCTCCAAATAGGCCACTTTTGCCACTTCATTGGAGTGGATATAGTAATTCCTAGCAAATGGAACCAAAAAGTGCAAATTGGAACCTTATCATTTGATCGCATGCCCTTAAATTGGGGCATCCAGCAGGGATCATCGCTTCACTCCTTTCTAATCTATATTGGCAACCTCTTGCTTGCCTTCTCTGTCGGAATAAAATGATCACACATGTATATGCAGGCAAAACCCAACTGGGTCGTAATATCCAGCATGATTCAAACAATCCCATCACCTGCATTTGACCAGCATAAGAGGCAGTCTGTGCTTGGATTAGCTTTAATTGCTAGAAAGTAAATCTCTCAATCTCAGAAATTTTGCTCACCCAGAACAAATTAAAATCAGTGTGAATCCCCTCTATGGCCTGCATTAGCAGGCATGTGCCCAGAGCCGTTTATGGTAGTCAGGAACTTTGCAATGGTGCTGGATGCTAAATGGGTCCTTGGACTCCTGGGCCCACATTACAGAACGTCTCTGTTTGCGCAGCTGCACACCTTTAACTGGGTGTACTCTGCGGGGACCTAGATAGTGTGTCCTATTTCAGTAAATACTGTGTCCCCAGCGCAGCAGTGAAATCATTCCCGCCCTAGGGGCAGCACATTAGTGAATGGCCGTAAGATTTCTTGAACATGCCGGTTTAAATGTGCAGGCAGCACCCCAGCCTGCATTTGAAAGGGAGGCAGAGATCCCCTAGTCCACAAAACAGTGATGGGTGGAATGTTTGAATTAATCTCAGTCACTGGTAATCATTCAGGGCCACATCTCAATCCATCTTTATTTATTTATTTTATTTATTTATTAATAATATTTCTAAAGCGCGAACAATGGCCTATAGGCGTCTCGGCGCTAAGTATCTGCAATATTTGACCCAGGAGGGAGAATGTAAGTTTACTGATTAAAAAGCCAGGTCTTGAGTTGTTTGCGGAAGGACCATAGTGAAGGGCTTGTTTTATTTGAATGAGGCAGAGTGTTCCATAGCTTGGGGACTGATACCAAGAATCTTCTGTCTCCCCATGAAACAGATTTGGTGCGAGGAATCACAAGATCGTTTAAAGTGGAGGAACGTAGTGTTCTGGAGGGACAGTAAGGGGTCAAATTTTGGATGAGAAAGGCTGGTCCCTGATTATGCAAGGCCTTGTACACTATGCAGAGAGTCTTAAACTTTATCCTATTTCTGATAGGCAGCCAGTGTAAATCCCTGATGGTATTTGAGGCGGATTGATATTTGGGGATTCTTCCCAATAGCCTGGCGGCTGAGTTTTGAATAATTTGCATTTTGTTCAGGACTCTTTCTTGTGCATTTAGGAACAGTGCGTTGCAATAATCCAGGGTGGACAGTACCAGTGAGGTAACCAGGGTTTTGCCTGCTGTATCGGGAAGAAAGGGAAGGATTTTCTTAATAAGTCTCAGTTTGTAAAAGGCGGAGGAGGTAATCTGGTTGGCATGTGGGAAAAAAGTAAGGCGGTCATCGAAAATGACTCCCAGATTCCTCACCTTGCCAATAGGCTCAGGGGGAGGGCCCAGTGCCGAGGGCCACCAGCGAGAAGACCATTCCGGGGACAGATGTCCGAAGATAACTACTTCCGTCTTATCGGAGTTTAATTTTAGGCAATTGGAAGCCATCCAGTTCCCAATTGCCAACATTCCCAGATTAAGGTCATCAGCTCTTTTATCGCCATCATTCTTAATGGCGAGGACCAACTGAGTGTCATCTGCATAGGAGGTAAGGCTCATCCCATGTGCACGAATGATGTTGGCTAGGTCCGACACATAGATGTTAAAAAGTGTCAGACTTAGGGATGAGCCTTGAGGTACTCCGCATGGCAGCGACAGGGTGGAAGAGTGAAAAGATCCCATTGTGACCACCTGAGTCCTATCAGCCAGAAAGGAGGCCAGGAGTTTCTTGGCATTATGTTGAACACCCATGTGTTCGACACGATCGATCAGAATGACATGATCGACCGTGTCGAAAGCCGCCGATAAATCAAGCAGTATCAAGACTGCTGTCCCCCCGGCATCACGAATGGATCTAACATCATCCGTGGCTTTAATCAAAGCCGTCTACGTCCCATGAAATTGGCGGAAACCAAACTGGGATTCGTCCAGTAGATGATGTTCCTCTATGAAGGCCGAGAGTTGTAGATTCAGTGCTTTTTCAGCTATTTTTGCCAGAACTGGAAGGCTAGCGATTGGACGGTAGCTCTTTAGGTCTTCCATGTCAAGATGTGGCTTCTTTAGAAGTGGTTTAATGAGGGTCTTTTTTAAGGTGACTGGATAAATGCCTGTTCTGAACATGGAGTTGCAAATAGAGGTAATAGCAGGAAGAACCACTTCAATAAACGGAAGTAATACTTTAAGGGGACATGGATCCAGTGCAGACCCCGATTTAATGGTAGATATAATGTCCGCGACCTGGGAACTGGAGATGTCTGCGAACTGAGAGAGAATGGGGCCAGTAGGGGAAGCGGTTGACAAGTTAAAGGGGGTGTTGGTGTTATTGGCAAAGGCGGAGTAAATGTCATTGACCTTACAAAAGAAAAAATTGGCCAGGGCGTCACAGAGAGATTGGGAGGGAGGAGGGGTCAAATTGGAGGCGTAACCAGCTAGCTGTTTAGTGGTTTCATATAGTGCCTGGTTGGAGTTTTTGGCTCGTTCAATTCTATCGCTAAAGAAGTGTTTCTTGGCCTCACCAATCATGGTTTTGTATTTAGCCACCGTTTCTTTATATTTAATTTTGGCCTCTACAGAGTAATCTTTCTGCCAGTGCCTCTCTTTGTTTCTGCACTGTTGTTTCTGTGTTCTTAAGGCCTCTGAATACCAGGGAGCCGACGGAACAATTCTGTTCCAAGAGTGTTGTTTAACCGGGGCCAGAGAAGTGGCCGCAGGACCCACCCACTCGTAGAATTGCTTGGTGGCAATATTGGGGTCGGCTGACAGCGAGGGATTAGATTTAATCAAGAGTGTTTCCAGGCTGGCACGGTCGATATCGTTCCATGCCAGGAAAGACTGACGAGGAGTAGAGGATACTGTAGAGGATAATGTCGAGGCCCCAGAGCCGTGAATGGTCAGTGAAGCCAGGATAACATGGTGGTCTGACCAAGTAAGGGGCAAGATTTGTGAAACATGTAGGTCCAGTACATTAGTATAAATGCCATCCAGTGTATGGCCCCCCTCGTGAGTGGGTGATTTGACCAACAGTGGGAGACCAAAGGTAGTCATATCCGCTAAAAATGCAGCGGTGTCTTTGTCCTCGGTTTTGTCGAAATTAAAATTAAAATCACCGAGGACAGTAAGGGAGCTATCAAGGGCTGACGATTCCAGTATGGACCTGAAATCAGAGATAAATCCAGTCCTTGCCCCCCGTGGTCGATACAAAAGGATCCCTTTAAAATTATAGGAGGGAGTCAACTTGATAGAGAATTGTAATGCTTCACATGAAGGTAGCGAGATCATGTTAGTTCTGACAGAGAGTGCGTCGCGTAAAATGACTGCGATTCCACCGCCTTTCTTACGCTGTCTATCCAACCTATGGATGGTAAAGCCTCTGGGAACTGCAATGACTAAATCTGGATCGGACGAATTGTCCATCCAGGTTTCGGTGAGAAATAGCATATCTAGTTTTTTGTCCTCGATCAGGTCAGCTATTTCCTGTCGGTGTTTGCCGAGCGAGCGGACATTAATAAGGGCCATTGAGTAGGACTTAAGTGATTTAACCTTTGGCATGAGAGGAGGATTCAGATGAAGAGGTATTGATAAGTGACAGCGAGGACAGGAATGGGCTATGTTTCCAACAAGATGCAGTGGGTCAATTATAAGACATGACTGATGATAAGGGGGACGCAGCTGCAGGAGCATATTCGTTGTGTATGTTCCTCGTGGGGCCGGGGGATCTGGACCAGGGGGGGGTAGCCCTTAGCCCGGTCCAGGCGCGCGGACGGGCGGGTCTGGTGTTTTTATCCATGGTTGGGGTGGGTGGGAGGAGGGTGGGAGGAACAATGAGCTAGACCGCCAGCCTTCCCCTGCCCAAGATGGCGGCTGAGGTGGGTGAACTGAGTTCCCAGCGCCTTGTAACGGCGGCGCTGTGTCAGGCAGTTCGGGAGGCAACCTCGGGCGATGCAATCTCGCACCGGGTGGGGACTAAAGTATTTAAAACTGCAGGCTAAAATATATACAATTGTTAAAATATCCGTTATTATCAGATCAATAACAGAAGCGCTGACAAAATAGAAGCGCAAGAAAGCGCAGAGGTCCCCCGGCTTCCGCCTCAGGGGTGAAAATGAGCAAATACCACAGGGATAGTTAGAAGCACCCTTAAGTATCCTGGGAGGGCAGGAGGAACAATGAGCTAGACCGCCAGCCTTCCCCTACCCAAGATGACGGCTGAGGTGGGTGAACTGAGTTCCCAGCACCTCGTAACGGCGGCGCTGTGTCAGGCAGTTCGGGAGGCAACCTCGGGCGATGCAATCTCGCACCGGGTGGGGACTAAAGTATTAAAAACTGCAGGCTAAAATATATACAATTGTTAAAATATCCGTTATTATCAGATCAATAACAGAAGCGCTGACAAAATAGAAGCGCAAGAAAGCGCAGAGGTCCCCCGGCTTCCGCCTCAGGGGTGAAAATGAGCAAATACCACAGGGATAGTTAGAAGCACCCTTAAGTATCCTGGGAGGGGGGGGAGGAACAATGAGCTAGACCGCCAGCCTTCCCCTGCCCAAGATGGCGGCTGAGGTGGGTGAACTGAGTTCCCAGCGCCTCGTAACGGCGGCGCTGTGTCAGGCAGTTCGGGAGGCAACCTCGGGCGATGCAATCTCGCACCGGGTGGGGACTAAAGTATTAAAAACTGCAGGCTAAAATATATACAATTGTTAAAATATCCGTTATTATCAGATCAATAACAGAAGCGCTGGCAAAATAGAAGCGCAAGAAAGCCCAGAGGTCCCCCGGCTTCCGCCTCACGGGTGAAAATGAGCAAATACCACAGGGATAGTTAGAAGCACCCTTAAGTATCCTGGGAGGGCGGGAGGAACAATGAGCTAGACCGCTAGCCTTCCCCTGCCCAAGATGGCGGCTGAGGTGGGTGAACTGAGTTCCCAGCGCCTCGTAACGGCGGCGCTGTGTCAGGCAGTTCGGGAGGCAACCTCGGGCGATGCAATCTCGCACCGGGTGGGGACTAAAGTATTAAAAACTGCAGGCTAAAATATATACAATTGTTAAAATATCCGTTATTATCAGATCAATAACAGAAGCGCTGACAAAATAGAAGCGCAAGAAGCGCAGAGGGCCCCCGGCTTCCGCCTCATGGGTGAAAATGAGCAAAGACATGAGCATATCTATCCACAAAACAAAATGTACCATGCAAAAATAATGGCCTACCGTATATTTGATGCTGAGTGGTAGGACAATGAAAACATGGTCACAAGAATTCTCACCCAAACATTAAATGGGGAAGGCCTCACCTCGCCTGGCACTCGCTCAGGTTGAGAGGCTCCGCTCTGTCCGTCGGTACCTCTGGCTTAAACTGTGCACCATGCCACCTCAGTTTGGACCCAGCTAAATGCCAATCAGTCTTGACCCTGCTTCAATTGGAACAGTCTAGCCCGAGCTGCTATGTCAGGTTCTCACTGCACCGGACCACAAGCAACCCAGGACCGGTTTCACCCTAGTTACGGCCTTATCAACTGGGTACAGCTTGGTTCCAGTGATGCAGTGTGCATGTGACTCATGCCTGGGCATACCCATCTCACTTAGGGTGATACAATAAGTATACAAAACAGTGACGGATGGAATGTTTGAATTAATTTCAGCCTCTGGTAATCACTCCTGCCACGTCCCAATCCATCGTTATTTATGTGTGTTAAATCACAGGTACAGAAGCAAAGTGTTTCCTCATTTGACTTCTTCCCCATGAAAAATGAGGGCGTGACCCCTCGTGATCACCGTGGTCTGCGTTATAGAAGGAGCAGCACAAACATCAGTAGACCCTTCTTTAATGCCAATGTGCCCCTGGGGTACAAGAAGCAGGTGCAAATTGTTGTGGCATGTACTGCACTATAGTCCCAGATCCTTCCGCCGCTCCTCCGCTAAGGTGGAGGAGCATCGCCCCACTACTCTCAGAGCAGTGCAACAGATTGTTGTCATCATTTTATTTTTCTGCATGGAGCCAGGTTCGGGTGGACGGGGTTGGGCTGGTTCACAGGAGTCGGTGAGGTATGGGCACTATTAAGTCATGCGTACTTAGCATTTCTCCACCCAGCTGTTTTGCTCAGACCAATCATGAAGATGCTGTCATACTTTTGACAGCAGCCTTGTGATTGGCTTAGGGGAGCCTGGGAGCTTCCTGCTTCTGGGAGTCAGGAGTAAGAGAAGAGGACGGAGGAGAGGCTGCAGCCCTATCCAGGTACGTGATTTTGTTTTCAACATCTCCCACCCTCCTGCCCTTCAACCCTTTTCCTTAGCTGCTGCCATTGCCCATATCTCATTGCTGATAAAACCGGTTTTGACCTTTTGCGACATGTACACTGCATTCTCCTTTTCTGTTATTTTCCACACTGGCTTACTGTAGCAAATGCTTTTATCCAGTCCTGCATTGATTACAGATTCTCTACTTACCTAGATTACCAAAGAGAGACAATATAGAATGTGATAACTATCACTGTGTCGAGCAAGAAAACAATATGACCATGTCTCTACTCACATCTGCCAACTCCATTAATTTTCTTTAAATTATCTTGCATGGTACATGAGACATTCTATGGCACTGGGCTAAGATTTTTAAATAAAGATTTTTCAGATATGCTTGGCTCTTTGAAATCCAACTCCCTACATCTGCTTAAGGTCTCTCGTCAATAGAAAATAGGGTGGCAGAACCTCCTTTTGAGTTTGGTCAGAACATGTGTGAACACCCTCCTGACTGAAATACATGCTGAAGCATTACGTTTGCGTGCCAAATAAAATTCAGGATTCATTGAAGACCTGCATTTTAAATGAGTAGTTTTTTTTGTCATATCAGTCCTAGTCTTCCTTCATATGTAGTGGACAAGTAAGTTGATAGTGCCCCAAGGCTACTTTTGGAATGTATGTATGTGTTATAAAATACAATATTAATAATAATACATTAAGAAAATATGTATGAAGAAGAACTGACAAGAGTGAGGTGAAGAGTGGTGGCAACAGGCCTCTTCTCCTCTCCACTGGCCACTTTCTTTGAAGGAAACCTCCTTCTGTGGGGCCATCTTCTTAGCATTAGCAGCTGCCACTTTGCACTAGGAGCAGAAGCACTTAGCAGAGGAGGACTCAAGTGTCATTTTCATCTAATTCGCAGAGTTTTCTCTGCACCGGTATGTGTGTGATGTCTTGTGTACCTGCAAGCAGCAAAAAAACAGTCAGTTAAATGTCGGTAATCAGAATCTAACCAATGCGACACTAGTGAAATCATCACCATCATCATCTCAAATGCTTAACAATAGTGTACCCAAACCATGCTTAAACTATTTTTCACATTACACAGAAAAGGTTAATATGTGTCCCTTCGGAGCCATGGGACCCCTACTGGAGGGAGGGGGTAAAGGGAAAACATTAATTAATTAAATAAATAATTAATTGCTGCCGTCCATCCAGGGACATGTGTCCCCTATGGGAGGCAAGCGAAACCTGCATATATAAATTAAAAACTTGCTGCTGTCCCTTCAGAGATCTTGGGGGCTTAATGGGAAGCATGTAAAAATAAATAAAATGCATTATATAATTGTTGGTACCCCTGCAGAGCCCATGGGTGTCTATGGGAAGCAGATTGAGGCAGGAAACAATCGAAAATATGGATTAAAACAAAACTACTGCACTACAGTCAGCCACAAGCACAATACATGTACATCAGGAAAAATGAACAAAAAGGTCATAGGCCTCTTCTATCAGTGATCCTAGAAAATGGCTTTTAAAAGTGGAGGAAAAGGTTTGAAACAGGCACCGGCTTAAAATAATGGTGGTAGGTAGCTCACGGAGGAATGGAAAACAATGACAAAATGGCCACCAAACACACACACACACTTCACTGGCTCTACTAAATGGCCAGAAAGAAGGAGGCAAAGAGAAGAAAGATAACATGGTGGCCTATGGCAAACACAATACACACTGGCTACACAAAATGGCCTATTACAAACAGTTTCACTGGTTACACAACATGGCCCCCGCCACATGGCAAAAAAAGAAGGAGGAATAGAGAGCAAAGACAAAATGGTGACCTATGACAAACACAATACACACTGGCTACACAAAATGGTCACCATCGCATGCCAGCAAAGAGGGATACATGGAAAATAAAGAAGACAGTTGTCTGTCCTTGGAGCATCTCCCCTCCCCTAAAACGCACCTTGAAGGATTTCAGGGAAGGATTGCGAAGATAATATCTACCCGATGTCTCTGGGCCCGCAACTGCCCTTTACCCACAAACATTAAATCAAAAATGCAAAAAACAAAAATTAAATCAAGTTTAAAATTCCTCAGCTACAATATATCAACCATGTCACGCATACACAAATTCGCAAGCAAATGGGGGGCAACCACATGGTGAAGAAGAAGGTAGCTAAGAACAAAAGAAGATGTCTAACTACATGTGTTGGACTCCAGGAGCCACCTCAACCCTCGCCACCAATGGGTACATGTAGACAAAAATAACATACATTTTCAATGGGAAACAGTACTCCAAATAGGCCTACCCCTGTGGACTTAAGATAGGTGTGTTGATTAGAAATATACTGAGTAGTATCTCAAATGGAAAACTAATTAGGTGAGTGACCTGTTGTGGCTTCTTCACTGGACACAGCAAAATGTTGCTATTGTTAGAGTAATTGGCTGGGTACAAGCAGCTACTTCCTGAGATTTGTGGTTCTACTTTCTTCTTAGGTAATGGCACACCACCGCTGCAGTCTTTCCTTTGCACTCCTGCTATTTATGCACCGTGATGCTTATTGCTTAACTTGACTCTCCAATATTGACATTTTAGTGCTTCAACCTACTGGTACAGGCCTGTGCCCAAGATGAACAATGGCAGAAGAATATTACATGTGCCATCCATTTGTACACAGTATCATTTTTCTTTTCCTAACTATAACAATTTTTTTAACTGTGTGGCTCCTTCCTGTTTTCAAGCCTAGGTAACAAATAAATTAGCTAACTTGGGAGTCTACGGGCTGAAGGACTTTTGCATTTGGCAACTGAACTGTCATCTTACTTTCACAACAGATGTGATATGCACATCAAATTGATGAATATTGTGTTTGTCTATTTATCATCTTTCCCCACTGACCCCTACTCATTCATTCATGAAACCCCTAAACCTCTTCCCTCATGGTAGTGTTTGATCAGTTGAGTTCTCCCACTTGACGGAGCAGATGTGGTTAAAGTGACGCCTACAACTGCAGGAGCGGGGTACCAAAATGTACACATTTGCCCAACCTACCCATCTTGCCCAGGAATGGAAGGGACATCCAGTAGCGGTCGGTGGTGGGAGTGCCGCCAGGCCATGATGTGGGGCGGGGGAGGGGCAGGGTAGGGGGTAGTAAATGATGAAATACGGCCAAATGCAAGTAAGTAAACATATAAATAAAGAAAACAAATTTAGTTGCACGCACTGCATAGAATTCGTTTTATTTATTTATATGTTTACTTACCTGCATTTGGCCGTATTCCATAGTTTATTACGCCCCTCCCCCGTCCCACATCACAGCCCGGCAGCACTCCCACCACTGACCGCTACTGGGGACATCGTAGTGCAGAGACTTAATTACAACAATTTTACAAAGCTATACCTGATGAACTACTGAGTTTTGTCGCCAAAGACTTGAGGGCTTCATTATGCTTATTTTAGTAAGCAATTTACCACTATGTTGCTAGTGTAGTTGTGTTGTCATGGTGGTCTCAGTCTTGGATTGCCCACTTAGACTGAGTTTTCTTTTAGTCTAGCCGCCTGTGATGCATAATGACAATGCTGTGGCTAGTTCACTTCAACACTATCATTAGCAATAAGAAGAACCTTGTTTTTCCTGTGATGTCATCCCTGTTAGCACTGGGCCACTACACGTATTAAGAACGCCCTTTGAAAAATGCAGAACTGAGGTGTGGGTTGATTGTGAGGGGTAGCAGGAATCGCTTCATCTACACAGATAAGAAAGAAGTGCTTGGGAAGGAAGAGGAGTTGGGGAGAGGAGTTGGCCTAATGGCTAGGGCGCTCGACCTCGAATCTGGGGAACTGGGTTAGAGTCTCGGCAATGACGCTGAACATCCTGTGATTCTGGGTAAATCACTTAATCTCCCCATGCCTAACAAAAATGAATGTGTGCCCTCATGTAACCTAACTGGTGCTATGTAAAGCGCTCTGATACCCGATGCGGGTCAAGTTCTCGCTATATAAAACTACAAAAAAAAAGGAAGGATTGTTGTTTTGGTGTATGTTGACAGACTCCATTAGCAGTCACTAGTTACACAGGGTAGGACAAGGGCAGGGCAAGGTAGGACAAGGGCAGTAAGTAGGTAGCATACTGCTACCACTGATTGGAGGATGGGTGCAGCACAGCCAGTTTAAGTTATAAAGGATAGAAGGCTTGAGTGGCCATAGTCAGTGTTGTGTTTTGGACAGGTGCAATGCGCTTTGTGATGGGATAGGTGCGGAGGACAGCCTCTCGTCATTATATTGTTAGTGCTTCCTGTGCAATTAACGATGATGTTTCACTAATAATTAATGGAAAGATAGATTTTCAAGCAAAAAAGGAACCCATTAAAAAAAAAAAACCTCCCCCATCTTATCCCACAAATGGCCTAACCCCTCACTCAAGAATCCTGAAAAATAATAATTAAAACAAGTATCCGGCACTCATTCCCCAATTGTCCTTACACCCTCTCCCTCCGCAACAGGCCCACCCCACACCCTTAAAGACAATACTCTAAAAAATTAAAAGTCTTACTACCCGGTCCACAACTGTTTCACTTTCACGTCCCCCAACAACCGTCACACCACCCCACCTATAGAAAATAGGCCTCCAGTCTCTTAGAAAGATTCTGCTGGCCCTTCTTCAGGACCTCCAGGTCCTGAGTAATTTTATTGAGGAGGGCAGTTAATGGTGGTGGTGATGATGGTGTTGCAAGTGGATGGCTAGGAACCCACGGCTGCCTAAAGCAGTGACGTTGCTAGGGTCTCTGCAGCTGTAAGCCTGAGGCAATGATGGCTGCTGATTCCTCTTCCACCTCAAGGACCACCAGTACTCCACCACAATTACCTCCATTTTCTGGAGGCGCAGCCGAGTGGCTATCTCCCGCAGGGAGTGGACCACCGGGGCAGGTCCTCCAGGAGGAGCAGCTAAATGATCCCTTGAAAGAAGAAAAGAGCATGAATTATAGTACTCAACATAAACACTTGTTTATACACAGTAGCAGAACATTGCTGTAACCTAGGGCCATTAGAATTGGTGTCATTCTTGGTCACAGGGCCAACATTTTTCCCATGCATACTACACACAATACAGTAGCAGTGCATGGCACAAATTAATCCATAACCACCACAACAATAAAAAATAATGTATTTATACACATGATGAAAAGTAAAGGGGTTTCAAGAGGTAACACTTGCAACATGCGATGTGTGCTACTGTGAAAAAATAAATTAGATGCCAATTATAAATAATACATTGGAATTGATATTGCACATTAAATTTATGCTATGACTATATATGTGCGACAATAATAGAGCCATTCTGGTAAGGTAGCATTTTTGGGGGGGAGGGGGCAGCTAATGGCTTATCATCATAAATTCCAATGGTTCCGCTCTTATTGTACTTGATCGTGAGGTCTCCACTGAGTCCCACACTACACTCTCCAACCCAAATAAAGGTTTACTATTTTTTTCCTTGCCAATGGAGCAACGAAGTGTAAAGTAAAGGAAATTATAAGTATTATGGGGATTGAGCTAGCTGAAGGTTTGGTTATGAACGTGTTGGGTGTCAAACTCATCATGTACTAGTAGGCTTAATCACATGGTTAATGGAAAGGAGAAGCTGGAACAGTGATGGAAGCAATGGAAAATAGTCACTTAGGCAGAAACTGAATCACATTCAATCTGTGGGATCTTTGTGTGCATTTCTGGGCATAGGAATTTGTATGAGAAGGGAATGCTTCTAAAACAAATCCTATACTAGACAGCGCACACTCACCTATACACCATGGTGCGATTCTGAGGGGGTGTGTCATGCAAGGTAGCCTAATTAGAGCTCCAGGTGGGGATAACCGGAGTACCAGGTCAATATTAGTAGATCTGGCTCTGCAGTTTTCGAAATGCACGAGCTACATCAGAAATGAAGCTGTCTGATACGTCAGAGTCGCACATTGACCTCCACTTATGCTTCTCCTAAGACTAGAGATGCGGAACATGGGCGGGAGGGTTGCACAGGATGGCCCGGGGGATGCCAGGAAAGGCACAGCTTGTTAGACTGCGCTTGGGACTCTTAGACTCCTAAATAATGAACCTGCAGACGGAATTTATGGTGCCCTTGGTTCCCCAATCCAAACTCATGGTAGCCCCTGCGCGGTCAAAGGCCTTTGACTAAGCGCTCAGTGTTGGAAGTGGCACACAGATGGGTGAGACGGCTGCCCTGACCATGCATTGTAGCAGTGGTATGCGTCCATCACTTTGCGTTCCACTATTGAGCCTACACAACATTTTACACATATTATATTTAAAAATAAGCAAGCATAAGAGTTAGCTGAGCATTCTGATCTCAGCATTCTCTGGTTATTTAAGATGATTTCAAACCTGCAGTGAGTGCAAAAGCACTGACTGCGTTTCAGACATTCAATTTACCTTTGGCCTTCTAAATTACTTCTACACTGTTCATTTTCCTGCTGTCGATTTATCACCGTTTGTACTACACACTCCCGGAGCAAGAGATCCCTGTACACCCGGTAGTCTTTTTATGTTTCTTTCAAAGAATACAGCTAGTAGTCTTTTATAATACCAAGAACAGCTTATCCAGAGGCATATTTCAAGGGCACTGCCTCACTGGTGGGCCACTTTTTTGGATGCTCCGGTGGCGCTGTGACCTGCTCCATATTTACAAGGCTGCGCTAAGCCACTTTGCATGGCTTAACGCGGCCGTGCAAATATAGGCCTCCTCGCTGCAGTTTTCTGCGAGAAAGGGGCAAGCAGTGGGTGTTGCAGTGGACGTACCCACGCAACACCCATTGCTTTTCGACACTGCCCCAGATTTACAAGGAGCTATAAATCTGAGGCAGAACCAAAAACTAACACCTTTAAGAAGGAATGGTTTGGCGAATGGGGAGATATCCTTTCATTTTTTCCTTGTTTTTTACTCTGTTTATGTGAGCTTCATTTTGAAGCACAAATAAAAGGAGCAAAACGCCATTAATGATTGTTTTTGTGCAAAAAGATGTCCCTTCCTACACAAACACAATAATCCCTGAAACGCAGGCTACTGCCCTGGCGCTAGGCAGCTTTTGTAGCGCCGACACAAGGGAAATCACAGGGGTGCGGCCATATTTTTATCAATACATAGTGCCAATATCGGCCCACTCACCAGCCCGCTCGCAGTAACATGCATTTGCAGAAATAAGCAGACAAGACAACTTTTTTGTTGGAGAAAAGTAGCTGCAGGTTTATTAGCATATACACAATGCCAACAAGGTGGGTTATCTTACAGGCGATCCAAAAGGCAAGCCGCCCCTCGCGACCTACCACCTGATGGGCCAATTTGCAACGTGGCCTTAGCCAATCGTTGCTTAGCGGTTATGGGAGGAGATAGCCCCTCCCAATTCCGGTGAACCATTGGTCCACCCTCTTGCTCACCCCCCCCCCCTACGAGGGGCGGAGCGTTCAAGCGACCCCCGGTTGTACAGGTTTCCAACCGCCCGTAGGATAGCGGGGCGCCGTCGTACCCCCAGGGTCCACCGCACAGACTTCCTGGGGATATTAGGCCTCAGCATCCTTTGTGCTCCTGAAGAGGGTACTCCCGGGTACCTTTCCGCCTCTGGATCGCCCTGTAACTCCGCCTGCAACACAAATGAGAAAAGATTAGAAACATTTCCCCCCCCACCCTGAAGACGCCGGGTATGCGGAAGGGAGGGAAACGGCGTCAGGGTGAGGGGACAGCGGACAAAGAGGCCGCTCGGTGGGCGGGGGAGGAATATATACTCTCCCCCGCCCACCCCAGGAAGGAAGTGACGCACGGGACCCACCAGGGTCAGAAAGAGCTGGGCTGCCCCGTGTGCCATCTTGTGGCACTACAGTGGCCGCCCTCTTATTTGTGTCCCCGGCGGGGACGTGTCGGTCGGCCTGCAGAACATCCCTACATTTTTTTGATTTCGCAGTACTGCTAAATTGCTTGGAGCGCTGCGCTGCGCCATTTAGTAAATATGCCCCCAAGTGTACTAATGTCTGTTGAAACAACAAAAAAACGATATACATATAGCTGAAATTAAACCACAAAATGACACGTGCACCATGTCTACTCTCAAGTATCCCACCCCAGTGCTAGAAAAAAAAACAAATCAGGCATATGAAATGTCCGTTTGGCCTTTGCTCTTCCACGCCTCTACCCACAAGTCGTATCTATTAAATAAATGCCAGTGTGTCGCGCGCCAGGCAGGCCAGTGATCAGTCATCCTGATGAAAAATCGATGGCGTCATCACCGAGCGCCAGGAGTAGAATGATCTCTCTATTATGGGTCCGAGGGTTCACGTCCATCCGTGAACTTTTCTATTGTTACTGGATTAATTTCGCCGCGGCCAAAAATTAAAGACTCGTTCCTGGCTCGCGCTTTTTTAACGTAATATATTTGTAGCTAATGTCAAATAATGTCTAGCTTTACAAATGATATATTTTAAAAGCAGCGACGCTGAGTGAGGGAGGGAAGACCTGCGGGTCAGCGCGCCAGGCCGCTCGGCTCTATTTCGACCAGAGTTAACAGAGTTTTTGTTTGTTCAAACATTTTATCACGTTTGTCATTACAGTGGCAAAAGAAAATACATTACACTCCCGAAGGAGAAATAATATATTTCACACGGGAAATTAACATCGAAGGTGATATAGTATTCGTAATGCAAAATATCACGAGCGTAATAGATTACATTCTGGTTATGGAATGCGGGTGAGAGATTGAAACAAGGGCAACACTTATTGTAAACATCCCTAGGTGGACTAAAGACAAGACTGGCACCCGTGTTGGCGAGTCATCTGATAACCACAAAAGAAGTGCACAGATCCAGGCAGTACAAACATCCCAGCGCGAAGAAAAGTACCAGCGAAAGTGGAGAATGGATGGAAGTAAAGTGAGAGAGAAAAGAAGAAGGGGGCTATGTTCTACTTTGTTGGTAGGACCACCAGCACTGATGTGAAGGGAAGCACGTGAAAGACTTGCTTTAAACATGGCTGTAAGCTATGGAAATGGGATGTATGTCAGAACAACGCGATCTTTGACATCGCGGTACTTAACAACGCGTTATTACAACGCAAGTCGTTACGACTTGCGTTGGAGGGCGCGGATTGAGGAATATTATAATTTTATATTCCAACACCATTCCACGTAACAGTAGGGAAGGTGTTGGAATATAAAATTACAATATTCCTTACAAACAGCGCCATCCAGCGCAAGTCGTAGTAACGACTTGCGTTGTAATGGCAGCGTGGTAAAGGTCGTGTGGTGTAAAGACAGCGTTGTAAACTACGTTTACCATGGAAATGGCACCATGAAATGCAGTTCCTCTACGCAGGGGTGTCCAACTCAGGTTCACGCGGGCTGGATCAATGCCAGATTCTTATGATAACCACCGACTATGAAAAATACATTTAGATTCCTTGTTTGCAAATATGTGACATGCTGATATCATGAATTATGCTTTAAATCTGTGCACCATCGAGGAAGACACGGCCCCAACTCAAAGAAAATATGTAAGTCTTTTAAACAGACAGGGTGCAGCACTGTCTTTGCTCAAATAACATTTTCCCTGTAAAGCTTTTCTGTAAGGCTGAAAAAGGCAATTCTAAGGCTTTCCTAATAATCTGGTGATGCAGTGGTGGCAGCAGGGGAGACCAGCATGGATCAGGGGTAGGGGGTTAGGGGCAGGGTTGGATTGGGATTGAAATTGCAGTGCCAAAGCTTTTGTGGGTTGGATTTTTAAAGGCAGGCCTTCTCTGGAAACTCCATCTGCCTACATTGCGGGTCGGGACTCATACATGCCGTTTAGTCTTTCCCTCTCCTGCCCAGAGGGCTCATTCAGATCAAGAAAGGACAGGCCCAAGTCATCCAGCAGGCATCTGGACTGGATATGGAGAGTGTGGTACTTAAAACCACTCACCAGAGCACATGTCCTCCAATCCAGCTGCCACAATTCTCCAGAAGATTCTTGCACAAAGCCTGGCCAATCTACACCTCCATGCATGGAGATTGAACTGTGACACTTGATGGCTATCGATATTCCTCCCAAAGTGGTGGGTGTCATTCTGGAGGCCAGGTGCCGTCCACCAAACCTGTTCATGCAGGAGGCGGTACGAAGATTGTTGTCAGGTGTTACTCCTGAGATATTCATTCCATGAATGCAGTTATTGGATGTTCTCCTGTTCATTTTATCCTAAGTCCAGCAAGGCCTTGCTTTGGCAAGAGTTATAGGCTGCGTTTCGGCCCCTCAACATTTTTACATTTACCTGATCAGCAATCCCTCTTCAAGTCTCCAGTTGTGATGCATTTGATGAAGGGACTGATCCACATGTGTCCACCAACGTCTTTCGTGATGCTGCAGTGTGACCTTAATTTGGTTAACAACTATTTCGTGAGTACTCCCTTTGAACAGAACATCTGCCGGGCGAGTACGTGAGCTGCAGGCATTGATACCACCACATACATCATTTTTTCAAGATAAATTACTCTTCCTGGCAAAAGCGAGATTCATGCTCAAGGTAGTCATGCTCTCCACATAGGGCATTCCATCACCATGCCAACTCCATGTGTTCTACCCCTCCCAGAAGGAAGAATGGCTCCACCGCCTTGACCCTACAAGGGCACTCAGCTTCTACGTTGATCGGACTAAGGGGTTTCTAACAGGATGACCAACTTTTTGAAAGCAATACAAACGAGAACCACCTCTAGATGGATTGACTTATGCATTAAGATCTGCTGTGAGTTAGTAAAAAAGCAGTCCCCAGAACGTTTGATCGCTCATTCAATCAATCAATCAATCATAGTATTTGTATAGCGCGCTACTCACCAAGAGGGGTCTCAAGGCGCTTGGGGGGGCGGTCTGCTACTGCTCGAAGAGCCAGGTCTTGAGTTGCTTCCTGAAGGAAAGGTGGTCCTCGGTCAGTCGGAGGTGGGTGGGGAGGGAGTTCCAAGTCTTGGCTGCCAGGTAGGAGAAGGATCTTCCTCCGGTGGTTGCTCTGCGGATGCGTGGGACGGCGGCGAGGGCGAGGCTGGTGGAGCGTAGCTGGCGGGTGGGAGTGTAGAAGGTTAGGCGGTTGTTGAGGTACCTGGGGCCCAGGTCGTGGAGAGCCTTGTGCGGGTGGGTGAGGAGTCTGAACGTGATCCTCTTGCTGACGGGAAGCCAGTGCAGGTCTCTCAGGTGTCCGAGATGTGGCTGTGTCGGGGGATGTCCAGGATGAGTCGTGCGGAGGCATTCTGGATTAGTTGGAGCCTTTTCTGAAGTTTGGCTGTGGTTCCGGCGTAGAGGGTGTTCCCGTAGTCCAGACGGCTGGTGACGAGTGCCTGGGTGACCGTCTTCCTGGTTTCGGTGGGGATCCAACGGAAGATCTTTCGAAGCATGCACAGGGTGTTGAAACATGACGACGAGACGGCGTTGACTTGTCTGGTCATCGAGAGGGAGGAGTCCAAGATGAAGCCCAGGTTGCGTGCGTGGTCCGTTGGCTTGGGAGCGGTGCCCAGAGCAGGGGGCCACCAGGAGTCGTCCCAGGCAGAGGGTGATGATCCCAGGATGAGGACTTCCGTCTTGTCTGAGTTCAGTTTCAGGCGGCTGATCTTCATCCATTTGGTGACGTCTTTCATCCCTTCGTGTAGGTTGGTTCTGGCGGTGGCTGGGTCGTTAGTGAGGGAGAGGATCAGCTGGGGCGGTAGTTCTTCAGGTCGGTGGGGTCCGCCGTTGGTTTCTTCAGGAGGGCGCTGAGTTCCGCGTGTTTCCAGCTCTCCGGGAAGGTGGCGGTGTTGAAGGAGGTGTTGATGATGTTCCGGAGTTGAGGTGCGATGATGGAGTCAGCTTTGTTAAAGACGTGGTGGGGGCAGGGGTCGGTTGGCAATCCGGAGTGGATGTGTTCATCACGCGGGTGGTGTCCTCGGTGCTGACCGGAGTCCAGGCGAGGAGGGTGGTGGTGGGGGGCGTTGGTTCAGTGGTTGGGTGCGTAGTCTGTGCGTTGAAGCTGTTGTGAATGTTGATGATCTTGCTGTGGAAGAACGAGGCGAGGGAGTCGCAGAGGTCTTGCAAGGGGGTGATGTCGTTGTTTCCGGCGTTGGGGTTGGAGAGCTCTTTGACGATGTTGAAGAGTTCCTTGCTGTTGTGGGCGTTGTTGTCCAGTCGGTCCTTGAATGCTGTCTTCTTGGTGGTGCGGATCAGCTGGTGGTGTTTGCGGGTGGCGTGCTTGAGGGCAGTCATGTTGTCTGTGGTCTGGTTGTTGCTCCAGGCTTTCTCGAGGGTGCGGCAGTTCTTCTTGGAGTTCTTGAGTTCCTCGGTGAACCAGAAGGCTTTCTTGCTGCCGGGTCTGCTGGGGGGGGGGTCTTCAGTGGAGCGAGATAGTCTGCGCAGATGGTGATCCACTGTGTGAGGTTGCGGGCTGCTTCGTTGGGATCCGTTGTGCTGGCGGGGGGGTTCTGGCTGAGGCAGGTGGTGAGCTGGCCGTTGGTGATCTTGTTCCAGTTCCTGCGCAGAGCTTGTTGCGGGTGGTGGTGGGTAGTGGTTCTTCTGAAGCTGAAGTGGATGCAGCCGTGGTCAGTCCAGTGGAGTCCGGTGGAGTGGCTGAAGGAGATGTGTTTGCTGGAGGAGAAGACGGGATCAAGCGTGTGGCCGGCGTAGTGGGTGGGGCTGTTCACCAGTTGCTTGAGTCCGAGGTTGTTGAGGTTGTCCAGCAGGGTGGTGGTGTTGGTGTCGTTGTTGTTCTCCAAGTGGAATTTGAAGTCCCCTAGGAGGATGTAGTCAGCGGAGGGGAGGGCGTGGAGGCTGATGAAGTCTGCGATGTCTTCGCTGAATCGTGTGCGTGGTCCCGGGGGTCTGTAGATGAGGGTTCCTCTGAGGTTCGTCTTGGGGTCGGTGTGTATCTGGAAGTGGAGGTGTTCAGCGGCGGATGATGGTGTCGTCGGAGTTGGTCGTGATGCGGATGGTGTTCTTGTGTACGATGGCGATGCCTCCTCCGATCTGGTTGACGCGGTCCCTCCTGATGATCTTGTATCCGTCTGGGATGGCGATGGCGATGTCGGGGGCCGAGGAGGCGTTCATCCAGGTTTCCGTGAGGAATGCGACGTCTGGTGATGTTGTGTCGAGGAGGTTCCAGAGTTCCACGGCGTGTCTGTGGGCGGAGCGGGTGTTGAGCAGGATGCACTTGAGGTGGGTCTTGCTGGTGCTCGGCTTGGCGGGGGCGGTGTAGGTTCGGAGGCAGGTGAAGCGGCAGGCTTTGCAGGTGAAGGGTCCGTGGGTGCATTTCGGGGTGGCTCGGTAGCAGGCAGGGTTCCGTCCGGTATTGAGTGCGTTGAGAGTGGCGGCATCGTAGGTCCTTCGGGTGGTCTTGCATCTGCGAGGGCCAGGGGTCCTGGCACTGGGCGCGGTCCAGGCGCAGACGGGCTGCACGTACGCGTGGGCGTCATAAGTAAGGAGCCGGGAGGGAGGAGCAGCTGGGTGGCGGGAGCGGGGCGGCGAATGGGCAGGAGGGGGCGGGGCCGCAGGGAGGCAGTGGCGGGAAAGAGGTCAGAGGGCGGCTCAGCGGCGGCTGGGTCGTCTGGTGGAAAAACGGTGGCAAAAACGTGGCAGAAGCAGCGGAAATACGAGGCAGGAGCAGTGGTGTGTGGGGACGACCTCGCCTGGTTACAGGCTCAGCGGTCGCTCCCTGCACCTCTGTGCGGTCCCCTTAAGTAAGGAGCCGGGAGGGAGGAGCAGCTGGGTGGCGGGAGCGGGGTGGCGAATGGGCAGGAGGGGGGCGGGGCCGCAGGGAGGCAGCTGCGGGAAAGAGGTCAGAGGGCGGCTCAGTGACGGCTGGGTCGTCCGGTGGAAAAACGGCAGCAAAAACGTGGCAGAAGCAACGGAAATAAAAGGCAGGAGCAGTGGTGTGTGGGGGCAACCTCGCCTGGTTACAGGCTCAGCGGTCACTCCAACAGAGCAAAGGCTGGTACCACTGCACTGGCGCAGCATGTGCCATTCATTGACATTTGCCAAGCCGCGAAGTGGGCATCCCCCATATGTTCACAAAGCAATACTCCTTGGATAGCCAGGTCCAACATGACAGGCATTTGACCCTATCTGTGCTGCAAGACTTTCTGGTCTAAGCCATTCCACAGACCCATCACCGGTGGAGGTGTACCACCTTGGTATCTATTCACAAGGTGAGGAATCCTGCGGTTAGAGGTCTCTATCAGAAGAACAAGTTACTTACGTTAGGTAATGGTTTTATTGGTAGAGATTCTAACCACAGATTCTTCACCTAACCACCCTTTTCTGCATTCTGTTGAATGGATTCATATAGTCCAATAATAAGATACCAGATCTGAACACTGCACTGTCTGATCCTGTTAGTTCCGCGTCCGACGGTACGGACATTGATCACAAGGAAACTGACATCAGCACATGGAGGTGATTGAGCCGCACAACAACACCTACAGACGCACAAGTGAATTGCTACAAACATTGCTGGATCCAGTCTGGCACACAGGGAAATATAGTTACAAGGTAAGGAATCTGCCAGTGGCATAACAAAACTTGAGGGGGGCCCCCTGTAAAGTACATGGAGGGGCCCCCCTCTGGACTTAGGAGGTCACAGGCCAGGGTACTGTGCTGAGGGGGCCCCTGGAGCTCGGGCGCCCTCGCACTGCGGGGGCCTTTGTTACGCCACTGGAATCTTTGGTTATCTCTATCAGTAAAGGCGATACTGAAGGCAAGTAACTTGTTCTTGGTAAAACTTTTTTTGCAGGATAATTTCCCCGCAAAAATAAGTTAGGTTGTGGTTTTCTCATTGAAATTTATAAACGTTGTTGCTCAAAGTTTGAGAAGTTTTATAAAACACTTTGTAAAATTTGTCTAGATGATATTACTCAATTTCAAACAAACACCCATCACCATCATTAGATAAATTACAGGTTTTCCTATTATTCACCCAGTATGCCCAGTATTATCATAATTCTCCAGGTTTCCCCAACATAGGAGAATTTTCACCATGATACTCCAGGCGTTGCCAGCCTCTACCAGTTATGGACATTATATGAGATGTGTATTAACCCCATCAAAAAAAAGTAACCTCCTTTTTATTGCATGTGTCTGTCTCCTTGACTTGTCTGATTTTTTCATTATGTCTCAAGTATCCCAATCATAAGGCCAGTGAAGTGGCTATAAACTGCATGCAGATTATCACCAACATTATATTCACATAAACAAACCATATGCTACCTACTTCCATATCATCGCAGGCGCTCCCGTCACATGACAAGTATCATCATATGCCAGGTATCACCGGCCTGTCAAATTATCCTTATTCTACACCAGGTATCTCTATTAGAGGCAACGTATCCCATTCTTTGTCAGCTTACTCCATCATTTAGGAGTTATGCACATCCTCTGGCTAGTACTGTGACTCCATAGTAGGTATTTCCATCATATAGCCGGTATTAACATCCTTTGACAGCAATCATTATCAGATGCTCTGGTATTGACCACACACATATGGGTATACATAAACACACACACGCTAGCCCACAATAAAAAAACAAATACATGATCACACACAAAGCACTATGTTTGACTTTCCTGAATTGGTATAAGGAATCTCAGGATTGGGGTCTTAAAGGCTCTCAAGAGAAACTGATAAATCAAATTAGCATTTTAAGGGACAGAGTGTGAACTTGTGGCCGTACTGCACTGCTTCGATTATAATGTTTTGACTAATTACATCCCTGAAGGAACTCGAGGAGAGAATGGAGTATGTATTAGATGTTCTGAGTTTTCCAGTTCTGGCAGGAGATGCAGGGGATACTCCATAGGTTGTGCCCTGAAAGGGTGCAGCGCCTACCAAAGGACCAGCTAATGGTGCACAACTAGGGTTTGCAAAAGTGTACTCAGCAAGCAGCAGCGTAACTGACGATAGTATGACAAGGAGGTGAGAGGCGGACACAACTTCTTTACTTTTGCCACCTTTAATGCAGTTTTGATAATTGTTGGATTGTTGGAGTCAGGCATGCAGTCTGACAAATACAAGGAATAATCTAAGACCAATGTCTAGATGAAGGGCTGAAAGACTGTACGTGGACTCATACCTGACAGAAGAGCATCTTCTTCAAGTGTGAGGACACAAATGATCCCAACAACCATTCCCATGTTCAGCCTGATATCTTTCTGCTTTTATAACAATAGTCTGGCCCCTGAAGAAGGGGTTGTGTCAACATCCTTGTCCTATGGCTCCATCTTATCTGTTGAACATCACACATCAATTCCCCAAAATGCGAGAGCCCACAGAAGTCCAATGAGGAATTGCAAATTGTTTTTGAATGTTATAATCCTAATTAGAACATTGGAATGCTGAGCGCTCCATTGAAGACAATGGGTGTTCCGGGCTTCTAATGGCCAGTAGAAGCCCAAAGCATCAACATTCCAATGTTTCCCTTTCACAGCTGTTGCTGTGAACAAAGGCCTCATGGAGTCAAGGGGATTTCAACCCCCTCGGGCACTGTGAGGCCGCTGTTTTACTAATTAAAACACTCTACCATCAATGGGGCAGAATGTTTTAATAGCCTTATAGCCCGCTGTGGCGGGCAATACCGGCGATTAAAGGCCCACTCCCTTGTTACAGACCCAAGCATTTACTATGTGATTTTATGCAGAGAGAGGCCAAGGGCTGGAGAGTAACGTAAGCAAACTGGATCATTTGAAAGATTTGATCATCATTCAGTAATTGTAAATCCTGCCAAAACAATTCAAGAAGTGTTAGGAGCTGCTTTCATTCAAGAGTTTGTAGGAAGAACTGAGAGCTATATAAATTGAATGGTAAACCAAACATATGTAGACATTGGTTTCTGAAGCAAATCACTGTATAGTCGTTCAAGAATGTAAAGAAGAATCCACTGATTTCTGTGTGCAATATTTATGTCAGATCATTTCGTCTGGGAAGAGACACCTGTCTGCTGATTGCATCAAGGCTGTGCTTTCGCGTCTGTCCTTGCTCTGGGTTTATCTCTGGTTCACTCTGGGTGGGTGTTGCTGACGAACGGTCTAGCGCTCCGGCTGAGTGGAGGGACGCCTATTTAAGGCGACCTGCCCTGTGGACTGCCCTGAGAAGGTACTCGCGCTTTGCATCGCGCTATGTGCCTAAATACCGCGCTATCATTTTTAAAGCTACCCTTATAACTATTTGTGTTCTTCTTAGTTGTACTCTGCCCTGATTTTAATAGGATTTATTGTAACCCCCCCACTTGCACTCTATTCGGCTCCTTCACCGCTGTTTTGGCGGGTCCGGTTTCTGGGGTGGGATTGGCTTTGGGCGCCATCTTGGAGTGGTGTTCACTTTGGGCGCCATCTTGGAGTGGTGTTCACTTTGGGCGCCATCTTGGAGTGGTGTTCACTTTGGGCGCCATTTTGGAGTGGTGTTCACTCTGGGTGGGTGTTGCTGACGAGCGGTCTAGCGCTTCGGCTGAGTGGAGGGACGCCTATTTAAAGCTCCCTCCAACGCGCAGCGGTTACGCGCAGTGGGCGTGCCTGAGTCGTGCCAGAGTCCTGCCCGTCTGCGCCCGTCCGCGCTAAGGAGGCGCGGCCCGTGGCAGGACTCTGGACCTGGCCATCATGACTTTACCTTTGAGAACTTATAGTAGGACCGATCTACTGGCCCTTCGGGACCGATGTACACATTGCGAGTTTTCGCCTGTAGTCCCGCTTTGTGGCCCATATCATTGTAGGTGTGGTGCTTGGTCATTGGAACCCCCCTCTCTTATACGCTCCTTGGGGCCTGTTATAAAGAGGGTAGGACAACGGGATCTGAGTATCTGGAGCTTAAACGTCAGATCTGTGGTAAAGCACCATCAGGAGGTTTACGACCTTCTCATTGATGGCTCGCCGGATGTGCTTTTTCTAACTGAAACGTGGCTCCAGGACTCTGACTCCTCGATAATTAACCTAGCCTTTCCCCCAGAGAATGCTATTTTTACTTTAAATCGGACGACTAGAGGTGGAGGCATTGCGATGGCCACCAAACGGTGTTATCCCTGCGAGTGGAAAGCCGCTGAACTTTTGGGGTGTGAGGGTGCCCTATTTAAAATAGCGTTTAGTCACCAGTTTACCTTCTCCGGTTTATTAATTTACCGGCCTCCGGGCTGTGACTCTGTTTTTAGGGCTGCTCTTCCTGAGTACATTAGTACAGAGGCACTAGGATGCGCAAATTTAAATTTTTGTGGGAGATCTTAATCTCCATTTGGACTGCCCTTCTTTACCCTCTATTAGGAGCTTTCTGGCGGATCTTGAGGCTCTACAGCTCTCGCAGATGATTACTTTCCCCACACATAGAGGTGGTCATACTCTTGACCCATTCTTCACAAATCTAGAAGGATTCAGAGTTCTTGGTTCCTCCCAGTTGGTCTGGACAGACCACATGCTGGTGAAAACGGCATGCTCTTTGTCTGACTCTCCTTTTCTATCTCAGGACAGACTTGTTCTTAAACGACACTGGAACAAATTAAGACTGGAGGATTTTTACCATCTGCTCGAGGAGGTTCCTTTAGGTCCGCTCACCGAGGTTGATTGTGGATACGACTCCTTCTGTGAGTGGATATCTGGTGCCCTCGATTCTCTGATTCCTATGTGTTGGTCCAAGTGTCATCGGAAGGAGCCGAGTCCTTGGTATGACACTTCCTTGGCATCTCTTAACCCCTTCAGTGCTAATGACAAGGGTAACTCGTCATGGAGTTTCCATTGATTTCAATGGAAAGTCAATGGAAGTGCATCATGTGCCTTAGCAGCCAAGTGGTTAAGAGGGCCTGTAGACAGGCCGAAAGATTATGGAGGAAGTCGTACGACCCAGATCTGAAGATATGTTATCTGGCCAAGGTCAAGATCTACCACAGGGCAGTGTGTCAAACTCGCGCTTCCTTTTATGCTCAACAGTTTCAGAATTCTGCCAATCCATCGAAACTTATTTTCAAAGTATTAAAGGACCTGATGGCGAAGAGAGCAACTGCAGTGGAAATATGCTCGGACTCACATTGTGAGGGTTTGGCCTCTTTCTTCCATGAAAAAGTGCAAGCCATCTATCGCACTTTTCCAACGGGTTCCCTGATGTTAGAGCAGGTTGGTCGTACCTTAGGTGAGGGGGAATCTCTTTCTATCTTACCCCCCTTATCTCTGGAGGTGTTTGACTCTCTCAGCGCCAAAATCAAGTCTGGATCTCCGGCAGACCCACTGAAACCGGCCCAACTCAAGACCCTGGCGCCGGTTTGCCGTACCCCGGTGCTGTCCTTGATCAACCTGTCCCTCTCTACTGGAGTGGTTCCCGTCAGATGGAAGCAGGCAGTAGTCACGCCAATTCTGAAGAAGGCGACCCTTGACCCCCTTAAACCTGAAAGCTACCGCCCTATCTCCCTTCTCCCTTGGGCCACGAAAATAGCGGAGGCCCATGTGAATGCCACTCTTACAGACCATCTTGGTAGGCTTAACATTCTCGACCCTACCCAGAACGGGTTCCGTGCGGGTCACAGCACGGAGACGGCCCTTCTCTCGATGGTCGAGCATCTGCGTTCCGTGCTGCATTCCGGTCGGACGGCGGCACTATTGTTATTAGATCTCAGTGCCACCTTCGACACGGGCTCGCACGGGATTCTGATTCGGCGTCTTGAGGAGGTGGGCGTTTCTGGCTCCGCCTTGCACTGGTTTCGATCCTTCCTTACGGATAGGTCATTCCAGGTGGCGATCCCGCCCGGTAAGTCGTCATCCTACCCGTTAGACCAGGGAGTCCCACAGGGGTCATCACTGAGTCCCACCCTTTTCAATCTGTATGTGAGACCGTTGGCTGCGGTCGTCAAGCGGTGGGGCCTGACCATGGTCTCTTACGCAGATGACATGCAGCTGGCGGTCACACTGAGTGGGGACTCAGACCTGGAGGCTCCCAGGTTCTGTGATGGTCTGCGGGAAGTGGCTAACTGGATGAATTCCAACTGTCTCCAGTTAAACACCAAGAAGACGGAGATTATGGTGGTTGGTAAACAGGTGGCTTTGTGGGGTGACAAATGGTGGCCTTCGGAGTTGGGTGTGACTCCCCTCCCAGCGGCAGAGATAAAAAACCTGGGGGTGTGGCTTGATCCTTCTCTGAGTTTCATCTGTCATACCAAGAAGGTGGCGGCTTCTTGCTATGGCATCATCAGAGGACTTCGACCCATCCTCAAATTCTTTGATGCACCCACAAGACAGCTGGTGGTCCAAGCATCAGTGCTGTCCAGGCTGGACTATGCCAGCTCCCTATTGGCGGGGGTTAACCAGTCAGAATTTCTGCGGCTCCCGTGGGTTCAAAACGCTGCGGCCCGACTGGTGACAGGTCTGCCTAGGCGGTGCTCGGTGTCCAATGCCCTGCGCTCTCTCCACTGGCTCCCTGTGCAGCAGAGGATTAGATTCAAGGTTCTCTGCCTTGCATTTAAAATCCTCAAGGGTACTTCCCCACAAATCTTGGAGAAACTGCTGATCCCCTATGTCCCCTCTCGCACTCTTAGATCGCTAGGCCAGAACTTAGCAGTGGTCCCGCGTTTTAAGTTGAGCAGAATTGGTGGCCGCTCCTTTCGAGTCCTGGCAGCGAGCTGGTGGAATTCTCTCCCTCCACAAATCCGGGCCTTCGATGAGCTCCTTCAGTTTAGACGGGCTATCAAGACCTTTTTATTTGTTTAGCTCATCTGTTGTGTCTCTTCTCCTTTCTGCCCGCTTTTAATGCTGTGTTGTGTTTACCTTCTCAAAGCGCCAGGACGCCCCTTTGCTGGGGCAGCTGTGCGCGGTACAAATAAAAATAACATAACATAACATAACATCTCATTATGCCAAAACCTTCACTTTCTTCTGCCTGGAAGGAGGGTCTTCGCTTGTGTCGGGTGGTACAGGATCTTGGTGAGAAAAAGAAAATTATTGCTTGGTATTTCTTTGCTTTTTATGCTGTGGACAAGGGACTGCTTCCGCAGTTGTACCCTATTTCAACAGCTGCCCACCCTGCTGGGTCTCCCATCAACGTCTCGGCACTATTGTTAACGACTAAAATCCACCGTACTGTTCCATGTTGAGATTGTCAAAATATGAAATATTCTCACTATCAGCTTCTCACATCACTTTGGCCGATGTCCCATGTTGGACCCATCTTCGCTGTTCTCCACACCTTCGAACTAGTCGATTGGACCGCCAATGCATGCCTGATCAAATCCCGATTTTACTGTCACACCCTTCCCAAATTGTGATCTTGTGAATTATGTTGATGGTTCTTGCCTCAGAAGTGGTGAAGGCACATTAGTTGCTGGCTATTATATTTGCACTTCACATTAAATCTTTGAGGGTCGGTGTTTACTGCAGGTATTTTCCACACAAGTAGCAAATTTGATTGCCCTTCTATGTGCTTGCATATTAGCTGCCCAGTAAACTGTAACCATTTTTACTGACTCAGAGTACGTGTTTGATTTTTTTTTTGTTTTTTTATAGCGCGAATTTGACCCAACGGTATCAGAGCGCTTTACATGAGCACCAGTTGTGTTACAGACGGACACATTCATTTTGTTAGGTACGAGGAGATTAACTTACTTACCCAGCATCACAGAATGCTGAGCATCCCTGCGGACAACACTTAAACCTGGATTCCCAACTTCGAGGGCGACCGCTCTAGCCATCAGGTTACATCCTCTTCCCAAATTTCACCCACGATTTTGGGATCCTGCGGGTACAACAAGGTTTTCTCACTTGTGCAGGTTACCCAATCGAAAATTGGTCATGTCAAAGGTTTGCCTAGTTTGCCTAAAGCTTTCCATCTTCCCATGACAGTAGCTGTTGCTAATCCCACCAGTCAAGTCAAGTCAAATGATCTTTATTCGGATAAGAATATCCATAAAAGCACAGTTCATCGCCACCAAACAGATGATACAATAAAATATTTTAAAACGAGTAAATACACATTATCATCATCCGACATGCATAAAAGTACATTGTATAAAATCAAAGGAGGAAGACGGGGTGGTTGGGCCTATCAAAGCTAGCAGCATATTAACATAATGCAGATTATGAATTTTGAACCAATGTGCAAAAACAGTAGTTATAGCAATAGTGCAAATAATATGTGTTAAACGAAAATGAAATATGCCTAGTCAAGCAGCATTAATGCCATAGTGCAAGGCATATGGTTTGGACCGGAGTGCAAATCAGCAATAAATAAAGTGCAATACTGTGCAAAGGGTCAAGCAATAATAGCAGCAAATATAGATGTAATTCAGTTTAGCACCATAAACAGTTTTTCAATTAATAATGACTTCCAACAAACTAATTTAGCTTCCGAGAAATGCTAAACTGTTAAAAGATACATAAAATACATTCCACGAGGAGATGTTACAAAATTATTTCGACACCTTAAGATTCATTCATGGAGGCACGTGAGCGTACCACAGCCTGTAAAAACATGCTTACCCGGAAGATCATATCATCACTTCCTAGCTGTAAAATTTCATGATATGCTAGTTTAAAATCAGAAGCAGCCCGTTCCTTAAAGTAGGAGATTAGATACTGTTTGGTGTCCCTAATATAAAATGTACAAAAGAATAGGAAATGTAGCAATGTTTGTTTACTGCCGATGCCTCATGGGCAGTAAAACTTTTCAAGATTGCTGTTAAATCCTATCGGGAAGCAGAGCGAATATTTTATACTACCATCCCTAAGGCGAAAAAGTAGGCTCCTATTCCATCTCCCTATGTTTTTCGGAAGATAATTCTGGGGCATGTGATGTTGTGTGCTTGATACCTCCAAGAGGGGCATATATCTTATGATTGATGATTTATGGTGTTCTGTATTTCCTCTTTCTTTACGATACAAATCATACAGAGCCCCCCTTAGTGATTTTATACTTATGCCCCCCGTTGTAGATGGGCAAGTAAAAAGATGCTCCTGATTCACGCTGGCTAGGCTGTTTTTAACTGCGCCAAGCCAAGGTATACTGGCACCCCTATCACACTTGAGACAATCTGTGATTATCTCGCGAGTTAAGGACGCAGCAGGGTTCTGCCATATTTTTAACCAAAATATGGCAGGACGGGACCTGATAAAATCCTCCACGTAGTGTAGGTTCAGTTCTTTATGGCATATAAAGTTAGGGGATGAGATTTAAGCCCCAAGGATTTTCCTACAAAATCTATTCTCTTCAAGTTGTATCCCGCCACAATTCACGTGTCCCCAGACTTCGGCGCCATAGGTGGCCGTTGGTATGCATTGCGATTTATATATCTTAAGCAAGGGTATAACCACCTCACGTTTGGGCTGCCGAAGACTGATAATTGAATTAACCGATCTGGCAAGTTTACTTTTACCATGAGCTACATGGGCTTGCCAGGAGCCCGAGTCTGAAAAGACTAGTCCCAGAAAGGGGAAAGTGCTTGTGCATGTTAAAGATTCGCTGCCAGATGTTATGAGATTGATATGATGTTTTTTCGGCCCGCATGACATTATGTAAGATTTTTTAAAATTGGTACAAAGGTCCAAATCAGCCATAAAAGACACAACCCCCGTAATTAAAGTGCGAAGTGCATTCGGGGTACGGCCCATTATGACCTCATCGTCTGCGTATAAAAGTGCAGGGAATAGTTTGCCATTAATTTTAGGTACATCGCAAGTCAGTCTGGACAGGGAATTATTTAATTCATTTATATACAGGATAAAAAGTAGAGGGGCTAAGACACAACCTTGTCTGACCCCTCTACCAATAACGATGTCCCCAGAGACATCCCCTTCATTACTAATCCTCACCCGTGCCTTCAACTCCCTGTGCAAATATGCCAAAAAATGAACCAAGGCCTCATCCAAACCATAACTTAAAAGAATCCCCCACAAACGTGATCTGTTAACACAATCAAAGGCTGAGGGTAAGTCCCTGAAACCTTAATAAAGTGGAACTTTTTGTGCAATAGTGTATTTATCCAGAATAAGCTTTAGATTCAAGCACTGTTCGACGGTTCCAACATTGCTTCTAAAACCCAGTTGACAGCAATTCAAAATTTGGTTGTCTTCAGCCCAATTCCTGATCTTATTAAAAACTACCCTGCCCAAAATATTCAAAGTATTGTCATTCAAAGAAATTGGGCGATAACAACTGGGGTTGGACCTGTCACCTTTTTTGAAGATGGGCACGATGATGCTGGTCGACCAAGTGCTTGGAATGGCCGTGGTGGTTAAGTTATTAAAAATATTGCACAAAAGAGGGCCCCAAAAATCTGGTTCGTGTTTTATAAGATCAATTGGTAGGCCATCCGAACCTGGGGCTTTGTTCCCTATACTTTGTTGTATGGCGTCCTGAACTTCAGATATAGATATTGGAACCTTTGAGATTGGGGGGCATGTATAGTTATTAGACGTCGTCATAGGGGCTGTATAAATTCTAGCAAAATGCTCCTCCCATGACTCACTAGATATGTTGCAACTTATGGGAGTGATATTCGATCCCATCGACCTCATAGCTTTTACTTCCTTCCAAAATCCGGTTATATCTTTAAGTGAGGCGGCACTAGCAAGGTTCACCCAGCGTTCCTTCAATAGCTCATCAGAGGGAAATCTTATAACTTTCTTATAACGTGCTCTCAATGCCCTCACCAAGGTTGTATCCCTGGGTTTATCCGCTAGTGCTTCACGCAATTCTCTGTTCGCCCGAGAACATGTGCCATCAAACCATCTGGGATTCTTGTTTAAATTTGTGACCGGTCTAGAGATTGCATGTTTAATACCGGCACATAACCCAGTGAAGGCCACAACAATCACTGCACCCATGGAACTGCTTGAATGACACATCTCCACCAATGAGGGGTGTGATTTTATTATACGTGCGAGTAGTGCTTTATTGTCTATGCCCTTCCAAATGACTCTAAGCCGGTCGGTGGATACCACCAGATGTTTGGCCCCTATTTCCTTTTGTGTTATATGTTTACTAGGGAGTCTAATAGTTAATAAGATCGGGTTATGATCTCCGTGAATGGTACACAAAACCTTTGCCTTAACTAAATGATTTACCAGTGTGGATGATGTAAAAACATAGTCTATGGTGGATGAGCAACCACGTCCTCTGTAAGTAGGCAAAGGTCCTCTTTCGGAATCAACGCCAACCTTTTCCATTACATTAATCAAACTGCGGGGGGATAAGTAGTTAAGAAGCTCTTTCCCTCTTTTGCATAGGTCGACTCTGGCCGGTACAGTATGAATATTGTAGGTGCCACTATACAAATGTGCATTGAAGTCCCCACCTAGGCAGATTCCATCCAGTTTGCCATGCCTCTGCCCATCCTCTAGTTTATCAATAAAATCAAACAAGTAGCTAAAATTCCTATTTGGTAGTGATACAAAATCATTATTATAAAAATGTATAAAACATATTGTAATTCCCTGTGAGTATATCATGGCTTGAAAATTCTCATTATTTGTCTCATAGGGTTTTATGTTGCTCCCTGCTGTGGTCTTTATCCATGTTGATAACCCCCTGCATGGTCGACCCATTTTGGGGCTGGGGACGATATTTTTATAGCATACAAATCCCTCAAGGAACAATTCATTTGTGCACCATGTCTCCTGGAACATTAAGATGTCATAATTACTAACCAAGTTGACCCATTCCACAGAATGCAGTTTAGATCTGAGTCCTGCTATGCTCCAGCTAAGTATTTTTAAAGTAGGGGATGGGGGTTTGGATTCACTGGCGTCCAAACTGATCATTGAGGGTTCAACCTGCCCTACTGCAGCAGTCGGTAATCGATTCACTAGTCAGTCCTGGTTCTCTAGGCTAGACAGGACAGTGAACCGGTTTTGTATGGTACATGTGGGAGTAGTAAAATTACGGGCTCCCCGGGCAGGTTTATAGAAAAAGCCCAGGGATAAAGAGTGTATAAGGGTTGAAGCAATGATATGACTCATGGGTGCTTGCAGTATCAAATTCACCATGAGGGGGTATCTAAAGTTCACAACTATACAGTCACCGGTAATGTTCTTATCTGTAGATCCCACCCATCCTACACGTTGCACCATTAGAATCTCATTGGCGTGCGCCATCCCTAGTCCCTTATACTTTGATAGCCAATCAATGCTCTTGTTTTTAAGTTGTTCCCAGGACTCAGTTTGATTTTTCATCAAGGGAGGTACGCCAGCTAAGATTACGACGTAGGGACAAGCCTCAGGTGGTAAGTGAAGAACTTCTTTGGATGGACATCTAGCTTGTATTTCAGGGGTAGGAGTATTGTTCTGAACAGTAGGTGTATTCTTGGAAACAGAGGCTATCATCACAGGGGTGGCTGATGCAGAAGTGCCGGGGATACTGTTACTACTGGTCCTATTATCGAGTGCTGCATTTGATTGTGGAAACAATCTAGATATACACTTGGAAAATAAACAGATCTTAGAATAACCACACTTGTCACATACGTTGTTAGTATTTGGTGGCGTAATATCACCACTCTCCTTAGACAACCCCTGAGTAACTATCTCCATACATTTTGGGTTCACATCTCCCCTTGTTTTATCAATAGTGGCGACCCCCTTTTTATTTACATCCTGGTTTTTAACCAGGTTTTCTAATGTGTCCAGACGTTTAAAAACAGCATTAAATTGTTTATCAACTAACTCTTTTAAACGATCATAAACAGAGTCCACAATAGTACTGACTAGGGTATCGCTCAACCTTCCAGTTAAACTGTTTGCTGCTGTATGTTCAGTTTAGGTATGGGTCGAAGTCGGTGCAGTTTCTGATATAGTTAGGTCTACAGTACTATCGTTTGTCTGCTCAGTGGGACCAACAGGACTGGTCGAACACCAGTAGAACCTTTTCTCCACATACTCAAAGGTGTAGGTTGGGTTTTTTGGCAGGGTGGCTGTTTCCTCTTACTGCTTGTCATTTTTGACGGTCCTCTCTTCCTTTTCTCCCCCACCGCTTTAGTGACCAAGGCCGGGTTACCCGTATTAGCAATAGGTTGAGGCCCCAAATGTGAATTTGAAAGTGATAGAGATCGTGGGTCACCCAACCAATAATTTCACCATATATTTTTCGGGCCCATATATTTCAGTTTAACCTACACCTTAATCAGATGACCTCACGATTCTAATACCAGTAACCCTGATTCCTTCCTATTGTATTCTAGTGTACCCGACTTACCATCCACCGTTACGGGTACCTATGACCACGATAGATCAGGGAGCTAGCTGTGAAAGAAAGGCAGGCAAAAATACAAATACCAAATTCTTATATCTTACTTTGTATTCATTGAAATGACCACGGACAACTGGGAAGTTTTAAAAGTTTATCTTAAATTTCAGACTCTGAGATCATACAATTTATAGCAATAAGGCAATCTATAATCAGAATAACGAAGAGCACATAACCATATAGGAAGAATATACAGGCAACCATCTAAGAATCTATAATGAGGGAAACAGGTATTAACGGAAATGAAGTTCAAGAGTGTATACTTAATGCTAGGAATTATTATGCACGTATTAGAATTTTACCATTGGGACATATTTCATGAGTAGGACTTTAGGGAAACCTATATATCTATAGGAAGGGTAGAAAAGTGGAACACGCTATAGTTCTAGTACCATTACTACTTCAATTCAGTATTTAGGAGAAAATTGTAAAACACATCTATAGTTCATAGACAGCTGAAATGAATGTACTCTAAAAGGTAGGGAAACATAGGAACATGCTATGGAAATAAATGCATATACTTTTCATTTAGAAGATTTGCGGAAAGCATGGAAAATTACGTATGCCAAAGGTATGTCTTTATTAAAGCAAAGACAGAAAAAATAGGAAGTACAGCATAGAGTTTTCGCACTTATAATTACCTAGACTGGTGTGAAAACCAACCCTGGCCACGGGTCAGTTAAGGACAGGATAAACCCCAAGGAAGGACAGTCATCAATGGACAGCAGGTGCAGAATGGACACCCCAGGACAGAACAGGAAAACCAGATTAGGATCAGGACAGGACCACCAGGACACGACCAGCACCCGCAGTTCAGAAGCAACGCCTGCGCTCCACCCTCTCTGCAGCTATCAGTCAGAACCACGATTGGGTTAGCGAACTCCCCAGCAAAGTGCTCCGCCAGCACTTAAGGTTTAGTAAAACCTTTAGAGTCTATGGTCAATTTCGAACAGAGTGCTCCGCAGCACCTCTGTATCAGTCACCTATTGAGTGCGTTGGGTCAGTGACAGGTCAGCTATTCAGACAAGTCGGACAATTTCTCTAGCTGAACCTGGGCTAGATATACTGTTTTCGGGTCAGTGTACCACCCCCCAAATGTTGCAAAGTGTCAGAATCCCCAATTTCGATTGGTCCAGAAGTAGGATAGGTTAACACACCAATCGGAACAGACTTCTGCAAGTCTCACTTTACATATCTTGGTACCGCCTAGCAAGTTTAGGTTCCCATGCGATAATTTGCAGAAGACAATGAAAGAATAACATATGTATCGATTGAGGGACAGTCTAGCTCCATCCCGCTGGGTCGCAGGTCGCGTTCACAGGAGCATCTTGACTGTGTCTGCCAGCTGGCTGAGTTCCACTGTTCAAGGCTAACTTCTCCCTGGCTGCGTGACATGCGCAGAAGGGACCTTCAAAATGGTTCTCGTCTCATTCAGACCCCCCAGTTATCGTGGTACATGAAAAGTAAGCGGAAACAAATTAAAACATAGAAATAAATGAATGTACTACATATCATGAGTGGGTACTTTATATTTCTTACTATAAAAATATACTATGCGATTATAGATTAGTGCAAATACACAATAACACAAGAGCATCTGCGCAAGCTTCACCACGTTAATACATTAGCAGCCATCTTGTGGCTATTACGCATGCGCACCTTTTCCCACCAGATTTCCAACTACGTCACGTCACGTGAGTGTGACTAACACATGCGCAGAAGCAAATTTCAAAGCAGCGGCCATTTTAAGGACGAGAGTTAATTGTTTTAGTAAAACACATAGGCAAGCGTCTCTAAGACACACGCACATCCAAAAATAAATGAAATTAGTAAGACGAACAAATTTGATTACCGGGTTATAACAGATTCGAGGTTCATGACTCAAGCAAGTCGCGTAAAATGCGAAATCTTGCTCTATCAATCCCCTCTTTGATGATATTTACTATCATCATAAACAAAAATGGAACCAGATGCCAACTTTTCTCACACTTTGTACAACTCTATTTCTTCCAACATTCGATTCAATTTCTCTTTCACATCTTTATCAGGGTGAGAATTTTTCACCTTTTTGTCTTATTATTTAAGTCTTCTAATTCAAGTTCATCCACACTCCGTTTCACACCTCTCCGATTCATAGTGTATTTCTTTGTGTGTTTGCGACATTTACAACAGATAAATATGAGGAAAATGATGAAACCTATCACTCCAATTGGAATCAGCACCTTAAACAATAAACCTTTACCTAAATTAGCAAACCAATGACCTATATTGGAGAGACCATCAACAAGTCTCTTCCAGGCACTGTCAACCTCCAGTGGTTTGAGTTCTTTTTCCAAATTAGTAATGTTTTTCACATACTTTTTGATCTGTACACTTTTGTCCGGTATGTAAGTGCAACAATGTTGCGCCTTCAGCATCCGGCAGACTCCGCCCTCTTTTGCTAATAAGGTATCAAGCGCAAGTCTGTTCTGCAAAACCATTGATCTGATCGCAACCATTTCGGTATTGACCAATAGAAATCCATGAGCTGTGTCAGTAGACAGCACATCCACTATTGTGGATAATTTGCAAATTCTGTGTGTGTTCAGAACCACTCCCACTCCAGGTATCAGTGCACTAAAAATACTACCCATTATTTCACCTACGCTCTCTCTTTTACTACGCACTAAGCCATTATTAGTGTTTTCATTACTTCCAGCAATTTCATTCACATGGTATATTTTCGGGAAAACGATGCCAAAGTAGCAGCTTCCATACCAGTGATCCGGCAATTTGAAATAAGCCTTGTTTCCACATATATAATAAATTCCGGGAAACACAGGTTCTGACCCATTTTTGAAACCCCAACCTCCAATTACCTTGTAATTATGTTCACATTGACTGGAACCAATGAAAATGTTATTATAATAACTAGTCCTTTTGCGGTGAAGACAGAGTTTCCCTTTTCTTTCGAAATCCAGCAACAAAGCAGGACCAGCCCCACCATTTGAGGTGCTTTCCATATTTTCAGCCCATTTGGGAGTTTTCTGTCTCTCGTCATTTGCCTTTCTTTGGAAACTCTCCCTTCTTTTCTCTGCCATGTTTAGAAATATTTTTTCTTGTTCATGTAATGAACAGGTCAAGTTGTCTCTGTGTGCTTCATTTAAGTCTATGGTACCTATATTCAGAAAGTATTCTCCCATATAACGTGTAACGTCACTTTTAGTATGTACAGGATTCAGATATCCATATATAGGAAGTTCAGAAAATATTACGTCTGCGTTAGAGTAGTAGTACTGTAACAGTCCTCTTTTGTAAAATAAGCTTGCTAAAATACTACAGGAAATTCCATAAGTCAAGGGTAGGTGATGATAAGTCACGCCTTCAGCTACAGAAGTGGGTAGCTTCAAGCAGACATAGCAGTCTTCTATTTCCATAGTTTCTACATAATGCACTAACAAGTTTGCGAAAACATTTAAATTAGTCTGGTTCTTAACGCCGTGGTAATGTAGTCCTTCCTCATCTGATGCTTCTAAGTCTCGTTTTGTCTGTCTAAGTGCCTTTTCACGTCTTTCTACACTTCGTGTTGTCAATTCTTCAGTGTCAGTAGTCACAGTCTGTGTAGAGTTAACATTAGTACTTTTGCTTATCATAAAAGGAATGAAAACTGTTAATCCTATCCATATTATTATCACTATAGCTATACTACATATACATACTTTGCAGCATGTTTTGCAACAACTGCGTTTAGGCCTTCCATTCACGTTTGAATCAGACATTTTCGTTCAGAAGAAGTTTCTCAACCCCTCTTTGTAACTTTACACAGGTAGCTTACTCTGCATAACTTCAGGTGAGTTCGTCTTCTTCGGTAGACAGATTAGTAATCTGTTCTTCATCACGTTCGTCAGTTATATCAAGATCCTCAAACTCTTCCAAAATTAGGTATGTCCATTCAGGATCATGGTATTTCTCGTTCAGTCTTTTTATTCGATCACTCCTTCTTTTGGAGTTTTCTCCACCTTGCTCTGAAATATGGGAACTTTTCCTTCTTTCTGCAAGCTTTTCTTCTACTGTTTTTATTCTCAGTCTCAGCTTCTTAATATATCCTGGTTCAATATTTTTCTTTTTCTTGAGTCTTTTTGCCGGCACTGTGATTTGGCTTTCTTCTAATGCTCTTTTATTTTCATTTGTTTGTGGCACTTCTGCTTCTGTCTCTTCCCTTCCTGTATGACTAGTCCCAGGTCTGGTATCTGTTTCTTCTGCCTGGTTACTAAGCTGGCCTGGTTCAGGAGAAATTTGGTTTTGGCTTTCAAATGTCTCTATTTCTGAGTCCTGAACCCGTTCTTCTAATTCTATCAGATCCTGTTCAAGCACTTCGATCTCTTGATTTTCTTCTGCTCGAACTTTTGCACTAGTTCTAGTCTGTCCCTTTTCAGTTTCTGGAGTTTGTGGAGGTGTATCAATCACCTGTTCTGTCCCTGTCTGACCTTCTCCTTCCTCAGACTTGACGTGAATCTCAATGATCTGAGGCTCTTCGCCTGTGCCTATCTCCTCCTCTCTATTCCACTCACTGTCTTCGTAGGTTCGCTCTCTTGTTCTGATTGGATCTTCAGTTAGGTCGATTATGGGTATCCAATCATCTTGACTGGAGCTCGGTTGTTCGTCATCAGCTACTTCAGGACCAACGTCTGTAGACCCCTCAGCTGGACAACCTTCAGCTCCAGGTTCCTTGTCCGGAATCACCTTCTGTGTATGGCTGGCATGGATCCACTTGGAAACGCCTGCACACTTCACCGCTGTCGTGGTCACCAGTATTATTTGGCGTTTTTCTCCCCACCTCGGTGCAAGGCAACTCGAACGAGTATGTTTCTTGATTCTAACCCAGTCGCCAGGAACCAATTTGTGGACTGGAGTTGTTGGATTGGCGACGGCGTCTTCCCCAATCTGGCGAGAGATAGAACGCACTTGGTCACCTAGTTGCTTGCAGTACTCAAGTACCAAATCATCAGAAATGTTTAACAGTTTGTATCCTGGTACCCATGCTTGTCTCATCACTCTTCCCATCAGGATTTCATGGGGGCTCAGGCCTGTTTTTCGGTCTGGAATGCTCCTGAGTCCCATCAGAACAAGAGGTAAGGCATTTATCCAGTTCATGCCAGTAGAATTACACATCTTTGCTAATCTCGATTTTATAGTGCCATTTATTTGCTCTACTACTCCAGAAGCCTCTGGACGGTATGCACAGTGCAGCTTTTGTGTGATCCCAAATGCTTTGCAGAGCTGATCGATTACCTCATTCTGAAAATGTTTTCCTCTATCTGATTCAATAGTGACTGGAACCCCGAACCTAGGTATCAATTCCCTTAGTAACAATTTGGCTACTGTTATGGCGTCACTCTGTTTGGCTGGGTAGGCTTCCACCCATTTTGAAAACAGGCAGACAATGACAAGGACATATCTTTTTCCCTCACAGCGAGGCATGGTAATGAAGTCAATCTGTATTCTCACAAAGGGACCCCCTGATTTTCCAATTTTCCCTAGTTCAACTACTGTTCTTTTCCCAGCGTTGAACTGCTGACATGTCAAGCACCTCTGGCAGAGTGATTCTGCTACTTTCCTGAACTTCGGATTGTACCATGTTTGTTGGAAAACCAGAACCATGGCGTCCCTACCAGTGTGTGAATTTCCATGTATCAGTCTGGCCATAGAAGCAAGCAGATGTCTAGGCAACACAGGCATACCATTTGGGCCCACAATGACACCATCCTCACTTCTCGGTCGACAACCACATTTTCTCCACTTCTCTTTCTCCTCTGATGGCACAGCATGCTGCCAGTCTCTCACCTCCTCCCAGGTAGGCACTTCTTCAAACACCATAAGTTGGCAGCTGTTTCCAGTTCCACCCAATTTAATATTTACAGACATGCGGCTTTTTGCACAATGTCTGGCCACCTCATCAGCAAAATTATTTCCCAAAGATACATGGTCAAGGCCCTTTTTATGAGCAGCACATTTGACCACTGCCAGTTCTTTTGGTAATTGGATTGCTTCCAGTAAATCCTGTACCACCCTCCCATTTCGAATGGGAGTACCTGAAGAAGTCAGGAACTCTCGCTGTAGCCATAATTGGCCGAAGTCATGCACAACCCCATAACAGTACTGGCTATCAATATACACTGTTATTCTTTTGTTTTTCCCAATTTTGCAGGCTCTTATCAATGCAATCAATTCGGCTACTTGTGCAGACTTCACCCCAAATAAACAGGAGGCCTCTTTAATGCTGTTTAGAGTGACTACAGCATAAGCAGCGCTTAGGCCTACAAGTTCGTGTCTCATACATGAGCCATCCACAAAGAACTCCTCATCATTTACAGGCAAAGGTGTCTCCATAATGTCTGGGCGTGGTTTAGTACTGAATTCAGTCAGGTCAATGCAGTCATGCTCGTTCTCTCCTTCATCTTCTACAATCATTGAGTCAGGGAGTAAGGTGGCTGGATTCAGAATATTACATCGAGCAATGACTACATTTGCAGCACCCACGAGAATCCTCTCGTATTTAGTCAGCCGACTAGGGGTGAGATACTGAGTCTTAGTTCGAGTCAACAAAATCACAACTGAATGAGGAACATACACAGTTACAGGATGGCCCATCACAATAGATTCACTCTGCTCTAAACTTGTGCAAGTTGCAGCTACTGCTTTCAGACATCCAGGTAATCCAGCAGCCACTGGATCCAAAGTGGCAGAAAAATATGAAACCATGCTCCTGAGTTAAGACTGACAGTGCACACTTTTCTCGCGTGTCATAGAACAGGGCAAACTCTTTAGAATAGTCCGGCATTCCCAAAGCAGGGGCTGTACACAGACAATCTCGTAATTTAGTGAATGCTGTTAAGCTTTCATCATCCCATTCCACTGGGTCCTTTGCTCCTTTCTTTGTCATATTTATCAGAGGCTTTGCCAGGACTGCAAATCCCACAATCCATTGCCTGCAGTAACCTACAACCCCAAGGAACATTCTGATCTCTTTCTGAGTACGGGGTAACTGCATCTTTTAAATTATGCTGACTCTTTCGGAGGTGACTTTTCTGATGCCTTTTTCTATCTGGTGCCCCAGATATTTAACTGACTTTGAACAGAACTGCAGTTTTTCAGGGGCCACTTTATGTCCCTTTTCACCTAGGTGATTCAGCAGGGCAATGGTGTCAATCACACAATCTCTATGACTTTTAGACGCCACCAAGAGGTCGTCTATATATTGCACCAATACAGACTTTCCAGGTAAGACTAACGATTCAAGACACTTTTTCAAGATCTGATTAAAGATAGAGGGGCTTTCTGTGTACCCTTGGGGGACACGATTCCAAACATACACGTGACTGTTGAAAGCAAATGAGAAAATAAATTTGCTATCTGGATGCAATGGGATCGAAAAGAATGCGTGACATAGGTCTATCACAGTAAACCACTCAGCATCCCAGGAAATCTGGTACAGGATCACTGCTGGGTTCGGGACAATGGGACAACAAGGAACAACAATTTTGTTTACCTTTCTCAGGTCCTGCACTACTCTGTACTTGCCACTAGGTTTCTTGATTCCAATTATGGGAGAGTTACATGGGCTACTCATCACGTCTTGTATGATGTTTGCTTCTAGCAATTTCTGTATTTCAATGGCAACTCCTGCTCTCACTTCTGCACTCATTTCGTATGGCTTTGTATTGGGGTAAACTGCATTTTCTCTCATGGTTATTTGTATGGGATCTACATTTGCCATTAATCCTACATCCTTTCCAGTAAAGTCCCACACTTCTGATTTCACTGTCTTTTGGAGTTCTTCAGATAAGTCTTCTATAGTCATTCGTTTGATTTCTGAGTCAGGTCTGATTAACATCAATTTGTATATGCCATCTTCGTCTGGGGTCTGAATTTCAACGCCCTTTGGTGTGCAAAAGATGGTACAGTTCATTTTGCACAACAAATCACGTCCCAGTAAGTTTACTGGACCGGTATCACAAACGACAAATCTGTGCATTTCTTTGAAATTCCCTATTGTGATTTCCATGGGCTTGGTAACGGGGGTACTAATCAGTTGATTAGATACACCCACTACTTGGATTGCTTCTCCCGAGAGGGGTAGGTTTGGAACGTCCGCTGTTCTCACAGTAGAACGGGTAGCACCAGTGTCCAATAGGAAGGTGACATCATTTCCATCAACCTTTCCTTCAATGTATGGCCCTGACTGGTCTACCGGCAAGGAGGTGCCAAGTACACACTCCTTGTCCTCCCCTCTCAGGCCCCGTCAGTACTGGTCGTCACAGAGAAAAGTGTCATTCAACAGAAACTGCGAAGTTGCTGCATTTCTATTCTCATTTCCTCCCCAGATTTCTATGTCGTCACCCTGCGGTGATTTTCCCTTGTAATTTGGCTTTGGCGCTCTGGGCAATTGACTTGCTTTTACCTGTTGCTGGGTCTTTCTTGGTTTCTCATTCTGCGTCTGTGGAATTAAATCAGGGGTTTGGGCATTATCATGCTGTAAATATGGACACTCGTCTCTCCAGTGCCCGATTTCTCCGCACTGGTGACAGGGAAATTTCTTTTTAGCTTCTTCTCTACTCATTTTCACCTTGGGCTTCCCTCCACCCCCAGGACCTTGATTTTGGGTATTCTTATTTATTTTACTCAATTGCTTTTCCTGCTGGTCTGCTAATTTTACTTGTGCCCACATTACCTTTTCCTTTAAAGCCTTTCGCTTTTCTGCCATCTCATCCTCACAGTACTTTGCGTACCGGAGGACCTCATCCATTTTCTTAGACTGCCAACAAATTTTATTATCTTTAATCCACTGGCAAAGTTCGGGTCTTAAACTGTTTACAGACCTGTAAATGAAGTGGGTCATGTCCTTCATCTCGATGTTATCTATTCCACTGTACGTTTTGAACACCTGCAACAGTCTTTCATAAAAAGAGTGCACAGTCTCATCCCTTTCCTGCGTGGTTCTATCTATCTTAGTCCAATCAGTTTTTTTGCAGGCACCTTTTGCTTCAGGTGTAAAATTACCTGATCATATTTTTTCATTACTTCATCAGAGGGTGCTCCTGTGTTAGCATCCCTCGGGTATTCCTCACTAGGCCAAGCTATGGCGATCTTACACTCGGTCCATAAATCTACCGGGACCACTATATCAAAGAACCCATCCAGGTCCTTCCACAGGCATTTCTGTACCTTTACAAACCTTTCCACCTGCCTGTACCAATCCACAGGTTTCTCTCGTAATTTAGGAAAGTCATTTGTAAAGGACACAATATCCTGTCTGGACCACGGAACATGCACGTATTTTCCACCTGGCACTTCACACATAGGATATAACTGCTCTGGTTTGTCAGCTTCCTTTAAAACGAATTCGGGAGTCGCCTGCTTAGATTTGGCCTCCTCTTTCTTTTTGGCCCACCTGGCTTTCCATCTGTCCACATCTCCCCATTTCTGTAATACTGTCAATAATTCTTTGACCTGTACCTTTTTCCCTGTCACATTCAGGTTTTCTAGATCTTTGTCTGAGAAATCTGCTCTGTAAGGTTTCTGCAACGGTTTCGATTTCGAGATATCTATTCCCATACTAGCTGCAGTGTCAGTTAGTTTTTCATGGAGTACTCTGGCATTTCGAGTAAGGCTTTTGCAGATAAACAACAGCTCTTCTTCTGAATAGGTATTTAGTCTATCTAATCCCACATTTCCGGCCACTAATTCTTCTATTTCTACTCTCAGTTTGTAGAGGTCTAAAGGTTTCGGCTGAAGAGTTTGTTTTTCTAATTCTCGACTCCATCTCTCAATTTCTTCAGGAGTCACTACCGTGACGCTCTTAGTACCTGAAGCTGACTCCATTTGAATCTCTCTCGTATTGAAAGGATTATGTCTTTTCTGTATCCTTTTTCCTGTCTCCCTAATGGGCAGATCCATTAGCGAAACTTCAGACTCACATTCACTTGTTAGATCATCTACAATTAAGGGTTCAGGTCTCGGCTGTGCTACAACTGGGGTAATAACTGGAGTTTTTGGACTCCCCTGTCGGTCCCCATACAATGGAACCACTGGTCCAATAGTAACCGGGATTGTTAAAGACTCAGGACTTGCATTTAACTGGGAGATTTTCTGAATTATTTCAGCTCTCTGTTCCCTGTCCTCCAATATCCTTTCGACTGAATTGTCATGTAATACCTGTGGGGTCAACGTTGGAGCATAACTCGGGGCAGTGGGATGTGTCTCTCTTGGTCCCTCACCATAATTAGGTTTTGGAAACAAGCTTCCTGTGCCTAGGGATCTTGGTTCTTCCTCATATTGAAGATTTAAGAACGGCATTCCTGAACTTAATGGTCTTTCCTCACCTTCATAGGGAAGTCTAGAGCAAAAACCCCTTTCTCGCGAGTATCTTGCCTCTCCACTAGTGGGTCTTCTTGGATAAATATCTCTGGCATCTATAGGTCCTAGGCTCTCAGTATAGGGAGGTATATGACAACCCCCTCCTACACTTGCGTATCTGGCCTCTTCCTGAGGCGGAGGTCTTCGAGAATTATCTCCTTCACTAGAAGGTCGGTGTTCTTCATTATAAGGAGGCGGACTTCTTATAAACATGTCATCTAACAACTCATCATCCGACTCTCCAATGGGTACCCAGTGTTTGCATTTTTCTGTTTTCTTTTCCCCCTCGGGAGGACCACCCGCTGGCATCATTGGAAACAGTCCCTCTACAATCATATTCTGTCTCCACTGTTTCATCTTTTTGTCTCGGGTCTCTTGCTTCAATTTCGGAGAAAATTTTGTTAACCCTTTATCCATTCAGGGCTTATCTCTCTCAAAAGTCTCTATTTCCCATTCCTCTAGTGCTTCATACTGCGTTAGTCTAGGTCTGGGATGTAAATCATTCATTCGGGTTCTCAAATTAAATAGAATCCTGCCGTTAAATGTACCTTCTAACGGAAAAGCCAATACTCCGTCATCTTTTGTGTATTCCGCCCAGTTTTCCAACCATACACATGAGTGGTACCCTTTATCAAACATCATGAATGATGCGGGAGTATTAGGTGGCGGAATGACAACACCTTCTCTGGTTCTAATTCGTTTGTCTTTTTTGAAATAATTTTTCACCTTATTTACAAGGGATATTTTTCTCTTATTTCCGTACATAATGTCGGTTTTATGCCCTTTCCACTGATCGTTCTCAAACCCTAAATATCGCGGATCAGGTCTAGTATGTGGTCTATACGAATGCCACATATAATTTCCTTCAAGCGACCGTTGTTTACAAAATCACTTCCAATCTAAACGCGTCTCTTATTTTCTTTGCGACCAATGAAATGCACAAATTCAAATAGTCTCGACTAATGGGTGCGCGGCCTTTTCGCGAGACAGTTCTCACGCTTCGGCACTCACCCCTCCTTTACAATTTCAGCTCCGTTACACACCCGCGGTGTCTACCAATCCCAGCGCGGCACGGAGTGACGTCAGAGCAGCTCCGCAACTGACTCCCTCCTTCACAAGGTAATGGCAACTAAATTTCTCCCTAAAGTGCTTGTGCTTGGTTATTTAACAACGAATACACATTCGCCACTGTACTCAAGTGTCTAGATAGAAAAGATTTGTTTCACTGCAAGTAGACTACTTCAATTTACTTTTCACATGCTACGGATAGATCTCTTCCGCCTACCCTTCACTCAAGCATTAGGGAACCTGTTACTTCCTCAGACTCATCCACTTTCTGGGATATTTTCTAAGTCTAAAGTTTCACCCGCGAACCCCTTTGCTATCACCCAAGCTCCGACGAACCTGCTACTCCTTCCGTTGTGACCCTCAATAGGTTGTATCACGCTAGAAGTTTTGCCAATGATCTCGTAGCTAACATTTATTCAAACATACATTCAGAAAAAAAAAACCCTAATTAGTGCTTCCAGTTCTGCCTAACCTGCACCAACTTTCCTGGAGCCAGTGACCTCACAGCAAGTGGATTCTCTTCACCACTCGCTATTCTATTCCCTGGGGATTCCCAACAAACATATAACGCTTAACTTACAAACGTGTTAATACATATATCAGTACAATAATAGGAAAAACAATTTAAAACATTTCATAATTTCTCAAAGCAAAACATTTTACGTGATGTTTATCTTTATAGCAGCATGACAAAAAATTAAAAAGAAACTTTTCTTAGCAGCATCCAACTTATCTAGCTTAACTAGTCCTACCTAACTTTAACTAGTCCCTAACCATTACCTCTGCTACCAGAAAATTACTGATAGAGATCGTGGGTCACCCAACCAATAATTTCACCATATATTTTTCGGGCCCATATATTTCAGTTTAACCTACACCTTAATCAGATGACCTCACGATTCTAATACCAGTAACCCTGATTCCTTCCTATTGTATTCTAGTGTACCCGACTTACCATCCACCGTTACGGGTACCTATGACCACGATAGATGAGGGAGCTAGCTGTGAAAGAAAGGCAGGCAAAAATACAAATACCAAATTCTTATATCTTACTTTGTATTCATTGAAATGACCACGGACAACTGGGAAGTTTTAAAAGTTTATCTTAAATTTCAGACTCTGAGATCATACAATTTATAGCAATAAGGCAATCTATAATCAGAATAACGAAGAGCACTTAACCATATAGGAAGAATATACAGGCAACCATCTAAGAATCTATAATGAGGGAAACAGGTATTAACGGAAATGAAGTTCAAGAGTGTATACTTAATGCTAGGAATTATTATGCACGTATTAGAATTTTACCATTGGGTCATATTTCATGAGTAGGACTTTAGGGAAACCTATATATCTATAGGAAGGGTAGAAAAGAGGAACACGCTATAGTTCTAGTACCATTACTACTTCAATTCAGTATTTAGGAGAAAATTGTAAAACACATCTATAGTTCATAGACAGCTGAAATGAATGTACTCTAAAAGGTAGGGAAACATAGGAACATGCTGTGGAAATAAATGCATAGACTTTTCATTTAGAAGATTTGCGGAAAGCATGGAAAATTACGTATGCCAAAGGTATGTCTTTATTAAAGCAAAGACAGAAAAAATAGGAAGTGCAGCATAGAGTTTTCGCACTTATAATTACCTAGACTGGTGTGAAAACCAACCCTGGCCACGGGTCAGTTAAGTACAGGATAAACCCCAAGGAAGGACATTCATCAATGGACAGCAGGTGCAGAATGGACACCCCAGGACAGAACAGGAAAACCAGATTAGGATCAGGACAGGACCACCAGGACACGACCAGCACCCGCAGTTCAGAAGCAACGCCTGCGCTCCACCCTCTGTGCAGCTATCAGTCAGAACCCCAATTGGGTTAGCGAACTCCCCAGCAAAGTGCTCCGCCAGCACTTAAGGTTTAGTAAAACCTTTAGAGTCTATGGTCAATTTCGAACAGAGTGCTCCGCAGCACCTCTGTATCAGTCACCTATTGAGTGCGTTGGGTCAGTGACAGGTCAGCTATTCAGACAAGTCGGACAATTTCTCTAGCTGAACCTGGGCTAGATATACTGTTTTCGGGTCAGTGTACCACCCCCCAAATGTTGCAAAGTGTCAGAATCCCCAATTTCGATTGGTCCAGAAGTAGGATAGGTTAACACACCAATCGGAACAGACTTCTGCAAGTCTCACTTTACATATTTTGGTACCGCCTAGCAAGTTTAGGTTCCCATGCGATAATTTGCAGAAGACAATGAAAGAATAACATATGTATCGATTGAGGGACAGTCTAGCTCCATCCCGCTGGGTCGCAGGTCGCGTTCACAGGAGCATCTTGACTGTGTCTGCCAGCTGGCTGAGTTCCACTGTTCAAGGCTAACTTCTCCCTGGCTGCGTGACATGCGCAGAAGGGACCTTCAAAATGGTTCTCGTCTCATTCAGACCCCCCAGTTATCGTGGTACATGAAAAGTAAGCGGAAACAAATTAAAACATAGAAATAAATGAATGTACTACATATCATGAGTGGGTACTTCATATTTCTTACTATAAAAATATACTATGCGATTATAGATTAGTGCAAATACACAATAACACAAGAGCATCTGCGCAAGCTTCACCACGTTAATACATTAGCAGCCATCTTGTGGCTATTACGCATGCGCACCTTTTCCCACCAGATTTCCAACTACGTCACGTCACGTGAGTGTGACTAACGCATGCGCAGAAGCAAATTTCAAAGCAGCGGCCATTTTAAGGACGAGAGTTAATTGTTTTAGTAAAACACATAGGCAAGCGTCTCTAAGACACACGCACATCCAAAAATAAATGAAATTAGTAAGACGAACAAATTTGATTACCGGGTTATAACAGATTCGAGGTTCATGACTCAAGCAAGTCGCGTAAAATGCGAAATCTTGCTCTATCAATCCCCTCTTTGATGATATTTACTATCATCATAAACAAAAATGGAACCAGATGCCAACTTTTCTCACACTTTGTACAACTCTATTTCTTCCAACATTCGATTCAATTTCTCTTTCACATCTTTATCAGGGTGAGAATTTTTCACCTTTTTGTCTTATTATTTAAGTCTTCTAATTCAAGTTCATCCACACTCCGTTTCACACCTCTCCGATTCATAGTGTATTTCTTTGTGTGTTTGCGACATTTACAACAGATAAATATGAGGAAAATGATGGAACCTATCACTCCAATTGGAATCAGCACCTTAAACAATAAACCTTTACCTAAATTAGCAAACCAATGACCTATATTGGAGAGACCATCAACAAGTCTCTTCCAGGCACTGTCAACCTCCAGTGGTTTGAGTTCTTTTTCCAAATTAGTAATGTTTTTCACATACTTTTTGATCTGTACACTTTTGTCCGGTATGTAAGTGCAACAATGTTGCGCCTTCAGCATCCGGCAGACTCCGCCCTCTTTTGCTAATAAGGTATCAAGCGCAAGTCTGTTCTGCAAAACCATTGATCTGATCGCAACCATTTCGGTATTGACCAATAGAAATCCATGAGCTGTGTCAGTAGACAGCACATCCACTATTGTGGATAATTTGCAAATTCTGTGTGTGTTCAGAACCACTCCCACTCCAGGTATCAGTGCACTAAAAATACTACCCATTATTTCACCTACGCTCTCTCTTTTACTACGCACTAAGCCATTAGTGTTTTCATTACTTCCAGCAATTTCATTCACATGGTATATTTTCGGGAAAACGATGCCAAAGTAGCAGCTTCCATACCAGTGATCCGGCAATTTGAAATAAGCCTTGTTTCCACATATATAATAAATTCCGGGAAACACAGGTTCTGACCCATTTTTGAAACCCCAACCTCCAATTACCTTGTAATTATGTGTACATTGACTGGAACCAATGAAAATGTTATTATAATAACTAGTCCTTTCGCGGTGAAGACAGAGTTTCCCTTTTCTTTCGAAATCCAGCAACAAAGCAGGACCAGCCCCACCATTTGAGGTGCTTTCCATATTTTCAGCCCATTTGGGAGTTTTCTGTCTCTTGTCATTTGCCTTTCTTTGGAAACTCTCCCTTCTTTTCTCTGCCATGTTTAGAAATATTTTTTCTTGTTCATGTAATGAACAGGTCAAGTTGTCTCTGTGTGCTTCATTTAAGTCTATGGTACCTATAGTCAGAAAGTATTCTCCCATATAACGTGTAACGTCACTTTTAGTATGTACAGGATTCAGATATCCACGTATAGGAAGTTCAGAAAATATTACGTCTGCGTTAGAGTAGTAGTACTGTAACGGTCCTCTTTTGTAAAATAAGCTTGCTAAAATACTACAGGAAATTCCATAAGTCAAGGGTAGATGATGATAAGTCACGCCTTCAGCTACAGAAGTGGGTAGCTTCAAGCAGACATAGCAGTCTTCTATTTCCATAGTTTCTACATAATGCACTAACAAGTTTGCGAAAACATTTAAATTAGTCTGGTTCTTAACGCCGTGGTAATGTAGTCCTTCCTCATCTGATGCTTCTAAGTCTCGTTTTGTCTGTCTAAGTGCCTTTTCACGTCTTTCTACACTTCGTGTTGTCAATTCTTCAGTGTCAGTAGTCACAGTCTGTGTAGAGTTAACATTAGTACTTTTGCTTATCATAAAAGGAATGAAAACTGTTAATCCTATCCATAATATTATCACTATAGCTATACTACATATACATACTTTGCAGCATGTTTTGCAACAACTGCGTTTAGGCCTTCCATTCACGTTTGAATCAGACATTTTCGTTCAGAAGAAGTTTCTCAACCCCTCTTTGGAACTTTACACAGGTAGCTTACTCTGCATAACTTCAGGTGAGTTCGTCTTCTTCGGTAGACAGATTAGTAATCTGTTCTTCATCACGTTCGTCAGTTATATCAAGATCCTCAAACTCTTCCAAAATTAGGTATGTCCATTCAGGATCTTGGTATTTCTCGTTCAGTCTTTTTATTCGATCACTCCTTCTTTTGGAGTTTTCTCCACCTTGCTCTGAAATATGGGAACTTTTCCTTCTTTCTGCAAGCTTTTCTTCTACTGTTTTTATTCTCAGTCTCAGCTTCTTAATATATCCTGGTTCAATATTTTTCTTTTTCTTGAGTCTTTTAGCCGGCACTGTGATTTGGCTTTCTTCTAATGCTCTTTTATTTTCATTTGTTTGTGGCACTTCTGCTTCTGTCTCTTCCCTTCCTGTATGACTAGTCCCATGTCTGGTATCTGTTTCTTCTGCCTGGTTACTAAGCTGGCCTGGTTCAGGAGAAATTTGGTTTTGGCTTTCAAATGTCTCTATTTCTGAGTCCTGAACCCGTTCTTCTAATTCTATCTGATCCTGTTCAAGCACTTCGATCTCTTGATTTTCTTCTGCTCGAACTTTTGCACTAGTTCTAGTCTGTCCCTTTTCAGTTTCTGGAGTTTGTGGAGGTGTATCAATCACCTGTTCTGTCCCTGTCTGACCTTCTCCTTCCTCAGACTTGACGTGAATCTCAATGATCTGAGGCTCTTCGCCTGTGCCTATCTCCTCCTCTCTATTCCACTCACTGTCTTCGTAGGTTCGCTCTCTTGTTCTGATTGGATCTTCAGTTAGGTCGATTATGGGTATCCAATCATCTTGACTGGTGCTCGGTTGTTCGTCATCAGCTACTTCAGGACCAACGTCTGTAGACCCCTCAGCTGGACAACCTTCAGCTCCAGGTTCCTTGTCCGGAATCACCTTCTGTGTATGGCTGGCATGGATCCACTTGGAAACGCCTGCACACTTCACCGCTGTCGTGGTCACCAGTATTATTTGGCGTTTTTCTCCCCACCTCGGTGCAAGGCAACTCGAACGAGTATGTTTCTTGATTCTAACCCAGTCGCCAGGAACCAATTTGTGGACTGGAGTTGTTGGATTGGCGACGGCGTCTTCCCCAATCTGGCGAGAGATAGAACGCACTTGGTCACCTAGTTGCTTGCAGTACTCAAGTACCAAATCATCAGAAATGTTTAACAGTTTGTATCCTGGTACCCATGCTTGTCTCATCACTCTTCCCATCAGGATTTCATGGGGGCTCAGGCCTGTTTTTCGGTCTGGAATGCTCCTGAGTCCCATCAGAACAAGAGGTAAGGCATTTATCCAGTTCATGCCAGTAGAATTACACATCTTTGCTAATCTCGATTTTATAGTGCCATTTATTTGCTCTACTACTCCAGAAGCCTCTGGACGGTATGCACAGTGCAGCTTTTGTGTGATCCCAAATGCTTTGCAGAGCTGATCGATTACCTCATTCTGAAAATGTTTTCCTCTATCTGATTCAATAGTGACTGGAACCCCGAACCTAGGTATCAATTCCCTTAGTAACAATTTGGCTACTGTTATGGCGTCACTCTGTTTGGCTGGGTAGGCTTCCACCCATTTTGAAAACAGGCAGACAATGACAAGGACATATCTTTTTCCCTCACAGCGAGGCATGGTAATGAAGTCAATCTGTATTCTCACAAAGGGACCCCCTGATTTTCCAATTTTCCCTAGTTCAACTACTGTTCTTTTCCCAGCGTTGAACTGCTGACATGTCAAGCACCTCTGGCAGAGTGATTCTGCTACTTTCCTGAACTTCGGATTGTACCATGTTTGTTGGAAAACCAGAACCATGGCGTCCCTACCAGTGTGTGAATTTCCATGTATCAGTCTGGCCATAGAAGCAAGCAGATGTCTAGGCAACACAGGCATACCATTTGGGCCCACAATGACACCATCCTCACTTCTCGGTCGACAACCACATTTTCTCCACTTCTCTTTCTCCTCTGATGGCACAGCATGCTGCCAGTCTCTCACCTCCTCCCAGGTAGGCACTTCTTCAAACACCATAAGTTGGCAGCTGTTTCCAGTTCCACCCAATTTAATATTTACAGACATGCGGCTTTTTGCACAATGTCTGGCCACCTCATCAGCAAAATTATTTCCCAAAGATACATGGTCAAGGCCCTTTTTATGAGCAGCACATTTGACCACTGCCAGTTCTTTTGGTAATTGGATTGCTTCCAGTAAATCCTGTACCACCCTCCCATTTCGAATGGGAGTACCTGAAGAAGTCAGGAACTCTCGCTGTAGCCATAATTGGCCGAAGTCATGCACAACCCCATAACAGTACTGGCTATCAATATACACTGTTATTCTTTTGTTTTTCCCAATTTTGCAGGCTCTTATCAATGCAATCAATTCGGCTACTTGTGCAGACTTCACCCCAAATAAACAGGAGGCCTCTTTAATGCTGTTTAGAGTGACTACAGCATAAGCAGCGCTTAGGCCTACAAGTTCGTGTCTCATACATGAGCCATCCACAAAGAACTCCTCATCATTTACAGGCAAAGGTGTCTCCATAATGTCTGGGCGTGGTTTAGTACTGAATTCAGTCAGGTCAATGCAGTCATGCTCGTTCTCTCCTTCATCTTCTACAATCATTGAGTCAGGGAGTAAGGTGGCTGGATTCAGAATATTACATCGAGCAATGACTACATTTGCAGCACCCACGAGAATCCTCTCGTATTTAGTCAGCCGACTAGGGGTGAGATACTGAGTCTTAGTTCGAGTCAACAAAATCACAACTGAATGAGGAACATACACAGTTACAGGATGTCCCATCACAATAGATTCACTCTGCTCTAAACTTGTGCAAGTTGCAGCTACTGCTTTCAGACATCCAGGTAATCCAGCAGCCACTGGATCCAAAGTGGCAGAAAAATATGCCACTGGACATCTAGTCAAACCATGCTCCTGAGTTAAGACTGACAGTGCACACTTTTCTCGCGTGTCATAGAACAGGGCAAACTCTTTAGAATAGTCCGGCATTCCCAAAGCAGGGGCTGTACACAGACAATCTCGTAATTTAGTGAATGCTGTTAAGCTTTCATCATCCCATTCCACTGGGTCCTTTGCTCCTTTCTTTGTCATATTTATCAGAGGCTTTGCCAGGACTGCAAATCCCACAATCCATTGCCTGCAGTAACCTACAACCCCAAGGAACATTCTGATCTCTTTCTGAGTACGGGGTAACTGCATCTTTTAAATTATGCTGACTCTTTCGGAGGTGACTTTTCTGATGCCTTTTTCTATCTGGTGCCCCAGATATTTAACTGACTTTGAACAGAACTGCAGTTTTTCAGGGGCCACTTTATGTCCCTTTTCACCTAGGTGATTCAGCAGGGCAATGGTGTCAATCACACAATCTCTATGACTTTTAGACGCCACCAAGAGGTCGTCTATATATTGCACCAATACAGACTTTCCAGGTAAGACTAACGATTCAAGACACTTTTTCAAGATCTGATTAAAGATAGAGGGGCTTTCTGTGTACCCTTGGGGGACACGATTCCAAACATACACGTGACTGTTGAAAGCAAATGAGAAAATAAATTTGCTTTCTGGATGCAATGGGATCGAAAAGAATGCGTGACATAGGTCTATCACAGTAAACCACTCAGCATCCCAGGGAATCTGGTACAGGATCACTGCTGGGTTCGGGACAATGGGACAACAAGGAACAACAATTTTGTTTACCTTTCTCAGGTCCTGCACTACTCTGTACTTGCCACTAGGTTTCTTGATTCCAATTATGGGAGAGTTACATGGGCTACTCATCACGTCTTGTATGATGTTTGCTTCTAGCAATTTCTGTATTTCAATGGCAACTCCTGCTCTCACTTCTGCACTCATTTTGTATGGCTTTGTATTGGGGTAAACTGCATTTTCTCTCATGGTTATTTGTATGGGATCTACATTTGCCATTAATCCTACATCCTTTCCAGTAAAGTCCCACACTTCTGATTTCACTGTCTTTTGGAGTTCTTCAGATAAGTCTTCTATAGTCATTCGTTTGATTTCTGAGTCAGGTCTGATTAACATCAATTTGTATATGCCATCTTCGTCTGGGGTCTGAATTTCAACGCCCTTTGGTGTGCAAAAGATGGTACAGTTCATTTTGCACAACAAATCACGTCCCAGTAAGTTTACTGGACTGGTATCACAAACGACAAATCTGTGCATTTCTTTGAAATTCCCTATTGTGATTTCCATGGGCTTGGTAACGGGGGTACTAATCAGTTGATTAGATACACCCACTACTTGGATTGCTTCTCCCGAGAGGGGTAGGTTTGGAACGTCCGCTGTTCTCACAGTAGAACGGGTAGCACCAGTGTCCAATAGGAAGGTGACATCCTTTCCATCAACCTTTCCTTCAATGTATGGCCCTGACTGGTCTACCGGCAAGGAGGTACCAAGTACACACTCCTTGTCCTCCCCTCTCAGGCCCCGTCAGTACTGGTCGTCACAGAGAAAAGTGTCATTCAACAGAAACTGCGAAGTTGCTGCATTTCTATTCTCATTTCCTCCCCAGATTTCTATGTCGTCACCCTGCGGTGATTTTCCCTTGTAATTTGGCTTTGGCGCTCTGGGCAATTGACTTGCTTTTACCTGTTGCTGGGTCTTTCTTGGTTTCTCATTCTGCGTCTGTGGAATTAAATCAGGGGTTTGGGCATTATCATGCTGTAAATATGGACACTCGTCTCTCCAGTGCCCGATTTCTCCGCACTGGTGACAGGGAAATTTCTTTTTAGCTTCTTCTCTACTCATTTTCACCTTGGGCTTCCCTCCACCCCCAGGACCTTGATTTTGGGTATTCTTATTTATTTTACTCAATTGCTTTTCCTGCTGGTCTGCTAATTTTACTTGTGCCCACATTACCTTTTCCTTTAAAGCCTTTCGCTTTTCTGCCATCTCATCCTCACAGTACTTTGCGTACCGGAGGACCTCATCCATTTTCTTAGACTGCCAACAAATGTTATTATCTTTAATCCACTGGCAAAGTTCGGGTCTTAAACCGTTTACAAACCTGTAAATGAAGTGGGTCATGTCCTTCATCTCGATGTTATCTATTCCACTGTACGTTTTGAACACCTGCAACAGTCTTTCATAAAAAGAGTGCACAGTCTCATCCCTTTCCTGCGTGGTTCTATCTATCTTAGTCCAATCAGTTTTTTTGCAGGCACCTTTTGCTTCAGGTGTAAAATTACCTGATCATATTTTTTCATTACTTCATCAGAGGGTGCTCCTGTGTTAGCATCCCTCGGGTATTCCTCACTAGGCCAAGCTATGGCGATCTTACACTCGGTCCATAAATCTACCGGGACCACTATATCAAAGAACCCATCCAGGTCCTTCCACAGGCATTTCTGTACCTTTACAAACCTTTCCACCTGCCTGTACCAATCCACAGGTTTCTCTCGTAATTTAGGAAAGTCATTTGTAAAGGACACAATATCCTGTCTGGACCACGGAACATGCACATATTTTCCACCTGGCACTTCACACATAGGATATAACTGCTCTGGTTTGTCAGCTTCCTTTAAAACGAATTCGGGAGTCGCCTGCTTAGATTTGGCCTCCTCTTTCTTTTTGGCCCACCTGGCTTTCCATCTGTCCACATCTCCCCATTTCTGTAATACTGTCAATAATTCTTTGACCTGTACCTTTTTCCCTGTCACATTCAGGTTTTCTAGATCTTTGTCTGAGAAATCTGCTCTGTAAGGTTTCTGCAACGGTTTCGATTTCGAGATATCTATTCCCATACTAGCTGCAGTGTCAGTTAGTTTTTCATGGAGTACTCTGGCATTTCGAGTAAGGCTTTTGCAGATAAACAACAGCTCTTCTTCTGAATAGGTATTTAGTCTATCTAATCCCACATTTCCGGCCACTAATTCTTCTATTTCTACTCTCAGTTTGTAGAGGTCTAAAGGTTTCGGCTGAAGAGTTTGTTTTTCTAATTCTCGACTCCATCTCTCAATTTCTTCAGGAGTCACTACCGTGACGCTCTTAGTACCTGAAGCTGACTCCATTTGAATCTCTCTCGTATTGAAAGGATTATGTCTTTTCTGTATCCTTTTTCCTGTCTCCCTAATGGGCAGATCCATTAGCGAAACTTCAGACTCACATTCACTTGTTAGATCATCTACAATTAAGGGTTCAGGTCTCGGCTGTGCTACAACTGGGGTAATAACTGGAGTTTTTGGACTCCCCTGTCGGTCCCCATACAATGGAACCACTGGTCCAATAGTAACCGGGATTGTTAAAGACTCAGGACTTGCATTTAACTGGGAGATTTTCTGAATTATTTCAGCTCTCTGTTCCCTGTCCTCCAATATCCTTTCGACTGAATTGTCATGTAATACCTGTGGGGTCAACGTTGGAGCATAACTCGGGGCAGTGGGATGTGTCTCTCTTGGTCCCTCACCATAATTAGGTTTTGGAAACAAGCTTCCTGTGCCTAGGGATCTTGGTTCTTCCTCATATTGAGGATTTAAGAACGGCATTCCTGAACTTAATGGTCTTTCCTCACCTTCATAGGGAAGTCTAGAGCAAAAACCCCTTTCTCGCGAGTATCTTGCCTCTCCACTAGTGGGTCTTCTTGGATAAATATCTCTGGCATCTATAGGTCCTAGGCTCTCAGTATAGGGAGGTATATGACAACCCCCTCCTACACTTGCGGATCTGGCCTCTTCCTGAGGCGGAGGTCTTCGAGAATTATCTCCTTCACTAGAAGGTCGGTGTTCTTCATTATAAGGAGGCGGACTTCTTATAAACATGTCATCTAACAACTCATCATCCGACTCTCCAATGGGTACCCAGTGTTTGCATTTTTCTGTTTTCTTTTCCCCCTCGGGAGGACCACCCGCTGGCATCATTGGAAACAGTCCCTCTACAATCATATTCTGTCTCCACTGTTTCATCTTTTTGTCTCGGGTCTCTTGCTTCAATTTCGGAGAAAATTTTGTTAACCCTTTATCCATTCGGGGCTTATCTCTCTCAAAAGTCTCTATTTCCCATTCCTCTAGTGCTTCATACTGCGTTAGTCTAGGTCTGGGATGTAAATCATTCATTCGGGTTCTCAAATTAAATAGAATCCTGCCGTTAAATGTACCTTCTAACGGAAAAGCCAATACTCCGTCATCTTTTGTGTATTCCGCCCAGTTTTCCAACCATACACATGAGTGGTACCCTTTATCAAACATCATGAATGATGCGGGAGTATTAGGTGGCGGAATGACAACACCTTCTCTGGTTCTAATTCGTTTGTCTTTTTTGAAATAATTTTTCACCTTATTTACAAGGGATATTTTTCTCTTATTTCCGTACATAATGTCGGTTTTATGCCCTTTCCACTGATCGTTCTCAAACCCTAAATATCGCGGATCAGGTCTAGTATGTGGTCTATACGAATGCCACATATAATTTCCTTCAAGCGACCGTTGTTTACAAAATCACTTCCAATCTAAACGCGTCTCTTATTTTCTTTGCGACCAATGAAATGCACAAATTCAAATAGTCTCGACTAATGGGTGCGCGGCCTTTTCGCGAGACAGTTCTCACGCTTCGGCACTCACCCCTCCTTTACAATTTCAGCTCCGTTACACACCCGCGGTGTCTACCAATCCCAGCGCGGCACGGAGTGACGTCAGAGCAGCTCCGCAACTGACTCCCTCCTTCACAAGGTAATGGCAACTAAATTTCTCCCTAAAGTGCTTGTGCTTGGTTATTTAACAACGAATACACATTCGCCACTGTACTCAAGTGTCTAGATAGAAAAGATTTGTTTCACTGCAAGTAGACTACTTCAATTTACTTTTCACATGCTACGGATAGATCTCTTCCGCCTACCCTTCACTCAAGCATTAGGGAACCTGTTACTTCCTCAGACTCATCCACTTTCTGGGATATTTTCTAAGTCTAAAGTTTCACCCGCGAACCCCTTTGCTATCACCCAAGCTCCGACGAACCTGCTACTCCTTCCGTTGTGACCCTCAATAGGTTGTATCACGCTAGAAGTTTTGCCAATGATCTCGTAGCTAACATTTATTCAAACATACATTCAGAAAAAAAAAACCCTAATTAGTGCTTCCAGTTCTGCCTAACCTGCACCAACTTTCCTGGAGCCAGTGACCTCACAGCAAGTGGATTCTCTTCACCACTCGCTATTCTATTCCCTGGGGATTCCCAACAAACATATAAAGCTTAACTTACAAACGTGTTAATACATATATCAGTACAATAATAGGAAAAACTATTTAAAACATTTCATAATTTCTCAAAGCAAAACATTTTACGTGATGTTTATCTTTATAGCAGCATGACAAAAAATTGAAAAGAAACTTTTCTTAGCAGCATCCAACTTATCTAGCTTAACTAGTCCTACCTAACTTTAACTAGTCCCTAACCATTACCTCTGCTACCAGAAAATTACTGATAGAGATCGTGGGTCACCCAACCAATAATTTCACCATATATTTTTCGGGCCCATATATTTCAGTTTAACCTACACCTTAATCAGATGACCTCACGATTCTAATACCAGTAACCCTGATTCCTTCCTATTGTATTCTAGTGTACCCGACTTACCATCCACCGTTACGGGTACCTATGACCACGATAGATGAGGGAGCTAGCTGTGAAAGAAAGGCAGGCAAAAATACAAATACCAAATTCTTATATCTTACTTTGTATTCATTGAAATGACCACGGACAACTGGGAAGTTTTAAAAGTTTATCTTAAATTTCAGACTCTGAGATCATACAATTTATAGCAATAAGGCAATCTATAATCAGAATAACGAAGAGCACTTAACCATATAGGAAGAATATACAGGCAACCATCTAAGAATCTATAATGAGGGAAACAGGTATTAACGGAAATGAAGTTCAAGAGTGTATACTTAATGCTAGGAATTATTATGCACGTATTAGAATTTTACCATTGGGACATATTTCATGAGTAGGACTTTAGGGAAACCTATATATCTATAGGAAGGGTAGAAAAGAGGAACACGCTATAGTTCTAGTACCATTACTACTTCAATTCAGTATTTAGGAGAAAATTGTAAAACACATCTATAGTTCATAGACAGCTGAAATGAATGTACTCTAAAAGGTAGGGAAACATAGGAACATGCTATGGAAATAAATGCATAGACTTTTCATTTAGAAGATTTGCGGAAAGCATGGAAAATTACGTATGCCAAAGGTATGTCTTTATTAAAGCAAAGACAGAAAAAATAGGAAGTGCAGCATAGAGTTTTCGCACTTATAATTACCTAGACTGGTGTGAAAACCAACCCTGGCCACGGGTCAGTTAAGGACAGGATAAACCCCAAGGAAGGACAGTCATCAATGGACAGCAGGTGCAGAATGGACACCCCAGGACAGAACAGGAAAACCAGATTAGGATCAGGACAGGACCACCAGGACACGACCAGCACCCGCAGTTCAGAAGCAACGCCTGCGCTCCACCCTCTCTGCAGCTATCAGTCAGAACCCCAATTGGGTTAGCGAACTCCCCAGCAAAGTGCTCCGCCAGCACTTAAGGTTTAGTAAAACCTTTAGAGTCTATGGTCAATTTCGAACAGAGTGCTCCGCAGCACCTCTGTATCAGTCACCTATTGAGTGCGTTGGGTCAGTGACAGGTCAGCTATTCAGACAAGTCGGACAATATCTCTAGCTGAACCTGGGCTAGATATACTGTTTTCGGGTCAGTGTACCACCCCCCAAATGTTGCAAAGTGTCAGAATCCCCAATTTCGATTGGTCCAGAAGTAGGATAGGTTAACACACCAATCGGAACAGACTTCTGCAAGTCTCACTTTACATATTTTGGTACCGCCTAGCAAGTTTAGGTTCCCATGCGATAATTTGCAGAAGACAATGAAAGAATAACATATGTATCGATTGAGGGACAGTCTAGCTCCATCCCGCTGGGTCGCAGGTCGCGTTCACAGGAGCATCTTGACTGTGTCTGCCAGCTGGCTGAGTTCCACTGTTCAAGGCTAACTTCTCCCTGGCTGCGTGACATGCGCAGAAGGGACCTTCAAAATGGTTCTCGTCTCATTCAGACCCCCCAGTTATCGTGGTACATGAAAAGTAAGCGGAAACAAATTAAAACATAGAAATAAATGAATGTACTACATATCATGAGTGGGTACTTTATATTTCTTACTATAAAAATATACTATGCGATTATAGATTAGTGCAAATACACAATAACACGAGAGCATCTGCGCAAGCTTCACCACGTTAATACATTAGCAGCCATCTTTTGGCTATTACGCATGCGCACCTTTTCCCACCAGATTTCCAACTACGTCACGTCACGTGAGTGTGACTAATGCATGCGCAGAAGCAAATTTCAAAGCAGCGGCCATTTTAAGGACGAGAGTTAATTATTTTAGTAAAACACATAGGCAAGCGTCTCTAAGACACACGCACATCCAAAAATAAATGAAATTAGTAAGACGAACAAATTTGATTACCGGGTTATAACAGATTCGAGGTTCATGACTCCTGCAAGTCGCGTAATATGCGAAATCTTGCTCTATCAAAAGTACCACATCGATCTCATCAGTTTCGTGCCCCCCAGATAACATTTCTTGGTGTGTGGGATTGTTAATGACTACATTAGGTAATAGTGGGAAAGGTACCGTTGGATTATCCCGCTCTTCCCCTCCAGGCATTTGTGAATGGGGTATCGGTAGGCCCATTGACATTCTCCTTCCTGTCAGTTCAATTTCCGAAGATACCAGGCTTACGGCTTCTTCCAGCATACTTTCGATGGTGGAAGTAGCAGTATTTTTAGAGCCAGTTGTAACCGTGCATTTCCCCATAATAATTATTGTTGGCACTCACCTTACTAAGGTGCTTAGAGGGGAGGCCCAACCCAGCCTCGACCAGCCCCGGACGGCCACAGACGGCCCGCCCTTTGCCCGGTGCTTAGCCCGGTGCAGCCCGCGTGCGTCCCGCAGGACGGGAGACATTCAGCTGTTAAGTAGCGCCTCTGGGCGCAGGCTGTGGCGTCACCGGTGCGCCGGTGGTTGCTGGGGCACCTGGGGGATGTGGTCTTCTGCCGTTGCCCTCACGGCGCTTTGAAAACCGCGGTGCTGCCCCACCGCCGTTTCCCGCACGGTTGGAGCTTTCAGTAGTTTCAGGTTCGCTTTTGGCCCCCCAGAGCGCTCGGCGCTCAGCTGTTAAGTAGCGCCTCCGGGCGCAGTCTGTGGCGTCACCGGTGCGCTGGTGGTTGCTGGGGCACCTTGGGGATGTGGTCTTCTGCTGTTGCCCTCACGGCGCTTGGAAAACCGCGGTGCTGCCCCGCCACCGTTTCCCTCATGGCCGGAGCTTTCAGGAGTTTCAGGTTCGCTTTTGGCCCCCCAGAGCACTCGGCGCTCAGCTGTTAAGTAGCGCCTCCGGGCGCAGGCTGTGGCGTAACTGGTGCGCCGGTGGTTACTGGAGGATGTGGTCTTCTGCCGTTGTCCTCTCGGCGCTTCGAAAACCGCAGTGCTGCCCCGCCGCCTTTTCCCTCACGGGCGGAGCTTTCAGGAGTTTCAGGTTCACTTTTGGCCCCCCCACCAGTCCTCCCAACATAAAGTATCCAGAAGTAACACTTTTGCTGATAGTACTGCTAAAACTGCTGCCTTGTACCCTGGTTTCAATTTGACTTTGTATGTCTCCCAAGCAGCCGAATCCCTTTTGCACACTTTACAGGTTCTTGCAGCTTTGTAGAATCAAGCACCCGAAGGTGAAAAGATGCTATAGAGAAAGAATGGTTATGACAAGATAAGATGGTAGCTACCCCTATGGTACTGCTCCAGAACCTGCCAGGCTCTGAAAAATAAAGTAACTAAGATATGAATGGAAATGGTTCCTCACTAGCAAGAGGGCGCCAGGAGCACGCATCACAATGCAAGTGGACTTTGGAACCGAAAGATAAAGGGCCACCAGACAGTAGAGCTCCTGCAGGTGTTCCATGAGGATATCATCAGGTAGTAACCCCTCCTCTTGCCAATGGCTATGACCTGCGGCCGACTCGTGGGAAAACCTTACAGTTCCTAATTCCTCAAGAGATTTGGCTGACCCTCTTCACTGCAAACCTATTTTGTGGGATCGCATGTGGCTGTATCAGTTGTAGGAAGGCGGAAGGATAGAAGAAATCAACCACATAGAGAACACTGTTGATTCCCAGAATAAATGCTCAATCTACAAGTCTAAATTCAATACAAGTGGGATCTGAACCTCTCTTCATGCTGGTTGTGCTCCTTGGGCACACCAATGATCCCAGTTAATTTTGAGTTTGTGGGACAATGCGATGACTTACAACTCTGTGGGCACTTTGGGCCAGATGTAGGTAATCCCAATTTACCTATTCTTAAATACCGAATTTTACCGATTCGGTATTTAAGAATAGGTAAATGGGATGTAGATACATTTTCGGTAAAAATGACCGAATCAGTAAGATTCGGTAATTAAGATTCGTATTTGCCGATTTGGTAATTCCTATTCATTCCTATGGGCCTGGAGGCCAATAGGAATGAATGGGAAGCCATTCAATATTACCGATTCTGTAAATACTGAATCGGTAATAGGGGGAACTCATGCAAGGGTGGCAGGGTGTCACATTGACACCCTGTTGCACCCCTGAATAGTACATGGGGGCACATGTAGCACACATACATGCCCTAAGGGCATTATGTCTGCCACATGGCACAGTAAAAAAAGCACAAAATTGCTTTTTTTAAAGTTTTTTTTAAATTTACCACCAACCTTTATTTGGTGGTAAATACCGAATCATTAACTGTGCAATGCACTCATTTCAGTGCTCCCTACATTTCAGATTCGGTAATTTACCGATTCGGTATTTTAAGGAATAGGTAATTTACCGATTCCTTAAATTACAGATTCGGTAAATTACCGAATCTGAAATGTAGCCACTTACATCCCAAATGCCCAATACAGGTCGGTAACAGCCGAAATTCGGTAATTTCGGTCGTTACTGACCGGTAAATGCCTACCTACATCTGGCCCGTGGCCCTTTATTCCTCAAAGTGATTAGTATACCACCTGCATCACCCTTGCTAATCTAACAACGTCCCTGACTGATCAACCGATCCCGCGTCCTGATGTTTCTATTGATTCTGTGACACATGGACTGGTCTATGAAGGTATTGGAAATGGGTTTGGAAATACTAACGAGGTAATCCCTTTGCCATTATTTATGCAAGTTGAGATCCCCAGAACAATCTTTGCATCTGGAGTACCGCTTACCTGCAGTGGCATGTTTGATCAAGGTCAGAATTGGGGGAGATACACATGGACTTTGGGGTAATGGAAATTTGCAATTCAGGATGTTTCTTTTGAATTTTCACTGTATTTTGTGGTTACACGGGGCGATTCAAAACGCAGATTTAATTCTAAATGTATTATGGGTATTGTAGGCGAGTTCCTTGTGGGTGGACCAGATGATCAGGTGATACAGATTGCTTACAGCTGGGGACCGAGATGGGTAGCTTTATAAGCAACAGTGCAGGATGTTTTAATGAGACTATGTTTGTGTATGGAGAGGAAAGGCATGCTGTTTGTAATGTGGAAAGATTACTGCAGGTGAGAATCGGGGACAGAAATGTTCTCTTAGTAGAGTGAGGGAGTTGTAAACTGGGGAGGACTCTGCAAGGAAACACTTTGATTGATTAGCGGCATTATTGTAACAATGCATATGGCAGTTTAGTTTGTATTTAGGGGCACGAAGCACAGTTTTTGGGGGGGTTGGGAACCATCAAAGGATATGGGGTTATTGATATAGATTTAATAAGAAGTAGATAGCATTAATACAATAATTTTAGCACAGCATGGCTATTGAATGGGGGTGAATAAAGGAAAGTTTGCTTGTTAATTTGCTGTATATCCACCATTGTTTTATAAGAATCACTGAGTTTGGCTGACATATATGTATTACTTATTATACCCCTGACGAAGGTCAAAGGTGACCGAAATGCATTGGGTGAAATTAAAAGTAAACGGAGGATTCGAGTTTCTTAAATATGCTCAAGATTAGGCCTGGATGGGCAACTCTTGAGTGGAAAACATGCATGAAATTATGGAACGTCGTACCTTTGATGTGACGGACAAACATTGAGACTTAAGCAGAAATAAACAGATTACAATTTTTTAATACTTCTGATTACGTGTATAATGTGGATCACAAACGGGCATAAGGCTGTGCAACTCTTTGACTCGCACATCGCGCGTCACACTTTCTTTGAAATCTGTGTAAAGGCCAGATATTGTGAGATCTTTAACACTTCTTGTAGAATTTCGCTCTCACATAAACCAGCAAACGGAAATGAACTGCTCAGTTTTGCAGCAGCAAAACAACCAGAACAAAGTAGATCTTTATATTTTTGTTTCCCTTTTGAATTCCAGAAAAAATGTCTCATTCTATTACAAAGGTTTTTTGCTGTGCAATATTTTATTATCTGAAAAGACCTTCACCGCTTGGTAAGATGATGAACTACACAGCATCATCCTCTGCTCTCACCTTTCTGCGTTCTGCAATGTAGACATCACGTCTCACAGCAGAGCAACGCTGGCAGCAGTAATGGTCGTCGGTCATGCACATCAACAGCAGCTGGAATAAGCCCCAAGTTCTGCTGGTAGTAGAATAAATCTGATGTATGAGGCACCACTTCTTTATGTGATGACTAGCAAGAGAACTGAATGCAGTCGTAGAGGAAACCAGAGCCCTTATTTACAGGGATTTGGCGTAAGGAAGTTATCTTACTGTGATGCCCTACGTCGAAGTGAAAGGGCAGGAACTGGGCCGGACTGGGAACCACAACCCGCCCTGGCAAAGTGCTCGGCCGGCCCCTCCTCCCCCCTGGGGGGGTGTTGAGGGTGCCGCCGAGCAGTTTTCCTTGTCCGGTTTCCAGGCGATTTTGATACAGGGCCGATTTTGCAGCTAAAACGTCCCTGTAACAAAACCGGCCCCCACCCGTGCAGCGCACCGGGGGATTGCCCGGTGCCCGCTATGGCCAGTTTGGCCCTGGGCAGGAATGCACCTCCTTATGGAAGACGGTGCATTCCTGTCCTTTCTTCCTGTGCTGGCACTGTCTCAGCTGCTTAGCGCCAACGCCTTCACCCTTGGACCATGGATGCAAGGGTGCTTGTGTTGTCAGCAGGATTGCTTTGTGCAGGAAGAGGTGCTTGTGTTACCTTGCCTTACTCCATATCTAAGAATCTATTCAAAGTCACGCACAGTGGTTTTGCATGTCCTCATAGATATGATTATGTAATCCCGACAGAACGTCACAAAAAGTGATGCTGTGGCGGTGCCAGGGGCTTGTAAATAAGCCCCCAAGGGTATGTAGAATGAGGGACAAAAGGTGGTATATGGAAGTGAGGGCACATTATTTGATACAATATGATAATATAACATAATGCGCAGATTGTCACATAAAGAGACTTTACCCAGTATGACATACCATAATATAACATACCATAGTAACATAAAAAATCATTTTACACAGTATAGCGTACCATAATATAACATATCATGGTGCAGCAGAATGTAACATTTACACACTTTACACAATATAACATAATATAATGCAGCATAATGATACATTAGGTAACTTTACACATTTCAAAAGAGCATAATATAACATATCATGGTGCAGCACAATGCAACATGTGACATTTTACACATTGTAATGTACCATAATATAACAGACCACAGTGCACAAGAATGTTACATAAAGTAACTTGGCACATTATAATATAACACCACACAATACAACACAATGTAGCAGAATACAGAACATAAAGTTTTTTAAAATAACATAACATAGACTAGTACAACAGAATGTGACATAACTTAGCACATTCTATACATCATCACGAAAGCGAAATGTAACATAACGTAATTTAACACAATTTAACATAACATAAATTAGCATAACACCGCAACTGAATGATGCATAACACATCATAACGTAACAACATCAATCTATTTATAAAGCGACATTTCGTTACACAAAGTAACATGAGATATAGCACAGTGATATAACTCAACACAGCTGTAAAACACACCAAGCATAAAACCGCAAGCCGTACCTTACAATAACTTAACTATTTACATATTTACTATGCGTTTTTTATAAAGTGCTAAAGTGTCAGCTCACTGCAGACACACCATTTGGGAAGAACATAGGGGCATATTATCAAGAAACTGAGTTAAAATTATCGCCGCTTTAGCGGCAGGAAACTGCCGCTAAAGCGGCAATAATGAGCTTGATAATATGCCCTTGTGAATTCCCATGGAAGCCCATGTTCTGGTGTGAACATGGGCTTCTATGGGAATTCTCTACGGCATATTATCAAGCTCATTATCGCCGCCTTAGCGGCAGTTTCCTGCGGCTAAATCGGCGATAATTGTAACTAATTTTTTTTTATAATATGCCACATAATCCTTTACAGATAATCAGCCAATCAGATTGGGCATCATAGTCATTTTCAAGCAAATATGGAAAAACATAGTAAAATACGGGACACTAGCACATAAGAACATCACATGGTGGTACGTAGTATGACGATGTTACGTGACATAACACTGTGCAGCAAATGTAAGGAAAACACTATAGGGCATATTGACAAGCCGCTTGCTCCACTTTTGCATCATTTTTTACATGGGAAAAGTGACGTTGGGGTGGCGCAAAGGGCTTGTAAATAAACCCCTATGTTTTAACCGCCGCAGCAGAGCACGCGCTGTTTTCGGTATTGAAAAGGAGAGCCGTCAGGCAGGAGGGTGCTTTGTTCTCAGGATGCAGGCCGGGCAGGCAGCAGGCTCTCTGCATGCAAGAGTGTGCTAACGCGGGATTACTGGTTACTAATTATCTTACCAAATCCCAAACTATGTCGACTGAATCGTTGGTACCTGTCGTTGAGTAAAAGGTAATCTCGCAATAAGTCAATCAATTTAAGAACTTACACCACTCTAAATGACCACCAACCAAATTTAAGTTTTAAAGATTTAATATAAAGTCAAAGATAACTGAAGATACAAACTTCTCAAAATGAGATTCAAAAGGTAAATTGGTATCACTATAAACATGAACTTCCTGAATAATCTAAGTCTGAAGAACAAAATAATAAGTACAAGCTCAAAAACCATAAGGGTTGTCAAAATAGATATAAGTTGCAATCTCAAAGTCATTACAGAAAAGAAAATTAAGTTAGTCTGTCCCTACACTATACTAAGTGACATCCCTACTTAGCAAGATCTTTACCCTCTAGGTGTCAGCCGTGGTGACTTCCTAAGAAGATCACGCACTTCTCTTTGTCTCTTCTCTGATGATGGGTCTCTCCTGATCAGTCTATCTGCCTACCCATCCGCTTCCTTAGGCTCCCAAAATCATCTGCTCTGCTCTCCTCCCGGGTCGCTTTCCCTAATACCAAATCACATTTCCAATAGAAACGCCCCTTGGGACGCCCCTCACGTGGTACATCTTTGCGCGGCAAACTCCATGATGGTACTCTTGAAGACCCTCGTTATAGTTGACCTTGGTTCCCAGGCTTCTTCTTCCAGTGCGCTGATACCCCCTGAAATTCCTGGAAACTCCTACAGGCCTGCGCAAGGCGCCACTGAACAAAGTCCCTTTCATTCGAGCTGATTAGGACCCTCGCACCTGCATACAGCTCGTCCTGCAGTGGGCCTCAAATTCCAGACTCCACCATATCTTTAGTCATAAAACACTCTCAAAGCTCGGTGCTGGACACCTCGCGACCTCTTCTCTAACGAGCACATGACGATTTACACGACATGACATTATCTCCTCTGGCCTACTTGATTTACATGCAGCAGGTCCCTGCACTCTTAAAACGTTAACTTGATTTAAACAGCAAACATTCTTAACTAGCATACGTTTCTAAAATAACACATCTATAAAGCATATACTTTTAACCCTAAGTTCAATAGTACATTTGGAAGAACCATGTCAACCTTATCTCACATTATTTTAGCAGCACGTTCAGGTTTGCTGTGAATTGCCCTAAGGCCTACACATAATACTGGATTTTCAAAGTTACATTTAATTCGGACATGATTCTTTTAACATGAGAACATGAGGTTTTCACATATATTCCAACATTTCTACATTAATCTCACACCGTTATAATTATAGTTACTCTACTTAACATTCTATACATTTCACTACTGAATATAAACCACTCTGTATATTTCACTCCTGGATATAAAACACTCGTGTGCAAAACATGTTTAAACTAACTACGTGCTTGTAAATATGGCGTACTTATACATTTTTTCAAACTTGTGCTCTCTCAGTCCCCCCTTTGATGACCTTCAGGGGTCATCATCACCAAGACACTAAAAATGTAGAACCTTTTAAAGTGAAGACAGGGCAGTTCCACCTCTTTTCATACTCTCTAATGCTTTCAGACTCTTATATTGAGTGTCCTGCATCGCTGTCAACTCTTCTTCCTGTTTCTTCATAGCTCTCTGTAACCTATTTGCTCTATAACATTGATACAAACGCACCAATCCCCACAAAGTGATTACACAAATCACAATTATGATGATGGGTTTCAGTATGTACCAAACAATACCCTTTCCTAAGTTGGCAAACCAACTTCCAACTTTACCCATTCCATGACCTACTTTTTCCCACACATTTACCTTTGCTAGGTCCTCAATTTCGTAGTGTATGGCAGTGATATTTTGTATATACTTCTCTAAAGGTTTTGAATTGTCTGGAATGTAAGTACAGCATTCCTGGACCTTCAAGGCCTTACAGACTCCTCCCTCTTTTGCCAACAGAACATCTAAAGCAAGTCGGTTCTGAAGAACCATTGCCCTAATCGATTGCATCTCACCTTCTATCAGCATCAATGATCTTGCAGTACTAGCAGATAGCCTATCTACGACTGTAGCTAACCTCCTAATTTTGATGTCATTCATTATCAATCCTAAGAAAGGGAATGCAGCACCGAGTACATCTCCAACTACTTCTGCTGCACCCAGCCCTCGCTTCCATCTAGTTGATATTTCCTTCTTAGGCGTGTCTAAATTCTCAACATGATATATTTTAGGGAAGACAACAGCCAGATAGCATGATCCGTACCAATTATCTGGTAACTTCACATAGGCACTTCTTCCACATACAAAATATACATTTGGTATTGCTTGCATCCCTTTCAAAAAGTTCTTAGAGTAATACTCCAATTGAAAGGCATGTTCACAATGGACTTGGCCTACATAAAAGTTTTCATAATATGAGTAACTCCTGTGAATGCACAGTTTTCCCCGTTTATCCTTATCCAAAGCAATTGGACCAATACTACCCTTTCTTTGGTGTGCCCTCTCCTCCTTGGTCCAATCTGTTTCCCATTGTCCTGATGCTTTCAAAATCTTCTGCCTCCTGTATCTAGTATCTACCTGTCCTATAAACTTTTTCTCAACTTCTGATATTTGACAAGTCAGATTGTTTCTTCGAGCATGTGAAGTATCTAACGTTTTCCATGGAATAAACCATTTGTGTAATCTGTCTTCGCTTTTGTAGTAGTCCCATTTGTTCAAATGCTTGAAATTCGGAACCTCTGGCAATGTCGAGTCGAAATTCGAGAAGTAATACTCGAATCCTTCTCGTCCATAAAACATGCTCAACAATAAACTGCACGTTATTCCATATGTCAACGGAAGATGATGGTATCTGATACCCTCCTCCACTGAAGCTGGTAATTGCATACAAACGTAACAATCCTTTACTTCCATGGCATCAACATATTCATAAAGCAATTTAGCATAAGCATTTGACTTGTAATTTCCCTGTGACTCGTCGGTGTGAAGCCTTTTTATTTCTGCATCTAACAATGCTTTGTCTTTCTCATTGATGTTTCCCTTCTCTTTAATAATGGTAGTTTTCGGTGTTGACACTCCCATATCCTCCTTGACTGCGGTTTCATCCCCCTCGTGTCCCACTAGGAATGAAACAGTTACCACTAAAATTATAAGAGAAACCACTACTCCTAAAAGTGTAACAGCTATACATTTTGCCCTGCGGTTCGGGTTGCCAGCCTCCATGTTCTCAAACAGTGTAGTTTTTGACTTTCTTCCAGCATTCACTTCCTCTTCTTTTCAAACAAAGTCTTTCTCTCTTGCAATGTCTTTCTTTGAACACTTGGAAGCTTGACAATTTGTTTCCGCAAAACAGTTCAAAGTCCAGTAAAAATAGACAACCCTAGCCCTTCTCCATCCGCTAAAAGGAAACCCCTACCATTTTTTTTTTTCTTCTTCCACTCGGCGCTAGGTTATCTTGCAACGAATTTACAATTTCTTTTCAAAAGTCTTATTTTCGTCTGAAGTTATGTATGACTCAAGGAGTGATACTACGTCTTCATAAATGTCCATCCGAAGTATCATTCCCTCAGGTTCTGGGCAGTTCGTGCCACACCATGGAAAGTCAACTTTTTCTAGGATTATTCTCCTTATTTCGCTCAAGACAAGTGGACGGACAAAATTGAGAGTTAGCGTTTTTTCAATTTCCACTCCTGGTACTATCAGTTCTACATCCACAATTACAAAGGGGTCCGTTCTAATCAAGATCACTTTCTTCACCTTTCCAGTTCTGCGCCCCTTTGAAGACATTCACAATATGGTATTAATCCACAACAATAAGCGCTCCTAGCATTTCTACTACTCGCTCAAGCATTTCCAAACGAAGAAGAGTTCCCTCCAATATTGGATATCGTGAACAGCAAACTGGAAACTCAACTGTCTCTAAAATCAATTTTCTTATTCCACTCAGGAGAGCAGGATGAACGATGTTGAGTGTCAGCAACCTCTCGGTCTCCGCTCCTGGTAGTAGAAACCTTATTTGCACTGTGATGATCGGGTCAGTTCTGATCAGTTCCACTTCCCTGATCCTCCCTGTTCTGTGTCTCCCAGACATCTGCAACGAGGTAGGTCCAGTCGGGAGTAGAGTATCTTCTACTAGGCACTCGCACCCTCCTTGATCTTCTAAGACCCTCCTCGGCTTGATCCTGGATATCTTCTTCTGGATCTGAGTCTTCGGATATAGGAGTAAGCGTTTCTTCCTGGGCCGACCTCAAACTTAGCCTTCTTCTCCTAGTTGGCCAAGTGGCAGCTCCAAGCCTTATTCTCCTATTCCTTGTCCTCTCACTTGATTCTTGGTCGCTCCGATACGGATCTGAGTCTGAGTCGTATTCACTTCTGCTCTCTCCTTCAGTTGCGTCTTCTGTCTCACTGCCGTCCTGCCTTTGCTCTTCTTCTGAATCCGTTGCGTTCCCAACTTCTTCTGACACCCCCTCAGCCGCCTCTATCCCTTCTTGCGACTCTTCTTCCACTTCCGGGCTTTCGTCTGGGATGGGAGCTGTTCCTTCTAGAGGTGCTGGAACTCTGCGAGTATGGGAAGCATGGATCCAATTTGGCAGCCCCCCGCACTTCACCGCGGTGTTCGTTATCAGGATTACCTGAAAGGGCCCACGCCAGCGAACATCTAGGCAGTTCTTCCGGACGTGTTTTTTAACTAAGACCCAGTCCCCTGGGTTCAGGTCATGACACAGGTTCCTCGCTGCTGGAACTTCAACTGCATGCACCTGAAGGGACACAGAATGGATGGCGTCAGACAGTCCTTTACAATAATCCAAGATCAGATCATCTGTAATATTCAATAGAGCAGTAGTTGGAACTGTAGGAAGTCTCATGGCCCTCCCCATCAGGATCTCGTGGGGAGAGAGACCTGTCCTCCTATCAGGTGTGCTGCGCATGCTCATGAGCACTAAAGGAAGAGCATCTGGCCAACTCAAGGATGTGGATGCCACTACTTTAGCCAATCTATTCTTCAAAGTGCCATTCACTTGTTCCACAATTCCTGAAGCTTCTGGTCGATAACTACAATGCAGCTTTTGATCGATATTCAGTGTGGAGCACAACATCTTCACTATTTCGCTGTTAAAATGTTTTCCTCTGTCAGATTCCAAAGAGGCAGGCACCCCGAAGCGCGGTATCAACTCCCTGAGCAACAATTTAGCCACTGTGAGTGTATCGCACCTACGTGTAGGGTACGCTTCAACCCATCTGGAAAATACGCATACAATCACCAACACATACCGAAGGCGATTGACTCTTGGCATTTCGATGAAATCTAGTTGCATTCTATTGAAAGGCCCCCCCGACCTCCCAATGTGACTCAGTGTGACTGGTGTTCGTTTGCCTACGTTCAGCTGTTGGCAAGTAACACATCGCTTACATACTGATTCTGCTGCTATTCTGAATTTCGGGCAATACCAAGTCTGCCTAAAAACTCTCATCATAGCATCCCTTCCTAGATGTACTGGACCATGTATTTCTCTCGCCATGGGATTAGCTAATTCTTCAGGTAACACAGCTCTCCCATCTGCTGAAACCCAAAAATCCATTTCACTTCGCACACAACCTGCTATTTCCCATGCCTTTTTCTCTGTTTCAGGTGCGTTCTCCTGCATTATTCTTAAATCCTCCCAAGTGTCTACAGTTTCTAACATCATACTTAATTCAGTCTTTTCTTCTGCACCTTCTATTTCCACCTTTGAGAAAGAATAACTTTGTTCCGCACAATAGCGTGCGACTTCATCAGCATATCTATTACCTTGTGACACAAAATCTGTATTCTTAGTATGAGCTACACACTTCACTACTGCGATGTCAACAGGACCTTGTAATGCTTCTATCAGCAATCGCACAAATTCTCCATTTCGAATGGGCGAACCAGAGGAGGTCATGTAACCCCTCTGAGACCACAACTGCCCGAAATCATGAACCACACCGAAACCATATTGGCTGTCCGTGTAGATGGTGACTCTCTTTCCATTTCCTGCTATGCAGGCACGAGTTAGGGCAATAATCTCTGCTACCTGTGCGGAATGTACTCCTTCCAGGCAAGCGGCTTCCACAACTCCAGTAATGGTACAAACAGCATAAGCTGCTCTCAACCGACCAGTATCGTCTCTTAAACATGAGCCATCAACAAAGTAAATTTCATCGGGGTCTGACAATGGCTCATCCACAATATCTGGTCTGGGTTTCGTGCATAGTTCAGTCACATCAAGGCAATCGTGGTCTTCACATCCTTCGCCTTCTATTACCGTAGGTAATGGCATCAAAGTAGCAGGATTCAAGACAGAGCATCTCCTGAGAGTCACGTTTTCTGCGGCAAGTATAACTTGCTCGTAACGCGTGAGCCTGCTATTGGTCAGATGCTGCGTCTTCGTCCTGGTCATTAACAATTCAACTGAATGTGGTACATACACCACTACTGGATGTCCCATCACAATACTCTCGCTCCTTTCAATGCTGACACCCGTTGCAGCAACGGATTTGAGACATCCGGGCAACGCTGCGGCTACTGGATCTAATGTAGCCGAAAAATATGCAACTGGTCTACGGGCATTACCGTGGGTCTGTGCCAAGACTGACAAAGCACATCCCTCTCTCTCACAGCAATACAGTGAAAATGACTTCTCGTAATCGGGCATTCCCAAAGCTGGGGCACGACACAAATCGTCTCTCAGCTGTAAAAACGCCACCAGACATTCTTCATCCCATGGTACCGGATCACTCACCTCCTTGTGCGTCAGTTTCTGTAAGGGCTTTGCTTTCAGTGAAAAGTTAACTATCCACTGTCGGCAGTAACCCACCATTCCTAGGAACATTCTAACCTCTCTCTGAGTTGTAGGCGCATTCATTTTCATTATCGCCTCAATCCTCTCTGGGGACACCTTACGTTTCCCTTTTTCTAACCTGTGCCCTAGATACTGTACTTCTGTCAGACAATACTGCAACTTGCTCGGAGATACCTTATGTCCATTTTCAGCTAAATGGTTCAGTAAGGCAATTGAGTCTGCTTTACAAGCTTCCTCTGTTTCTGACGCAACAAGTAGGTCATCTATGTACTGTACCAGAACCGAGTTCTGTGGCAGTACTAGATTCTCAAGATTCTTCTTCAGCAACTGATTAAAGATGGATGGGCTATCTGTGAATCCTTGTGGGATTCGACACCATGTTAAAACGCGATCTTCCATTTTAAAAGCAAAAAGATACCTGCTCTCTTCATCCAATGGGATTGAAAAGAAAGCCTGACAAAGATCTATCACTGTGAACCATTCTGCTTGACATGGTATTTGAAACAATATCACTGATGGATTCGGTACCACGGGACAACATGAAACGACTATGTTGTTAATTTTTCGTAAATCCTGAACTATCCTAAACTTCCCGCTAGGTTTCTGCAAACCCATAATCGGGGAGTTACAAGGACTACCCACGATTTCTTTCAGTATTCCCTGCTGTATCATTGACTCGATCACAGGTTTTATTCCCGCAATCGTTTCCTGGGACAATTTGTATTGAGGCGTTCTTGGAAACTCAACATTTGGTTTTACCAATATTTTTACCGGTTCTACCCCTTTAATCAATCCTATTTCTTCTCCTGTGAAATCCCATACCTCTGACGCCACTGCATCTCTTAAATCTTGGGGAAGATCTTCTATTGTCAGAGTAGGATATAGTTCTGCACAAGATTTTGAATTGGCCACCTTAAAAGTAGCATCTTCGTCGGTAGTCTGTACCTCCACTCCTTGCGGGGTGCAGTATATGGTGCAGTTCAATTTGCACAACAAATCCCTTCCTAACAGACATACCGGACTTGAGTCACAAACCACAAACTGATGTTCGTTCATATGATTTCCTATTTTCACAGATACTGGTTCTGTCAAAGGACTGGTCATTCTTTTATTTGCGACTCCTACCCCCTGAATTGTTTCCCCTGACATTGGCAAGTCTGGAACCACCGCTGATCTCAGAGTCGAACGAGTAGCCCCAGTGTCCACTAAGAACGTAGTGGGACACCCTGCCACTTCTGCCTCAACAAATGGCCCTCTTTGATCCACTTCTAGGACTGCCCCGAGGGTACAATCCTCTTCACTGCTCACCCGTTGTCCTGTCAATGGGTCAATGTAATAACACTTTTCTTCCTCGATAAACAGAGGCATTTGTTTAAAGACCTTTCCTCCAGCTGCTATCTTCGGTGGCTGTGGGAATTGGGCCCGTGGAGCCGAAGTCCCCCCTTTGGCCACCTTACTGCTCGGAACTGTCACCTTTTGCACTGGGTCTTCTTGGACCTGCTCTTCTACTTCTAGCTCTCCATTTTCAGGGTTAAAGGGACACTCGCGTCGCCAATGCCCCACCTGGTGACACTGATGACACTTTGTCGTTTTCTTTAGATTGGCAAAGTCTATCCTAGGTCTCTGCCCTTCCTCATTGTCCTTATTCTGACCGTTTGACTTTCGTCCCATCCCCTGTTTCTGCTGGCCACCCTTCCCAGCGGACTGCATTTGCACCACCATCAATTTCTCCTTTAGATTCTTGGCTTTAGAATCTATCTCGTCACTGCAGTATCGTGCATAACGTAGAATTTCATCTAGTGGTTTGTTCTGCCAACAGATTAAATGTTGCTGTATCATCAAACAAATATCAGGTCTCAACCCCAAGACAAACTTTGACACAAACTGCCCTATATCTTTGGGATCCATTACATCTAGTCCACTGTATTGCTTGAATGTTTTCAATAATCTTTCATAAAACTCGTGAACTGTCTCCTTGGGTTCCTGCCTTGTTCGGTCTATTTTTACCCAATCTATGTCCTGTGGTGGTACCTTATCTTTCAGCCATGCTATTACCCTTTCGTACTTTTGCATGACAATCTCGGACGGTCCATTTGTCCGAGCATCCCTCACTGGTTCAGTATTTGGCCATTCAACACTAGTCTTGCACGGGGTCCACAAATCAGATGGGACCACGATGTCAAACAACGTGTTCAAATCTATCCACAATACTTTCGAGATTTTGACAAACCTCTCTACCTGTTTATACCATTCGACTGGATTGTCCCGCAACTTCGGAAATGAGTTGGTAAATGCAGCTAAATCTCCTCTACTCCAGGGCACATGTACATAATTTCCGTTTGATATTTCTCGCAAAGGGAATGCCTCCATCTGCATTACCCTTCCCTCAGGGGTCATCACATTTGTACTTCGCCTAACTGTGCCCTTTTTCGACCACCTTTCTTCCCATTTATCCAGTTCCCTCCACACTCTTATCCCTGATACCAGCTCTCTTGTGTGTGTTTTTAATCCAGTAGTTCTCTTCTCATCTAGATCCTGATCTGCGTACTGTAATCTGTGGTTACTCTGTAATGCCCTTGTCCTAGACAAATCCACGGCATACCTGTCTGCCAAATCAGTCAGTTTCTCATGAAACGCTCTAGCTTTCCTAGTAATATCCTTTGCCATGAACAATAACTCATCCTGTTCATACAATTCTATCCTTTCCAAAGGTAATGTTCCATCTATTATCTCATCAACATCTGATTTTAAACTGGTAACATCAAGCCTTTTTGCCTTAATTTCAGCTTTCAAGACACTTAATTTAGCTCCTCCATCCGCATCTCTCCCATCCCAGCTCCGAGATCTTCGTTTAGGTATTGGTGAATTATAGGGAGTCCTCCCCTGTTCCCATCTCTCTAAGTCCCATGCCTTTCCATCTTCTCGGGGTGGGTGGTGAAACACTCCTTCATGCCTCCTAGCCTCTCTCTCCCCATCCTGGCTAGTTTCACGGGATGCAGGGTAAGATGTTCCATTACTCCCTCTTTCTTCCCTACTTCCCTGTGATTCCTGATTATTCGAGGCATGGCGGGACCTATCGCTGTTCTCCTTTCTCCAATGTTGAACGTCTTCCCCAAGTGTATGATGAAGGCACCTAAACCTATTCTGAAAAGCCTGTACCGCCTCATCTCCTCCTTTCCCCCAGAGACGGGACATTTCCTCACATTCTACAATCCTAGTATTTTGTTCCGGCTGTTCTCTCTGATTTGTAGGACATGCATCCCCTCTATTCTCTTGACTTTGGCCTTCCCGGCCCTGACTACTCTCGCTGGCCCCACAATGAGATACTGTCCCATTGCCCCTGGTATCCCACTCTGGTTCCGTCCTTGTCCTGTTACTCGGGGATACTATGGACCCGTCCCATTCCCTCAAATCAGCTCTTAATTCTGAATAGGGTCTTGGCCGTGGTCCCCTTAGATCCATTGGTCCTCTCGGACCTCCCTGTTCTGAATTGGGACCGACAGTTGTGTCTAATGGGGTATTCCATGTTACTGATCCTGGCAATTGTTTCCATGCATTTGTCACATTATTCCTCCTTTCCATCTCGATCCTTTCTCTATCCAATTGCCTTTGTTGTTCCTCTCTATCTCTCTCAGGGTTATAGATCGAAACTATGGGTCCTATGGTAACAGGCACCTGAAGAGCGTCTGGCAATCCAACAGTCTCAGCCCTTTCGGTGTTTGGCACTTTTTGCACCACAAACCTTCCCACTACACTCTGTACAGTGTTGTTTGGAGGTGTTTCTCCACTTTTGATAGGTGTCCATTCCGATATAGGGAGTGGTGTATATCCTTCTATGTCATTCCCATCTTCCCTTGCGAGCCCTCTATCTTCTATCATCCCCACTCTCGGAGGTGGTCTATCCATTAACAATCTGTTTATTAGATTGTCCTCCGACTCGCTTTCCTCGTCTTCTTCCATGAGATTTCCTCCTCCTGACACCTCCCTCATCGGATACATTTTCTCCACCTCAATAGTCTGTACCCTCCAACGCTTTTCCTCCTCATCCCATTTGGAATCTCGCACTGCCCTTACCGATCGCGTCAGTCTTTGTTGACGCCTGTTCAAATTTCGGTCGTGTGCAGCCTTAATCCATGCATTAAGAGCCTCAAACTGTGTTGGTCTGGGCGAGGGTTTCAATGAGGACATGGTTGCCTTTAGCCGATGTAACACCTCTAACTTAAACGTTCCATACTTCGGGAACTGCATTTCCTCATTTCCTCCCGTAAGCTTATTCCAAGCCCCAATCCATAGTATGGTATGCAGCCCAACATTCGTTGCCATATAATGAGCTGGCGTACCCTCTGGGGGAGCCTCTTCCCCGTAATAATGTTCACTTTGTTTACGTTTAAAAATCCCTTTCAAACACTTAAAACACTTCATGATTTCTCTTTTCTCCGCGTTTGTTTACTTCCTGATGACACTCCACCAATCTCAGCGCCGTTCTCACTAACTGGCCTATCCGTACGCGACTTTCCTCCGACGTCACGCTAGCCGCCCAACCAGAGCGCGGCTCTAGCTAACGTCACACCAACCGCTCAATCACAGCGCGGCTCTAGCCGACGTCACCCGTCCCCCTTCGCAGCAGTTCCCCTCCTTTCTCAGCTCGTCTCCTCGGTCATGCACGCGTCCCATTCATACTCTGAAAAATGATTACTTCCGTCCAAGCGATCACCTTTCTTTGACTGTACGCCCACAGTCTTTCTGTAGTTGTCACCTTAACTTGGCGAAATGTCTTTCCGTTTACTTCCAGACAATCGCCTTCTCCGATAGGTTACTCACACACAGTAACTTTCGACCAGCGTCCGTTACTCATACACTCACTCTTACACTCCCCCTATCTTGGATCCACAGCGGTCAATGGTACCTCGTGACCTCCGTACTATGGTCGACAACTACCCTGGATGTTCGATACACCCAAAACCACTTAAGCTCTGGCCTGAACTTAAGATTTCACCAGTTCACCCGTTTACCAGGTTACCAGCTTACCAGGTTGCGCGCGCTCACAACCTTCTCTCATTCACACTACAGGCATTCAACTCCGCAAGACATTACAATACAAATACAACACAAAACACCGCAATCTGTTCACGCATGACCCTTTTTATACTCACTCTCCGATACTGCTGCTTTTCTCGCACCGTCTGCACCTTTCGGCACACGATTCTTCCGCTGCTCGTCTCTCGGCGTCTCGGGCCTTGGGGTAAACTAACCTCTCTAGATTACCTTCCTCAAGAAGATAACCATCCTCTCTCTGCTACCAACTGCTAACGTGGGATTACTGGTTACTAATTATCTTACCAAATCCCAAACTATGTCGACTGAATCGTTGGTACCTGTCGTTGAGTAAAAGGTAATCTCGCAATAAGTCAATCAATTTAAGAACTTACACCACTCTAAATGACCACCAACCAAATTTAAGTTTTAAAGATTTAATATAAAGTCAAAGATAACTGAAGATACAAACTTCTCAAAATGAGATTCAAAAGGTAAATTGGTATCACTATAAACATGAACTTCCTGAATAATCTAAGTCTGAAGAACAAAATAATAAGTACAAGCTCAAAAACCATAAGGGTTGTCAAAATAGATATAAGTTGCAATCTCAAAGTCATTACAGAAAAGAAAATTAAGTTAGTCTGTCCCTACACTATACTAAGTGACATCCCTACTTAGCAAGATCTTTACCCTCTAGGTGTCAGCCGTGGTGACTTCCTAAGAAGATCACGCACTTCTCTTTGTCTCTTCTCTGATGATGGGTCTCTCCTGATCAGTCTATCTGCCTACCCATCCGCTTCCTTAGGCTCCCAAAATCATCTGCTCTGCTCTCCTCCCGGGTCGCTTTCCCTAATACCAAATCACATTTCCAATAGAAACGCCCCTTGGGACGCCCCTCACGTGGTACATCTTTGCGCGGCAAACTCCATGATGGTACTCTTGAAGACCCTCGTTATAGTTGACCTTGGTTCCCAGGCTTCTTCTTCCAGTGCGCTGATACCCCCTGAAATTCCTGGAAACTCCTACAGGCCTGCGCAAGGCGCCACTGAACAAAGTCCCTTTCATTCGAGCTGATTAGGACCCTCGCACCTGCATACAGCTCGTCCTGCAGTGGGCCTCAAATTCCAGACTCCACCATATCTTTAGTCATAAAACACTCTCAAAGCTCGGTGCTGGACACCTCGCGACCTCTTCTCTAACGAGCACATGACGATTTACACGACATGACATTATCTCCTCTGGCCTACTTGATTTACATGCAGCAGGTCCCTGCACTCTTAAAACGTTAACTTGATTTAAACAGCAAACATTCTTAACTAGCATACGTTTCTAAAATAACACATCTATAAAGCATATACTTTTAACCCTAAGTTCAATAGTACATTTGGAAGAACCATGTCAACCTTATCTCACATTATTTTAGCAGCACGTTCAGGTTTGCTGTGAATTGCCCTAAGGCCTACACATAATACTGGATTTTCAAAGTTACATTTAATTCGGACATGATTCTTTTAACATGAGAACATGAGGTTTTCACATATATTCCAACATTTCTACATTAATCTCACACCGTTATAATTATAGTTACTCTACTTAACATTCTATACATTTCACTACTGAATATAAACCACTCTGTATATTTCACTCCTGGATATAAAACACTCGTGTGCAAAACATGTTTAAACTAACTACGTGCTTGTAAATATGGCGTACTTATACATTTTTTCAAACTTGTGCTCTCTCAAGTGGTTGCACGGAGGTCCTATTCAAACCCTGTGGCTGCCAGGAGCCCATATGCCATGCAGCGCACGCGCACGTTTCACAACACACATGAAATCAGAGGCGGATGAAGATGACAAGAGCTGTTATGGCCTTTATCCATCACAGGGACTCGAAGGGGCGGGCGGGCTTCTGTCAGCCTCTGTAATCAATCAGGCGGAATGCACTTCCGTGCCTTTTTTTAGGGGCGTGGAGACTGGATCATTCTCTGCAGAACAAATCACGGCACAGTTCAGGAATCAGCTTCAGAGATGAGGAATGCTGTGGAACATTGAAGGTGGCAGAACAACATAATTTCCAAACAACTTGCTCATGGGGTTTTATTTCCAGCTTGTTTTATTAATTTAGTGGTAAAGGTTTCTGGGAGGGTGGGGGGTGATGGGGAGTCCTTGCTGCAGAGGTCTTAAAAACAGAAACAGATAATGGTACTTAGCTTTTGTCTTTTGATCGCTCTTGTGTGAGAGGGATGTAGACACACCCATCAGAACACCCTTCTGTTGGTTTGACATCCCCTGCACACTTTTTGCAACCCCTCTTTGCCACCTATGCCCCTTTTGAAGGAAACCCGCAGCGCTTTTGACATCCACGCTTTCTTTCTTTCTTTCTTTCTTTCTTTCTTTCTTTCTTTCTTTCTTTCTTTCTTCTCCTCCTTCTTTCTTTTCTTTCATTCTTTCTCTTTCTTCCTTCCTTCCTTCCTTTCTTTCATTATTTCTTTCTTCCTCCTTCTTTCTTTTTCTTTCATTCTTGCTCTTCCTTCCTTCCTTCCTTCCTTCCTTTCTTTCTTTTTTCTTTCTTTCTTTCTTTCTTTCTTTCTTTCTTTCTTTCTTTCTTTCTTTCTTTCTTTCTTTCTTTCTTTCTTTCTTTCTTCCTTTCTTCCTGTATTCCTTTCTTTCTGTCTTTCTTCTTTCCTTCCCTCTCTCCCTGCCAGTATCACAGCACTTTACATAGAACAGGTTGCATTACAAACACAATGGTAATATCTAGGGCAAGTAAACGCACAGAGGCACAAACAACAGTGTGAAGCAATCAATAAGGCAAGTGGCAGAAACAACAGTGATAGTGTTCAGTAACACAAAGAGTAGGGTGAATGTAGAAAAGTAGGAGGGAGGGAGTTCGGATCAAAGGTCATATCACTGGAGAGAAATGAGTTTGGGAGCACGACAGTCTGTCCAGTCCTGTAAGGAGTAGTTGGCTTCAGGCAGGTGGCATGAAACAAAGGTTGAAAGAGAAGCGTTAGTTCCCTTTTGAAGGCAGGCATGGGTAAACTTGTAGGCAGTGGCACAGCTGGAGTTTTGAGGATGGTGCCCCCCCCTCTTACCGCGGGGCGACAAATGCAGGGACCGCCACGGGCGACCAGAGGGCTAGCTACATCACTGCTTGTATGAATGGCAGGAGAAAGAGAGATCCGCACTTAGGCATCCATTCTGAGAAAGACTGGTTGGAGATGTGTTTTATGTTGAAGGCCAGGAATGCCTGTAGTGCTGAGTCAGAAGGGCTGAGATGTTGAGCGTCTCCACAGATCATCAGTTCCTTGAACAGATAGTGGGGATTATCAGAATCGATAATGCACATCAATTTGTAAGTAGATCTTCATTTAATAGGCCAGCGTAGAGAGTACAGGACTGGGGTGATAGGATCCAAGCACTCAGCTTGGGACATCAGTGGAGTGAGCTGCATTTAGGGAAGCTTTAAGAATGCTTCCGTTTTCTAGGTTAGTAAGAAAAGGGCAAGTTCACCACATTTCTTGGCAGGGTCAATTATACTAAGAGAAGGTGGAGGGTTCGTGGAGATCTGATGACTTTTAAACATTCCCTAAGTTTATTTTGACCAGATCAATATGAGTTCTAAAGGCCTGAGATTTTGCATCAAACATTGTTCTTTTTATATGTTCATCTGGCCACGTGGAAGTATTGTGGATTTACCCTGACAAAGTAGTATCTCCACTCTAGTAGAAGTAGTTGTTTTTCTGCATTAAGTTCCTTGCTATGTTAGGAAGCAGATCATTTACTCTTGATTCTTTTGTCCTTGAGTGGAGAGTAATGTGTAGGATGCCTGTCAAAGTGTCAATAAAAGTATTTGTATCTTTATTCATGTCCTGACCATTGGTGGCAAGGGTAAACAGGGAACAAGACTATAGGAAGGATAGTTGTGGTTGCAGCCGCGGCCCGTGCATGTAAGAGGCCTAGGGCAGTGGGGCCGGGTGGGGGGGATTTCGACAGACAAACGTAGTGAAAAATAATTATTTATTTAATTTTCCCTCGTGGTGGTCTGTCGAATCCCCCACAACTCAGCCGCACCGCTCTTACCTGCATGGTCTGTGGCTGTGTGGTTGAGATTAATAGTATCCCTGAGAAGAGTTGTTGGCCTCTGCAGCAGGCCGAATATCGAAATACTAGTAAAGCATATGAGAACAAGCATTTGCAATGCAAATTGGTCTAGCCTTTGTGAGAGTTAGAGGTATTGCCTTGCTAGTGACAATGGGGCACATGCATCAATGGAAGGAATTGCAATTCCTTAATAGCGATTTTTAAGGAATCGCTATTAAGGACTCGCAATTTCCTATGCATGTAGGACTCTCTAAATAAATTGTGATTCCTACACATTCCCTGTTGGGTTTGGGCTTGCTGCATCGCAAAAGTTTAAATACCGGTCACAACGGGGCCAATTTGGCCCGCTTGCGACCGGTATTTTGCTTGGTGCATGTGCCTCAATGTCTTTTACCTACGAAAGGAATGAAAAAAGAAATAATATGGAAACAGAAAGGATGCTAGGGAAAGGAGGAAAATGAAATGGAGATGGAACAAATCTGAGGAACAGGGACAACTAGGGTGAAAAGAAAATAGAGAGGAAAATAGAAACGGCACAATAAAGATAGAATGATGAAAAAGAGAAGTAAAGAATGCAAAAATGTCAGAGAGCGTAGAAAAGACACAGCGAAAATACTGACAAAGAAAGAAAAAGACAATGGCACAGAAAGGGAGAAACTGGAGGAATTAATATAAACAGAGATGAAAAATTAATGGAAGTGAGGGAGAGAAAGAGAAACTAGCACTCAGATTAAGAGAGACTGAAATGCAAAGAGAGACTGAGATACACACAGAATAATAGGAAGTGGAAGGAGAGGCAAGGGCAGAGACCATGAGACTTTTACAGTCAGGTACAAAGAGAAATGGAGAAAGATCCGGAAAGCTGAAGCCTACGAAGAAGTTCATGTGTGTGACAGGGCCAGCTTTAATACTGGTGACGCCCTGTGCGACAATGTTTGTTGGTGCCCTCCCAATGACTACCTCTGCCACGGATTCCTTAACTAGCACCCTTTAACAGCGCCCATCAAGTCTCCATAACCACTGTCTCTAAGATACATTTAGTTTTATAGCACAATCATACCAGTGTAAGGTGTCAGAGCACTTTACATCACACACACATTGCACAGAGACAATCATATGTGTGTAAATCACTGTATAGGAAATGTTACGTCAGACAGGACTACAAGGTGTAGTGTAGGATTGACATGTCAGCGATACTTATAGGCAATATAGTTTAAGAGTCCTTATTGTTAGGGGATCTCTTTAATAACAAGAATTGTTTTTTACCCAAATGAACCCTTTTGGCAAGATTAGGATAATGAAAGCCTGAGCAAAAAAAATATAGCTCTAACTTATACCTTGAAGTTTGATTACAGTTAATAGCTCAAATTCTATATTCGGATTTTGACTTATAAACGAAAAGTAACAAAAGGAGCTCTCTTACAGAAGCAGTAACCCACTGACCTATTTACATTATATGCACTTTGTAATCTGAATGGTACACGTTCTTAGCAGTAGGCCCTTTAACCCTCTGCGCTACCTTAGGATGAGTCAAAACCTCCACTAGACAAACCAACAGTCTCTTTCCAGGAGGACGAATAATCACCAGAGTTATCTTGACATTTCAATTGATGCCTGAAAATTGCTGGAGGCCAGGAACTCAGCAGCAGGTGCTTTTACAATAATAATATACTTGAAAAAATGACACCCCTATCCCAAGTCACCGATTGCACCGCCCTAGAGTGTGTGGTGGGCTTGCAATTAAGGCAACCTCTTAAAAGCTTTCTGCTCTGGTGCTGCTAGTCGGCGGCGGTGGTGACAAACGCTTTTAAAAAGGATGGTGGCAAATCATAATGCTGAAAATAAAGTGTTCAAATAAAAACATTTGTGTAGTATCTTCCCGTTGTGTTCATAATGTTACCTGGTTCCTAGCTGCTCAGCCAGTGTTAGTGTGATGGACATGAGTGGAATGCTTGGGTGCCTCGTGTCAGTGTTGATATTTGGAAGTTGGGCTGAGCAGCAGGGACGCTGCTCCTGGTGGGGTTGCTTCCACTAATGTTATGGACTTAATAAATAACTTACAAAGATACGACTCGGCTAAGTCTACTACTTCACCTCTACGCATGGAACATTCATCACTACATTTTGGCGACGATCTGGAGATAAACTCATGCTGTACAGTTGGTTTAATGACGATTAAAGATCACATGATAAGGAAGTCCTTGAAGCTTAAGAAACCTACAGAAACAACAGCACAAGCATATGTCCAGGAAGAAGATGTTCACAAATGAGCAGACTGCGCTAGTACATTTCCAGGAGGAAATGGTTCTAAAGAGACAAGAAAGACAGCACAAAGTAGCTTTGGAAAAAATGTTAACATGTCTTCTATGCGGAAAGAAACTACCACAGACAGCTCAAGTACATTTCCAGGTGGAAGTGTTGACAAAAGGTACAAGAAACAAGCAATATGTGCATCACAAGAAGCTTTAAGAGATTGGAGCAGCACTCCTCTCAGCCCCACCAGAGTTCTTCACATAGGATAGATCCAGCCCAGGCGTGCTTTGCTCACAAACATCACTATTGTTTGACTTTAAAGAAGCATCAACCATCCAGTTGAGTATCCTGTGTTAACTCTGCACTCTCTAACACCTTTTGGGACAGGTTATATGTTTGCTACAAGTATGTGCAGCTACTTCTCCACAGAATGTCAGTTTGTGCCTTTTGATTTGGCCTTGGCAGCATTGGATCTGAGGAACACGTTACTTTCCCACATGGTGTCTTTCGAAAAAAGTGCACAGTGTGCACAGTGTTTAGGATGGAGTCTGGCTGCGGTTTGAGTTACATGGACATTCAGCCAAGTTATATGCACCATGCGTGGAACATTTAGTGTGTTTTTAAGAATATTTTTTATTTAGTTAAGAAAAAAACCAGATTTCATGATTTTGTTGTCATACGTATTTGTGACCGTTAAACCGCTACACAGCGGAATCAAAGCGCAAGCACGAGTTACCTTGTGCATTCTTACCTTCACTTTTGAGTCGCGCGGTCTTCTCCATGGCACCACTGTGATGTCTCTGCATCATAGCGGCGCTGTGAGCTACTATGGGAAGCTTTGCAGCACGCCGCAACCGCTAGCCACCCGGAGCTGCCGTAACAGAGTAGATTAGCGACAACGCGCAGACTGAGCAGTTAGGAATGGTGGTCGCAGGTTTGGCTTGTTGTCCTGCAGTGAAATTCTTGTTCTCCTTGTAGAGGAGGCTCTGCAAGCTGTAGACGCCTTGCTAAGTTTCCAGTACCTGACTGTGATGAGGAGTCGGCTGCAGTGTCAACCAGATTCCGCTTCTCAATTAAGATGTAATTTTCTGCTTCCCAGCAATTATCGACATATGGAGGTCAAAACAGTTAGTGTCTCTGTGTCTGGCGTAAATTGTACTCTTCCAATTGGTATGAGGAGGAGTGGACAAGTTCTGGAGCTTGGAGGCTCATAAGCAGTGGACAAGTATTTGAAGGTATTTCTCTTATTTATGGTAGCAAGACAGCATGCGAGTTCACAAGCGACATCCTACGAACCCAAGATGTGGACATGTCAGTCATCCGTTTCCGCTTTGAGGCAAATGCTTTTCAGTATGAGGTGCATGTTACATGAGTTTATGCATACTATCTGTTTTTCAAGACAAGCTCATTTTACTTTGTGTGGCTAAGTTATATTTGTATGCCAGCACATTTCTTACCTTTCTTGTTATGATGACATTTGGATATTCCATCTTTACATTGTACATTTCATGGTCTACTTGGGAATGTGTTTGTTGTTTTGCACGCCCATTTCCTTATGTTGGGTGGGTGTATCAAGCATTACAAGAGGGTGGTATATTGTTTTTGGATGTGTTTTGGATTGTTTTTTGCAAACTTTGTATCCCTTTCTTAAGGGATGGGAAGGGGTTTTAGGCCCCCTTCCATGTTGTAGCCACTATTTCCTTACTGGGGGGTAGTTAAGGGTTGTCTCTCCCTTTTTCACAGATTATGGGTGGAAGTCCCATTTAACGTGCAATGTTGTCATGTTCCTAATGTGTGTAAGTCACCATGTGCTTTACGTTGGTCATGTAGTGTGTATAAGTCACTTTGTGCTGCACGTTGGTCTTGTAGTGTGGGTTAGTCACGTGTTTTACACTTTGTTGTAGTGGGTGTTAGGCCCATCTACGCAGTTTGTAGTGGGCTTAGTACCATTCACACATTTTGTAGTGGGTGTTAGTCCCATCTACACAGTTTAAGTCAAAGGTTCCTCTCCCACTTTTGCATTTATGTTCCCTGACAGTAGGGGCGGCAAGTTGGGTTAAAGTCCCTTCTCCAAATTTTACTTGGTTTTGTTCCTTACATATGGAGTACGTACATGGGTGCGGCCACTCATAGTGTTTAAGTCAATTTTAAGGAGTACGTACATGGGTGTGGTCCACCCATAGTGTTTGAGTTCAGGGGGTGCATTACTCCCATGTTTCTTGTCACAGTGTTAGAGTTCTTGGAGTGTGTTTCTACTGTGTTTCTCTTCACAGTGTTTCACATGTCTTGTCATGTGGAGTTATCTCACTATTTTGTCAATGAGCTTAACGTTCTTTGAACTTTCCTTTTATTTAATTATTAAAGGAGGAGGACGTGTGATAGTCCGTGTGTATCTTCTCATTCTTCTTTCCTCCTTTGTTTAGTCTTTGTTCCCTCACGTGGTGTGGTTTCTACCATTCATCCTTGGGTTATGGACAATTGACTTCAGTTGTACATTGTTGTGTATAGTTGTTTTCATTTTTGTATGGTTTGAGTATTTTTTAATTTTAAGGGGAGAAGATAATTTAGTATCTTCCTGTTGTGTTTATATTGTCCCATGTTACTTGGTTCTTAGCTGTACAGCCAGTGTGAGTGTTCGGTATGGAATGTTGGTGTGATGGACATGAGTGGAATGTTTGGGTGCCTAGTGTCAGTGTTGACAGTTGGAAGATGGGCTGAGCAGCAGCCAGGCTGTTCCTGGTGGGGCTGCTACCACTGATGTTATGGACTTAATAAATAACTTACAAAGACACCACTCGGCTATGCCTACTACTTCCCCTCTATGCATGGAACATTATCACTACAACTTTGATCATTATTTTTTACCACGCACGCCATGATACACGTACCTGCTCACCTAATGATTCTAGCTTCAGTTGCAATGCACCTACTTCTATATCTCAGCATCATTTGCTCACGCACTTTCCTCCCCTTTCCCCTCAAGGCTCACTGGACCTGCTATCGAAATTAAAATCTGGTTCACCGGCGGATCCTTGTCCCGCAAAGCTCCTTGCCAAGATTGCATATGTCATCAACCCCATAATCAATCCGGTCCTCAATTTATCTTTGATTACTGGCAACGTTCCCAGTTCTTGGAAAAAGGCGCACATCCTCCCACTGTTAAAAAACCTAACCTTGACCCCCTTGACCATGCTAATTACAGACCAATTTCTCTTCTCCTGGCCTTCGCCAAGGTCGTGGAAAAACATGTTCACTCCTCTCTTTCTACCTTTCTTGAGACTCATGAGATTCTCCATCACACTCAGTCTGGGTTCCACTCTAACATGAGTACGGAAACGGCGCTGCTGGAGGTCACTGAATCTATTAAGGAGGTTCTGGACCATGGGGGAAAGGCAATGTTGATTATGCTTGATCTGTCGGCGGCCTTTGATACCGTCCCTCACAGCAGTCTTCTCTTAAGACTCCAGGAGATTGGTTTGAGAGGGACAGTATTCAATTGGTTCGTATCATTCCTATTTGACCGCCAACAAGCAATTTGGGCCCCTCCTTTCTCAGCCTCAGTTCCATCTATGGAAGTAGGAGTCCCACAGGGTTCGATCCTGAGCTCTACCCTCTTTAATATATACATGTCCCACCTGGCAGCATTGGTCGAGTCCTTCGGAGCCCAGATTGTGTCGTACGCTGACGACACGCAGCTTCTTGTCACCTGCAATAAGAACTCTGATTTTAACAGCAATAATATCTTGAATTGTCTCGAGGCCGTTTTTGCTTGGTTCAAATTGAATCAACTAAAATGTAACTCCGACAAATCAGAGGTTCTCTTTTTTGGCTGCCCCCCCGCATGCCAATTGGAAATCTTGGTGGCCTGCTGATATGTTTCCCCCATCAGCTGCCTCCCCCATGGCCAAAAATCTGGGTGTGAAAGTGGATAATGGGCTGACTCTTAAACCCCAGATTCTGGGTTTAGTTGGACAATGCTTCGGCCTTCTAAAAATTCTCAGAAAATTTCTTCCGCTCTTGTCACTTGCCCATCGGAGGATCACGGTTCAGGTCTTGATTGGATCACGGCTCGATTATGCCAATGTTCTTTACCTTGGCCTCCCTGAATATCTCCTCACACGTCTCCAAAGTGTACAAAATTCAGCTGCACGAGCTATCTTTGGCCTCAGTCGTAAGCACAACACTTCGGCTCTTCTAAATTCACTCCACTGGTTGCCGGTGCGGAAGCGCATTATTTTCAAAACTCTCACTATGGCATTTAAATCTCTCCATGACACGGGGGCCCTCTACTTAAGGAAAAGAGTCCGGTTTTACCATCCTTCCAGATCCCTTCGCTCCGCCTCCTTAGCATTGGCTATTGTTCCGGCAATCAAACGAGCTCGCATTGGGGGTCGCTCTTTTAGACTTCTGGCACCCAAATTATGGAACAAACTGCCTTTGTTTTTAAGAAAGCTGGATAACCTGTTCTCCTTCAGGAAGGAGCTTAAAACATGGTTGTTTGGACAATAATACTCAGTGAGCTATGGTTCCTAGCCTTGCAGGTCTGTTAGCGCTGGGACACTCTGCCCGAGTAGCTGAGCGCTCTACAACCCCCCCTAACATAACATAACATTACATAACATATTGCACGCTCGCTTTGCTGTATAATACACTCACTGTCTTACATGGGCTAGATCTGTGCTACACACATACTGCAAATAAAATATGAGTGTGCCTGTGCACTATCAGCGACCTGGCCAAAGAGGCCATGAAACAGCTATGATCCTTAAAATGTCCCTGTTAAAGAGGGACCGCTGATTTAGCATCCTCATGTACTGTCCATTTGCAATTATTCAAGGCCTGGGATAAGTTTTCGTCACTGAGCACTTTCCAGTTACTTTTGAAAAGTGTGTTCTTTCCACCAATGAGTTTTTCCTGGGAAGAAAACCAGGAGAGAGAGAAAGAGAAAGCAAAGTGGTCAGTCCAGGTAAGTGGGAGAGGATTAGCAACTTTGAGCAAACTAAACTTCACACTCCAGGAAGGAACAGGTAGTGATGAATGTAGCTCCCTTCTTTCCTTTTTGTTCTTTGTCTCGCCCTCCAAAGTAAATAGGAGGAGAATGTAGCAGTCTATAAAAAGTTTTAAATACACATATAATATGCTGCCTAGCAAGAAGGTGAACTGCTGGTGACATCAGTACACCATGTATTAATCAGCAACAAGGATGACCTTCGAATATACACCTTTTTATCCTCCTCCCATATACTTTTTCTGACCTCACCACATCGCCCAATCTGTCCACAACAACTAACGCTCCCTCCTCATATTTTGCTGCAGATCTAACAGGAAACATTTAAAAAGCACAATATAAAGTTACATTTCCAGAAGGATGGAAACAGTGAGGAAGTGCATTGTACTCGTTATTTGAATTTACTTATTTAAGGAAGAACACTAATTAGTTGCAAAAGGCACATATTGTAATCAATGTGGCTCTAAGCCATGCTTACAAGCACCCTCGCAGTTTATTAGATATATCGGTAAAGCCAAATGCTATACTTAACACATGTCACGTTGGTGGCTTACAGGCACCAAAAGGTTTTCTTTGGTGTGCAGGCTGTAATGGCAATGGCCCCTCGGTACTGGAACCAACTCCCTATACAGATGCGCCAGTGCACACATTTCTTGGCCTTCAGGAAACTTCTAAAAACTGAACTGTTCTAGTCCTCCTTGGTATGACCACAAGCAGTGATTCAGGCACTATACAAGCCACATAAAATAAAATTAAAATAAAATGGTATATATAGTGTGTATAATAGCATTACGCTTGGCCCCAAAGCGAGGACCCGTGCGTGTTTTGGTCCACGTTAGTCTACTGAATTGACAATGCGTGAGCCAGTATATCCGGTGAAACGGCATTGACTTTCAAATGGCTGTATAAGCAGACATACACATCACAGAAATGATTTGTCGGACGCTCTTCGGTTGTGTTTGAATGGCTTGTCATGGAAGGATCTTCAGCCCAAGTGCACGCGGTCAGCTGCAACACCTAATTCTCTCTACCCATTGGGTGCAGCGCTTTGTTCAACCGACTTACTTTCATTTTGTCTTGCAGAGGTCCATTGGAGGCAACGTGAGCAGAAAAGTTGCAAGTTTAAAAAGCACTTGTGAAAAGCGCTTCTAAAGGGAAAAAAAAACAATGAGGGCGGAAAGTGACGGAGGAAAAGTGAAGTGATGAGCAGGGCGGAGAGAGGCCAGGGAGGGAGTAGAACCAATGGAGCAGAAAATAAATAACCTCTTTGGCAGGAAACTATCATGCAAAGCATGCCCAGCCATCATGCTATGAAGAAGCGTTGTGGCCGACCAAATGAAACCATTAGTGAAATCGCCACCAGGCGCAACAGACACATAAAAGAGGGATCAACATTGACAAACACCAATAGCAAACCAGAATTTCTGAATGCCAGAGATAATAACCAATGGCAATAGGTAGGTGTGAGTAAACCCCACAGAAGGGAGTACAACAGATCAAGGCTTGGCCTAAAAAGGGATTTGACAATAATTAGACTAATGAACTGTGTATGTCCATATTCATGATAATCTAGTCCAGGATAGTGTCTTTGATATGAGCGGGTTAAATGTTCTATTGCTGGAAAGAGGAGTGTAATTGGAAAGAGGTGTCGCCCAATTGGGAGTTGAACTCTCCAATGAAGATACTGTGTTTGCTGGAAGCGATGAGCCGAGAAGCAATGTGAGGCGGGCTGCGTAATTCCATGTAAGGATGGGCGGTCTCATTGAGCCATGTTTAAGTTAGTAGGAAGACTTCTAAGTCTAAATGAACAATAGTGTCTGCAGTCTCTATCCACTTGATTGCCAACCTGCAGTTGTCCAGCAGACATCTTAGAGTAGAGTTAACAGTGGACTAGTTAGGAAGTGAAGTTGGCTGTATCTCAATGAGATTGTGCCCAATTTTAATATTTCTACCTCTTTAACCCCTCCCTCGCTTGTGACGGAACCGCTCCGTCACGCCCCTCGGGTGAGCTGTGCTGGTGACGGAGCGGTTCTGTCACGACCCGCTCGCCACGCCTGCGCGGCACTGATTACGCGCCTGCGCGGCGCGTTCTGTTGATCGGGCTGGGCCGTGACGGAACCGCTCCGTCACAAGCACAGCGCGCCCCCCGCCCCTTAGCGCATTCACTGCGGAATCCCTGTACTGACAGATACCACGAAGAAACCAGCAGGGTAACCACTAGGATCCTGTTGAGTTGACCAGAGAGCGAGACGGAATTGACCCGTATATACCAGGGAGACTCTGTGCTCAGACTTACCAAATTACAGGTTCTGCCAAACCTTCTAAACAATGGTCAAATATTTTTGAACTATTCCTTCAGGAGGTGAAGAGACATATAATTGCAAAAAAAAACAGCAAAATACTCGCAAAAGCTTAAATAGGAAAGAAAATCGACCGAATCCTAGTTTATCGTTGCAGTATATACAAGATACAGATTTGGACATCAATAGACCAGCTGCCAGTCTCGCTAGGGGAGATTCAACTAATTCCCTATCACGACAGATATACAGAAAGTCTTGATAAAGGTGGTTTTCATCTGTTTATTCCACCGAAACGCGTCAACACCATCCTTGGTACAATTCAAGACTCCAGCATCGATGGTTGATTCACAGATTCGTTAGTAACATAAGATCGATGAAACCATAAAGGAGTTTGAATGTACAAACTGTATCCAACAATTTTATGTTTTACACTTCTGTCTTGCTTTTCAATTATGCAGGTCATAATTGATTGTGATGTATCCATGTTTTTTTATTAGCTGATTAGATTAGCTAGTTAGAATAATTGGTTTTAACGTTATGTCTTTGCATTTATAATAAATGACTTTTTAACTGCTATATGTTTGTGTTATATATGTAAGAATCATTTTCTCAATATTGTGCATTGATATAATCCTGCTTGTAACTCACCTCAAGGGAACCTCTCCATACTTCGGGTTAGATAACCCCACTTCCCTTGACTAGATTAAGGGGTACCTCTCTCTTTTCACACAACCTGCAGTTGTCCAGCAGACATCTTAGAGTAGAGTTAACAGTGGACTAGTTAGGAAGTGAAGTTGGCTGTATCTCAATGAGATTGTGCCCAATTTTAATATTTCTACCTCTTTAACCCCTCCCATGCTTGTGACGGAACCGCTCCGTCACGCCCCTCGGGTGAGCTGTGCTGGTGATGGAGCGGTTCTGTCACGGGTCGCTGGCCACGCCTGCGCGGCACTGATTACGCGCCTGTGCGGCGCGTTCTATTGCTCGGGCGGGGCCGTGATGGAACCGCTCCGTCACAAGCACAGCGTGCCCCCCCGCCCCTTAACGCTGCGGTGGAATTGCCGCCGCAGCGAAAGGGTTAAACCATCTCTTCTCTACATACCACCAATAACAAAAAAAAGCACACCAGACACATCCTGTCTGCCTGTCCCCAGTTTGTTGTAGAACATTTGAATCTCTTTGGCCTGTACACTTAAGTCCTTTATTTTGTATGCATTTATAAGGTGCACGCTCTGAAACTGGTATGAGCTTTTAATTTGCAAAGCAATTCTTGGACTTCTTTGGCAAAACAATGTTAACAAAGTTTCTATACATGTCCCCTATCCACAGACATCCTCTTCTGCTGTCCTCTAGCCTCAATCCTGTTTGCACTCTTAGACCAGCTACAACCAGCATTACCCTCGACAACCTGGGAGGAGGAAATCCGCCCGACATCTATTGCCCAATTCCCCCCCGCCAAATTAGGATGGCGGAGGGGACCGTGGCGGTGTGAAACACTGCCCGCCTGTTTTCTGCCCCAGTCGCCTTGCGGCCGGGGCGGAAAATGATTAATATGAAGGCGGTGTCTGTTAGACACCGCCCGCCATATTACAATGGGCTTTTGCTGATGCTAAAGGCATGCAGAGACTCCCTGGGGGGGCCCCTTGCGGGCCCCCTGGGAGTCCGTGGCTTGGGGGGTGCACATGGGGGTACCTATGGTAACCCCCCCGCATTTCTAAGTGCAACATGGCAGGCACCGCGCGGTGCCTGTCATGTCGCGCTTAGAAAAGTACAACTTACACTTTTACGATTGCGGCGGGCAGAGATTTCTGCTTCGCCCGCCGCAATGGTACATATACAGGATGCGCCCTCCTGTGTGGCGGGCGCATCCTATAGCCCTGATCGGAACCCCCACCCTTATGGCGGGCGGTCCCGGGTCCCGGTATGATGGCGGGCGGACTAAGTCCGCCCGTCATCATAATGGGCCCCTAAGAATCCAGCCACAGTTGTTCTTTGAAAAGAAGCATCAAATGGATCTTTGTGCCAGCAGGAAGATCCCAACTGCCACTCTTCACTTCAAGTATGACGGCTCGGCTACTACGTGGTAATTATTGCGTTTACCTGCTGTCCCATAGGTTAAGGGTAGTCATGTGATGGGGTGAAGCCAATCCCCTGTAGGCAAAATTTCCATTCATCTTTGGTGGGTTGTCTGTCTGCAGGACAGGAGATAAAGTAAAGGTATATTTAACCTGAGGCAAAGTCAGGAAACTTCCCCTATTTTTGAGAAGGGCAAGTTTCCAAAACACTTTGAGGGTAGAATTTTCATTTTGACCAACCCAGTATGATTAACCTACAACTACGCCTCTAGGTTATCGTGACTCAACAGATTCCCTATGCCAGCCCTCCATATTTGTGTCTTTCAAGACACAAAAAGCATACGTTGAGGTTAGTAAAGGAAGCATTTACTTGCTAATCACTGCTTTTAAAAACAAAAAAAATACTGCATTGTTTGTGAAAAAAACTGGGTTTAATGATCCTTGATGCTTGGTATGGAAGAAACATTTGTGACAAAAATATAATTTTACATATCCGATCACCATCTTAGTGACTGGGACTGTCATGAAGTCGATTCCGCCCATTTACTGTTATAATGTACCAATTCTCTTTCAACTTCCTCCTAAGTTTCTTCCTCGTATGCCAACTCTTCCACTGGTTTGTCTTCCACCTTCCATTAATTCCTCAACCTGGCAGTGTTGAACGTAAACCTACCCACACCGTGGCTTAAAAATTAACAAACACTTACCTGCTCCCTAACACAGGAACACTATTTTTTGTACTGGTGATGAATTTGAGGCAAGGGTGTGGTGTGGGGAGTAGGGCTTGGGATGGGACTCAGAAATAGAGAAAGGGTACTGCCACTAGAATAATTGTTGTTCTGTGCCATTATTTGTCCAGAAATCATGCTGACCTAACCGTAGGTTGCATGATATGGTAAAATAAATTGTTAAATCACCAAAGTGTTCAATGGCAATTTATATAACTTAGTCATGTTTTAAAGTGTCTGGTGAAAGAAAGTGTCACCCCATGAAATTAGCGCATTGTGTGTTTTGCTGTTCACCCTATGTGGGAAGGGTATGCCCAGACGTGGGTCCCGTGCTCACTGCGCCACTGGAGTCAAGCTACCCTGGCTGATGAAGGCTGATAGCCAGAAACCGGTCCTAGGATGCTTGATTCCGGTCCAGGGAAGACATGGCTTGGCAGTTCGGTCTGGACTGTTCCCATTAGGCACAGGGTCAAGACTGATTTGCATATGGCCATGTCTGAACTGGGGAGGCTTGGTAAGCAAAATAACGATGGATTAAACCCAGATCTGTGACTGGGGGTGAATGTTTTGCCATTGTGCAACATTCTGTCCATCATCTTGTGTGTTTTGCTGTTCACCCCATGAAATTATTCATTTAAACTTCTATTCTTTTCCATTTGAGCAAAACGTAAATTAACTATTCAGTTGGTCATGGTGGAATAATTAATAGATTAGCCCAGGCCCAAGCTCCAGCACCAAGAAGTGGTGAGAAGTAGCCACTTGGCAATGCCACCAGAGTGAGAAGGCCATCATGGTGAGCTTCTGTCAGCAAATGATACTGCAGAAGGTGGAGGAGAAGGAGAAAGCAGAGATCTCTTATTCCTCCAGAACGAAGGTCAAGGCACCATTGCCTCAGCGGCCGTAGGAGATTGAGTGAACCACCTCATGCTGAAGTCACCACCAATCCTCCTCATCCATAGAGTGCCTCCTCCACATGGTACTCATAGGCATAGAGATCAGAAAGGAGGGCGAGAGGGACATTTTCAATTGACTGGAAGTTTTGGAAAGGTATTTTGAGTGGGCCCAGGTAAAATTTCAAGTACGCCCGACAGGAATAACGTGAACTGCCAGACGCAAGAGGCTCTTAATTTTTGACATAAGGAAAGGAAGCATTTTACTCTAAAATATAGGGTAAATGCAGCCGCGGTCGGTAGGGGAGTACCTGCCGGGGCGGTGACATGGAGAGGGGGAGGGGCAGTGTGGGGGTTAGTAACGTATGGCTAATGGAGGTTTGCAGGTAAGTAAACATTTAAATAAATCAAACTAATTTTGTTGCGCGCACTGCGTCCCCTGGAGAGAGAGGTGGGTTTGTTGCGGTGATGTGGGCGGGAACAGTTGAGGAAGGGGTAGGCTAATTTAAGATAGATTTGCGTGTTTTGTGGGATTTAGGGAGTGTGGTGTGGCTTTTGCAGGTGGCGTGATTGGGAGCAATGGGAGAAGAAGTATATTCATTTAGGATAGATTTGTGTTTTTTTAAGTGCGTTTAGGTAGAGTAGTGGGTCTCTTGTGGATGGAGTGGGTGCTTTCATTTTTTGTTAAATAAAAACTTTCTTTTTTCCTTCTTATGGGTTTTTATTATGGTTATAATTATGATAATTATCACTAAGGTTATTAGTTGTTTCATTTGTTGTACTTTTTACTGTTCAACTGTAAAACACCATGCACCACCTTCCTACCATCAAAGCACACACTGAACCCCAAACCTGGCCTATCACAACAAAATTGTCCAATTGTTCACCTCCTCACTCCCTCGCTTTAGACTACTCTCAACTTGACCTGAGCTATATTTCTAGGTTAATCCTAATGACTGCCTCTAGTCTGTCCTCCTGCGATCAGTGTTGGAAAATTGATGATACATGACCTTTACCTTCCCCTTCATTCAATAATGTCACCCGAGAGCACACACACCCAATCAGTCACTAGTAGTGATATATTTCTGTTTCCTTACCCTCTGCCCCTAGACACCACTCATCAGTAAACCAACCAATGGAATTCAAGCGATGTGCTTATATTATGCATACCGCTAAGTCCTGTCCAATCCCAACCCTACCACTCCCTCCTTCCAGTTCTTCCCTGAACTGAAAGGTATTGTCTGCCACCTTCCCATGACTTGCTGTTGTTGATGGTGATACAATGTTTTTGCCGGTCAAAGGGGACTAAATGCTGGTTGCACTAAGAGGCTTGAACAGGGAAGATGTCATAGGAAAACACAAGGTAATCCTTCTAGAGAATAGAACTGGTGAACCAGTGAAGAGGGAATTTTTCTCAACATGAAACCAAAATAAAAACAGTGAGTGGAAAATCCAAGATAAAGGCCGGCATAAATCAACACAGCGTAAAAAGGGAGTGATTTACTAAAGATAATGGTAATTGGTTGTCTGTGGGATGTAGATTGTAGAAAGAAAGGGTACCTACCATTATAAAATGTTATTCTATGCACTATGATGTCTGTGGCCTTAATTTTGGTTAGGGGTGTAAATTAGAAAAGGTTCGTAACCTCTCCTTGTAACGCTTTAGCATTACTTATACCACATCCACCGTACAATGTGTGGGATATGTTTAAGGTGGAAGCAGATGATGGCACAACAGATCTCACAACTTAAAGGAAGAGGGTTAGAGTATTGATGATTGAATGGGAAGGAGAATTAGGGAAGGGTTTAGAGAAAAAACAGCATTCAGCAAATACATGATCATGGCACATCATCATGAAAAGAAGATGACAGTTAAGTTAACCTATTCACTCTATAGCAGCCAACAGACTCCCAAGTTAGTTATAGTTATCTAGGCTGAAATCCAAAATAGCAACAATACACAGAGTGAAAAAATATTTGTAACAAAAGTGAAGAAAATTGCTACTGTACACAAATGGTGCATCTGCATTCTTCTGCCATTGTCCTTCTTGGAAGCAGGAGTAGAAAAACATAGCAAGAGCACCATGGATGTTACACTCCCTTGAAAAAGAGAAGGTATGTAGAATGAGAAAAGAAAAGTTACAGTATTAAAGAGTCAAGATAAACATGGTGTTCGAGGAGTCAGACTGCAAAGCATATTCTAGCATACAAATAACTAAAGGCCAATCTTGTACCACCTATCACAGACAATTTGCTGCAAGTACCCTGAATTATTGATCACCTAAACAATAAATAGGTTTATCTGTGCCAATTATCAACTGTCCACCGCAACCACTTATGACTTGCCACTCGAGCCATTAGTCTGTATTATTTTAAATAAGTCACCCCTTTCCAGTGCACAAAGGTGGGTCTCTTTGAGTTCTCTGGTTTTCCATGCAAGTAGATAGGCATTTGACCATCTTTCTCATGCTTTGTCGAGACTTGCAAAATTAATTTCTTCCAAAAATATACAGACCTGTTGAGCAAATTTCAGAAGAATCAAGAGTGCTGGAGTGCAAATACCAAAAGGCCAATAAAGTAACACTTACAGCATGTACTCTGAATCAAATCATCAACTAAGCATTAAATGGCAAACCTACCTAGGGTAAGCCCTTCACATCCTTCACATGAATCATCATTTGGCATTTACTGTTGCAGGTTACCAGTACCAGTGTGGTGTCCATCTACCTATCTAAATGTCTCTTTTCCCCAGAAGAGTGACATACATAAGCTGTGCATTCCTTTACATCTTCACTTATAGCTAAGCTTATTAGTGTGAAGTTAGACATGGGACACAGGTATCTTGTGGATTTCAGGAAATGTTTTCAAGTCATCCATTGTACACTTAGATTGGTTGCTCCCTGCAAAGTATACAGTTGACCCTAAGGTTGAATTAGTCTTCTTTCTTTGCCACGTATAATCATTCCACTTTTGCAAGAAATTATATTCATCTGTGCTTGTGGAGTTCTACATTTTTTAGTATGAAATGTTTATTAGTTTTAGTCATCATAATTCCCTCTACATGTTAGGAGAGGAACTGGTCATTCTGAACAATGACAATTGCCCCAGCTGCACTGAACACCTGCTCCGAAGACACACAAGCTACAGGGAATGCAATGTACTTTATTGCTAGCCTATTGAGTTCTAGCTACTGTTCCTTTTTCGTATGCCAGTGGGTCAACTGCGCTTGATCCAAATAGATGTTTGGTTGGTTATAGTTGAGGACACTGTCTGTTTCATGATTGCTTGCACGCTTGATGTAAGTCAAAGTCATGGAATATTTATAAAAAAACCCTTGCAGATGTTGGAAGTGAATTTTATGCTGTTGGTGCTGTAGGTTTAACAACAGGAGATTGTGTTACACTGGTGGGTGCCGTTACAACATGCTTTATGAGTAGCAGTAGCCACCATGCCCTTTTGGAGATCAAGTGTGCAACAATGAACAGTGGTTCCCGTGGATTATGCAAAAAATATATTATAATAAAAAAGCTCAATGGCATATATTTATGGGAACACATTTTCAGAGGGAGAAGCAAAACCATGCAGAGATGAAGTTTCTAGGATTTTTACTTATTTTTGCATTTCATATAGTGAAAACGAGTTTAAAAAAGCAGTATGCTCGGTGACCCAAGAGGCTGAAACCTAAACAAGGCAGGAAGGAGCAAAGTGACAATTTGTGAAATTCAATAGGTTTTCAGTTTATACAAAAAACAACCACAGTTACATATAGGCAGAGTATCACCAGCCTTTTAACACAATAATACAGGCTGGGAAGTGGTTTGTTTAATTTGCATATATTCTGCCTAATTAGAAAGCTGTAAGTCTTTCTAATATGCCTTTTGATCTCTCGCTTCATGATCGATTTCTGGAACAAATTTGCCTTTTAGGTAAATATTGAATTATGAGCTATAAGTACTGTATGTTGTGATGCAAGATATTATTGTGAGGTACTGCAACGCTTTATTCATGCCAGTACAACTATAACTTCAAAAATAGACTAAAATATAACACATCTAAAATTGCACACTAACCCAAATATTGCTTGAACACCAGTGTAGAAACTCAAAAGTGTTCATGCCACATATATGTAAAGAAAGAAATATGTGTGCATTGTAGGTGAAGTGCTTAAAGAACTGATTACTGCACAGCAATCTAGAAAATAAACAATGCCACGTTGATTTTGAAACTTTGCTATCTGAAATGATTTTCCGAGCACAGTACACCCTCCTGTTTTGTCTGATCGACATTGGAATGCATGAGTTCTGTTTTCAAAGGCCTCCCTAAATCATTAATATTTTCCTTGCAGGCATCCTCCTTCTCCTCACAAGCGGAAGGCGACCAACCATCAACCAGTGAAGAACACACAGCATCTTACAAGAACTTCAGATTCCTAGCAAGAGGCAGGGGGCACCGGATAATCAAATAAATTGCTATTCTACAGATCTAACATTCAGAGATGAGAACAAAGAAGCATACATTTCTATATTTCGGGGATTCACAGGATAGCATGATTCCTCCCTCTGGGAAAATGTTGAACTGTATATATTTCTTGAGTAATAGTGTGGCAGCTCGATGTTGTATATTTCCACTTCTTTTCAGAAACAGTTTTGATTTCCTGATTATAGATGCTCTACTTGCTTTAGGTTATTGAAACAGGTTAGCTGGAATGGAATCCTTACCATCTCTTTTATCCTTGTGATTCTATATGTAGTTTGTATGTTCTTTACCATCTAAGCCTCCTGTGCTTGACTGAAGAGCCTTCCTCGGGTGCACACCTTCTGTCTGGGATCAAAGGGGGTTCTGCAATGGCTGCCAGGCAAACTGTTGGCACTTTAGAAAGTGCAAGAAGAGGCAAATAAAATAAGAAGGAAAATAACAAAGATAAGTCATAAGAAACATGGTATCTCCTCAATGTGCTCCTACAGGAGCATGTACAGCAGTGGTTCTCAACCTATGGTTCGGGGACCCCGGGGGTCCACAATGCCTTTTCAGGGAGTGTGTGACTAGTTAGAAAACTAAATACTATTATAAGTGTATATAAATAAAGCAGCGGCGGCTGCTGCATTTGGGTGGAAGTGAGTCGCCACCCTGTTGTGGGCACAGCAAAAGTGGGAAATAAAAAGGAAATAAAGTGACTTTATTACCATTTTACTTGTTTGATCTGCCAGCCACCATAAATGAGATTGAGGTCATTGCAGGGCGGGCCATTGCTGCAGTGCACACTGGGAGCAGGGGTGCATGGCTACACCAGTTGAAACTGCACATGTCATTTAGGCCAGTAGTCTTGCGATGGTCAGCCTGACATGTGCAGTTTAAACTTCCCCAACCTGAGCTGTGATAGACGGCGGGGGTGTCCTGAGAACACAGCCCCTAGTGCCAGTTTGAGCACTGAAGCAGCCTGCCCCCACCAATCCCGGTGCTGCTCTCATGCTGGTTAACAGCATGAGAGCAGTGACAGGACTGGCTAGGGGAGATGACTCTGAGAATGTCACCCAGGCCTTGCATGCTGAGGCCACTAGAGCTCAACAAAGCGAAGACAGAGGCATAACTTCCTTGCGCCGACTTGGCGATCCACCGATAAGGACATTTAGAATCATGTGAAATTATGAGTGCTTTCTTCTATAATTGGGAAATTTTGAGACAATAACATTTAGGCTGAGGTCAAGCAACTCCCAGATCAGTACAGAGCAATGCACCGTGTGCAGGGACAGGGGGCGTTAGTCACGAGAGGGGAGGCTGCTGGAGTGTGAAAGGTAAATAAAATAGCTTAGGTAGGGGTAGAGAAGGTAGTGGTGAGACGTCTCAGGTGAGTGACTCTGTTGATGTCTACAGCACAGTTTACAGAGGCAGAAGATAGGCCATTTCTGCTCCTTTGATTTTGGGACAGAAAGGCGGGGGAGGAAAGCCGGAAACTGGAAACTATCCTGCTGAAGAACACACACACCCCACCCAACCGCCATTAATGGTAGAGTGATACTGCTTATTCTTGGCACCAATGGCCATGGTATCAACAGGTGCCGACTTGTGCTCCAATCACCGAACCATTTTCTCTTTATAAATTCTATGCCTCTATATTACCTGGAAACCAGGTATTGCCTTGATGAACTTTATTTTCAGTCATTAGTGAAACACATACTTCCTTGTTTCGCTTTCACTGTTAATACATCCGGTAGCTACAGCGTGAGGTTTTTTATGTAAAACATTACACTCTAATGACAATGTGGGGCCATGTTTTGCGGCTGTGAAACTTCCTAAATTGTCGGAGGGCACAGAAATCGTTTAGTGCGTTGCTTCCTCCAACTCCCACAAACCCAAGGCCAGCCAAGATGTGCTGTATAGCTTCACATTCCTTGAGCACACTCCTGATGCCACTTGCTGGCACAAGCATTGTGTGACCTTGGCAAGTTTTAACCCACATTTTGATTGGATTAAGAATACCAGGTTTGTCATCATGCAGAATGTTCCTTACATTCATATATATTTATTTAGATATTCTCTCTCTCTCTCTCTCTCTATACATATATATATATTGGCTGTTTAGCGCTATATAAATTGGTGAACTACATTACCCAGAACACACCACTAGGATACCAACGCGATGCTTCGCTTTTACCAAAATTGCATTAAAATTGTAGTTTATCATTAGCTAAATTGGCGTTGTACGAATACAAGAAATGTCCGTATGCAGACTGTGGTTAAATCAATCATGCAATGAATTGAATTGTATGCACAATGTTTAATGACTCGAGCGTCACATCATGGTATTTTCTTTATGTTTATGAAGAAAGGAAGGACTTATATTCTTGCAAATCCAAAATGGGGGCTACTTGATAAAGGCTATACGCCAAAACGCGTCGTCTTTTGTTGTTTAGTGCACAATAAACTTTTTTTGTGCTGGACTTACCGGGTGTGCCGTCTTTTTCTGGGAACCGAATCACGGAGGTGAACGGGAACAGCGAAATACAAACAGCATGGTGACTGCTACCATCAACGGCATCAGCGCTGTCAGGCTGAGGATCGCATAAGCAGTATTTTCGGGATACATATATTTATATATATATATATATATTATTTTTTTTTCACTGAAAAAACCATTTGAGATGTCATCAGTGATGTCACCAGTGATGTCACTGACCATGTCATGAATAATGTAATATATGACATCATCAGCAGTGGATTGCGGGCGTGCAAGTTATACTTAGTACAACTAACTATAACGGAGGAATTTCAATGGTTTTGTACGAGTGAAATGTCCAGCTAACTATAACACCCCTAAAACCTATGTTTTTTTCAGTGAATTTCTAAGGTTTTTTAAATGCTAATTCCTAACTATAACATGTCTGAAACCTATGATTTTTTCAGTGAATTACAAAGGTTTTTTAAATGCTAATTCATAACTATAACATATCTCAAACCTATGTTTTTTCAGTGAATTTCATAGGTTTTGTAAATGACAATTTTTAAATGTATTAATTGTTATATTTATTTTCTTGATACTGATTTACTAAATTTTTTTAAACTATTTATTTTTAAATATTTTATTTTTTAAATTACATTATAATTACATTATACATTACATTACAAAATATACTTTCTCAGAATGAATTACTTTAGTTTAAATACTTTGCAAATAGGCATTAGACTTTTAAGTACAGTAGTTACAGGTGTTGCAATGAGCAACTATTTCAAACACAATGCAACATTGAGCTCAATGTGAATTTCTAGTTAAATGCAATTAGGTACTTTATGGATTACTTTTCTAACCACAGGACTGGATCCTAGATTCAGTCCTGGGACATCACCTGTAAACAGTTGAGTAAAAGCATTTTCGTTACAGTAGTGATTGTTAAGGAATATTATTGTATTTTAAAAGTTGACACACAAATGTTTTCACATAGAATCACCAATGTTATCCTATGGGAGAAAATTCACTTAGCAGGTAAGTTGTGTTATCACTACGTTTTCTTACTCAGTGGTGGATCCTGGATCGAGCACTGGTGCATCTACTGTAAACAGTTGAAAGAATGCGTTTAAGTCATACAGGCGATTTTTAATGAATATTTTTAGTTTGTGAAAATAGACAGAAACTTTTCTGGGGAAAACCAGACAATGGATTCCTATGGAAGGAAATACAAGTTACTGGTAAGTATAGTTAGAATTACTTTTCAGGGTCAGTGCTTGGCTAAAAGATGCAGCACTGGGTTCTCTCCTGATAACAGGTGAGTAAATCGGAATACGTTGTTCGGATGATTTTATGTGAATATTTAATAGTTCCAAAACTCCACACTTAGAAGAATTTCCAAGTGAAACCAGTCAATGTTAGCCTATAGAAGGAAATTCAAGTTACTGGTAGGTATGGTTAGAATTACTTTTCAGGATCAGTACTGGGCTCAAAAATGCAGCATTGAGGATAACAGGTGAGTAAATCGAAATTCGTAGTACATCCAGTAAGCGCCAAAGAGCTGCATAGCAGAGAGATGTAAAAAGGGGCACGGCCTGAAGTACCGAAAAATAAATAATACCATATAGAGCTATACTTACTGATAGCCCCCAATACCAATTACAGTAAGTTGGCAGTGAAGAAAGTACAATCATTTATTATACAACAACTCTGCCAGAGGAGCCTCTCGCGACCTAACCCCTCGAGGTACGCCAAGAAGACTGCTGGCACATTATCAAGAGATCACATATATACTGTTACATTTCGAAACCGTTACCTAAGAAGGAAAAATACAAGTTGGTACAGGTTGCTGCAAAGGAAAGACCATATATGGCACACAAAGCAACTTCAAGTTCAAGTTCAAGTTCAGAGATTTGTATAGCGCACTACTCACCCAGAGGGTCTCAAGGCGCTTGGGGGGGTGGGTGCTTTACTTATCGAATAACCAGGTTTTTAGCTGCTTTCTGAAGGAGAGGTGGTTCTGTGTAAGGCGGAGGTGGGTGGGGAGAGAATTCCAGGTTTTGGCTGCTAAGAAGGAGAAGGATCTACCCCCCCATGGTGGATCTATGGATGCGTGGAATTGCGGCGAGGGCTTGATTGGACGATCGTAATTGGCGGGTGGGGGTGTAGAAGGATAGTCATGTGTTGAGGCATTCGGGTCCTAGGTCGTAGAGGGCCTTGTGTGCGTGGGTGAGGAGACGGAACGTTATTCTCTTGCTGACGGGGAGCCAGTGGAGGTCTTTCAGGTGACCGGAAATGTGAGCTTGACGGGGGATGTCCAGTGTGAGTCTGTCTAAGGCGTTTTGGATGCGTTGGAGTTTTTTTTGTAGTTTGGCTGTGGTTCCGGCGTAAAGGGTATTTCCGTAATCCAGTCGGCTTGTGATCAGTGCGTGGGTGACCGTTTTTCTTGTTTCGGTGGGGATCCAACGGAAGATTTTTTTGAGCATGCGTAGGATGTTGAAGCATGAAGATGAGACGGCGTTGACTTGTCTGGTCATCGAGAGGGTGGAGTCCAGGATGAAGCCCAGGTTACGTGCGTGATCTGTAGGTATGGGTGCTGTACCCAGGGCCGGTGGCCACCATGAGTCGTCCCAGGCAGACGTGGATGATCCAAGGATGAGGACTTCCGTTTTGTCCGAGTTCAGTTTTAAGCGGCTGTTCTTCATCCATTCGGCTACTTCTTTCATTCCTTCGTGTAGATTGGTTTTGGCGGTGTTTGGGTCTTTGGTGAGGGAGAGGATCAGCTGGGTGTCGTCTGCGTAGGAGATGATGTTGAGGTTGTGTTGGCGCGCGATGGATGCGAGGGGGCTCATGTATACGTTGAAGAGGGTGGGACTGAGTGATGATCCTTGTGGTACGCCACATATGACTTCGGTGGCCTCTGATCTAAAAGGGGGAGGCGGACTCTCTGGGTTCTTCCGGTGAGGAATGAGATGATCCAGTCCAAGGCTTTTCCTTGTATTCCGACGTTACTGAGGCGTTGTATAAGGGTGTTATGACAAACAGTGTCAGAGGTCAAGTAGGATGAGGGCAGCTGTTTCTCCGTTGTCCAGAAGCGTTCGGATGTCGTCTGTAGCTGCGATGAGGGCGGTTTCGGTGCTGTGTTTGGCTCGGAAGTCGGACTGTGGGGGGTCGAGGGATTTGTTGCATTCAAGGAAGGCGGCGAGCTGATTGTTGACGGCTTTCTCGATGACTTTGGCAGGGAATGAGAGGAGCGAGATGGGGCGGTAGTTCTTAAGTTCGGAGGGGTCCGCTGTGGGTTTCTTCAGAAGGGCGCTGAGTTCGGCATGTTTCCAGATTTCCGGGAAGGTAGCGGAGTTGAAGGAACAGTTGATGACATCGCGGAGATGGGGTGCGATGATGGAGTCTACTTTGTTGAAAATGTGGTGGGGGCATGGGTCGGTTGGTGATCCTGAGTGGATGGAGTTCATCAGGCGGATGGTGTCTTCAGTAGTTATTGGGTTCCAGGCGCAAAGGTTGTTCGAATGCTGTTTTGGTTCGGGGGTGGGTGGAGTTGACTGGTCTTCTGATTGATTTTCAAAGCTGTTATGTATGTCGGCGATTTTGTTGTGGAAGAATGAGGATAATGAGTCGCAGAGGTCTTGGGAGGGAGTGATGTCGTTTGTGCCGGCGGTGGGGTTGGTAAAGTCTTTTACGATGTTGAATAGTTCCTTGCTGTTTTGGGCGTTGTTGTCCAGTTGATCTTTGAGTGCTGATTTCTTGGTGGATCGGATCAGTTGGTGGTGTTTGCGGGTGGCGTTCTTGAAGATGGCCAGGTTGTCAGTGGTTGGGTTTTTTCTCCAGGCTTTCTCGAGGGTGCGGCAGAGCTTCTTGGATTTCTTAAGGTCATCGTTGAACCAGGGGGCTTTTTTGCTACCTTGCTTGATTTGATGGTTTTTCAAGGGTGCTAGTTCGTCGGCGCTGAGGGTGATCCATTGTGTGAGGTTGGTGGCTGCTTGGTTTGGGTCCGATGATTTGGCGGGAGGGTTTAGGTGAAGCGAAGAGGAGAGCTGGGCGGTGGTGATTTTGTTCCAATGTCTTCAGGGGATAGGTTGTGGGGGGTTGTGGGTCGTGGTCTTTTTGTAGTTGAAGTGTACGCAGCTGTGGTCCGTCCAGTGGAGAGCTGTGGTGTGGTCGAAGGAGATGTGTTTGCTGGAGGTGAAGATTGGGTCGAGCGTGTGTCCGGCAAGGTGGGTGGGGGTGTCAACAAGTTGTTTGAGTCCGAGGATGGCCATGTTGTTCAGAAGGGTGGTGGTGTTGTTGTCGTTATTCTTTTCCAGGTGGAAGTTGAGGTCTCCCAGTAGGATGAAGTTCTCGGAGGGGAGGGCATGTGGGCTGATGAAGTCAGTGATGTCTTCGCTGAATTGTGTGCGGGGTCCTGGAGGTCTGTAGATGAGGGTGCCTCTGAGTGTGGTCTTGGGGTCGGTGTGGATCTGGAAGTGAAGGTGTTCGACAGAAGCGAGATTATCGTCGGAGCTGGTCGTGATGCGGATGGTGTTCTTGTGGACGATGGCTATGCCTCCTCCCGTTTGGTTGATGCGGTCCTTTCGAATGATCTTTTAGCCGTCCGGGATGGCTATGGCGATGTCGGGCGCTGATGAGGCGTTCATCCAGGTTTCTGTGAGGAAGGCGATGTTCGGCGATGTGGTGTCGAGTAGGTTCCAAAGTTCAATGGAGTGTCTGTGGATCGAGCGGGTGTTGAGCAGGATGCACTTTAGGTGGTTGTTGTCGGAGTTCTGTTTTGAGTTAGTGGATTTGGAGTGGGTCCTGATGCAATCGTACTTGCAGGAAAGGCAGGTGAAGGCTCCATGGGTGTGTCCTGGGGCAGCTTGGTAGCATTGTGGTGTGCGGCCGGGGTTAAGGGCTGAGAGGGTAGCGGTGTCATAAGAGATGCGGGAGGAATGGGATATGCGGGGGCTAGGGGGTCTGGCGCTGGGCGCGGTCCAGGCGTGGACGGGCGTAGACGGGCTTACCTTTGGCTTACCTTTGGGGCGCATCCGCTGCGCGTGAACGCTGCGCGCAAAAGCATCTGTCATAAGTGGATAGTGGGGGGGGCGAGGGAGGAGCAGCTGGGAGGCGGGAGCGGGGCGGAGGGCCGGGCCGGGAGGCACAACAAACAAACAACAAGATGGCTGCAAGCCACAAGTGGGAACAGGACGAGATTGGGCACGACCTTACTTAAGCAATATCGACTGGGCAGCACAATCAGGCAACAATATACAAAGCGAGTGGCACAGCAATTGATTATGGCACAGTACAATACAAATCACGGTCTGCTCATGAAGCGCTACGATGATTCTGATCACGGTCTGCTAATAAAGCGCTACGATGATACTATATATAGCAGTGTGTTCAAGTCTGGCAATAAGCGTTACAATGGTAGTGCAAGATTAAAAGCAGTGCGAGGCAAATTACAGCGCTACGATACCACGTGTGGGTAAGCAGGGAGCAGCGAGGGGAGCGACCGCTTCAGAGAGGCTCCGGACGGTCACAGCGCTGAAGCTGCGAAGGTAGAGCCTACACTCTCTGTGGGAGGGAGGAGCAGCTGGGAGGCAGGAGCGGGGCGGAGGGCCGGGCCGGGCCGGGAGGCACAACAAACAAACAACAAGATGGCTGCAAGCCACAAGTGGGAACAGGACGAGATTGGGCACGACCTTACTTAAGCAATATCGACTGGGCAACACAATCAGGCAACAATATGCAAAGCGAGTGGCACAGCAATTGATTATGGCACAGTACAATACAAATCACGGTCTGCTCATGAAGCGCTACGATGATTCTGATCATGATCTGCTAATAAAGCGCTACGATGATTCTATATATAGCAGTGCGTTCAAGTCTGGCAATAAGCGTTACTATGGTAGTGCAAGATTAAAAGCAGTGCGAGGCAAATTACAGCACTACGATACCACGTGTGGGTAAGCAGGGAGCAGCGAGGGGAGCGACCACTTCAGAGAGGCTCCGGACGGTCACTTCAGTTTAGCTCAGCTCGTTATAGCAAGGTCGATGAGGGTAACTTCCTTCTGCCTGTCTCAGGAGGGTTCGCACAGCGCCTCCTGGAATGTGCTTATCCAGCCTACCCCCACCTATAACCTTGACAGGCCTAACATGCAGGAGCAGCAGTTTGTTACAGTTGTCATGCTATTTCTCGAGAGAACGACTCTTACCGACTTTAATGGTTGGATTCTGCTAATGCAACAAGCAAGCTAGGCCATAAAAATGGCGCTGGTCGGGTTAAATTATAATACCCGTCGGCAGGAAGAAATTCATATAGGGTGTGTAACAATCACTAAATTACTATGTATGCAAAGTCTACCACGCACAGACACCTATACTGGACTGAAAAGGTACATCACGCTAATTTCTAAATAACACTGTGTGTCTTTGGTTTACTTCACAAGGTCTAATTCAGATTTCAGTTCCTCAAACCCTCCTTATAGCGTGATGTAGCTAACTAACTAGGGACTAATCCTGGAAAACTTCCTCATCAATGGCCATCAACTCACGAATCTCCTGTTGGAGCATCTGAGTCTTGGAAGGGATGGGAGAAGGGACGATCAAAGCTGTAATTTTAGTAGCACAAAAGGAGCAACAGGCAGGACCACATTGCATACAAAGGCAGCAAGTGAATAGAATGCCTGCAGCCCCGGCTACTATCATTAATAATTTCCAACCCCATGCTGATACGAGTCCCCAAAACCAACCAGAGAGTGACCAGGACCCATTATCTGTGTGTATTTCTGAGGCTATGCGATGTAACTTCTGAATGGCTACATGAACTGTGGGGGCGGAGTCTGGGATGTAAACACAGAAGGAGCTGGCCATCACGCGGCATGCTCCTCCTCGATCAGCCAAGATGACGTCCAAAACCATCCGGTTTTGAAGCGAAACAAGCCTCGTAGCATGAAGTTCTTCCGTCATATTTGTCATAATATCCGTAGTAATATTGATGACATTTCCACGACCCTGGACAAACGCCTAACTTCTCTACTAGTGAATATTGGACCCCAGATTGGAAATAATCCCTTGGCAACATCATAAAACTGTTGTAATGAAGTATCAGTCTGATCCACTTCGGACATTCCGAGCTGTCTCCTGCGTCTACTAGGAACTGCCTTGGCATCATATAATTGGTGAGTTTTGTGATAATTTGAAGGTGCTATATACACTCGGGGGTACAGGAAAGACAAATAACATTGGCCTGCCCATCCCCGAGGTAACCAGGTATAAGCGTTTTTCCCACATACAAAATAAACATTAGGGGGAGTCAATAATGGCGGGCTGCTAAAAATCTTCATTCTATAAGTATAGTTACAAACACTATTCCCGACCTGCACATGTCCCATTCCTTGTACACTGAAAGCAGAGGAGGTATTCAGAATGGGTATGGGCATAATTCGCTCACAAGTGACATTCCTGGTGATAAACTGCTGAAAATACTGCGAGTGATTGAAGTTAGCGAAATCATAAAGTTCGTTTTTCAACCAGGTACTGTTTTCATGGGTAGTGTATAGGTTCATACAGGCATTTGGATCCAATGATCCCTCCCCATCATTTCCTGCTGGATCAAAACCCTGGTGTGTCTCTATATAAGCTAAGATCATGTTATAATCTTTCTCCGTGTACTGCTTAGGGTTCTCCACATAATGGTTATACATGGCTGATAACATCTGGAACCATGCTTCACAGCTTCCTAAATATGATAAGGGCAAGGAGAGGAATAAATCATGTTTGTGCATGACTGATGGCAAAAGCCCACAAACCCAACAATCTGTAATGTTAGTGGTACTATGCGTTTGATGAAGCATTTCTACAAATACATTTTTAGCATAGGTCTGACGATGTCTTTCCTTATGGGGAGCAAAGGAAAACAGCAAATGTTCTGGAGGAGCAACAGTAGTTTTCATCATTGCTTGCATTGGATGCTGGTACTCTAAATATATGAATACACTCATAAAAGTTACTAATATAAGTGTTATCACCACTACAAAGGCTACTTTCACACGCATGGTCCAAGCAGAAAACATTGGTTCATAAAAAGGTAAATATCGTGGAGCAAAAGGGCGTTCTTCTTCAGGCACAATACGACCAAAGGGGTACATTCCTAGCTAAAAGTCCAAAACTACACTCGGCCAAAGCAGACCTTCCAGCCAGAGGTTTCTTCTTCCCTGTGTCTGTCTAGAGTCTCACAAGCAGACTCCTATCGTTCATCCCCCCCAAAAAAAACACATCAATTCGGGTTACACTTCGTGATGCAGCGAAGAAATCAAGCGTACAACCTGGGCCTTAATATGCAAAACGTCTTTCTTTCTGAACAGAGCAAAATATCAAAGTTCCGGCTCTCAACGGGTTCAGTCCAGTGTCTCGCTCAGTACCTCAGAATAGAATCTAACAAACCCTATTCATTCAAGTCTTTCCTTATCTCCTAGCCGTATCATCTGAGGTTTAGTGATGTTTTCTTGGCCTTAGGTTGTAACGGACATGACCCGGGACTTCCTGATCAGAAAATAACACAGGAGAAGGTATGTTTCCCTCATCAGAGCCCCTACTAACAGAAGTGACAGCAACCGGATCAGAGGCAATTGCAGATTCCACTGGTGCTGCCTCACCCGATCCCACTACTCCTTCTTCTTACCTCTGCTCTATTTCACAGGCGTCGGAAAAAGTAACAAATCTGGTGGCTCTCTCACTTTCCTGTGTCAGAATTCCATCGGGATGCTGCTGATCATAAGGAAGCGGTAGGGGCAGCTTCTTCAGGTGAGACACATGTATCCAGTGTCTCTTCCCGTCCACCTTTACTGCCGTCCGTGTCGCCAGGAGGATCTGGTATGGCTTAGACCACCTTGGAGCCAGGCTGGTGTCTCGCTCGTATTTCTTAACCAGTACCCATTGACCAGGTTCCAATCGATGTCCGGGGCCCTCTGGCAGGGGCTGCAACACAGATGCTACCTGATGATGAATAGAACAGAGATCTTTAGTCAGAGTGTACAGGTAATCTATTAACATAGGATATTCAACATCTGTAAATGATCTCGGCCTAGGTACTCCCCATACATTAGCGGGCCGCCCAAAAATTACTTCATAAGGCAAGAGGCCAGAACGTGAATGAGGGGTGACTCGTAACGACATGAGGGCCAAGGGTAGGGTGTCAGGCCATTTTAAGCTAGTACTCTCTTGGATTTTTGCCATTTTTAGTTTCAGGATTCCGTTATATTTCTCAACTAATCCTGCTGACTGGGGATGTCGAGCTGCATGGAATTTCTGTCGTATTTGCAGCCCATTACAGATATGTTTAACAAGGGCCCCATGGAAATGTCCCCCGTTGTCCGACCAAATCAAACGGGGTAATCCATATCTTGGGATAAACTCCTTAATGAGAGCTTTTGCTGTTGCCAAAGCAGTGTTTTCCTTAGTCGGGTAAGCCTCAACCCATTTGCTAAAGGCACAAACCACCACTAAAACGTATTTCAAGTTATTGACGCTCTCCATGTGGATATAATCCATTTGGAGCACCTCAAACGGTAAGGTCGGGGGTGCAAAGTTCCCACTTAGAACAGTTTCCCCTTTTCCTGGATTATGTTGCAAACAGACCATACAATATTGGACTAAATGGACAGCCGTCTTCTGAATATTGGGGTTATTCCGTACTGGATCTAATAAGGCACAAATGCCTTTTGCCCGAATGTGAGCTGGGCCATGAGCCATAGTTACAACGGCCTGTACCAAAGCATTGGGCAACAGCCATCGTTGTTTTTCAGTCAAATCAACCCAACAGTTATTTTCATCCAACCTTCCCACCTCCTGTTCCCATCGAACCAACTCAACCGGGGTAGCCTCTTTCTGTATTTCTTGCACACTTTCTATAGTATTATTAAACAAATCAGATTCCTCCACCCATCGTGCAAAAGAGGTTACGAACATAGAGGTGAGTGTGGACCGGGCCGTTTGTTTAGCGATTTGGTCAGCAAAAGCATTCCCCTCGCCCACTTCATCCACTACTGCCTTATGTGCACTGCATTTTATTATCGCTACTTTCTTGGGTAATGTCAGAGCTGTGAGCAATCGCAACACCAAGGGACCATTCTGTATCTTCTGACCATGAGAGGTAAGAAAACCCCTCTCCTTCCACAGCCGCCCGAAGCTATGGGCCACGCTGAAGGCATATTGGCTGTCAATATAGATGTTAACCTCTAACCCCTCACTCAATTCACAGGCTCGTAATAATGCCACTAGTTCAGCGGCCTGGGCTGATCGATAGGGAACTCGAGAAGTCTCAACTACAGTTTTTAGCGTTGTGACTGCATATACAGCTGTTGTTGTGCCATCTGCTAACTTGAAACAAGAACCATCCACATACAATTCCCCTTGGGGGTCAGATAAAGGAATGTCTGTGAGGTCAATTCTCCCCTTCGTTTCTTCTTCTGTCCGAAATATACAATCATGTACATCGTTTTTAGTTTCATCTGAAGGGAGAGGTAGCAATGTGGCGGGATTTAAAGTGGCACATCGCTTAATCGTGATATGCGGGGCAAACAGAGTTAATTCATAACCAGTGAGGCGCGCACTTGTGAGATGCTGTGTCTTCGTTTTGTTTAGCAAGGCATCCACAGCATGAGGCACCATCACTGTTAGGCTAGAATTGAGAACGAGCCCCTCTGACTGTCGGATGGCCACCGCCACAGCCGCAGTGGCCCTCAGACAGCTAGGAAGCGCTCTGGCAACATTATCCAATGTGGCCGAAAAGTAAGCACAAGGTCTTTGCTTACCACCAAATCCTTGTGTTAACAATGAAAGCGAGCAACCGTCGACCTCATGCACATACAGTACAAAAGGTTTACGGTAATCAGGGGTACCCAAGATGGGTGCAGAACAAAGAGCAGATTTCAGAGAGTCAAAGGAATGTTGACATTCATCAGTCCACGGAAGGGGTTCATGCACATCTTTAGTGGTTAAATGTAACAAAGGTTTAGCAAGGAGAGAAAAGTTAGGAATCCATTGGCGACAGTAGGAGGTAATGCCAAGAAAAGCACGAACATCACGCTGGGTGCAAGGCACAGACATGTTAGAGATAGTAGTAATACACTCAGGAGTCAAACGCCTTCCCTCCTTTGATAGTAGATGACCTAAGCAGGTCACCTCCTGTCGACAATATTGGAATTTAGACAAGGACACCTTATTACCTTTTCCCGCTAGATGGTGCAACAGTTTGACAGTGGCGTCTTTACAACCCTCTTCGGTGTCTGACGCAATTAACAAATCGTCTACATATTGCAAGAGCACATTACCTGCAGGCAAAATCAAATAGTCTAGAACTGCTTTAAGGGCTTGTCTATAGATGCTAGGACTTTCGGTATAGCCTTGAGGTGCGCAGCAAAATCTAAAGCTTCGGCCAGATAACGAGAAGCCGAAGATCTGGCGGCTATCGGGATGGATTGGGATGCTGAAGAAAGCATTTTTCAGATCAATGACCGAAAAATACTTTGCAGTTGGAGGGATCATAGTAAGTATGGTAGTTATGTCAGACACCACTGGATACTGAGGTACTACAATTTTATTAACCTCCCGCAAGTCGATTACAAAACGATATGTATCGACATTTTCTGAAGTCCCAGAATCAGAAGTCTTTTTCAAAATCGGGAGAATAGGGCTGTTACAGACATTTGCAGCCGTTTCCGCAACTACACCCTTATCAATTAAGTCCTGTATAATGGAAAGTAAAGCTCGCTCGCCAGCCGGCGAAATCTTATATTGAGTTATCCGTGGCAATTTTACACCAGGTTTCAATGTGATATGGACGGGAGGGATGTCTAGCTTACCGACATCCGCATCCCCCGTTGCCCACAACGTAGAAGGGACGGTGTCGAATTCGGGTGGAAGAGGTTCATTTTTAGCAAAGTACTGTTTCATAGGGGGTTGTTTTGTCAAGTAAACACCAACCGGGGAGCAGTGAATTTTTGCATTCAATTTCTTTAACATATCCAGACCCAATAGATTTTCACCACAATGCGAAGTCAACAGGAAGGGGATCAATAGTAACTGGACCAATAGTGAATGGGAGTAGCCTGGAGATGGGGCTTACCACCAGAACTCCTGAAAATCTCACTGAAACAATATTTTGCCCGGACAGAGCAGCCCCTGGGACCAATGATCGAGCAACAGAACTATTCATTGCTCCTGTGTCAATTAGAGAATTTTTCGGAAGTCCCCATTAATTCCCCCTTCACATAGGGTCCTTCTTGATTGACTGGTATCGACACTTGGTCCCCACTCTGTCCTTGGCTGTCCTATGTATAAACATACCCATCTTGGTCTTCGAACGCATAGTCCTCGTTAAAGTATTGCCTACCTTGAGGATTATCAAAATGATTTCGTTCTAATTGTCCCTGCGCTGCTTCTTCTCTACGCATATCACTTCGGTCTGGGCTGCCTCGACCACGCCACACCCTCGGACAGCTCCGTTTTGTGCTAACAGTAGCGGACACTGGGCTCTCCAATGTCCTTCCTGTTTACAGTACGCACACTGATTTATCCCCAACGACGGGACTGGGCCTCTACCCCTTCCTGTCCCCACCCCTCTGGACACGGGCCCTCGGACCTCGGACGCCTCTTCCTCCTCCTCTAACAACTTGCTGCAATAACACCCGAGTCTTGAGGTCCTTAGCCTTCTTTTCTATTTTATCCTTACTCTCATTTTTCCTATGCTCATAGTACTGGGCCATACTCAGTATAACAGAAGGGGTGGATGTAGTCCAAGTGCTCTCGGCGGCTTGTGGCCGGGTAGAGACTTCTGGTAATAGATTGGTCACGAAACGATTTACAAACAACCGGATCCCACCCTCTGTAGCAAGATCCTAAAGTCAATAAATATGCCTTCAAATCTAGTGAAGAAATCGGAAACACTTTCGTCTTTCTTTTGCTTACAGGCGGTCAGTTTATCCCAATCGACCTTACGAGGGGGAATCAAGGTATGCATGTAAGCAATAATTTTGGCTGGTAGGGTAGTAATTTCATTCTTCGGCTTGTCCCCGGGATTGCGGTCCTTATCCCATTCTTTCAGCTGTTCCCAAGTTCCTCCTAATTCAGCCGCATGATCAGTGTCATGTACCTGTCGCCATATATCCACAGGGACCAACAACCCAAAAAACAATTCAACATCAGCTAAAGTCATTACGGCTGAGGCCGCAGCTTCAGTCAATTCCTTATAGTACGCTATGGGATTCTTACGGGGATCGGGAAGCTGTGATTTTAGAGCTAGGACTTCACATCTCTTCCATGGAATGTATACCCATTGTTCCTGAAACCGAGCCTCTGCTCTGTCTCTCGTAACTACATTCTGATCATTGCGTAATTCAGGTATTTCAGGATGAAAAATGGGATGCACTTCCCTCATGGGATGCTGGGAATCCCAATTGGGACATTTCAAAAACATTCTACCTCGGTATTTTACCAACGTCTCCACGTTCTTATACACTTCTCCCGGACGTAAATCGAACTTAGGCGTTTGATCCAAAATGTCATACAATATCTGAGGAGCCAACCCGTCTCGAAAGCATTTCTCCCAAATTTCAATAAGGTAACGAGACATTTGATGCAATGCATGCTGTTGCATAACGGGTTCAAGATCCTTATGGTACTCCATAAGTCAGTCAAAGTATACACATCTTTCCGCATCCATTTAACTGCCTGTTCTGCTATTGCTTCCTTTTCACTATATCCCAATGCTGCCCTTGTGAATAGTCGCCTACCGTTCAGCCCACTTGGATCCCCTAACGGAGTAAGGTCCCTTACTTCAGGTGTCGCACCAGCCGATTGAGAGGTCCATATGGGACTTGGGGTCGCTAAAATCACACAAGAACTCCCCATAGGTTGCCGTGTATCTGGAATTAGGGTAGCTGTATCTCTTAGTGAGGTAGGAGTGGTACTTGATGTACCTGCAGGAGCTAGAGACACAGCTGCCTCTGGAGCCGAGGCTAGGGGGCAGCGGTTAACTGGAGGGGAACAGCAGGGTATATGCGCTGCGGCGCATACGGTGGGGGCGGTCGAACATCCAATAAATCCTCTATTTCATCTTCAGCTTCATTTCGAGTAACGTAACTTTTGTCTACCTGCAATCTAAACTGTCTATCCAAACAATCAATATTCTGTTCAGTCTGATTTTTATCATAGGCGACGGCTTTCTGAGTAACAGTCTGTCCTTGTTTTATCTTTATTAATTTCTCTGCTCTGATGCGTCTTCGCTTTGCTTCTTTCTGCCATTTATTAAGGGTGTCAAACATGGTCTGTCTGCTGCGTTTAGCAAACAGACGATCTTGTATTATTGGATCTTCTTTTCATGAAAAGACCCTGTCAACGGCCATTGTAATTCTACATTATCTTTGGTATATTTATGCCATAAGGTATTAAACAAAAGTGGTGCAATCCCGTGCTTGCAATACATATCATGACTAGGGCTCCCCTCTGGAGGGGCCGGTTGGCTTTCGTCCAGTCTCATGCCTCTCCGGCAAATACAGCCGATACATAGCTTACTGAAGCACAGCATTATCTTTCTATAGTCTAATTTCTTTGGCTGGAAGAGAAAAGGTTATTTACAATACTTTCATACACATGGCCATGTTCAAACGACTTCAATTATGCACATACAATAAACATACAACAATCTTCAGACAACATAAAGGATTAAACAAATTCGTACTAAACAAAAGGCAGAGCCCGTCGACTCCTGCCTATGGAGAACTTGTGTACTTTCCAAGTTTTTAACAAAAGACCAAAATCAAGTAGTCTTGTCCTTAGACTACCTAGAGATAGCCACACAGGTTCTCAAACCACAGACCGACCTACAGACCATCCAGCAGCCTTCCTGGTTCACCTCCCGGACTATTCTGGCTTAGCCCGTTTTTCAAGCGTTGCTCCAGATCTGCCCAAGGGCTACCCAATCGTGACTGCCAGCATTTCCGAGAGCAGTCCGGCCGGATGTGAACTTTTTCACAAGTCACACCTAGGCGTCTGGTTCATAGCTCTATTACTCACCAAGTTTGCCCAACACAGGAGCATCTGCCCGTGCAGTCTCAGTACTGCCCCGTCAGACCCCCTCCAAGTTCTCCGTGGTCTCAAACCACCAAATACTCAAAACCTAAATCAAAAGGATATCCAACACAAAACAAGAAGAATCACTCACCTGGTGCACTCAGGTTCGATTGCAAGTTTCTCCACTGCCAACTCCTGAAGACCAACACGGTCTGCTTCTGGGTTACACCCGTAGGACTCTGGCGTGGGGCCACTAGCAGCTGAGGTTCTCCTGATCGGGAGAGCGGAGCAACTCCCAAACCGCGGTCAGTCCACCCCCTCGACCAAGATCACCCTTCCTAATGTCCCGTTCTTTTCTGATTACGGAGGGACGACCCCAACGCGGAGTACCGGCGGAGTCGCCAATTGAAGTACCGAAAAATAAATAATACCATATAGAGATATACTTACTGATAGCCCCTAATACCAATTACCAATACCCAGTCAGTTGGCAGTGAAGAAAGTACAATCATTTATTGTACAACAACTCTGCCAGAGGAGCCTCTCGCGACCTAACCCCTCGAGGTCCGCCGAGAAGACTGCTGGCACATTATCAAGAGATCACATATACTGTTACATTTCGAAACCATTACCTAAGAAGGAAAAATACAAGTTGGTACAGGTTGCTGCAAAGGAAAGACCATATATGGCACACAAAGCAACTTCAGTTTAGCTCAGCTCGTTATAGCAAGGTCGATGAGGGCAACTCCCTTCTGCCTGTCTCAGGAGGGTTCGCACAGCGTCTCCTGGAATGTACTTATCCAGCCTACCGCCACCTACAACCTTGACAGGCCTAACATGCAGGAGCAGCAGTTTGTTACAGTTGTCATGCTATTTCTCGAGAGAACGACTCTTACCGACTATAATGGTTGGATTCTGCTAATGCTACAAGCAAGCTAGGCCATAAAAATGGCACTGGTCGGGTTAAATTATAATACCCGTCGGCAGGCAGAAATTCATATACGGTGTGTAACAATCACTAAATTACTATGTATGCAAAGTCTACTACGCACAAACACCTATACTGGACTGAATAGGTACATCACGCTAATTTCTAAATAACACTGTGTGTCTTTGGTTTACTTCACAAGGCCTAATTCAGATTTCAGTTCCTCAGGCCTGTACCACCTCTCTGCAATGCAGTGCAGTGGCGCTTCCTGGAAGCACCTGGTGGGCTACTTGGCCCCCATGGTCCCTCAGGTTTAAAGTGGAATTTTTTCCCCAACTTAAAAAGCGCCAAAGGGCGTGATTGCACACATCACGTCAGGCCCCATTCCCTCCCTTCACCACTGTGTAAACGCGCCCTGTCACCGTTCTAAGTTGAGAGATTAAGTCCCCTTCAATCCTAAGGGTCCCTAGGGTCAACCTAGCCCATTAGGTACCTCCAGTAAGCGCCACAGAGCTGTGTTGCAGAGAGGTGTAAAAAGGGGCGTGGCCTCTGAACACCTGTCTGCAACGCAGCTCCCTGGCACATACTGGAGATACCTGTTGGGCTATTTGGCCCTCAGGGACCCTCAGTATTGAAAGAGAATTAATTCCCCTTCCCATCATTTCAAAAGCCGCGGGGTTGGTGGTCCCCTGGGCTTGGGGGTCCATAATGGACCCCCAAATGAAAAACTTAGTGCCCCCTACACAGGTTTTTTTTATTTATTGGTGGCGGTCCCTGGGGCTTGGGGGGCCTTTGAGCCCTCCACCCACTAATGATTAAAGCCCTGGGGGTGGCGGTCCCCGGGGCTGGGGGGGCTATGAGCCTCCCAGCACAATTTATAATAAAGCCCTGGGGGTGTCTGCCCCCGGGCTGGGGGGCCCCTTTGGGCCCCCCACCTAAACTATGTAATTGCCCCCAAGATTTGGCCACCCCGGGGGCTAATAAGTAATCTAACGCAGCGCTTCGTTTTTATTTCATCGGTAAGATCCGTGCAACCTGCATGGATTTTGCCGATTTAAAAAAAATATATATATTTTTGGGGCCCTGGCGGCCCTAGTGGGACCCCCTGAGCAAGCCTAGGGGGTCAGGGTGTTTCTACCCTGCCCCCTTATGGCGTTTTTCGCGTTTGTTTCTTAGGTTTCTTGTGCCTCGGTTCTACCAAGGCACAAGATGGCTGCCAACACTTCCTGATTTGGAGTGTTGACAGCCAATTAGAATACAGCTCGTGCACGGCAGGTGCGCTTAGGGTGCGCGGATCCTGCGCAGCCACAGATATATATGTACTTTTAAATGTCATTTTCTCAAGAACTACTGAACGGATTTACACCATTTAAGCAAAAGGCACAAGTCTGAACTAAGGACTACCTCTTTGCCAAATTTGGTGTAATTCCGTTCCGTTCAGCAGTTCGGGCTGTAGCTGCGGCTAAAGGTCCCTATGGAAAATGGCATGGGGAAAACACGTTTTGGGACCCCCCCTTTTTTCTCGGCCCCCGCTTGACGAATCACCCTGAGACTTTCGGAATAGGAGCGGGCCAGAGCTGGCCATTAGTTTTGAAATTTTCGCGAAGATTCGTCAACCGGCGCCAAAGTTATTCCAAATAGAATGTTGCGGATTTCCTATGGAAAATAGGTCCTACCTATAACTACCTACTGGCGACCGCCAGTAGGTAATATATATATATATATATATATATATAGATATGCATATGTTCTACCAGGCCCGGATGCCCTGCAGAGTCTAGTGGCAGGGTGGCACGTTGGACCGTTGGTACTGTTGTACTGTGGGATGTTGCTGTAGCAGTAGACCGAATAGGTGTTGGTGGAGTAAAGTCTACCCCCCCAAACTGTAGGCCGAGCTGTAACGCTGAGAGCCCCTGAGACAGGGCTTTTCTGCAGGTAAGTCTGCGCCCCACAAATGTTGCCAGCCGCTACTGAAATAATGATCCAAAATTTAAAATGTACATTTTTTTAACGTTCTGTAAATTAAAGAAATTGAAAAATGGAGGCTAAAAATGAAGTTGGTGTACTCGTATTCATTAGTGGAAGCAGTGCAAATGCATCAAATGGAATATAGTAAGCATGATGGGTGAACCCAGTTGGATTTAGAAAAGCCCCACCCTTCTCATTACAATGAAAAGTTTGATTTTTTTAATATTGTTTGTGAATTAAATGAAGTATTTCAACATTTGTGTATTGTCTGATGAATGCTTATTTCTGTTTTTTCTTGTATTGTTTAGAGCAGGCTTCTTTATTGAGTAGCTCCTGAGCTAAAGGTAGCTCTCCAGCTACCTGTGAGTAGCTTTCCTGTGTGCAGGGCAGCCTCCTAAAGTAGAAACTGATATTTGGTTGAATTAATATGTATGCCAAAAGTGAAAAATGTGTATTTACTATGGAAATGTGGGTATTTTCAGAGCCCATCATTTTCAAAATATATTTAAAGCTGATATTTGAATGATAAATCATGCAGCATCACCAAAATTATGACCTTGGTGCCAGGGTGATTGCATCTGGAGCTGTTATGTGTTACCCTTGTAGAAGCATGACTAAGCCCTTTTTTACGTTATTGATGGATGTCCTACGCTGAGGTGACCACGGCTGGTAATCTTGCATACAGTGGCCACGAATGTAATCTTGCCTGATATGTACAACACTAATAATATTAGTAGTTCAGAGTGATTTTCATTGATCATAGGCAGCTCTTGTTAGTAAAAAGGTTGCAGATACCTGGTTTAGAGGTTCAGATCATAGAAACTGCTCCCATTCATATCTTATTGGGGGTCCCTGGATTTCAATAATGATTTGGTGGGGGTCCCCAGATTGCAGTAATGATTAAATGGGGATCTACTGAAGGCAAAAGGTTAAGAACTACTGACATAGAGGCCTCATTCTTTCTCTTGGAAAAAATATACACCACATGGAATTACCAATTCAGAGGGGTGTTATTTACTGAGAGCAGTATTTACTGTACCATTACGAGTTTAACACCTCAGGCAGGGGTATAACGCAGTACTAAGCAAACACAAGGAGATGATGGGCGGAGCACTGAAACTTTCCAGACACTCACCCCTTGTCACAGATCTGGTTGAATCATCATCGTTCTTTAGCTCACTTCGCCACATCAGTTCAGACACAGCTATATGCAAATCAGTCTTAACCCGGTGCCTCATGGGAGCAGTCCAGCCCAAACTGCCAAGCCATGTCTCCCTGGACCGGAAACAAGCATCCTGGGACAGGTTTCGGGCTAACAGCCCTCATCAGCCAGGCTATCTTGAATCCAGTGGCAAAGTGAGCAAGTGACCCAAGTCTGGGCATAATGATGATGAGAATGATGATGGATTCAACCCAGATCTGTGACTGGGGGTGAGTGTCTGAAGAGTACTACCTCGTTTTCCATGCCAGAGGTGCACAAATTGTGAAAAATGTGACACCCCATCCTTGCCCTACCCCACCGAAGTTTGCTACTTTTTGCCTAGCAAAAATATTTTGGGGCAAAACCCCTTCAGTACTTAAGTCAATTGCTGCAAAGCTCAGAATTCCAATTTGGGTTTAAACTCCCATTTTCAACTGAATATGGATTCTTGGGGCTCTGATCCTTTGTATCCTAACCCGCAAAGGGCAGAATGGCCCTTTGCGGGTTAATGTAGATGGTGAAGGAAAAGTGTACAGCAGTGATCTTTCAGCTGTGCAGCCAAGGCAAAAGTGACAGCGCACACATTCCCAGATGTACCATTAGTGGTAGATCTGGGAATGCATCAAAATGCTACGCCTCCCCAGGTGAGGCGTAACAAGGAGAAATATCTTTATTGCTCCTTGTTTCTGATTGTTTTCGTTTCTTTCTGTGCAAAAACAATCTTGCCTATGCAACCTGACGCAAGGGTGCGTGCATTGGCGCTAGGCAGCCAAAAGTGCAGCAGCTCTAGGTAAGAACAGGAATCTGCAGCATAATGTTAAATACAGCACATTCCTGTCCTTTCCCTTTCATGCAGCACAGCAAGGTGGCTTGCTTCGTAGCACTGTATGAAAGACTGAGAAATCTGCTGCTATTTGAGATTTAATAAACCACCCAAGGCCACCTTGTGTGGCTCTGCATGGCTTTGTAAATCTAGAGTAACACAAGGAAGAGCAAATTGCTGCCTTGTGTTACTCTCCAGCAGGGAGGCGTTCCATGGGAGGAGCGTGGGTGTTCCCAGGCATCCACTCATGGATTGTGGCACATTCCCAGATTTACCATTAGTGGTAGACATGGGAATGTGCCAAAATGCTACGCCTCCCGAGGAGAGGTGTAACAAGGAGAATAGCTTTATTTCTCCTTGTTTCTGCAGAACTTATAGGAAAAGGAAATTGTCTCTCAGGATTGTTTTTGTGCAGGAAGGTGTTCTTCATGCACAATAACAAGCCTGCCAAGAACGCAGGCACTTTTGCACAGTGACGCAAGGGGGCCTGCATTGGCACTAGTCAGCCAAAAGTGGGCCACTGCTAGGCAAGGACAGGAATGTGTCCTATAATGGTAAATAAGGCACACTGCTGCCCCTTCCCTTAGAACAGTGCAGCAAGGTGGCTTGCTGGCTGCGTGAAAGATTGATCAATCCGGCACTGTGTCCATAAGGAAGTGCTACAAGCACAACAAGCGGTACTAAATGTTTGGCGTAAATGCAACACAATATGTGTTCCTAACTCCCTATCAAGATAGTCCATTGTTTTACTCTTTGCAATCTGCACATTACTACAGACATTCTTTTCATTGTCTGGCATTGCTGCGCACCTCCTGTGTCTGTAGAAGAATATTTCTTCATAAGTAGGAGACCACAAGATCAGCAAAATTCGAGAGTACACCCTAATGATAGGGGTGTCCTACACATCCTGGTGCCAGTGTCATATGTGGTTTTGTAGGACAGTGAACGAGTGGCATTGTCAGTATGCGAAGACCTCCATTCTAGCACCTTAACAACCATAAACGTGACAGGTATGCCCTTCAGACACGTCACCTGTCCTTTCGGCTTTGACTTCTGAACCTCTAGTGTCATCTCATTCCCTTGGTGCTCCTGCCACCCTTCATGCTTGTCCTCCTCAACAGCAGATGGAATTGTAGGGCGACTATCAATCAGATCTGGTGCATTGAAAGTGTAGAGTAGCTGTTCTGCCTAACAAAACAGGACAAAATAGCTATATCAACCTTGCCATCTAGGTCGCTAAACTCCTTGAAAATTACCATGTCATACCTCTCTACTGTGCCAGTGCAACTCATTCATCTCCAATAAAAAAGTCAGCTCAAGTACAACAAAATGAATCACGAATCACTCAAAACAAGTGAAAAAAATAGGAGTAAATAAATGGAAGTAACATTAAGAAAGACTGAGGATGACAGAAAAAAGAAAACCATAAAAAAATAAAAAGTCAGAACCCATATAATAGAAAGAAAAAAGTAACCGCCAAAAAGGCAAGTATTAAATGGGCTTTAAATAAACAAACGTTCTCTAGAAAATTGTGCAAAGCTTTACAGAATAAAAAATTAAGCTAACAAAACAAACTTTTACTCAATTAAAAATAACGTCATCAAAACAGACAATGAGCAAGAAAACCAACCTTTAGCCAAAATATTTTCTAGAGCTCTGAATGAGTCCATCCCTCCTTCTGGAAGCCAAACCAAAACCACAAAGGAATGAGGAAATGGCATTGCAATTTAGAAAAACAGAACTACTTTCCCTTACAGCAGATCCCCCGAATGTCACGTGAACAGCTGAAGCTCACATGTGCTATCCAAGAATGTTCTGCACTTTCTTGTCCTCCATCCAGCTTTGTGCTCTACAGATTCCAGTGCATATACGTTCACTTACATTTCCTAACTCTCTTCAAACGTACAAGTAGCCAACTCACAATGATGCCCTTGGTGGGACCATAGGTCACTTTTAAAGAGTTTTTCTGGTTTTCTGGCTCTGCCTGAAAACCAGTAATCTGTTGCACATGACTGTTTTGTATCAAGCTTGTCTCTTTCCAAAGTCAGCAACTTTATTCCTTGACCACATCCTGTGGGATGCAGTAGCACAAATGAAACCAAGTGTCCACATAAGTTCTGCTCTAACACACAGAACACAGACAAGTCATAGATATTGTTTAGGTAAATCAATTGATAACTTTATTGGTCCTGGGTTCAGTGCATTGTACTGTAGCGGTGAAGACAAGCACAAACTACCTATAACAATTACAAAAGTCTGCACTCAAATTCTAGGTTTGACAGCTTAGAGAAGGCATGGACGAACGATCCATCTCCACAGATCATATTTAAAGTCATTGAGCAGGCGCCCCCACGACTAGAGGCGGGGCGCCCTTAGTCACGCCACGGGCTGGAGCCCTGACTTGCACAGGAAGTGTAGGCATGAAGGTTAACCCAACGTCATCAACAAGTGCAGAGAAGCATTGGCGGGCTACTTAAGCCTGCACACTACAGATCGCATCCACTTTGCCCCTTGCACCATGCCTGGTGTGGGTGGAAAGCAGGCATCACTTATCAACCACCCATGGACTGGCGGTATTCCTGGCAGATAATAAAGAGGGATACACAAGAATTCTGATTCTGGGACTGGACAGACCCATTGTCGGGGTATGATTTGAATGCCTTAATGATGTCACTATGAGCATCATAGAGTATGAAGAAAGACTGCACTTCCGCGTCGTGGCTCAATCACATACCCTGCCCACTCGTAGGTATATTATCCAGGCGGGTGAAATGAACTTATCGCTGCTTTAGCGGCCGTTTTCGGCCGCAAAGCGGCGATAATTTCATCGCCCTATTAGCAAGCTGTCACTAACAGGAGTTAGCGGCAGTTTGTAGGCGATAGCCAGTGGTTTGGGGCCTGCTTTGCATGTCAGCGATATTTATCGCTAATGACATGTAAAATGGGCGTACCCAACCTGTTAGCAACTGAAAGCAGTCGCTAACATCGCTATCGGCTATTATCAACGCAGGCGTAGCGATTAAAAAATTTGCGCTAAGCGCGAATATCGCTGAAAACGAACGCCTACTCAGACCAGTTCTTAGCCATTATATCCAATGGGAGGTGGATATTCTGGCTAAGCCCCCATTTGCGATAATGCGCGAATAACGCTGGATTACCAGCGATATTCACGCATTAAAGACGCTAACGCCGGAAATTTGATCGCATTTGAGATAAACGTTGCTAATAGCACGTTATCTCTGCGATAAAATCCGGCGATGCACGGCGATAGAAAAAATGTTGCTAAGTTTAGTTAGCGATAAATATCGCTACTTGATGATAATATGCCTCATGTGTGTAATGAGATGTTATGAAAGTGGAGCACAGTGACGAGGTCTTCGCATCTAGCCAACTGAATAAAAACAAATAATATGGCAGAAGAGCCGGAGGATGTACGATGTATATTCCTCTCCGCTTTCCGCTCTACGTGTGGTTGCCAGGCTATATCTAATGTTCCCTCAGAGCTCCAAGCTTAGACTGCGGTGGCGCGCGCTCCGAGATAATTACTGCAACCTCTTTGGTTGGTGGACAGCGGAAATAAGCTGTAAGTGGAAAGAGAAGAGGTGCCTTGAAATGGCGCTTTGCAGCCTTTTAGCCTCGACGGGATATTATGAAAAGAGAGCGAGGCTGACATGGTTGTCTATTTGCTTCCCTGCTCTTAAGGGTCAGAGTGTTCCCAGACGTGAAGGGTACAGTAGATGAGCTGGGTGAGGTCACCAGGCGAGGTCAAACCATTGCCTGCAGCTGACGCTCGCATTCTAATAAAGACAGGGCACAAGGGGGACCTGAGATGAAAAGGTAATAGGATAATTAGAGACAAACAAGGCATAATCAGTAAGTGCTGTCCTAACTGAATGAGTAGCTTCTGTGAAATGACCAATATATGTAGTAATTGCATTCATATAGCGCTTACTACCCTTAACTAGGCGTCGAAGCGCTTTTTCGGCGAGTAACACGCTACTCCGGGACCCATAGAGGATTAGTGTTGAATTAGTATAGTGAAACATGCAAGTACATTTTAAGTGGTGGATAGGTTAGTCAGTTATTTGGATTTGGAATGATAGCAGAAGGATAGAGGAGGAAAAAGGTTTGTATTTATATAGCGCCTGTTGACGCACGCTATTAAGAAAGTCTATAAAGGATTAGTGGTGAATTAATATGGTGAAATATGAAGTAATTTCAGGGGTGGATATTAGTCAGTTACTTTGGGTGAGAAGAAGAGCAGAGGGATAAAAGGGGCAGAATCTTCTTTATTCAAGAGAGAGAGAGTAACTGCAACCACTCAATGCCATAACGTTCCACCCCCGACAATGCCTAGCGGTAATCACGTGGTGGAAAGACTAGAATGCAACACCACAACACGCAGTGAACCTGAGTTTCAGCAGTCTTTCCAAGAAACACCTTGCAAATGGTAAACATTGTATATTATATCAGGAAATTGGTACTTACATCCCCACGTGATTTCATCTCTTTGTTTACTCTAAAGAATATGCTGAGGGGCTGACTCTCTGGGAAAACTTGCAATAGCTTTGACATTTTTTATCCATTCCTTGTCTTCAGGTGTTAAACTTCCAACTATGTTGTCGAGAACTGAAGCATTTCAGCTGTACCTCAAGATTATTTGAATTTCAAACATTTGGTGTTGCTTGTATAGGGTCATGTGTATAGGGCAAACCTTGGTGGACAATGGTAATAGCCAGTGAGAAGTTTTCTTTTTGGCAGTGAGGGGAAAAAAGAGAGAACAAGTGCACTATGAAATCTACAAATGCAAATGTTTCACGCTGATCAACATTGTCCCCAAAACCCTAACAAGGGCAAAGGCATCTGTCTTGGGTTTTGGAGAGGTCAGCTAGGCATGCGCAGTAACATACCTGCTAAGCATGCATGTGCAATGGTCATTCTACTCTCCGAACCCGGAGATGACCACCATTGTCCCAGCATGTTGCCAAGAATGACAGCCTTTGTGCCAGGCCCGGCCTTTTAGCAGGATTGACCACCATTATGCTAGGACAGCATATTCCAGAAGAAATTACTAATGAGCCAAGATCAGCATGTTTCAAGAGATTACCACCATTCCGCCACTGACAGCCTGTTGTAAGACATTACCACCATTGTGCTAGGGACAACGTGTTGTCCAGGATTACAACCGCAGAGGCAGGGCAGGAATTGTACCATGAATTACCGCCACTGTGCCAGGGTGAACATGTTGCTGGAGATTCAACATCACTTTAAAAAGACTCTGGAATGCCAAGAATGACCACTATGGTGGCAGCAAGGTGGCACCGCGGTGCCTGTGCTATCATTTTAACAGGAATGACCACAGTTTTGCCAGGGCCTGCCAGTTGAAAGGAAATACTACTATTGTGGCAAGACCAGCATTTTGCCAGAAACTATCACCAATGTGCTAAGGCCAGCATGTTTCCAAGCATTACCACTACAGTGCAATGGCTGTCATTTTACCGGGAATTACCACCATTGTGCCAGGGCAACGTTGCCAGGGAGAACCACCACTGTGGCAGGGCCAGCATTTTACCAGGGATTATCACCATTGCGCCAGTGCAGATATTTACCAGCAACTACCACCATTGTTCTAGGGCCTGCCAGGTTTAAACAGTTATCGCCATTGTGCTAGGCCCAGTATGTTACCAGGAATTACCACCACAATGCCAAGGCGAGAATTTTACCAGGAATCTACACAGTTGTACCATGGTAAGCATGTCCCCGGGAATTACCACCATAGTGCAAGGGCCGGCATGTGGTCACGGATTAACACCATTGAGTCAGGGCCAGCATGTTGCAATGAATTTGAATCATTGTGCCAGTGTTCCATTGTTGTCAGGGATTACCACCATTAAGCCAGAGTCAGCATGATTCCAGGGATCACCACCATTGTGCAAAAACAATATAATTTTACCAGAAATTGCCACCATGGTGCCACTGTAAGTATGTCGCCGGGAAGTACCACCACTGTGCAAGGACCAGCATGTTTAGGGACTTGCCAACAGTGTGCCACGGTTGGCATGTTGCCAGAGATTATAACAATTGTCCTAGGGACAGTATTCTACCAGGAATGACCATCACTGCTCCAGGGCCAGCTTGTTGCTAGGAAATACCACCATGGAGCCAGGGTCAGCAGGTTGCTAATGATGGCCAGCTATTGTGCCACGGTCTGCATACTACCAGAAACTAACACATTGTGCCAGGGCCAGCATGTTGCCAGGACCATCAGATTGCCAGGAATTACCACCATTGTGCCAGGTGCAGCATTTCATAGGTGGTGTCCGTGGGCAAAACACTTGCAGAGACACAGAATCATGTTTGTACACACAGGCACACAAACATGCACATGTGTATACACAGACATTTACGCACACATACACTCACAGATATGCACGTGCACACACACTGAGGTGCAGATACACAAACATTTGAACACACTTGTACAGAGGCTTACAAGCACACATACAAATATACACAGACTGGTGCACAGGCACGCGGGCACACAGTCAGAGAACAAACTTTTCTCTTTACTTACCTTTTATAATGATTACTGCTGCTGATCCACTGAACCTGCCTTTCTTTCCTCTTCTAGCCTTGAGCAGCTCCCTATCAGGGAAGCACACTGGGCAGCCTGAGAGAGGAGGAAGCAGACAGGTGCAAGCAGGTGTGCAGGAGGAAAGGGAGACTTATCCTTGTGATTGACTCTTGCTGCTGCCCGGGGGCTGGTCTCTTAATAGAGAGATTCTGATCTCACAAGAAGAACATGGGTTTGTCCCATCACGTGATACAAGAATGGTCCATTAGTTGCAGCTATTTAGTGTTTCAGGTTTCTTTGGTTAGTGGGCAGTGAAGGATGCTGCTTTCCAATAATATCCTCATCTTTAGTTCCCAGGTGCATCTATCCCTTGTGGTGACTCCCCATTTTTGTCTATTTTCTGAAGTCGGTGGGAGGTGATCATTGTACCCATGAATAGTTGAGAGTCTACGCGCTAACGTAGGTGTAATGTTGATGGCGATGTTGTTCCAGATCCTGGGTCCAAAGATGAAGAAAGCCGTCCGTTTTTTTTTGCCTTTGTGCCTCTCTTCTTCAGCTTGGCAATGCCATGGTACCTGAGGTATTTAGGTTTTTGGGAAGGCATGTTGTTGCACCAATTCAGCTGGCCTTATAGCTGATGCAGATGTTTCTGAAGGTGACACATGTGGAGGGGAAGCCACTGTGATTCCTTCAGCCTTGGAGGGATGTGGTTGAACATCTCCCAGGTCATGATGAGAAGTGCTGCTATGTGCAGGATGCCATTCAGGGGTGACAAAGAGGTGCCTGGGATGCCTTTGAGTACAGCATTGCCTCCATCCATGAGAGACGTGATCTGAACCCGCCCTGTTTCCTCAATATGTATGTGGATAGCTTTTTTCCCCATTATCAAATACTTAAGGTTGAGCTTGCTGTGTGGCATGCGTAAATTCTGTGCGACATTCATAAATGTCACAACCATGCTTGAAACTATGAGAATCCACCAGCTGCATTCCCAAGTTCCTAACATAAGTTATAAATCTTGATTCTTGTTGGAGCTTAATACAGTAAATGGTGCCAATGAAGAATGTGGGTCCTCACACCCACCGAACCCCACTAAGAAAGATAGACCTAGGTTGGTGAGATGCGGCTGGTGGGAGTCTGGGATTTGGCAAACAGTGGTATATCTACCTACAAGCTGGGTGCAAGACATGGATGAGGGAGGGCAGAGAGGGACAGCAGAGAAGTAAGGGTTTTCAGTATTTAGGGGAGGCCAGTGGGTGGGTGGGCCATATTCAGACAGATATGCAGCATTCTTGATGATCTTTTCACGAGTCCAGTACTGCGGTGCCTGTGAGTTATTGAAAAGAGCCTGAGAAAAGCTGTCAATGGATCGATCAGTGAGTTGAACTGTATCCCCTGCCGGCGACAGGCTCTAAACCCATCGATCACGATTAAGTATGAAGTTGAGTGCGTCTTTGGATAACCTGCAGGTCAAAGGTACCAAAGTGAGTGAGATAGCTTGGTGGGTTAATGCACCTGTTGAACAATTGAATATGTGTGTTCCCTTAATAATATTTACATTTTGTGTTATGCGGTTGAAATAGCTCGGACCTAACTCCAAGGAGTAGTAATATTCTTTACAGAGAACATTTTTTATTTTGCCTTTATTTCATCTCATCTTCCCAAGAATAGAAAAGGTATTTTGAGGCTCATTAAGAGCGAGGTGAGAGGCCTGTTGGTGACCAGGTCAATGGTGGCCTTGGACTTTTTTCCCCAGCAGAGAACTACACTTTGATCACCGCTGAATGCTGAGTGAGTCTTCATGTTTTGTGTCTCACTCAGCATCCCCACAAAAATGGCTAAACATGTTTTTTTAAAATAGGATAACGAATGGAAAGGAAAAAGCATTGGCAAAGTAAAGAATTGGCCAAAAAGCACTAGCACAGTAGTGAATTTCGTTGTATGTGAATATACACGTGATCCGGACAAAAGGCCATCACTCACAGTGCAAGAGAGCAAGTTGCTGAACATGACTGACCCACACACAGCTCTATGCTGTATGTTCTCTTTGGTATGAGCAAAATATGACTCACAATTGAACACACCAATGTATGAAACATGCTGATCCAATGATAGTGTGCCTATGTGTACATGTATGTTTTATAATTTATAACTTTTTTAATTATACAAGGTTGGTGAGGAGCTAAAGCTGTCCTAGGCCATACCTAAAATGTAGTGTGTTTGCACAGAGACAGATAATCAACCATGTCCACTGACGCCATCAACATTTATCAACTTCAGTATAAAAGAAAAGCTTGGCTACCTTTGGCTGCAGCCAAAATGAGAGAGCAGTTGGCTCCTCCCCGGGTGGTGCTGGAATGTGTTTGCCACATATCCTCACCTCCACTAACCATGCCACTAATGCTTGTTAACTAATCCCATTTTTCCCATATCGCCGGTCCTTAGGTATTCGAGAAGCGTTAGGTTGAATAAACACTTCACAGATTCAGAGTGACAAGTGTCTATGCCTTGAGTGCTACATGTTCAAGGAAAAGCCAACTCTTACTCCGACCCAACACAACCCCATTGAGACGCATGCCTTAACTGTCCCGGCTGGAGCAAGGGCAGCAATCTGAATATGCCAGCCATAAAATCTGTAGAGACAATTATTTCTATTGATGATAGAAATTTGAATTGACATAATATCAGCTTAGAATTGTTTAATGGTAGGTCTTAAATGTCAGTCAGAAAATTAGCACAGCAAGTCCAGTGATACGTGGTTGACATCCTTTAGGAATTACTACTCTGGTTTCCATATTCCTAAAATAGCTGGTCCATGTGATGGAGACTCCCAATATGTTCCTGAACTCCATGTTATGGTATGATATGTTATGTTATGCAGATTTGCTGAGAGCACTATCACCAGGGAGGATATCCTGGCACAGAGCAGGTGAGTCTAGCCAAACCTAGGGCCTAGCAGCGGCTGTACCTCTATAGGAGCAGAGTAGAGTCACCCTCACCACTGCTGCAAGCGTAAAAAGCATAACAAATAACATGGTAATAACATTATTTTATTGCCATTTTATTTATTACTCTGCCAGTCAGAGCAGAGGATGGGGCAGGGTCAATGGACCATTGCTGCTGTTTGGCAGCAGGTAGGAGTGGCCACTTAACTTTGAAGTGTGCATGATGGTTTGGCCGGCTGTCTTATGACTGCCAGCCCGTCATACACAATTCAAACCTCTCCAACCTGAGCTGTCTTAGACAGTTGGATGGAGAGGAAGCACATGCCTCCAGTGCCTGTATGAGCGCTGAATCAGCCCACTCCAATCAATCCTGGTGCTTCTCTCATGCTGCTTAACATTATTAATAGCCTGAGAGCAGCGTCTAGATTGGTTAAGGGAGTTGGCTATGGGATCTCATGCTCGGAGCCACAGACTGGAGAACATTGAGGATGTGCTGCAGGCTGCTAATAGGTAAGTTAAACATTTCATTTTACTTCATAACATTTTGGTTTGTAAATAATGTTATGTGAATGCTGTAATGTAACGGGTGCTTATGATAAGCTCTCCAATACCTTCGGGTACAGTGTGCTATATTCATCCATGTGGCTATTTATCAAAGTAGCAGAGTTCTATATATAAAAAAACACTGCATGTCCCATCATTTTCATATATCACCAAACGCTACCAGAGCCTAGTGAGACTACTCAAAGAGACAGATTTTTAGCTTCTTAAAGAATTCAAAAAGTGAGGAGGAGGCTCTTATGTTTAGTGGCACATCATTACATGCTTTAGGAATAATGTAAGAGAAGGCCGATCACCGGATCTGGGATTCTGTATGCATGGAATATATGTAAGTAGGAGTCTGGATCAGTAGAGGTGTCTGGAAGGTTTGTTAAAGCAGATGCAATTGTTTAGGTATGCTGGGCCAGTGTTATGTAGTGCCTTCAAAGTGTGGGTTAACAGTTTGAAATGTGCTTGTTTGTGTATGGGGATCCAGTGGAGCTCCTTCAGGTGTGGTGTGATGTGAGTGCAGCGTGGGAGGTGGTAAGTGAATCTGCCTGCCTAGGTCTGAATGGTCTGCAGCCTTTTAGTGATTTGTTTGTCAGTCTGAACACAGAGGGTATTCCCATAGTCCTGCTTGCTTGTGGAAAAGGCATGCATGATCATATTCCAGGTCCTGATTGAGGGCCGTTTGAAAATTTTCTTCAGCATCTTCAAGGTATGGAAGCATGAGGTGGTGGCAGCTTTGAATTGGGCGATCATGTCGAGTTTGCTGTTTATGACGATCCAGAGGTTCTTGGTGTGGGTGCTGGAGGTGGGTGTTGGTCTTATCTTTTTTGGGCAACAGTTGAAGTCTCACAGTGAAGTGTTCTTCCAGGAGATTACGACAGCAGTCTTATCTGTGTTCAGCTTTAGACAGTTGGTCCATCCATCAAAACAGAATTTTGACTAGTATTTTCTAAGAAAAAACAAAGAACAATTAATCTGATCTTTGCTCAGTGACACGAGCTTTGACGAATCTGAACCCCAAATTGAGTCTAGCGCAATGTCACAATTTTATTCACCCTACCTTGACCTCACTCTCAAGGAACACATAGTAATGAAAATCACTATAGTTTAGTCCCAACTCTTTTTGTTTAGGGGATTCTGCTCATGCACAGAACTATGCGCAGGAAACCAGGACCTCAGTAAATTTAGGTGTACCAGACACTCACCTCAGTACCCAGGACCCCTATCCGACTAGCATCAGTGTCTCATTCGTTCTCCTTCCTACTGCGAAGCTACCAATGGTTAGACAACCCAGAACAAGCGACTTAGAATACTCTCAGGAATGGTGGGAATCAAGAACACTCTTTCGTTTATATTCTCAAACAAGTCCACAACATGAGTAATCAGAGACACGGTAAAGTTTTAAATGTTTATTTTAACTATGTGCTCTAAGATGCTTTATTTTGTTAACATAAGCAGGCATATGATTAGAAATAAAGCAATCAGCATTGTTGCAATTCCATAAAACACATAGGGAGAAATCATATTATAATGATAGTGGAAACAGGTCGGATACCGCCTTGTGTACCACCTTCCCCTGGTTCGAAGCTAGGTTTTATAATAATAATAGAAGGTCTCTAGGTTTAATTGAGGAACTCCATACCTCAAAGATCAGCTTAGGTGAATCACATCAAAGGATCAGCAAGCTCTCTGAAGATGGGAAGGTTTTTCTCCAAGTGCCTGCAACCATGCATGCAGTGTAATATTAAAGGCACTCGAGTTTCAGCTATTTGCAGCTGGGTGCATGTTGTGTCTAGAGCGTGGGCCGATCAACCTGAATCAACAGCATACATTGTTATTTGACCTTGAAGCTTGCAGCACAAAGTGTACAGACTGAGGTCGCCGTGTAAGTCTAGGGATGTGGAAAGCAGACCGTTCTCATGTGAAGAAAATCCAGTAGTTTAAGTTACAACAACGATACATGTAGTGTCGTGTGCAAAAGCGACAAAGTGGCAAAATGGCGTTTAAACTTCTATTACGCTTATGCTAACATAGCAATGTGTGCAGGCAGAACCCAGCCTTCACTACATTTTTACTAAAGAAAATGAAATTGTTCCTCCAATAAAGAAACTGCGGGACTGATCAAGTCTTTTTACTGTTGAAGCTGGATTGTTGCAATGCCCTGTTCCACGCCCTCCTAGTTTCCTTGCCTATGGCACCCTACATAAAACAGTATACAGCATCAGGGGCCTCAAGAAATATGGGCGCATCACCTCCACTCGGATGGACCTGTACTGACTCCTCTTGGCGGTTTGCATTATCTTTAAAATCAGTTGGTTCACCTTCAAAGCCATCACAACTAGTACCCCTGCCTAGATTGTTGACAAAAGCATTGGCTCCCTTAGCTATCGGCACAACTACAGCCTGGGCACTATTAGACTGCAGACAAAGAAGTGAAAAAAACAAATTCAAGGAAACATGCATTCACCATCAATGTACGCAGAATTTCGAACAATATCTCTGTATCCACTAGGATAACCCAATCCTACACCAACTTCTGCCCACACATCCCAGTTACCCCTCAATTCACTCACTGACAATATCTTTGCCTTCGACCCTGTACATCCCTCCTGCCTTGAGGCTAGGTTCACATTTTACAAATACCACAAACATATATAGATCTGTTCATCCTGTAGCTCCCTTGTCCTGTAAATAAGCATTCCTAATCACCACAACTGGAATTTTTATTAGGTTTAACCCCTCTGCCAGCAAAGAGCCCTTGTAGGGTATAAGCAGATTTCCAGCTTCTCTCCCCATCATTTAACCCACTTACTATCACTGAAATATTTTTTAACTTCTCCTGGGCAAGGAAAAACAATGACACCCTCAATGTAATCTTCAGTTGTTTCACATGTCCAACAGAGAACAGGCACAGTGGTCTGCCTTGCCGTAGTTCAGTGCCTTCGGTGGAGCCGCCACAATGACTGCGCCACAAATGACGATTGCAGGTACACAATGAGGTCATGTTGTACTTGAAACTAGCTTTGGACCCGAATGATGTAAACATATCTTGATTTTCCAGTTTCTGCCTCTAGAATAGCTCTAGCCTTGCTGCAAATTTAAAGATAATAATGAACAAAAACAGGGTGCACGTGCCGCTACTCAATTAACCTGGAATATTTTTTTTCCCAAAACATCCGAATGAAAGGCTATGTGTTGTGTTTTTATTTTCAAATATTTCATTTACTTCAATATTTTGTTTAATACTATCTTCTATTTGATAATTCAATTTTTCAATTTTGCATTTTTTAAGACCTTATGTACACAACAAAAAGAACCACAACATTCCTATTTACAATAACAGTAATACATTTCGAAATTCATCATTCAGACTTGACAATCAACCCTCTCTCATACCATTACAAACAACAACAAAAAATATGAAAATTTAAATAAATGCTGGAATAAGAATATTCACAACAAAGCCATCAACACTTATTATTCTCAAAAAGCCTATTTGTTCCAAATTCTATGACTTTTTCTCTATTTTGGGCTTTTAAACAGTCTACGTGTTTCGAACTCGCGTTATTTTGGAGTTCTCATCAGGACCATAGTCTGTAACGAAAGAAAGAACCTTTCTTTAGAACATAAATTGCTACTACAAAAAGTGCTGCCTTAACCATTACTTCAAGCCTCCTCTTACCTCTCTCTCATCAGAGTACAGAGGAAGGCAAATTGTCCCTGACGTGAACAAAAATCTGGTGTGGGAGAGAATCACAGAATCACATTTCCCTTCAAACCGGATATCAAATACACTTATAAAGCACCCATACTTGCATCACTTACTTACTTGCATTTGTCAGTGTCCTGCTTTTTCCAAAAACTGCCTAGCTCTCACACCACTAAGAGAAGAAAAAGAAAGGTCCTTAAATGCCAGCTATATGTTTGGACGTATTTAATATCACGTAGGTGACAAGCACAAGGTTCTTACCTTAAAGCGGGGCTCAGGCGTCTATGTGTACACCTCGTGTGTCTCCACCTGTAGGAACCAACAGAGGATCGTTTTTAATGATTTAGCCACTCTCTAATTGTTAAACACAAGAAGAGATTGATCGCCAAGCGAATCATACTACTACTTCTTAAGGGGTAAATACCTTCGGGGGTCGGGGCACGGTGCTTCCAACGATCACTTTGTTGATAGAAAATATCGCGTCTGAGTCGCGCTTCCTTCCGGGTCCGCAAAGGATCACGGAGAGTGTAGTCTGATGGGCGCGTAGTGAGTTTTAATAACCCGGCGGAGTGCCCGTGTTGTTTATACAATGAATTGAAACATGGCTTCCCTTTTTGTGAGTTTTGCTTCCGAATCCCCACCTCTGGTGTCATTTTCCACTTTCGAAATTACTAAGTAGTGACAAAAAACCGGCAATGTCTAATCCGGAGTTTGGGACAATGATCCAGTCGACACACCGGGAGATTTCATTTATGGCAAGCGTCACAATTTATTTCTAGAAATGTTCAATCAAATAGAAGGTGGACATCGGACAATTTTCGCGATATTTTCTATCAACAAAGTGATCATTGGAAGCACCGTGCCCCGACCCCCGAAGGTATTTACCCCTTAAGTCATAGAAAAGTCATAGAATTTGGAATAAATAGGCTTTTTTGAGAATAATAAGTGTTGATGGCTTTGTTGTGAATATTCCTATTCCAGCATTTATTTAAATTTCATATTTTTTGTTGTTGTTTGTAATGGTATGAGAGAGGGTTGATTGTCAAGTCTGAATGATGAATTTCGAAATGTATTACTGTTATTGTAAATAGGAATGTTGTGGTTCTTTTTTGTTGTGATTTTGGAAAAGGGGGGTGGTGATGGACAGAGTTTCTGAATGATGCAGAATACTCTTACCAAACTACCAAGCCAATTCTTATACTCTGTCCATCACCACCCCCTTTTTCCAAAATAAACTCTGTCCATCACCACCCCCTTTTTCCAAAATAAACTCTGTCCATCACCACCCCCTTTTTCCAAAATAAACTCTGTACATCACCACCCCCTTTTTCCAAAATTCCCAGTATAAGAATTGGCTTGGTAGTTTGGTTTGCCCAGTTCCCATCATGCACTGGGACAGGAACAGACTAATTTGCATATAGCCAGGTTCTGAGCTGGGATGGTGCAATGAGCTAAAAACAGGTGATGGATTAAAACCATGATCTCTTGACTTGGTAAGAGTATTCTGCATCATTCAGAAACTCTGTCCATCACCACCCCCTTTTTCCAAAATCTTTTTTGTTGTGTACATAAGGTCTTAAAAAATGCAAAATTGAAAAATTGAATTATCAAATAGAAGATTATTAAACAAAACATTGAAGTAAATAAAATAATTGAAAATAAAAACACAAAACATAGCGTTTCATTCGGATGTTTTGGGAAAAAAACATTCCAGGTTAATTGAGTAGCGGCACGTGCACCCTGTTTTTGTTCATTATTAGCTTGTGGCAAGCTGTGCCGTTGGGAGCCCAGACCCAGTGGTGGTTTTTCTGCAAATTTAAAGATGGCACACCAGGCAGGGGAAACTGCGTGGTCAGGAAAGATTAAATACAATATTCCTAATTTCTTCAAAGTAAAAAGGGATCCGTTCCTAGAAAATACAGAGGTAGGTTCTTGAACAGGCATCGGGACAAACAATTTATTTGTGCAAATAACATCTCCATATCATACATAAATGTACATCCTTATACATATTAATTCTATCTGTACTTCAATAATTCAATAATTGGATATATTTATTGGGCACTGGGATACATCTTGATTGCAGGATACACTCGCACTGGTCTGTCTTTATTGTCATTTTCACCCATTTTGTGTACTGATATTTTTTTAGTGCCTCAACTTCTTTTTGAATGTTAATTTTGCTACTTTTGAGTGATGAACTAATAAACACAACTTGCTTTGTGCAATTATTGTAAAAACTTTTTCTGTTGCTTTCTTAAAAGTAGCATTTGACTTATACCTTCTTTCTTTTAGCTTTACATTGCTGCTTGCTTTGTGTGCTAAGCTCTTCACGCTGTGGACAGCCATCAAGTTAAAAAAAGGTTGGACTGTGGCTAAATTTTGTTTTAATTTGGGTGTGTATAATTTATGAAGGATTCCATTTTGCTGGAAGCTAGGACTTTTTCTCAAACATATGCATATCCAAAGATATCATTTAAATGCCACAGTTAATATGAGGCACAAACATGTGATAATTGTGCCCTGTTACCGACCACGTTTTTGAACCCGATTCATACTCTGGTGCAAAAAGCAGGGAAGATTGCACCAATATGTGTTTTTTCAATATGCACATGTTATTACTACCTTTTTACAGTTTTGTGTTTGCTTTTACCACCTAAGAGCAAAGAACTTAATTGTGGATGGGCTAGTACTAAAACATGTGAAAATATCATTTACATTTATTTTATCACAAGTACCAGGGTTTAAATGAAATCCGAGAAGTCCCATCCATCAATTTCCTGTTCTACAAAATAAACAATAAACCCTTTTAAGTTGCATAAGTTGTATTAAGTTTTTATGTTTTCATTTCTTTAATATATATTAGAAGTGCTTTATTTGCAGTAATGAACACACGCTCTATTCTCTGGGGTCGAAAGAGAAATTAAAAAAATGTAATGGGGCTTAAATGTTAGAATTAAAATCTATGGATAGTTGGCCATGCAGAAGAGGAGAGGTAAGGGGAGCAGGAGGCGGCAAATGTCTATAATGATGATATGAATATGTAAATAAACTAATCAGCATTTCTCAAATGGCTCAGCTTCATGTAATGGCTGAAGCTCCATTGAAGCAGGAAAGGCCTAGCAATGATTAAGGACTAGAAATCCCAAGATGCTGCAATGGGAGAAGTTCATTTATAGGCAAGGGATTTGATGCCTACCACCTCCCACAATTACCTCCAAGAGGAGCAGAAACTAACTGCACATTACATTTATTAGAAGACATCTTAAGCCTAATTGAAGGTAATGATTGTTGCATTCACTTTAACATCTAGGCAGAATCTGAGAACATCTTTCAAGAAGTGGTTGCCCCACTCTTGTAGCATTATTGACCGTGCACAAGAGTACCTCTATTTACCCATAGTCCTCTTCGCCATGCTCCTAAGCAAGGAATCTGAACAGTCAACCTGTGCGTGCCCTAGGCTGCTGTCCCAGAGCTCTGCTACTTTAATAATAGCCACATTGATGAATTTGCGCAAATTGCACAGTGAATCTTACCGTTAAATGAGCATTTTATTCCTATCTTAAGGCTTATTTCTAAAATGAAACATCGGTATGTAATGGCAAGACAGTTTTGAAAATGTGGAACATGACGAATTTCCACAATTGCAACGAGAATCTTACTCTATTAGGAGCACTTTAGCATTTTATTCTTACCTTAAGGCTCCTCTTAATGGAGACAAACAAGAAACCTTTATGCAAATGACAAGATTGTTTCAAAAATGCAGTATTTTTATCCTTAAACAATTTTTCAGGTTTTATTATCAGTGTAATGTTTAAATTAACTATGCACTTCACAAAGAAACTTGAAATTTGAGAAAGCAAGACAGGCAGAAAGGAGAATAAGCATGTACATCTACTTTGCACAGGTGGAATTTAGGGGCATATTACCAAGGGGGGCAATAGACAATTATCGCCGATTTAGCGGCCGTTTTCGGCCGCTAAGCGGTGATAATTCTATCGCCCTATAAGCATGCTGTCGCTAACTGATGTTAGCGACAGCTTCTAGGCGATAGCGATCGGTTTGGGGCCCGCATTGCATGTCAGCGATGTTTATCGCTAATGACATGCAAAGTGGGCATACCCAACCGGTTAGCGACTGAAAGCAGTTGATAACGTCACTATCGCCTATTAACAAGGCAGGCGTAGCGTTGGAAATATTCGCGCTAAGCGCGAATATCTCCAAAAACTAACGCCTGCTCAGCCCAGTTCTTAGCCATGTTATCCAATGGGAGGTGGATAACATGGCTGAGAGCATTTTGTCGCTAATGCGTGAATATCGCTGAGGTCTCAGCGATATTCACGCTATCGCAGGAAAATGTATCGCTTTGGAGATAAACGTTGCTAATAGCACGTTATCTCAGCTATATTTTCCGGCGATGCTTAGTGATAAACAATTCGTTGCTAGCCTAGTTAGCGATAAATATCGCTAATCGTTGGTAATATGACCCTTAGTTTCTTGAAGAGAGTTTGATTAACACCATACTGGGAGTGGGAAAGGGGCAGGGTGTGGGCGGCCCTTTGGATAAGCAGGCTCCAATTATCACTATTATGTTCTCTGTGCTTCTGTAGCTGGTCCCTGGGAAAACGAATGTAAGTATGTCCAGACATGATACATGCAGATGGCAACACCTGCATTGAGAGCTGAAAGGACGGGTTTAAGGGCTTTGGAATAGAAAATGTACGAAAAGCTATTCCCTCCATCACAGGTCTGATTTTTTAAAAGCAAGTGAGGAAATATAACTACTTAGTAAGAGCAGAAAAAGAAGGAATTTATTCCAAACAACTTCAGACTGTGTATGTTATACCAGGGAAGATACACTGCGGTATCCTTAGTAAAGAGGGGTTGCAGTTTGATAAAATGTAAACTTACAATTCACGTCAGACTTTGAAGATCTGATGGAAAAAAGTAAAAGACAAGATAAACATCCAATATTTACTCCTGTAAAATTATCTTTTCCCTTAAAAATGAAGATCGCACACATGCAATCAAACTTAGCACTTCCTTTTTGAGAATGAGTTTGAAAGACCCAGACATTGTTTGAACATTGACAAAAATAATTCTGTTGAAGCTAAAGATCTTCTAACTCTGAGGCTTCCAAAGCTTGCAGAGATTAAATAACCTCTTGACAATTCCAGGCTGATTTAAGTCCAGGGATAGGAACGAACGTGATGAGGTCATCTGTGGTCGAAGATGTGAGTACGCTTTACCTGCAGCAGACCACCTTGTTGGCTATCGGATATTGCCATGGGCGTCCGCAGGCATTTTTCCAGGGGGAGGCAAAATGTTAACGTCATCACCATCCTCCGACATGATGTGTGCCAGGTGGGGCACAAGAAATACTAGGGCGCAGAACTGGGATAGACTCAAACAAATGCCAGGAATTAAGGATACGTGACTGACCCTGCCCCAGGCCAACAAACACCACCTGTAGGGAAAACGCTAAACTTTCTGACTAGGTGCTTTATCTCTGTCTGCTAGGTGTGCAGACTTCCGGGTCCTCGATTCAACACCAATCAAGGCTGTTTTCAGCACGATTCGATTTTTATCAGAATACTTTAAAACAGCCTATGATTAAAGCACCAGTTTAAATATACTGTATGCACAGTGTATGTTAGGGATTATTTGTAGCACACATATTTACCAATATTGGATTCTTGGTGCTAGAATTCATGATAACTTTTATCCAAAATTAAAGCACAGCGTCAAAGTTAGTAATAAATAATGCATAAATCACACACGCTAGTGATTCGCCAATGGGTGCTCCCTTTACTAGAATTCCCCGGGCATTGCTAAATTTTACACACATTCAATTAATTTATACAAAATAAAATGTATAGGTCCAAATGTTAGCTATATTTTTTAAAAGAAAATTAGAGTCCCTCTACGTGTAGTCAATGTCAAACTGACAACGTGCCCACGTTTAGGGATACAATAATGGCCAGCTCCTTTATGCGGAAGCCCGGCACCGTAAATGTGTGGCACATGCGGCGCCCGTAGTGGTGGCACATCACAGGTCCAGGGATGCTGAGTCTTACATAGTGGTCGAAATGGGGGAAAAAAAGTAGGGGAACCGTGGGCGTTAAACAAAGAGCGGGAATAACCCAAGGATTGGATCTGTGGATGGAGCCAGAGGTGTGGCCAGAATGCGCAGACATCCCAATTTTTAGTATTTGTTTGGCATTTCACTGCCCAATTTAATCAACCAATGGGTACACATGATTATTTAAGGTTATAATTGGTTATTGACATTAAAAATATATTCACAAAGTGGGATATGCTTCTAATCACAGAATGTACCATATACGATAAAATGTGGAAACACAAGCCATTTGTCTCCGAGCCATGGAGTTTCTGTCATCAGCACTACTCCCTTTTTTCACAACAGCAGTTCAAACATGAATGGCAAAATATCCTAGTTTGCACATGTTTTCTCTAAAATTATGGCTCTGCCATATTTGCCTCATAATGCAAGATCTGCTGCATGATCTGACCATTTAAACTAATATATTGTTTGTAGCTCAAACATATCAAAAGTTAATATAAAATGCGACTTGTATTGCTGTGGAGTGGATGGCCGATTGTAAAGGTTGACTGGTCACCTTTCTCACTGCTGCGTCTGTATGTTACACTGGTACTAATAAGGCAACATCTTTCTAGAGACTGTTAGCATGTGTACACACATCAAAATAATAAAATATCTGAAAATATACTGCATTACGCTGCAGCCTTTTTTTTATGCATAATTTAGTCTACACTACAGCATAATGTTGTCATCCTTTGCTGCATAATTAATTCCAGTGGACCCACAGCAGGCAGCACATGTTAAAAGTGATTGTGAATGAAGCCGGGTGACTGTAAGTTTGCGAATTTAGTTTGGTGTGCATGCAAATCGTGCATTGCCAATCCCTTGTGAGTTGCAGCTACTACTGCTGAAACAAGGCCAATGGAGGTACCTATGGGTGAGGCAGACTGGCCTCAAGGGCAGGGCCAGCCATAGCACTGGTGGTGTCCTGTGCATCAATGTTTGTTAGTGCCTCCCAATGACCACCTCTGCCATGGATTACCTCACTACCACCCTTTAACTGTGCCCCCCAAGTTTCCATAACCACTCTATCTCAGTTGCCTTTAATTTGATTTACAGCACCACTCATACCATTGTAGGGTGTCAGAGCACTTTACATCACACACATTACACAGAGACAATCAATATGTGTGTAAATCACTGTATAGAAAATGTAACATAAGACTAAGGACTACAAGGTGTAGGAGTCACATGACAACCATACTAGTAGCCCGTATAGTTTTATAGTGATTGGTCTGGAGAAACACAATACCCAGAATTTATAATGTAATACCATGGTTGGTGGTTCTCCTTAATAATCAGAATTGATTTCTGTCCAAAAGAACACTTTTTGGGACATTAGGATAATCAAAGAGTGGGGGGGGGGGATAACGCTCTAATTTATACCTTGGCTTTTGTATGCAGCTCTTAGATGATAGTTAATAGCTCACTGTTCTAAGTTAGGATTTTAACTTATAAACTGCAAGTAACAAAAGGATCTCTCTAACAAAAGCAGTAGCCCACTGACCTGTTTACATTATGTGCACTTTGTGATCTGCATGGCGCATGTTCTTTGCAGCCGGTACATTAACCCTCTGAGCTACCTTTCCATGAGTCAAAACTTCCACTAGACAAAATTCTGATCTCTCTCTCTGAAGAACATTAATCACCAGAGTCATCATGATATTTTTACTGTTGCCGAAAATTGCTGGAGGCCAGGAAGGAGGCAGCAAGCATTTTTAAAACCGTAATATACTTGCAAACATGATGCCTCCACCTAAAGTCAGCACCCGGTGCTGTTACACTGGTTGCACCGCCCTAGAGCTGGCCCTTCTCAAGGGTCCTGTGACCTCAGTGACTGTTGTTCTAGGGTGTGCTGCTTCATAGGCCTTCCCGCAAGACTGGAGGTGAACTTCAGTATGGATGGTGGTGGACATGCCTTGAAGGTTAACCTACACTTGTCATGCTAGGGTCCACCTGCTGGTGCGAAGACACCAGGACTTCTAAGGTGTTGCGAAGGTCTAGCATGTGATTGTGCTCTCGCAGGAGAGTGGTCTGGTGGACTGGTTATTAAGGCTGAACCTGGTTCCCAGTTCCAAATTCAGCAGCTCTGACCATAGTGCCACATCCTCTCCCCTACTGAACACCGTACTACCCCACTGAGAAAAACTCCCACTGTCTTCAACTACAACCCAATTGTTGCCCGCAATAAACACCTGGATGCGGCTCAATTTAAATTACGCACTAGACAACAGCAATATGCGGCCTACAAAAAAAAAAAGTAACAACATCCTGGAAAAAGCAAACACTTATAGGGAATGCAAAATTAAGCAAACCATGGGAAATGTAAGCAGGAACAGCATGGTTACCTTAATGCTTTTGCACTCACTATTCAGAAATCAGTGAGTGCTTTTTCCTGAAAAGTTAAGGACACGTCTACAGGGCCCTGAATGGACCCATTTCAATGGCCATTGCTTATATGCTTACAACACGTAAGCGGTATGATAAAAAGATCACATCCCTGGACGCAGAGCCACAGCACACATTTTGTTTTCCAACCCACACATTGCAGTCCCTCCAGGATTGGTGCACTAGCTCCAAGTCCAGGGAAAACAAAGACAAGAAAACAAAAATAGCGCTTCACTGGCAAACTCTGTAAAAGTGGCGCTAATGTGTTTCAGTATGAATAAAATCAGTTTGGCCAGTTTGCTACCACTCTGTCTTACTTTATTTAGTTATTTATCTGTTTTTCATATTTTTAGCCTTTTATTCCCAAGGCTGCACTTTGGAATTAAAATTTCAGAAAAATATGACATTTCCAGCAAAAGCGTCTTTCTTTTTTGGATCCATTTCATAGGGAAGCAAATAAAAGAAAGGAGAGGAAAGAGAGTGAGAACCCCGTCTTGAAGTCACGGTTTTAATGGGCATCAACAGGGGGGGGGGGGCAAGGAGGGTCGCTCAAGGGGGGCAAGCGCCCCTCCTTGCCCCCCCCTGCGGACGCCCATGGATATTGCCACATAATCTCTCAAATCATTTACCAGGTGAGGCGTAACAAGAAGAAATATGTTTAATCCTCCTTGTTTTTTCCTGTTTGTATGTGTGCTAAATTTCGCAGCACATATAGAAAGAGAAAAAACTTTTAGAGAATTCTTTTTGTGCAGCAAGGCGTCCCTTCCTGCATACAAACAATACTGCCTGTAACCCAGGCACCTTTGCATCAAGGTGCAAGGGAGCCTGTATTTGCGCTAGGCTGCACTCTGCGCGCCACCGCAGGGAGGGAGCAGGAATGCGTCATATCTTTGTGGATATTGTTGCTCCCTCTCTGTCACGCAACGCAGTGATGCAAGTTGTCTTGCTTTCTTATCTTGCGTGATTTTATAGTAAATCTGCCCCCTGATGTCAAGTACAAAAGCTTGCCGGATAGTTTTTGTCGACCATATTTCCCATTTCATGGGCAATGCTCAGCAATTTTCTAATAATAGAGTTCAAAGATAAAGAAAACGATCCACTCTAATAAAAAGATGTATTGCTCGCTGTCTGGAAATTATGTTGTGTATGGGTTATTGTGGGTTAATAGCTATCCTATGGAGGGAAACTGTGCAGAGTGAGAGATGTATTGAGTTTGCACAAAGGAATCACTTGCAATCATAACAGCAGCTTAAAATTTGCGCTGACCCTGACAAATATACGCTCTACTGACTGCCAAATGAGAACAAAAGAGTTCGAAACAGCATACGAAACAAATACATGGCTGCACGCTTTTCAACATTTCGTTTACACCTATGATAGATGGCATCTGGGACAGGATCAAGACTATCACAACAATACTTTTCTAGTGAAATGGAGAGAAGATGGTGTAATTCCGCTATCACCAAACATTAAAGCTATGCACAATATATGTATTCTTTCCCCTGTATTTGGCTAGGGCTGTCGCCCTCGAATCTGGGGAACTGGGGGCCATATTATCAAGAAAGGGCGATACATTATCGCTGCTTTTATCGGCAGGAAACTGCCGCTAAAGCAGCGATAAGGGGCTTGATAATATGCCCTTGTGAATTCCCATAGAAGCCCAGGTTCTGGTGTTAACCTGGGCTTCTATGGGAATTCACAAGGGCATATTATCAAGCCCATTATCACCGCTGTAGCGGCAGTTTCCTGCCGATAAAAGAGGCGATAATGTATCGCCCTTTCCTGATAATATGGCCCTGGGTTCGAGTATCGGCAATGGCAGCTGAACATCCTGTGATTCTGGGCAAATTACTTAATCTCCCCATGCCTAACAAAAATAAATGTGTCCTAATGTAATGCAACGGTGCTGTGTAAAGCGTTCTGATACCCGATTTGGGTCAAGTTTACGCTATATAAAAAAGAAAAAATAATAATATGCAAGGTTTAAAGCACACCATGCTTTTGGATGGTTTTTCATTATTGGTGTGAAACTATTTGAAGGAATACTTACATTTTTTAAGGTACATTTTAAAGCATACTCAATCAGAGTTCCACAATCCATCTGAATTTGCTGTCCACTGAAGCCCTGGAGACAACAGAGTTGTAGCTTTGAGAAAGCTCCAGCCCTGTGCGCCAAAAGGTGTGAAACATGTGATAGTTGCCTTTCGCCTGATAATCCAAAAAATGTTTTGTTTTGAACAATGAATGTATAATTGTGCAGATAAACAATTGTAAGAATAGAAGATTCAATCAGAATTTACAGTCTTATTTCCTGTGAACTTCAAAGCACAATATTGATCATTGTCAAAAGTGTCTATAATAATAGTACTGAAAACACTTTTCCATTTTTCATGTGTGTCGAAGGCAGCTGAGAGGTCAAGCAATATCAGAAGGCAGGGGTTATCTTCATCTGTGGTCATGAGGACATTGTGTACGACATGTAAAGAAGTGGTCTCAATGCTGCAGCATGATCTAAATCCAGACTTGTAGTCATACACAGGAAAATAGCTTAATGTTCATGTGCAAGGCATTCACAAATGGCGACTATGGGTAAATCGCTTACTTATGCCTAATAATACTGAATATGGCATAATATTGCTTTTGAGTAAATGTGGGGACATGGAATGGGTGTTTGAGGACTTAGATGCAAGGGAATGTTTTGAATGTATGCTTTTGTAAATATATTTCCAACTCATTCCTACTATGGAAATGGTTAGAGATTTACATCTTTTTAGCGTCAAGAGAAAATTCCTGTGGAACATGGGAATAGGCCTAGAGCTCTCGCAAAAATGGGGTGGCGCACAGGAAAGGGTTACTCCAAGAGCAAATATATTTTCTAGGAGGAGAAAAAAGGCAATTGCAAATAGAAGTTCTAAATTATGAAAAATAAGAACAATTTTTGCATCAGTACCTGTGCCTCTATATCCTTTCATTCTTTTCTTCCCCTGGTGGCAGGTGAAATCTGAGCCCAATATTAGTAGTGCTCTGAAAATGCTCTTCTTAGTTGCACAAAGATTTAACAGAGACGTCCATTCACCAAAATGCTAGCAGAAGCAGAAGTAACTTCTCACTGTTGGACCTCAGTGACATCACAGGAATTGTCATCACATGGCCTTTGTCCACAATCACCAAAGGAAGAGACTTCACATGCTCTTTGAATGCACACGTCACACAAACTGACATCATTGTTAAGAACAGCATAACAAGTGCACAATTCATAGCTATAAAGGCACAGTATGTGTGTGTGAGAGTGTCTGTTTTTATTACCACTCATATTTTGACTATGTCCTTCCAGATATTCCAGGGGCTTAGTCATCACCTGCCCAGTTACAGTCATCCTATGCGTAACACAGTTATATGCAGGTACATTCTAAAACACAGAGGCACAGCCATTGTATTCCCAGCCTTTTATTGCTTACATGTTCTTGGCAGCATTTAATTGCAATTCTGGTGCTACTCCAGCACTGAATGTCCAGTGCAACCTCCGCTACAGCATCCTATACACCAATCCAGCCTCCAGAGTCCCGGTGCAAAACTCCCATGTGCAGCACTTGTCTCCAATGCCTATCTCCTTTGGAGCAACCCAAACTGTCTACCGCCTAGTCTGCTGTACATTTACTGTTGTTTGAATATCTCCATCAGGTCCATCAGATCTCCTACTTTCCCACTTTTGGAAACTGGATTAACTTGCCTGTCTAATGTAATGTCATTAGTGCCTTGAATTACTTCTATCATCCGAAAAAAGTTACAGTGTCAGCAGTAAAGGCCATAAGTGGCTGCACCGGTACAGTAATTCTCAAGTAATGCACTGATTTGTTATGCTCAAACTATTCGTGACCTCACTGCTTAGAAGTCACAGCAATAATACAATTGTTCAAAGATACAAGATGAAAAGGAGCATACAATTATATTCAATCCAATTGTAAAATACAGTAATAATATAAGTCCATAAGATCCATTGTGTCCTTATTTTGACACGATAAAAGGATAGATAACACGGATAGACGATTTGGCATTCGGATTCCGACAAGGAACACGGCAGATCAGAAAAGAAGGCATTTATCCTTTCATTGTGTGAAAATAAGAACGCTATGGGGATTCTTAGCACCTAATATTATTGGAGAAGAGGAAGAAAACGGCAGTTCCTTTGAAGATTTTAACCAACCCTGAGGAAGTCCTGTTGGACGAAACGCATTGGCTGAGCTAATGTACGCATGTCGTTTATACTACAAATAAAGTGAAATTGGAAACGGATACACCAAGATTCCCTGTTCAATATTTTTGGATTTTATGGACTTGTATTATTATTGTATTTTACAATTGGATTTAATATAATTGCATGCTCCTTTTCTTCTTGTACTTCTATAATCCATTTATTTTCAGTATGATGCTGATGTCACATATGTATTCAAATCAATTTTAAGACAATAGACATTTAACAGACTGCCAAATAAAATTCAATGTAATTTGTACAAGTCATTTAGTATTGAGAAGCAAACAGGCCACCCTGGTGATATATAGTTAAGGAACAACCCACGTCACAATAGAGTACTAGAAGCACAGCTCAGCTCTGTTGTACACATTACATTTAACATAATGTACACTTCTCAATGTTGATGCTTTATTATACTGGAAACATGAAAGGCATACTTGGGAAGTGCATGTACACCCAGCCACCCTGTTGATAAAATACAGATTCTTAATATCACCCCACTCAATAGCATTCATTGTATTCCTTCCGAAAGGCAAAGGCTGGTTTGTCTAGCTTGTGCTAAACCTTTGACAGTGACAAACAGACAGTTGCAATGCATGCTTGAATCCACTGATCCAACCCAGGATAAAATATGCAATGTCTGCACTTCTCAGCAGAAGTATTGTACTACTAATGGACAGTACCAACACTCCAAAGAGGATATTTAAGGAATAATTACTAGAATCTGACACCACCTGTAGCACTTTAAATGACCACTAATAAACAGATATTCCTAACTTCTAAAAATGTCTTGTTTGCCTTTCATTAGAAGAGAAGGCATCCATATTTTTAAAACAACACTGTATTTATTTTAAATTAATGTGAGTTTTATAAAATAGCACAGGGAAAATGTGCCAGGACTCCACCCCCTTCAACCATCATTCTACATTTCCTTCAGAGACTCATGAATCCTCAGCTTGACTTGCTGTACTTTCTTTATTATACACTAGTTTTGGAAATGTGCCCTTGCCGTAGGGTTACCTGGGATTTTTTGCCTTTTCACTGAACTCTATTTTTGCTAGCTCTAGAAGTTTGTGCACTTTAACACTGCTAATCAAGGGTCAAGTGCTTGTGCTCTCAAACTTGGTAAATTTGGTAAATACTGATTGTCACATTTAATTGACATAAAAGTCCCTTGTATATGGTACCACCTGTACCCAGGGACTGCAAGTTAAATGCTACTATTAGGCTGCAGCACCACTGTGCCACCCACTACAACAGAACTGCAAAGCATATGCTGGATTGAAGACGTCCTGGGATCCCAGTACTGGATAGTATTGCCCAATTTAGAACATAGAAATATTTTCGGAGGAGGGTTACTCGAGGCCCAGGACCTCTTAGGCCTCAAAAGGAGTTCATACAAATGATTTTTTGAGTTGGTACTCCTCCATTGTATTTGAGAAAAATAAACAAAAGGAAAAAGTTCAAATCCTCTTTTTTGGAAACAACTTAATGTGTTTATTTTCAATAAAGCTTCGTGAATTTTTTTTTCAATTTATCCAGTATCTCATTGGACAGAGGATGTCAGCCGACACGTGTTTCGCCCGTTAGGTCGAATAGGCCAGGGCTTTTTCAAGGCTTCTATTATCATGAAATTGTATGACATTGGAAGATATATAGTCTCGAACGAAGCGTATCACATCAGCTTACAACATTTCTTGTGCAGATGTTTATTTTATTTCATAAGGTCGAGAGAGCGCGGTCCAGGGTTAATCCCGTATCGTGGCTTGTCTCAGAACTGCCCGGGCAGCCTGTGTGTGCAGTTTTAAACTGCCCTTTGACTTAGCACTAAACCTTCCTTTTTAATATTAATAAGTCACTGTAAATGTGGGCATTGAAAGTCCGTAGGGCAGCGTGTAGGGTGTTTAAAAATCAGGTCATGTGCATTTAATGTTTTGCAAGTCCTGGCAGTGAATTATCTCCAAAGTCATGTCACACTGTGGCAAGGCTGGCACTTCCATAGGTTAACATTAGTTTTGCACTATTTCCTTTAATAAGTGCTAAATTCACTTTAGGAATATCTTGAAAAATGGTTCAAGGACGCAATTTTAATAGTAAATTAAAATCCAACTTAATGGTCAAAGTCAGATTTGTATTACTATTTTTAAAATGACACTTTTACACAGTTGATATTTTTGTGCCTCAAACCAAAAGGCTTTACTGCCAGTGTCTAGCTGGAGCCTGACCCTGTAGGGTCCCTACATTACGCTGTGCATTACTTCCTGACAGTGGTCAAAGGGCTCTAGGTTAGGGTAACGGGACTACTTCCTTCCCAATACAGCTTGGAAGCTGTGCTCAGCCCTTTTCTGAGCATCAATGGATGCTTATCCATGCCTCGAAAAATCAAAAAATGTTAACGGACCTGCAGGTCTAGTGACTTGAATAATCTACTCAACCTAACTGTAAGGGTTTGACCCATAAACCCGTCTCAAATTGTGTGATCCTAGACAAATACTTTATTTCACTGAGTCACCTTCTCCTTCATTACCTCATATGAGACCAGCTTCAAATATGTGAGTTCAGCATGTCTGTGATACAAAAGGCTCTTTAGTTTGATTTAATAGGCTAAACGTTTGCTCCATCTATAATCAAAATCTAGCCCACAAATATGGTACAGATGACCCCTGATTTGCCTCTTAGTCAACTAATAGAATTGCCACTAGGGTGGGGGCAGGAATGTTTCTCATTTCATATTTAAAAACTCTATCTTTTAATAAAAATGTCAATAAAGCATGATGAAGCAGCACACTGTAATTTACAGACCGACATTTTACATCAAACAAACTTACTGATAAAACTATATAGGTACAAACAATAATGTTTGGAAATCCGATTTCAGCAAATATTTATCATTTGAACATCTCCAAGTACAGTATTCTGATTTGTTTTGATCAAATTAAAACCTTTGTTTCCATCTCACTTCAGAAGTACAAAAAAAGTTATTTCCCAACTGCTAAGAAACATTTTTAAACATTTGTACCGCTCAGTTAGACAGTGGGAAAGGGAACATGTATGCCACTTACCTGATCCTGACAAATACAGCCAGTTTGGGCTGTTACCCAGTAATGATAAATCGATGACAATTGTTTGTATAAAAAACTTTGAATAAAATACTTTGAAATTAAAGCAAATTAGATAAATGTTGTGTGATCAGCACTATTGTCATACAGTTCACTTTAGTTTATGAAATCCTCTAACTTTGCAGTCAACAAGAGAAAAGTAAACACTAATCTCCATGATAAAATAAGCATTTATCAGAAGACATAGCCTGACATTTGACCTCTGTCTTTAAACACACAGCAAACTTGAAAAGATAAAAACAAGATTTAAAGACATTTCTGAATAAACAGAACATCTGTTATTTACCAGCATGCCAGACAGGACCAGTAGGCACTAAAAATAGCTCAACCTTATCAAATCTAACTCACCTTAGCGAGAGGGCAAGAACATTTCTCCAGGCCAGCTATCTTGTCACTGGCAGGAGGAGCTCACACCTAGGCCTGCCTCCCATTTGCCTCTCTAACAAAGCTGGCACCAAACACAGTGAAAGGGCAGGAACTGACCAGATATGGTTTAGGGGTGAACAAAGGCATTCCCTCCACCCATAGGCCAGCACTGGGCATAAAAGTAGACCCGACAGACTTCTCATCAGAATACTCCTACACGAGTGAGAAATCAGAAGAAGGACTGCTCTGCTCTCTGAACAACTTCAAGTAAGAATGACCTGCTTACCTTGAGCCCAGGATCCAAGAACTGACCCCAAGGGTCAGTTGGGTGGCCTCATATTTGAGCTAGAGGGATCAGCAACGCACCGCCATCAAACCCTGCTTGAAATACAGTTTGTCCCGTCCATGACTCTTCAGAAACCAAATTTTCCCCAAAAATGTTTCTAGGTCAGTAAGTAAGCTTTCCACTTGCAGGAACCTGGTTCCTGTATCCGACTCATACTCCATTGCAGTCTTCCTTAACTTTTGATTTTGAACTGGTCTTGCACAATCAGATGGCCATGGTTGGCGCTTATTCATATCTACGGTTCAACTTATTGGATTTTTATCGCTTTGCATCATCTTGTTAAAATATTTTCTACATTTTCCTACAATGGCTTTGAATTTTTGTTTTGTTTTCATTTAATTACTGTTTGAGTACTGCACAAATACTTTACACATTTCCTTTAAGTTAAGCCTGACTGCTGTGTGCCATAGCTACCAGAGGGTTAAGCATAGATTTATTTAGTGAGTCAAGTAGTTTATGCTGACAAGGCTTCTTTTTATTATTTGAGGGGGGTTCACACCGCCTCAGAATTCATACAGCGAGTAAAACTGGCAAACCACAGCTTCAGAGATTTTGTTTACTTCAGTTTTGGGTAACATAACGTGTGTTTGTAAAGTGCATGTTCACCCGGAGGCATCTTGGCGCTGAATAACAGATGTTTATTGTTACCCATCTCAATGGTACTCATTTTATCGACCTCAGATGGATGAAAGGCTGAGTGGACCCACCGGGATTTGAACCTGTGACCATGAGGTCAAACACAGGCCCCTGAAGTGGACGCATTAGTCCACTGAGCCACCAGCACCTGTATAGTTATAAGGAGTAGCAGGAGAACCGCTCCCTCGCGTTATAGGTAGAGAATGGTGGAAGCTGAGGCTAAACCTTCGCAAAAAAAATAAGCAGCATGTGCAGCAGCTCTTCAAAAAGGTAGGGCACTGGAAGAAAGTGTTATGTTATGCATATTTGTAGAGCACACTATCACCAGGAAGGGTGTCTAGGCGCTGAAACCCAGCTTCACAAAATATACAGCATGGATAACAACTGTGCAAAACTCATTAACACAAAAGGACAATATGTACAGAAGGAGAGCATGTCTACTTTACAACATAGACGGACAGGAAGCAATCTTCACTTCAAGCTGCCTCATAAAACAGGTACACACAACTAGAAGAGACAGCTGTGCAAGCTGCCAAAGGGCATCATGTCACGTGCCAGGCGTTAGAGCAGGCCTAGTTTTTATTTAACAGTATCTTACATGATGTGATGTTTACAGGCATGATTTGTGTGATAAAATAAAAATGTAAAGTGCGATTGGATTAAACGTTTGAGTGGTTGACGATGTTACACATAAGAGGGCATAGAGCATCAGCAGTAGATGTGCAAGAAACAATGCTGAAGAGTGCAAGAAACACATTGATATTCTGTGGATAAATTAGAATCCCAAGCAGAGGTATCCTGACAGTGCAGTCATTGCTGTTGTTAAAACGCACATTACAGCTCCAACCTATAACACACAAAGGTTTCAGGACTAACCTTGCAGTTCAAACATTTGTGTAGTTGTATTGATCTTTCCAATAGATCTGATGCAGGAAAGTTATTCAATAAGACTTTTCCTGCTAGGCTGCATTTGTGAAGGAAATGCAAAACTTACCAACAACACAGTTTATAGGAATGGCATAATTTCTAGGGAATGTTGCAGAGGCTACAGCCCTGAGTTAATACTACCGGTGTTGGGGTCCTCTGCTGGATGATAGCTGCCTGTGTGGGCCATTTGTAGGGTTGCTGGTGATGCCGGACGAGGATGATAGCCTATGCAGCCAGCTGTACCCTGCATCGTGGGCTGGCATGACTGCGCTGCACGCGGGCTCTACAGCCTTGGATCTGCCGCTCACAGGCCAGATTCTAGAAGGCTGCTCTCTCCTTTCTCCCTCTCTCACTGATAGCAAGGTTGGTCTGTGGAGGGCACCAGCAGCTGCAGGGACACGTGAGGAGCCCCACGCATATTGGCGCTGGGAGGTTGGGGTCTGCACAACACTGCAGCGTGGTTCTCACTCTACATCCACCGATCTCGCTCTGTTCCTAGAGCTTAGGGCATGCCCTGAAGGCACATGCATCACATTAGGGACCCGCACCAGCAAGCAGTCAACAATGGGAACAGGTAAGGGAAGCTCCACTGACAAAAACACTAACTGGGCCCTATAACGGCAGTCACTGCGGCCCTGCGGTCCCCTTTATTACCCTCCCCATCATATGGACAGTCTGTGGGCCCCGCAGGCCTTGTTATTCCCCTGCATCTTGTGGTCTGGAGGAGAGATGGCCACATGGTTGACTGGGGGATGTCGTGTCTTATACCAATTACACACGGACACCGACTGGTATATCTATAGCTCTTTATTCATGCATCTGCACAGGTCCCCGTCCCTACTCTAACCGCCGCTTTCCTGTCCTGTCCCCTCCTCTTCCCCTCTGCCCACCTAACTCCGCCCACCCCAACTACTGGACTGCTAACTCTATTACATCTCCCCCTTTCTTAATAAAGCAACAAGTGAAAAACTAGAGATTAGTCCATCTCTGCAATCAGTCTCTTGGGAGGCCGCACATGACGGCGGGTTCTCGCTGGTGTGGACACGCCAGCTTCAGATGAGGGCTCTTCAGCAGATGAGAGTCCGGTGTCAGGTGCGACAGTCTCAGGATTGTCTCTGTTTTCAAGTGTGGGGACCACAGGTATATTTTCATGGGTTTCAGGAGAACACTTCTTGAAATGAGAAGCGTTGCGGGTGACTCTTCGTGTTTCGGATTCTGCCGTCACCATGGTGCCCTTTTGTTGGGTAATCGTTAGTGGCTCATCTTTGAAGCGACAATCAGTCTTTTGACGTTGCTCCTGCTTGACAGCAACTCTGTCACCTTCGTTCAGGGAGGGGGACCGGGCCCTTCGCCTGCGGTCCGCATACTCCTTCATCTTGTCCTTGCGGTGTCGATCCGTTATGGCCATGTCTCGGTGTTGTTGATCTGACAGGGGTTTTCTCAAGGCTCCGTCCCATGTGGGGATCCGATTTCTCATTGTCCTCCCAAGCATGAGAGTCGCAGGGCATTGGCCCGTTGTAGAGTGGGGGGTGGTCCGATAGGCACTAAGGACCTCGTTCAAGGCTGACTGAAGATCTTTCCTTTCAGCTGTGGCTTGTTGGAATGTCCTCTTGATGGTGGACATGAATCTTTCCACAGTGCCGTTGGCCTGAGGCCAGAGTGGCGTGACTTTGCGATGTTGAAAGTCCATGTGTTTCGCAAAGTCGCTGAACTCATGACCGTTGAATGGGGGCCCATTGTCCGTCTTGATGATCCTGGGGACACCCCAAGTCGCGAAGACCTCTTCAAGTACCTTGAGGGTGCATGTGGCATTGGTTGATGATATGAACTGGGCCACTGGGAATCTGGAGAATTCATCCAGGATGACAACGACATACTTCCCAGATTGCAGGGGGCCATAAAAGTCCATGGCAACTTCTTGCCATACCCCATCAGGCAACGGGGTCATCTGTAGAGGAGCAGGTGGATTGCTGTGGCTGGTCAGTTGACATGGGTGGCAGTCTTTCAAGGTGTCCTCGACCATCTGGTCGAGAGCTGGGAACCAGACACGTTCTCTCAGTGCTCTTTTGGTGGAGACGACTCCTCGATGGCCTTCGTGGGCCAAATCGATTACTCCTTGTCTCAGGGTCGTTGGTATGACTAGTCGGTGATCTCTGAGTAGGAGGTCGTCACTGGTTACAGATAGTTCGTCGGAGACATGCCGGAAGGCTTGTAGTTCTTTCCTGACAGCAGGACTTTCCTCTTCCTCCTGAGGGTGATACCTCCACCTGTTGGTTCGGGTGCGCTCAATCACTGTTTGTAAGGTGCTGTCGTGGCTGGTCGCTTCCCGAATGGCGTGCATGGGGATGGCTGGTGGACGAGCATGGTTGGTCACAAAATGAATGTATTCCTCCGCAATGGAAGGCACAGTCTCTGATGAGTCTCGGGGGTGGCGAGACATATAATCGGCCGGATTCTCATCCTTCCCCGGTTTGTGAATGATTGAGAATGTGTACTCTTGCAGCCGCAAACCCCATCTCTCAATCCTGGGAGGCATTTTGCACTTGGGATTGCCATAAATCGTGACGAGTGCTTGATGGTCAGTTATGAGCGTGAAATGTTTCCCATAAATGAAAATGTGAAAATGTTCGCACGCCCACACAACGGCTAGGCTCTCCTTTTCCGGTTGGGAGTACCGTTTCTCGGGGTCTGTTAAGCTCCTGCTGGCATAGGCAATGATTCGTCTCTGATCCGACTCATGGTCGTACTGTGCCAGGATGGCCCCTAAACCCACCGGGCTTGCGTCCACAGTGATCTCTGTCTTTCTCCCCGGATTGAAGTAGGAGAGGCACTTGGCTGATTCCACAGCGTGTTTGATGTCCTTGAAGGCACGCTCGCACTCTGGAGTCCACACAAATTGTGCACCAGCTTTCGTGAGGAGCCTCAGAGGGTGACTCACCGTGGCGTAGTCACGAATGTAGCGGGCGCAGTAGCTGGCCATCCCAAGAAATGAACGCAAGTCGTTGACATCTGCCGGACTCTTGGTGTTGTTGAGCGTGGCGATTTTGTCTGGGTCCGGTTTCATGCCACTCGCAGAGAAGATGTGCCCGAAAAACTTCAGGGTTGACTGATGAAACTCACACTTCTCTTTGTTGAGAGTCAACCCAGCCTCCATCAGAGCGAGGCAGACACGATCGAGGGCGGTGTCATGCTCCTGCGTGTTTGAGCCGTAGACCAGGATGTTGTCGCTGTAGTTAAGCGCGTTGGGGATGTGGTGGATGACAAGACGTATGGCCTCCTGGAAGATCTCGGCGGCCGAGGAGACGCCAAAGCTGAGGCGCTTGTAGCGGAAGAGACCAAGGTGAGTGGCAAAGGTCGTGATGGGGCGGGAGCTGTCTTCAAGCTCGAGCTGATGGTAGCCCTTGTTCAGGTCCAGTTTCGAGAACACAGTTGCCCCGTTAAGGGCCGTGATCATGTCGCTCAGGAGCGGGCCTGGGTGCCGCTCCCGCTCAATTGCTTGGTTTGGCAGGCGCATGTCCACGCAGAGACGGACATTGTTCTGTGAGCCTTTCTTGGGGACAATCACCACCGGGGACACCCATGGGGTGGGGCCCGCCGTGCGCTCAATGATATCTGCGTCTAAGAGCTCCTGCAGTTCACGCTCGACAGCGGATTGCAAGTGGAACGGCACTCTTCTCGGGTGTTGGGCCACTGGTTTGATTTTCTCGTTGATATGCAGGTGGATCTGACGGCCCTTCAGCTTCCCCAGGCCTCGGAAGAGGGAAGGGAACTTTCCGGCGCAGTCCGAGATGTCATGGACGTTGAAAAGGATGTGCACCAGTTGAAGACGTTCCGCCGTGGGGAGGCTCAACAGACAGTCAGCTTCAGGACCCTTGATCACGTGGATAACTGCTGGGATGGAGAGGTCGCCATATGTTAGGGTGGTGTCAAATTTGCCCAAACATTGGAGAGGTTTCTTTGCCATCCAGGTGTAGACGCGGACAGGTGCGAAGTGCAAACGTGGTTTGGGGTCCATACGGTCATGTTCAGCAACAGATATGTAGTTAAGAGATGCCCCGCTGTCCATCATGAACTTAGCTGCATGATTTCCCACTTTGATGTTAAGGCGCGGATAACGTTTGAACTGATCGTGGTCAGCAAAGTTGACATACTCGGTGGTGTAGGATGAGTGCCTGGAGGAGGACGATCTTGAGTCTCTTGAGGGGGAACGACGGTCCCACCGGGAGCGCCGCGAGTCACGACTCGAGTGTGAGGATGTGGGAGATCCAGGAGGGTCTTCCTGGACAGCTCTGATGTGATGACGTTTGGCCTCCGAACGTGAGGGCCGCTGTGAACCTTCCTGTCTGCCGCCATCATTGCGTTTTTCTTTGTGGTAATCCCCACACATGGCCTCAAAGTGGTTGGACCGTCCACATTTCCGGCAACGTTGGCCCATGGCAGGGCAGGAGTCAATGTGAGGATAGTCGTATCCGCACCTGAAACAACGTCTTGTGCGTTCAGGCCGGCGGTCTCTTCTGTCGGATTCCTTCCTTCTGTAGTCCGGGCGTCGCCTGGGTGAGTACTTGGAGCGCCTCGATCTGTCTCGCGGGTAACGCCGTCCGCTGTCGCGCCGATCCTGACGTCCCTGCCGTCTCTCAGTGATGCGGTTGGCATGCTCACGGCTGGTGCTGGGCCCTGTTTCAATTTCCGCCGCGTTTTCCTCGGCCTGGTCGTACAGTCGGGAGTTTTCTTCGATCTCCGCAAGTTCTTGAGGTTTTCGCAGCAGTCGCCGTCTCAGGGACTCCGAGTGGCACCCCGTGATTATTTGAGATTTGATGGCTGCGTCCGGCGAGAAGTTAGTAAAGTCACAGTGTAGGGACTGTCTCCGCAGCCGATGTATGAAGGAGCTCAGTGGTTCTTCCTTACCCTGGCGCTGCTGGTGGAATTTATGCCTCTCATAGTCGACGTTTCGTTTATGCAGAAAACAATTGTTCAGGACAGTTCTCACTTTGTCATATGTATCACCATCTGTGGCGGGAATCTCTCGTACAATCTTGCTTATTTCACGCCCCCCTAGATTGCGAAGGGCAATGATCTTATCCTTGTCTGGTTCAATTTTGGACCCCTCAATGTAGTCCTCAAAGTCCTCGAGCCATTCTTGCCATTTTTGTCCCATGCTGCTTCCTGTTGTGACTGACAACGGCTCTGGGGCGCGCAGGTGGGTGCCTCCCGTGACATCCTTCTGGGCGGGAGGGTTGGACATCGTGACACTGAGCTTGGACGCTCGCGTCTGTCTCTTGCGTCAGCAACTGACGTGCGTTACCAAGTTTTCCACTTGCCGCTAGCAATGCTTGTTCGCCTCTTGCGACTGTCAATGCTTGTTTTCTCTCTCTTCTATCTTTCGCTGCTTCCAATGCTTGTTTTCCTTTATTGCATGTATATTTTCCTGATGCCTGACTTCAAAATGGCCGCTTCAATTTTGCTCAGGGAGGGTGTCCCAGGAATCGCCTGACTTGAAGATGGCCGCCGCCAAATTTCACAGGGTCTGTCTTTCAGGCTGCCTGACCTCAAGATGGCCGCCCCCTCTACAGCCCACGAGGTTTCTCTCTCTCCAGGCACACACACACCCGGTGCTGCTGGACTCACTGTTGTGCGGTGGCAGATCTCCACTCTTCCGGCGGGGATTGGGTGAGTTCAGTCTGCTCTGCGAGGATTGCTGGCCTCGCGCGCCGCGTACCAGGTGGCTGGGCTTCACTTCTGCCGGCAGGTTCAGCGCTGGCTTTGGACACTCTGCCACGCACACTTGGGGCACTTCTCCCGCCCTCGCGGCGCTGCAGGCTCCCTGGGGCAGTGTCGGAGTGAGCTTCCGACCCTTACTTGGTCCCGATGCACTTCTGGTTTTTTCGCGCGTCTAGCGCGACCGGCGCTCTCACTTGGCGCCTTTTCCTATGGCGCTTCTGCGCTCTCCCTCAGCGCTTCTTCATGTAGCGCTTCGGCGCTTGTCCACTTCTCTGTCGCCTTTCCTCGACCCTCTTCCGCTTGCGAGGGGAGATCGGGCCGCTCCTGGGGGGCTCAATACCGGCGCTGCAGGGTCACGGTTGCAGCGGAGCTCTGGACGCTCCACGCTGCGGGACGGGGCACTCTCGGGTGGGTTTCTGCTTGAATCCCACCTTCGTCGCCAGCTGTCGTGTCTTATACCAATTACACACGGACACCGACTGGTATATCTATAGCTCTTTATTCATGCATCTGCACAGGTCCCCGTCCCTACTCTAACCGCCGCTTTCCTGTCCTGTCCCCTCCTCTTCCCCTCTGCCCACCTAACTCCGCCCACCCCAACTACTGGACTGCTAACTCTATTACATCGGAGAATGCACCACCCTCCCCAAGTTGTCAGTTGAACAGCCATTTACCACTACCTCTCTAACAATAAACGATGTGGCCAGCCGGCTGCCTCTGACTGAGACTGGCCCCCTTTCTTGTACACCACCACTACTCGATGGAGGACCACTAAACTCCCTGAGACTGGGGGAAATAGTGCTCAGGACATCACCTGCGGGAGTTGTGGGACTGCTCTTTTTGCACCTCTGTTGGTTGGGATTTGGGCCGTGTAAGCGGGCCCCACTGGATGCTGCCTCTCCTTCCCCCTTTTGACTTGGTTGTTCTACAAAGATCTAACATAGGGCACCTACTTCGAGCCACACACTGCCTGGTAAGAGACTCTGTTTCACCAGCATTTCAGACTAGGCTGCTCGTGCAGCAGTGTCCCATCTGTTTTTTAGGGTACAAGCAAGGGGACCCATTTGTCCTCGTAAACTGGTCCCTTCAATTAGCTGCGGTAAGTGCTGCTCATCATGGGAGGTCTACGTTTTGGTACCCATGCGTTACATTATCTGTTATGTTTTATTTCCTGTTTCTTTCATATTCCCCTGTTCCTTTAAATTACTTTGTATATTTTCAAGTGGAGCACATGCCCTGCTGTTGGTTGTGACTTCATATGGAATTATTCTTAATGTCATTCTGCTTTGGATTTCTCAGCAAGCAGTACTGTGCCTAATCCATTAAACTGCTTTACCTTATTCTGGGTTTATTGGACTTATTTGCAAAAAGAATTTTACATTGGCTATGAGGGACCTGTACCAGCTACTTCTGAGGGGCACAGGAGCGGTACAATTACTTTGGGATGTTCTTAATTTTTACCTGGAATATACCAAGAATTTTACATTGCTGCGTTATTTGTGGAGTGTATCATGTGTACTCCATCATCATTCTTCTACAAACTTTTTATCACCTTCCTACGTCAAGAAAATTATTTTTGAGAGGTTTACAGATTTTTAGAGACACGCATCCTTTGAAACTCATCTACTTGCCGTTACTTTGCTGTCCACGCTGTTGCTGTAGAAACGGAGATGCTAACGTGTGTTCCAGCACGTGCTCCCTGTTGACCAGCACCGCCGTGGATTTGGTTGTTATGGAAACGGAGTTCCCAATGCATATTCCAGCGGATGCTCAAGTCAAGTGATGTCAAGGCGGATTTGACCTTAACGTGATTGCCTCATCGCGCAATGTGACCACTACGCAGCCACGTCAGACGTAATGCCGCCATCTTGTGTTTACTTGTTCTGGCTTCATTCCGTCGATGCGCATGACAGCGCATATTTCTCATAATTAGTTATTTTACTCGAGGTTTGTGGTTTGTTTGAGGTTTGTGCCTCCCAGTGCTGGAACAAACTCCCTTTAGCCATACGCACCTGTCAGACAGAATCAGTCTTCCGTAAATCCTTGAAAACACACCTATTCCCATCCTAAACCTGGATATCCGCCCCTCTGACCTGCCTTTTAGTTTTTCAGAGTATCAGCGCCGGGACGCCCCGTAGGGGCCGCTGCGCGCTCTACAAAATTCTCAAATAAATACTCCACCATTAATTTGCTCTTTATAAACGATTTTAGGAAGGATGTTCATCGCGGATGCACGCGGCTGGGTGGAAACCTGCGGTAAGCCCTGTGCACATTACTCGATCTTTATGGACAGTTTATTTTAGCAGTGAAATGCAGTTCAACATTTTCAAGAAGATTTCTTACAATAATCGACCTTTATGCTCTTAATTTAACTGTATTTACAACAAGGGGTGGTGAGGGACAGAGTCTCTGAATTAAGCAGAATACTCTCACCCAGTCAAGAGATCAGGGCTAGATCCAACACCGTTTTTTAGCTCATTGCACCATCCCAGTTTCAGAACCTGGCTGTATGCAAATTAGTCTGTCCCTGGCCCAGTGCATCATGGGAACAGGGCAGACCAGACTACAAAAGCCAATTCTTACACTGGGAAGGAAACAAGCTTCCGGGGACCGGTTTCTGGCATTACAGCCGTCTTCGGCCCGGCTTGCTTGAATCCTGATGGTGCAATGAGCAAGGGACTCATGTCTGAGTATACCCTTCCACGCTTAGGGTGGACAAAAATATTTACAACAAGGGGTGGTGAGGGACAGTTCAACATTTCAAGAAGATTTCTTTATCTACATCGTTAAGACTATATTTACGTTTTAAACAACGCCACAAGGAGATACTGAGTGAATACTTCAGTGGAACTATATATATATATATTTCTTCCTTTCTCGTTCATGCTTTCTATTTTGTTATTGTATATTTTCCTGTGCACGCCTCTCATGTTTTAGGCGACGTGGAAATTGTGATTCTATTATTCTATTGTTGATTGGTGTTTGTTGTGCTCATAATTTACCATGCAATTTGAACCCCTTGTGAAGTTTCTCCAATCCAAAGGAGATCCTCCAAACCCTTGGTCTAGATGGAAGGAGGAATTCTTGACTTACATGAAAGCTATTGATGGGGACAGGATGGGCAATGAGAGAAAGAAGAATATACTGCTTCACTGTTTGGGGTCTGAGGGCCAAGCTGTGTTCAGAACGCTACGTGTTGTACTGGGGGAAATTAGCACTTTTGATGAAGCTTTGTTGCGGATGGAGACACGTTTCAAACCCACCACTAGTTTAGCATTGAATAGATACAAGTTTTACACTAGATCTCAAAGAGATTATGAATCGTTTGATGATTTTTTAACTGCGCTCAGAACTCTTGTAGTTTCTTGTAATTTTGGTGTCATGGGTGACTAGATGATAAGAGATCAAATAATTGTGAATGTTAAAAGTAAAAAACCCAGGAACAGTTGTGGATTTTAGGGAATCCAAATCTACATGATACTATAGCCACTGCAAAAGCATTTGTACAATCCGAGAAATCGATGAAAACTATTGAAGATGTTAATGCCAAAGGTGATAGGAGCAATAAGTGCATTGATGAAGTTTGTGCTGTGAATAATCCTTCTAAGAATCCTTATCAAAGTACCAAGAATGACAAGTCAGTTGTATGTTTTAGGTGCGGTAGTAACAACCATGTAGCATCATTTACATTTTGTCTTGCCATAGGTAAGGAGTGTATTAAGTGTGGAAGAGTAGGGCAATTTGCCAGAGCTTGCAAGGATGACCGCAAAAGGATGATTAACAAAGGGAAAGGTGTTCCGAATAGTTCCAGTGGAATATCTTCCATAAGGGATGTTCAGCCAATAGAAGATGTTCCTGTGAATGAAAGAGGAATTGTTGTATCAGTAGTAGATGTTTGTTCTCTCGGAGAAACTTTAAGTTCACCGAAGTGTGTTGTTAATTTTCCTAATGTGGATTTGGAGTTGATGGCTGACTGTGGGTCTCCTTGGTCCATCATTACGGAGGATTACTTTTGTAAAAAATTCTCTAAGATTTTGTCCATGAAGGATTTATCTACTCCAGACATTATAGCTCAAAGTTTTGGTGGTTCCACCATTGAGATGTTAGGATACATGGCATCAGTTGTTCATTTCAAGGGAAGATCTGCATTCATCAAGGTGTATGTAGCGAAAAAAGATGTTAATGTTTTAAGTTGGAGGGACCAGTGGAGGTCGGGGATCATACTTAACTCGTGTTGTAAGGACCCGGTTATGGTAGTGGAAGAAGTTCAAAGTTGTTGTAACATTGAAAGTGAGTTCCCTGAGGTGTTTTCTGATAACCTAGGAAGGCTTAAAGGATTCACACATGTTATTAAACTGAAACAAGGGGCGGTTCCTGTCAGACAGAAACTCAGGAATGTGACAATTAATGTAAGAGAAGAACTGAGTGAAGTTTTAAAAGAAATGTTGGATGAGGGAGTTATTGAGGAAGTAGAGTCATCTGAATGGGTATCTCCGGTTATGTTAGCAGGGAAACCTGACAAGCCCTTGAGGTTGTACATTGACCACAGGGCTCTCAATGCTAATATTTTAATTGATTGTCAGCCTTTGCCAAATATAAATGAAGTAGTGAACATGTTAGGTGGTGCCACTGTTTTCTCCACTTTAGACCTTAGGTCTGCATATCACCAAATTGAGTTAGTTGAAGAGTCACGTCACATGGCTGTATTTATCACTCCCCAAGGTCTGTTCCACTTCAAGAGGATGCCTTTTGGATTGGCAGCAGCGGCTTCCGCTTTTCAGAGATCTATGTGCCATATTTTCAGGAACATGCAGTCGTGTGTGAAATGTTTTCAGGATTATATCCTTATTTACTCTCCTGACAAAGGAAGTCATGCAAAGCATTTGGGGGAAGTTTGTTCCATTCTCAAGGAGTATGGGCTAACTCTCTAAAAAAAAAAGGTGTAAACTTTTTCAAGATTCAGTTGAGTAATTTGGACACACTCTTACCAAGGAGGGAGTTGTTCCAAAAAAATCCCTGGTCGATGCAATTCTTAAGGCTCCAGCTCGCGATTCTTAGGATAAGTTACTGTCATTCTCAGGTCTTTGTGAGTATTATAGCACATTCGTTATGAATTTTGCTTCAAAGATGGAACCATTGAGAGAGTTGATGAGGAAAAATGCTGAGCTTGTCTGGGGTAAAAAAATAACAAGAAGCATTTGATAATATCAAATAAGAGATATTGGCTTCTCCTATTTTGAAACCATATTGTATAGGAAAAACTTGTGTGCTCACTGTGGATGCCAGTCTATATGGGCTGGGATGTGTGCTGGAAAAGATGAATGGAATGTTGTGTTTGCCTCCCGCACGCTTAATCTCACTGAGAGACGGTATGCAGTAATAGAGAGAGAGAGTTGTTGGCATGTGTATGGGGGGTAGAACATTTTAGGAACTATATCTCGGGAGCGAGATTTGTTTTAAGAATGGATCATAAGCCTTTAGTCTCTATTTTATCTCCTGGTGGTGGTTTTAATGCCACAGCCCGTAATGCAAGATTGATGTCTTGTCTGCAAGAATACAGTTTCACTGTTGAGTATGTCCCAGGGAAGTCCAATGTTACGGCAGACTGTTTATCCAGGCTTTCATGTGATGCTGATGTGGTATGTGATGATGAGGAGGAGATTGTTGCTGACATTTCTGAAGTTATGTCAGAGAAGTTCAGTTCCATTTCTCAAGAAGAGTGGAAAAAAGGGATGGATGATGATGTACTTTTAGGTCAAGTTGTTAATTATACAAGAATTGGTTGGCCTCCTAAGAATGACATTTCTGTGGAACTTTTTCCTTTTTGGAAAATTTCAAATGAACTGGTCATAGAAGGGGATTTTATATTTAGGAAAGGTAAATGTATTCCAAATTCGCAATTAAATTTTGTCCATGAGTCATGAAAGTCACTGGGGAATGTCCTCCATGAAGAGTCTCTTAAGATCAATATTTTGGTGACCAGGAGTAGATAGATGTGTTGACAGAATAGTCGGAGAATGCCCTGAGTGTGTGAGTAGTGAGAAAATGATCAAATGTGATCCTGCTCCCGTTATTCCTATCAAATGGCCAGATTTTCCATGACAAAAGGTAGGCCTAGACATTGCAAGGACTTTTAATTTTTTACCTCAAGATTGCAGGTTTGCTATAGTAATGGTAGATTACCATTCTAAATGGCCTGAGGTAAAATTGGTTTCACACGCCACCTCCGAGAGTGTGATTACATTTTTAAAGGAAGTTTTTGCCAGAGAGGGATTCCCTGAGGTACTGATTTCAGATAATGGGGTACAATTGAAATCTCGTGAGATGACTGATTTTCTTAAGTTTTGTAATATTAAGCATGTCACCACAGCATTATATTAACCCCAAGGAAATGACCAAGTTGAAAGGTACAATAGAGTACTTAAACAAGATATTTTATGGGCACCGAATTTTGGTTCAAATTGGAAGGATAAATTGAGAGAGAAATGTATAACTCCCCACTCGACCACTGAAGTTTCTCAAAGGTAGAGAACCTGTATCAAAATTCTGTCCATGGTGGTTCAGAAAAGTCATGGAAACTTATTCTTCAGAAATTAATCAAGAAGTAAAAGCACCTCGTTTTGTGGTTGGAGATTGGGTGAGGATCAGGAGACCTGGTTTGGTTCCAAAAGGTGAGATGAAATTTGGTAAACCCATCAAGATTGTTAAGGTCAATTGCAACAGTGTGGTTACCCAAGATGGAAAAGTATGGAATGTTAAACGAGTTTAAAAATGTATTAAGTTGTCTGCGTAATTTTCCATGGGGGAAGATGTGTTACAATATCTGCTATGTTTTATTCCTTGTTTCTATCATATTCCCCTGTTCTTTTAAATTAATTTGTATATTTTCAAGTGGGGCACATGCCCTGCTGTTGGTTGTTTTTGGAAAAAGGGGGTGGTGATGGACCGAGTTTATGAATGATGCAGAATACTCTTACCAAGTCAAGAGATCATGGTTTTAATCCATCACCAATTTTTTTACCTCATTGCACCATCCCAGATCAGAACCTGGCTGTATGCAAATTAGTCTGTTCCTGTCCCAGTGCATGATGGGAACAGGGCAAACCAAACTACCAAGCCAATTCTTAAACTGGGAAGGAGACAAGCTTCCGGGGACCGGTTTCTGGCATCACAGCCTTCGTCGGCCCGGCTTGCTTGAATCCTGATGGTGCAATGAGCAAGGGACTCACGTCTGAGTATACCCTCCCACACATAGTGTGGATAAAATCGATTTTGGAAAAAGGGGGTGGTGATGGACAGAGTTTCTGAATGATGCAGAATACTCTTACCAAGTCAAGAGATCATGGTTTTAATCCATCACCTATTTTTTAGCTCATTGCACCATCCCAGCTCAGAACCTGGCTATATGCAAATTAGTCTGTTCCTGTCCCAGTGCATGATGGGAACAGGGCAAACCAAACTACCAAGCCAATTCTTATACTGGGAAGGAGACAAGCTTCCGGGGACCGGTTTCTGGCATCACAGCCTTCGTCGGCCCGGCTTGCTTGAATCCTGATGGTGCAATGAGCAAGGGACTCACGTCTGAGTATACCCTCCCACACATAGGGGCTCATTAGGATGGCGGACGGAAGAGCCACCGCGGCCCTGGAGTAGGCGGAAAAAGCCTTTTCCGTGTCCGCCTGCCGCGGATACTCCGTCCGCCATATCAGGATAGGAAAACGTGTCAAATTTCCGTCCGCGACGGAAAAGCACGCACCGCCGCCGAACTACACACGACCACGTGGCGGACGGAACACATCCGGAAGCCCCGCCGTACGTACTGACGTCTAAGACCGTCCCCCAAATCAAGATGGCGGAAAATACACATAAAACCGCAGCGGAAAAACAACCTGTCTGAACACGGCGGAATCCCCACAGCGAACATAGGTGACATAGCAGAGATACCCACCGCAAGCTGACCACCACCATGGACCCAGCGCTACACGCTTTCCCGATGCTCTTCGCGATCCACCACGTCCTAGTCATGGCCCACTATCGACGACGACGCAGGTAAGGCACAAACCATTGGCTGTCTGGAGGGGAATACCAGCAAGGGACGTGACGTAGGGAGGGGGAGTGTCATGTTACCGAAACCACTGATGAGAAGCAAATACGAATACACATTAGTAGTACGCAAGCAGGAATGACAACGACAGACCACGAGACTTGATAGACTACCTTTATTGTACATAATAAGGGTATAATCACAGTGTATGCGTGAGCATGGGCAAAGTGGGCACCAGAGCAGCTACATCATTGGCAGTTAACAAGAGGGCAGAATGCAGTATCAGAGCATCAACAGGGCATTGTGGAGTACAGAGCAGGTACATCAGAGGCAGTAAACGAGAGGGCAGAATGCAGTATCAGAGCATCAACAGGGCATTGTGGAGTACAGAGCAGGTACATCAGAGGCAGTAAACGAGAGGGCAGAATGCAGTATCAGAGCATCAACAGGGCATTGTGGAGTACAGACCAGGTACATCAGAGGCAGTAAACTAGAGGGCAGAATGCAGTATCAGAGCATCAACAGGGCATTGTGTAGTACAGAGCAGGTACATCAGAGGCAGTAAACGAGAGGGCAGAATGCAGTATCAGAGCATCAACAGGGCATTGTGGAGTACAGAGCAGGTACATCATAGGCAGTTAACGAGAGGGCAGAATGCAGTATCAGAGCATCAACAGGGCATTGTGCAGTACAGAGCAGGTCCATCAGAGGCAGCACGTGAGAGGGGCTAAGTGCATCAACAGTCCATTGCACAGAGCAGGTCCATCAGAGGCAGCACGTGAGAGGGGCTAAGTACATCAACAGTCCATTGCACAGAGCAGGTCCATCAGAGGCAGCACGTGAGAGGGGCTAAGTGCATCAACAGTCCATTGCACAGAGCAGGTCCATCAGAGGCAGCACGTGAGAGGGGCTAAGTGCATCAACAGTCCATTGCACAGAACATGTCCATCAGAGGCAGCACGTGAGAGGGGCTAAGTGCATCAACAGTCCATTGCACAGAACAGGTACATCAGAGGCAGCACGTGAGAGGGGCTAAGTGCATCAACAGTCCATTGCACAGAGCAGGTCCATCAGAGGCAGCACGTGAGAGGGGCTAAGTGCATCAACAGTCCATTGCACTGAACAGGTTGATCAAAGGCAGCACATGAGAGTGCAGAATGCAGTATCAGAGCATCAACAGGGCATTGTGCAGTACAGAGCAGGTACATCATAGGCAGTAAACGAGAGGGCAGAATGCAGTATCAGAGCATCAACAGGGCATTGTGCAATACAGAGCAGGTACATCATAGGCAGTAAACGAGAGGGCAGAATGCAGTATCAGAGCATCAACAGGGCATTGTGCAGTACAGAGCAGGTACATCATAGGCAGTAAACGAGAGGGCAGAATGCAGTATCAGAGCATCAACAGGGCATTGTGGAGTACAGAGCAGGTACATCATAGGCAGTAAACGAGAGGGCAGAATGCAGTATCAGAGCATCAACAGGGCATTGTGGAGTACAGAGCAGGTACATCATAGGCAGTAAACGAGAGGGCAGAATGCAGTATCAGAGCATCAACAGCGCATTGTGGAGTACAGAGCAGGTACATCATAGGCAGTTAACGAGAGGGCAGAATGCAGTATCAGAGCATCAACAGGGCATTGTGGAGTACAGAGCAGGTACATCATAGGCAGCACAAGTACGTGTCCCTACCAACCCGTCACAGGAACCACAAGAGTGCCACGCAGTTCTCAATGGACACACCATGTGAAATAACATTTGAGTGAAGTGTTCAGCACCTCACATCACAGAATCAGGGGGACTGCGTGAACTACCTGCCTCGGACACACTGGCAGCACCAGCAACAGGAGTGTGAGACACAGCCACAGCCCGAGTGACACACACATGGGCCACGGACCCAGACACACTGGCAGCACCAGCAACAGGAGTGTGAGACACAGCCACAGCCCGAGTGACACACACATGGGCCACGGACCCAGACACACTGGCAGCACCAGCAACAGGGGGAAACATCCATTACAACAAAACTTTTACAACGCACTACCATTACGACGCAACTTTTACAACGCAAACCATTACAACGCATAGCGCTGGGGGGCGCTCTAGGATAGGGAATGTATTTAATATACTATCCAACACCTTCCCTACTATCCACGGGGACTGGAGTTGGAATAGTAAATTAAATAAATCACTATCCAGCGCCTAAAAGCATTATGCGTTGTAATGGTATGCGATGTAAAAACCGCGTTGTAAAGGCATGCGATGTAAAAGTATGCGTTGTAACGTCATACATCCGCAACAGGAGTGTGAGACACAGCCACAGCCCGAGTGACACACACATGGGCCACGGACCCAGACACACTGGCAGCACCAGCAACAGGAGTGTGAGACACAGCCACAGCCCGAGTGACACACACATGGGCCACGGACCCAGACACACTGTCAGCACCAGAAACAGGAGTGTGCAACACAGCCACAGATGTAGTCACTGACACGTGACCCACTGACCCAGACAGACTGCCAGCACCAGAAACAGGAGTGTGCAACACAGCCACAGATCTTCTAACTGACACGTGAGCCATAGACCCAGATACACTGCCAGGACCTGCAACAGGAGAGGGCACATCTGAGACTGTGCCACTACATGATGCATGACAGCCAACAACAGACACAGTGCCACCATCTGATACATGAGAGTCAACTGCACCAGCGCCACTGGGACAACTGAAATGATGAGCCACAGGGCTGTATGGGCCAGGAGGCAGGGTGGGCCTGGGAGCTGGGGATAGCTGACCTTGAGCCAAATCGGGGTTGGCAGGTGTCAATGGTGTGTGTCTGCGTTTCTTAGGGATGTGTGAGTGCACCCTGGACAGGACAGGACTGCCAAGTGGTGGGGACTCTAAAGAATCACCACCCACCATAGGTGGAGCATCTGCAGCCGGGGATCTGGTTTCTGGGGACGTGCTGGAGCCTGCTTGTCGTTTGCTCTGTGCCTGCCGCCTGGACTCGGAATCATGTGTAATGGGGGATGCAACAACAGGGGACACCCTCCTCTGCTTCTGACTGGCCTGGATGGGAGTGGAGGTATGGGGGCACTCCGCCGCGGAGACATCTGTTTGGCGTTCAGTAGAAAACATCAGCCTCAGTGCAGCCAGGGGTGAAGTATGCCTGTCCTTGATTGCGCCATTGTCCATGCTAGATGCCTTGTCCGTAGGATGTGCCTTATCCTTAGGTGGAGTGTTGTCTCTGGATGTAGCCTGTGCCCTGGTCGCCGCCCTGTTCCTGCCAGCAGACTTGTCGTCTGTGGTGCACCTGTCTCCAGTAGACACCTGCTCTCTGTGTGTGTCCCTGCCCTTGGGAGATGGACCTTGCTCTGCTGTGGGCCTGCCCTTGGGAGTCTCCCTGCTCCTAGGAGGTGCCTTTGTCTTGTCACTGTCCTTGGGAGTGTCCCTTTCCTCTGCTGTGGGCCTGCCCTTGGGAGTCTCCCTGCTCCTAAGAGGTGCCTTTGTCTTTTCACTGTCCTTGGGAGTGTCCCTTTCCTCTGCTGTGGGCCTGCCCTTGGGAGTCTCCCTGCTCCTAGGAGGTGCCTTTGTCTTTTCACTGTCCTTGGGAGTGTCCCTTTCCTCTGCTGTGGGCCTGCCCTTGGGAGTCTCCCTGCTCCTAGGAGGTGCCTTTGTCTTTTCACTGTCCTTGGGAGTGTCCCTTTCCTCTGCTGTGGGCCTGCCCTTGGGAGTCTCCCTGCTCCTAGGAGGTGCCTTTGTCTTGTCACTGTCCTTGGGAGTGTCCCTTTCCTCTGCTGTGGGCCTGCCCTTGGGAGTCTCCCTGCTCTTAGGAGGTGCCTTTGTCTTCTGACTCGATACAGAAAAGGGGGTGGTGATGAACAGAGTGTCTGAATTAAGCAGACCACTCTTACCCAGTCCAAAGATCAGGGCTTGATTCATCACCGTTATTTATCTCACTGCCCCATCCCAGCTCAGAACCTGGCTATATGCAAATTAGTCTGTCCCTGGCCCAGTGCATCATGGGAACAGGGCAGACCAAACTACCAAGCCAATTCTTCACCAGAAAGGAGACAAGCTACCGGGGACCGGTTTCTGGCATTACAGCCTCTTCGGCCCGGCTTGCTTGAATCCTGATGGAGCAGTGAGAAAGGGACTCATGTCTGAGTATACCCTGCCACACCTATAGTGGCCAAAAACGATACAGAAAAGGGGGTGGTGATGAACAGAGTGTCTGAATTAAGCAGACCACTCTTACCCAGTCCAAAGATCAGGGCTTGATTCATCACCGTTATTTATCTCACTGCCCCATCCCAGCTCAGAACCTGGCTATATGCAAATTAGTCTGTCCCTGGCCCAGTGCATCATGGGAACAGGGCAGACCAAACTACCAAGCCAATTCTTCACCAGAAAGGAGACAAGCTACCGGGGACCGGTTTCTGGCATTACAGCCTCTTCGGCCCGGCTTGCTTGAATCCTGATGGAGCAGTGAGAAAGGGACTCATGTCTGAGTATACCCTGCCACACCTATAGTGGCCAAAAACGATACAGAAAAGGGGGTGGTGATGAACAGAGTGTCTGAATTAAGCAGACCACTCTTACCCAGTCCAAAGATCAGGGCTTGATTCATCACCGTTATTTATCTCACTGCCCCATCCCAGCTCAGAACCTGGCTATATGCAAATTAGTCTGTCCCTGGCCCAGTGCATCATGGGAACAGGGCAGACCAAACTACCAAGCCAATTCTTCACCAGAAAGGAGACAAGCTACCGGGGACCGGTTTCTGGCATTACAGCCTCTTCGGCCCGGCTTGCTTGAATCCTGATGGAGCAGTGAGAAAGGGACTCATGTCTGAGTATACCCTGCCACACCTATAGTGGCCAAAAACGATACAGAAAAGGGGGTGGTGATGAACAGAGTGTCTGAATTAAGCAGACCACTCTTACCCAGTCCAAAGATCAGGGCTTGATTCATCACCGTTATTTATCTCACTGCCCCATCCCAGCTCAGAACCTGGCTATATGCAAATTAGTCTGTCCCTGGCCCAGTGCATCATGGGAACAGGGCAGACCAAACTACCAAGCCAATTCTTCACCAGAAAGGAGACAAGCTACCGGGGACCGGTTTCTGGCATTACAGCCTCTTCGGCCCGGCTTGCTTGAATCCTGATGGAGCAGTGAGAAAGGGACTCATGTCTGAGTATACCCTGCCACACCTATAGTGGCCAAAAACGATACAGAAAAGGGGGTGGTGATGAACAGAGTGTCTGAATTAAGCAGACCACTCTTACCCAGTCCAAAGATCAGGGCTTGATTCATCACCGTTATTTATCTCACTGCCCCATCCCAGCTCAGAACCTGGCTATATGCAAATTAGTCTGTCCCTGGCCCAGTGCATCATGGGAACAGGGCAGACCAAACTACCAAGCCAATTCTTCACCAGAAAGGAGACAAGCTACCGGGGACCGGTTTCTGGCATTACAGCCTCTTCGGCCCGGCTTGCTTGAATCCTGATGGAGCAGTGAGAAAGGGACTCATGTCTGAGTATACCCTGCCACACCTATAGTGGCCAAAAACGATACAGAAAAGGGGGTGGTGATGAACAGAGTGTCTGAATTAAGCAGACCACTCTTACCCAGTCCAAAGATCAGGGCTTGATTCATCACCGTTATTTATCTCACTGCCCCATCCCAGCTCAGAACCTGGCTATATGCAAATTAGTCTGTCCCTGGCCCAGTGCATCATGGGAACAGGGCAGACCAAACTACCAAGCCAATTCTTCACCAGAAAGGAGACAAGCTACCGGGGACCGGTTTCTGGCATTACAGCCTCTTCGGCCCGGCTTGCTTGAATCCTGATGGAGCAGTGAGAAAGGGACTCATGTCTGAGTATACCCTGCCACACCTATAGTGGCCAAAAACGATACAGAAAAGGGGGTGGTGATGAACAGAGTGTCTGAATTAAGCAGACCACTCTTACCCAGTCCAAAGATCAGGGCTTGATTCATCACCGTTATTTATCTCACTGCCCCATCCCAGCTCAGAACCTGGCTATATGCAAATTAGTCTGTCCCTGGCCCAGTGCATCATGGGAACAGGGCAGACCAAACTACCAAGCCAATTCTTCACCAGAAAGGAGACAAGCTACCGGGGACCGGTTTCTGGCATTACAGCCTTTTCGGCCCGGCTTGCTTGAATCCTGATGGAGCAGTGAGAAAGGGACTCATGTCTGAGTATACCCTGCCACACCTATAGTGGCCAAAAACGATACAGAAAAGGGGGTGGTGATGAACAGAGTGTCTGAATTAAGCAGACCACTCTTACCCAGTCCAAAGATCAGGGCTTGATTCATCACCGTTATTTATCTCACTGCCCCATCCCAGCTCAGAACCTGGCTATATGCAAATTAGTCTGTCCCTGGCCCAGTGCATCATGGGAACAGGGCAGACCAAACTACCAAGCCAATTCTTCACCAGAAAGGAGACAAGCTACCGGGGACCGGTTTCTGGCATTACAGCCTCTTCGGCCCGGCTTGCTTGAATCCTGATGGAGCAGTGAGAAAGGGACTCATGTCTGAGTATACCCTGCCACACCTATAGTGGCCAAAAACGATACAGAAAAGGGGGTGGTGATGAACAGAGTGTCTGAATTAAGCAGACCACTCTTACCCAGTCCAAAGATCAGGGCTTGATTCATCACCGTTATTTATCTCACTGCCCCATCCCAGCTCAGAACCTGGCTATATGCAAATTAGTCTGTCCCTGGCCCAGTGCATCATGGGAACAGGGCAGACCAAACTACCAAGCCAATTCTTCACCAGAAAGGAGACAAGCTACCGGGGACCGGTTTCTGGCATTACAGCCTCTTCGGCCCGGCTTGCTTGAATCCTGATGGAGCAGTGAGAAAGGGACTCATGTCTGAGTATACCCTGCCACACCTATAGTGGCCAAAAACGATACAGAAAAGGGGGTGGTGATGAACAGAGTGTCTGAATTAAGCAGACCACTCTTACCCAGTCCAAAGATCAGGGCTTGAAAGGGTATACTCAGATGTGAGTCCCTTGCTCATTGCACCATCAGGATTCAAGCAAGCCGGGCCGAAGACGCCTGAAATGGCAGAAACCGGTCCCCGGAAGCTTGTTTCCTTCCCAGTATAAGAATTGGCTTGGTAGTTTGGTTTGCCCTGTTCCCATCATGCACTGGGACAGGAACAGACTAATTTGCATATAGCCAAGTTCTGAGCTGGGATGGTGCAGTGAGCTAAAAAACGGTGATGGATCAAGCCCTGATCTTTGGACTGGGTAAGAGTGGTCTGCTTAATTCAGGCACTCTGTTTATCACCACCCCCTTTTCTGAATCATTTTGTCTTCTGACTGGCCTTGTCCAAGGTACAGTCCATGGACAGGTGAGTATCCCTTGCCTTGGGAGTACCTTTTGTGTATGTCCCCCAACAACACTTGTGGATCCTGTGTGTGTACTCCAGTGTATCTGACGTTGTCTAGGTGAACAGATTTAGCTGATCTAGGGTATGGGGTCTGTGCCCTGCGTGCCCTGACGTGCTGTCTGACGCTGCTTCTAGTGCAATAACCTATATTTGAGTCCTGCTCAGAATAATCACTACCCCCTGAGACATCCAGTGGTGTAGATGGGGAAACAGAAGTAGCACCCTGTTCATGCGACTGTACTATTGCAGACGACACACTGCTTGCCAATGACTGCACTGTCCTGTGTAGACCTGCAAGATTGCCATGCATCCCTTCCATGAATGCCACCACCTGCCCCAACTTCCTATCATGGTCCTGGAAAGCATTTGTCATATTGGTCTGCCCCACACACAGCTGTCGCAGCAGATCAACGGCCTCAGCACACAGTGCATTTTGGCTCACCGTGGCAGGGGCAGCGGTGCCTGCACCGAACGCCACTCTGCTCCCCCTACTCCTCCGGCCACGAACAGTACATGGTGCAGTTGGCAGAAGTGTGGGCCCTGTGTGCTGTCTTCCGACAGAAGGTGATGAGTGCCCACTCCCAGTCTGTGACAACAGTGGAGGCTCACCAAGAGTGTCTCCACATGCGAGTCCTCAGGGACGGTCCTGTCCCCCTCTCCGGCGCTGGCCTCCTCTGTGTCAGTCTGCGTGTGTGCGAAGTCTGAGCCGGACTCATTTCCTCGACTACTCTCCACCGTCTGTGGCTGAGTGTCCTCTGTCATAGCTGAAATGCACATAAAAGATGTGTGAGTCATGGGCAGACTGACGTACAGAAGGACCAGGATTGCCAAATTACATAGCTGACAAAGATTTTGTAGCCCTCATCCTGCACACGGCCCACCTCTACCAGTCATCCTCACATTTCCTGCCATGGGGCCATGGACCACTAGGGGATGTGCTTCAACACTCAACTACTAAGCAAGTGGCGTGTCAACATGGCGGACCTGGATGTCAAATGAGAACCACCCAATGGGACCAAAATGGCATCACAGAGATACATACGCAACACGGAACTCAATACTGTGTCTGTGCACCAATACATGCATAGCACTCACAGGTTTCCTACACAGACAGTATGCTCACCGCTAGTTTGCTGTTGATCGGCACTCAGACGTTCGGCCAGTTCAGGATGCGTCACTGCAATGATACGGTGCATGAGAGGGGTCATGGAGCGTCGGGCCAGACGGGGCGTCCTTGGAATCATGCCCAGTGTTACTTCCGCTACATTCTTGCTCAGCCTGGAAATGTCGTCCCAGCGTTTGTGGCAGTGTGTATGTCGTCTGCTGCACACCCCCAATGCCCGTACTTCCCGTGCTATGCTCCTCCACAGGTCCTTGCGAAGGTGCAGCTTGACCTACCATGATGGGAGACAAAAGGGTTTAAGTCAGTGGACAGTTGGCCTGTCACACACATAGGGGCAAGACGTAACTGTCAGCAGCCATGCACAATCAGGAACATATGTCTAGCCCACACTACACAGCTAAGATAGAAATAGGCCTGATTATTTGGCCCCCTCATGCACACCAACATGTCCCACACTGCACTTACCACCCGTCCTGGTGCACCGTAGAGGCGTCCATAGTTGCGGAGTACACCGTCCACGAGGACATCAAGCTCCGCGGCGGTGAAGGGTCGAGACCGGATCTCTTTGCCTCTCGACATGGCAAGATCACGGAGTATGGCACTAGAGCAGCAGTCGGTGGTCAGCTCAGCAGCAGCAGCAGGTCGAGGTGATGGTCACAGGCAGCAGTCGGTGGTCAGCTCAGCAGCAGCAGCAGGTCGAGGTGATGGTCACAGGCAGCAGTCGGTGGTCAGCTCAGCAGCAGCAGCAGGTCGAGGTGATGGTCACAGGCAGCAGTCGGTGGTCAGCTCAGCAGCAGCAGCAGGTCGAGGTGAACAGGCAGCACTGGTCCCCAGGGTAGGAAGTGTCATTTTGGCCAACACACATATATAGGGCCCTCAGCACGTGTCAGTGGCATACGTCGCCAGCAATTGGTCAGCCCTGGAAGCGTGTTCGTGAAATGGGCCAATGACTGGCCCTGTTGTTGCGGTGCACTGCTTCCGCTACTTGCGATTGGCCATATGCGGCCAGCGTCCCTCTTCCCATTGGCTGCATGTGCAGGGACCGTCACGGGCACACATCGGCAACCGCACGTGCAAGCTTCAGGCACGGATGCTTCAGTTGCAACAATGTTCTATCACTGGCGCCTCCATGGCGGTGCACGTACTCAGCGGGGGAGGTGCAGGCCTATACACCCTGTAGATGTACTCAATGGACATGCCAGTTCATGACCCCCCTTACAGTCACATTGCATCATCCACCGTACACCGGCCGGAGCGGCCGGGCCTAGGACGGCCGTGCCCGGCCATGTACACAACCGCCGTGCCCGGCCATGTACACAACCGCCGTGCCCGGCCATGTACACAACCGCCGTGCCCGGCCATGTCCACAACCGCCGGGCCCGGCCATGTCCACAACCACCGTGCCCGGCCATGTACACAACCACCGTGGCCGGCCATGTACACAACCACCGTGGCCGGCCATGTACACAACCGCCGTGCCCGGCCATGTACACAACCGCCGTGCCCGGCCATGTGCACAACCGCCGTGGCCGGCCATGTCCACAACCACCGTGCCAGGCCCGGCGGTTGTGTACATGGCCGGGCACGGCGGTTGTGTACATGGCCGGGCACGGCGGTTGTGTACATGGCCGGGCACGGCGGTTGTGTACATGGCCGGGCACGGCGGTTGTGTACATGGCCGGGCACGCCGGTTGTGTACATGGCCGACCACGGTGGTTGTGTACATGGCCGGCCACGGTGGTTGTGTACATGGCCGGGCACGGTGGTTGTGGACATGGCCGGGCACGGCCGTCCTAGGCCCGGCCACTCCGGCCGGTGTACGGTGGATGATGCAATGTGACTGTAAGGGGGGTCATGAACTGGCATGTCCATTGAGTACATCTACAGGGTGTATAGGCCTGCACCTCCCCCGCTGAGTACGTGCACCGCCATGGAGGCGCCAGTGATAGAACATTGTTGCAACTGAAGCATCCGTGCCTGAAGCTTGCACGTGCGGTTGCCGATGTGTGCCTGTGACGGTCCCTGCACATGCAGCCAATGGGAAGAGGGACGCTGGCCGCGTATGGCCTTTGGGAAGTAGCGGAAGTTGTGCACCGCCATGGCGGCGCCAATTATGTTATCTTGTCAGACGCTGCACCGTGATGTGTTGTGTGCAGTTGCGTCATGAGGGTTGTGAGCGTGATAGGGAAAGGTCATATGTCATACAATATAGCATGTGTGTCCATACTATGCCCATCGGTCGGCACACAATGGGCAACAGATGTGCATTTGTACGTGTTGACGTCGGGTGTGACCCTACAGACGTTCTTACATCTTCACAACTACACAGTACATCACGGCTGTATGGCCAAATTATGCATCTGTTGTCAGTGTCTTGTTCTGGCGAGGTGACTACAGTGGTGGTGGTACACATGCATTCCGTGTATGTGTTTTGGACGTTGTGTCACCATGCATGTAATTACCGTATGCACAACATTATTGGTGTTGGCATTTGTGCTTGATGACATAGCGTGTGTATAATTATCGTTTGTGTGCATGCAGTTGCATGTGTGTCTGTGATGTGGCTACTAAACATTAGGGTGATGACTGAAGTTTTGTCAGTAAGGTTCACATGTGATGGAGTTGTACACGTATGCGTCGTTTGTAAGTTGACCTAAGTTACATCTCTCTCCCACACAGGAGGGCTCCAAATGTGCATCGCCCATACACTGTGCTGGAGGATATGGTTGACGAGGAGGTGATTCGGAAATTCCGGCTGGATCGACGTCGGTTGCTGGAGCTTGTGGCTCAATTGTCTCCTCATCTGCAGCCACGTAGGACGTATCCTGGGTCGATTACACCCACTGCAAAGGTCATGGCGGTACTACATTTCTTTGCTACTGGCACATTTCAGTACACAGTTGGACATGCCGGGGGGATGTCACAGGCCATGTTCAGCACGGTTCTTCGGGATGTCTTAACAGCTATGATGCTGTACAAGAATGACTACATACATTTCCCACGGCCGGAAGAGTTGGCAGCAGTCAAAGCTGACTTCTATGCACTGGGCCACATACCTCATGTTGTGGGTTCAATTGATGGCACACACATCGCTATCATTCCACCACGGGCACGGGAGCAAGTTTTCAGGAATCGCAAACACTTCCATTCGCTGAACGTGCAGGTGGTGTGCCTGGCAAACAACATCATCTCCCATGTGTGTGCAAGATTTCCTGGCTCCGCACATGACGCCCACATCATGCGGAGCAGCATTGTCCCACGACTCATGGCAAATCTGCGACCCGGTCAAGCGTGGCTTGTTGGTGAGTGTGCAGTGGGGACTCTTGTGATCTCTGTGTTGCATGGGGTACCCACCATATCTTGTTGTGATGTTTGTGTCTGTCATCCCCCTACATAGGTGACTCGGCGTACCCAAACCGGCCCTGGTTCCTCAGTCCCCTACGTAATCCTACAACAGCGGGTGAAATGCGGTATAATGATGCACATGGAAGGACACGGAGAGTCATCGAACGTACCTTTGGACTGCTAAAGTCTAGGTTTCGGTGCCTCGATAAGACCGGAGGGGCCCTGCCTTACTCACCAGGAAAAGTATGCAGGATCGTGATTGCCTGCTGCATGCTCCACAACCTGGCAGTACGCAATGACATTGAACTGCTGTTGGACCCTGAAGACGAAGAAGTTCCTCGGCCTCCCATCCCACCCATGTCGACTGATGAGGATAGTGGTGAGGAGGAAGGTGTGGACCAGAGGCGCCAGCTCATAGATCGCTACTTCCCTTGAATGTGAGTAACTACCTCTAGTGGCGGTTGACAATGCCTCATGTATGTTTGCTGGTGTTGTGTGGATGTGGGGTTCATCAGCTGGGTGTTGTTTGTGATGGTTGCATATGTGTGTCTTCATGTCTTTGGACATACAAGTCTCCATGATGTGTGTGCTCTCATCCCATGCTTTTGTGATGGTTGTCGTTTGTGTAATGTTGCTGTGCATTGTGTTGTGATGTGTGTGAATCTGTTTCCTGACGTGTGTTTGCTGTCTCTGATTTTCCCTAGGTCACTCCCGCAGCGCCATGATCATGTACGACTATGATCCCTGAACCTGTTTACGTCTGTTTCTGAAGGCAATCATGTGAATAAACATGGAGGCAAAACATCATTGTGTGTGTAAGTGCAATTTATTTACAGGTTGTGCTTTTGTGCTGGTGAATATTTACAAGTAAGTGGGGTGGAGGGAGTTGGAGTTGAAGGTAATGGCAGATGAAATGTCCGTGCTGACACCACATTGGGGGGTGTCAGGGTAGTCCAGCAGACCAGTGGGAATGATTGTCTGTGGGACAGGATACTTAGCAGGGTGAATGTCTGGCACAGGCAGTGACATTGTCATTGGCGTCCCCTCTTGGAGCGTGTGGATGGCGCTCCAACACTGCTCTCAGCCACTTCCTGCCTCGGCCGGCCCCACCGTCTCTGAGGTGGAACAGAGTCAGCTGGGAGGGCAGGTTGTTGATGGGCCACATCCGTCGCCAGGGGCACAGGTGGTGGTGGCGGCGGTGGAGGCGGAGGTGACGGTGGCGGTGGAGGCGGAGGTGACGGTGGCGGTGGAGGCGGAGGTGACGGTGGCGGTGGCGCTACGACAATTGGTGGAGGGGGGGGGTTGTTCCGGCCAACCCATTCCCTCCACATCGTTGCCTGCTGGCCCATGATGTGCACCATCTGGCCAAGAAAGCCAGAGATTTCGCGCAGGATGTTGGTGTTGTCCACTGAGTCCTGGTGTGCACGATCAGCGTTTGCCTGGGACCGGTCGTATGACGCCTGACACCTGGCAAGGGCTTGTAGGGACTCTGCCACTGGATGGGGTAGATGTCCTTCCTCTGCACGGCGGTGTGTGGCTCGCCTGATTGGCTGATGTCCTGTTGCCTGTGTTTGTGGCCCACTCACCCTGCTTGTGTGTGAGGCCGATGGACCAGCGTCGTGCGCTGGGTTATGCTGGGTGGCACAGGCAGGAGTCGTGGTACTGGTGTTACTGGTGGTACTGGTGGTACTGGTGGTACTGGTGGTGGTGGGGACTGTGCAGATCACAGAGACAGGTGTCGCTGGAGTCACACATGCGACGTTGGTCGGTCCCGGGAGTCCCTGTGAGCCAGATGGCCCTGGCTGCGTGCTTGGTCCCGCTCCATCCTCTGCACCGGAGCTGCCTGTGTCCTCGTCACCAGAGAGTCCTGTATGTGTGGGAGGCGAGGCTGGCGGCCGGGTACTGGTTTCCCCAGTCAGTTGACGATCACCTGAGGGACAAGATAGAGCTGGTCAGTAATGTGGACATTACATGGTCATATAGATTTGTAGACATTTCTGTTTTCTGTCGCACACACCCCACCCTCCACCACCACCACCCTCCCCGTGAACATGGGGGCCTGTTGGGAGTTGTAGTTTGGGCCTCTCACACACCCCACGCTCCACCACCACCACCCTCCCCGTGAACATGGGGGCCTGTTGGGAGTTGTAGTTTGGGCCTCTCACACACCCCACCCTCCACCACCACCACCCTCCCCGTGAACATGGGGGCCTGTTGGGAGTTGTAGTTTGGGCCTCTCACACACCCCACCCTCCACCACCACCACCCTCCCCGTGAACATGGGGGCCTGTTGGGAGTTGTAGTTTGGGCCTCTCACACACCCCACCCTCCACCACCCTCCCCGTGAACATGGGGGCCTGTTGGGAGTTGTAGTTTGGGCCTCTCACACACCCCACCCTCCACCACCACCACCCTCCCCGTGAACATGGGGGCCTGTTGGGAGTTGTAGTTTGGGCCTCTCACACACCCCACCCTCCACCACCACCACCCTCCCCGTGAACATGGGGGCCTGTTGGGAGTTGTAGTTTGGGCCTCTCACACACCCCACCCTCCACCACCACCACCCTCCCCGTGTACATGGGGGCCTGTTGGGAGTTGTAGTTTTGGCCTCTCACACACCCCACCCTCCACCACCACCACCCTCCCCGTGTACATGGGGGCCTGTTGGGAGTTGTAGTTTGGGCCTCTCACACACCCCACCCTCCACCACCACCACCCTCCCCATGAACATGGGGGCCTGTTGGGAGCTATGTACATGTTTGTGAGTTGGTGTCCAACGTGCATGGGTTGGGGCGTAGGAGATGTTTCTTCTCAGTTGTGTGAGCCTGACCATGTCGTGCTGATCGTGGTGCTTGGTTTGTACTCACCAGTCTCTTCTCCTTCGTCAAGTCCGTCTAGGCTCTCTGGGTGTAGTATCACCAGCACCTTCTCCTCCCAATCGGTGTAGGGTATGGGCTCCGGGGGTGTGCCACCGCCAGTATGATTGGCTCTAGCAAAGTTTTTAGCTCGGATGCCCTTCACCCTGGTCTTCAGGTCATGCCACCGCCTCTGAATGTCATGCTTCGTCCTCGGCACAGTCCCCGACGCATTCACCCGAGTGACGATCCTGTCCCACACGTGGTTCTTTTGCGCCACGGACGTCTGCTGGACTTGGGCCCCGAAGATGTGGGGCTCAACACGGATTATTTCATCTACCATTACCCTCAACTCTGTCTCCGTGAATTTAGGGTTTTTTTTGGGTGCCATGGTGTGTGGTGCTCAGTGTGTGAGTTGAGTGAGTTGGGGGGTGCAGGTGTGTGGTGTGTGATGTGTAGGATTTGTGTGGTGGGTGTTTGTGTGGTGGGTGTGGTAGGGTGGTGGTTGTGTGTCTTCTATGTGAGTTAGCAGTATCTCGAATAGGGCCTCTTGCTAGCAGCAATGCTGTGATGCAAAGGATTGTGGTAGTGTGTGGGTGTCATTTTATAGTCGTGTCTCAATGGTTGTTGGCAGTCAGGTGGTAGGTGGGCGTGTTGACTAGTGTGCATTATTGGATACTTGGGACGTGTCATGGTGGCTTGTGCTTGGTGTTGGTGTATGGGGGGGGGCGTTGTCAATGTTCGTATGTTTGCTTTGGACTTGCGGTACACTTTCTAACATTTGTTTGCCGCTAGGGATGTTGTGCGTGTTGGCCTTCCGCAGTGATGCTGTGGTTATCGTTGCATTCTTTCCGCCGCGGACGTGGATGGCTGTGCGTTCCGTGGTACGGGCGGATTTATCCTAATTGCGGCCACGGAGTATTCACAGGTATGGCGGTACATGTGTTATTTTCCGCGGTCATTTACGTCCGCGGCAGTGGTTGTTCATTGGACTCCGTCCGCCGCGGACGGAGTTAGATGTGTTCCGTCCACCGCGGACGGTGTTGGTTATGATCCGTCCGCCGCGGTCGGAGTTTCGTGACATGATTATCCTAATCCCAACCGCGGAATCTCCGCGGCGCAGCCGGGAGTAAAATTTCCCCCACCATGGCGGACAGTACCCATTTCCGTCCGCCATCCTAATCGACCCCATAGTGTGGATACAATGCTGTTGGTTGTGACTTCATATGGAATTACTCTTAATGTCATTCTGCTTTGGATTTCCCAGCAAGCAGTACTGTGCCCAATCCATCAAACTGCTTTACCTTATTCTGGGTTTATTGGACTTATTTACAACAAGAATTTTACACCACGGTGCCTCTGCATGCTTAATCATTGCATCCCAACCGACTCTTCATCCATAGAAGTTAAATGGCGGCAATAGAGAACTCCTGGGTCTCTTTGAAACACAAAATAGACACTGTGGCAGCAGACCTTACCCTATTACTTGCGGATTATAGCAACCTGGCAGGCAAAGTCTGAAACGCAGAAAAGATGATCTCTGTAACACAGCTGTAGTCTTGTGAGATAGAGAAGGGACTGTGTGCCTTATGGGAGAGTGTCCTTATCTTGGAGGAGAGAGCTGAAGACACAGAGGGCCGCTCCAGAAGGATCATTATCTGTGTTGTGGGCCTACTCGAAAATGTGGAGGGACAGGGTGCGGTCTCTAATGCAGAGCATTGGCTAGCAGCATTTTCTCTCTGGCTGCTCTGACAAAGAGTCAATAACACATGAGAGGGAGAAAAGTGAGGCTAAACAACAAAATGGTTGTGAATATACAACAGCACATGTAAGATGATCCACAAGAGTCCAAATGCACTGCAGGTGACTTTGACGATGCGGGACCCCACTTCTCTATAGTACCTAAATGATGAGATTTCCAAATCCTCAAGGACAAGGACCTGGCCTTTTAAATTGGACTCTCTCACGCCATCTCAAGTGACTCCTCAAACCATAGACCTTCAAGACCTACGGATCATCAATATGGGGATACATAAAACCTGCTAATATTCAGAAGGTGGAAAACAAATTTTTAAAATCTATGCTTTCTGTTCCCCAGTCTACTCCCACCTTTACTACACACTTAGAGTTAGGTATTGGGTTTGTTATAGATCAAATTAAATCCGCCCCTGTTATCTGCTGGTTAAAAACCTGGCTTAACCAGGAAATTTCCTTAAATCATCTGATCCTTAAAGACTGTCTAGCCCTGGACAGAGCTCATAGTATCCCATGGTTGGTTTATGTTAAATCGATGCTTTCAAATGTGGGGTGTATTGAGCTTTTTTACTTTCCTGATCGCATAAAAAAAGAGGATGTTATGGTGATAAAATCCACATTATTAAGCCTGTTCGCGGCAGAGCGGGAGGAGATAGAGATGAGAAAAACGCTCGTTAGAAGGAATTATGTACTTACTACTGGCCCAGCCCTTGAACCCTACCTAGCTTTTGTAACTAGACCATTTCATCGTTTTCTTTTAACTAGATTTCGTTTAAACTTGATACACTTGCTGCTTGGTTCTTTTGCAACGTGGGATACACCTATTAACGCAAACCCTTGTGATTGCGACCATTTTTCTACACAGGACACATTACATTTCATTATGTTTTGCGAACACTATGCACAAATTAGAAAAAAATATCTGTTACCAATCTTGCGGGAGGCGGGCTTTTTACAGGTCAGGCCTGCGCTCATGTTTTTACAACTTTTATCTAGTGCACGTGTAACTTTTCATGTAGCAAGTTTCTTAGTGGCAGCTGTTCGTATAAACAAGAAGCGCCCTAAAATACGGCAACAACATATTATAACTGAATCATCCTAGTGGTGCTGGCGCTTTCTTATAAACTAGTCATTTAAATGTTTTAAGTGACTTTCTAAAAGAAAGAAATAATTTTAAAAAAAATGTATTACTGAAATTTATGAAATATGTTCATTTTTTAACCTGACATGTTATCTATATTTCTTATATTTTTTATTATTAATCAGAAATGTATGTATTGTTGTATTGTATTGTTTGTGATAATCTATATCTTGTGTCTTTTTGTGATTTTTATTAATCGAATAAAAGTATCTGACTCACTGACTGAAACATAGACCTTCAAGACCTTCTGCTTTATTCACCACGCGCTAAATGGGACTGGGCCAAAAGACATTCGTTCCCTTGTGTCCCTTTATGTTCCCGGCAGGGCTCTTCGTTCTGCCAATAAAAATTTCCTGACTGTTCCCCGAGTCTTCAAGGCCAGATGGGGTGGAAGGGCTTTCCGTTCCCTTGCACCCAAAATGTGGAACAAGCTCCCCGATGACCTCAAGGGGCTTGCCTCTCACGCCCTTTTCCGTAAAGCACTTAAGACTTGGCTTTTCCGAGAAGCCTACCCGTGATCTGCCCACCTCTCTCTCAAACAGCTGTTCCATCTCTTAGCGCCTTGATGCCCACGGGTTTAGTTGCGCTTTATAAATCCCAATTCATTCATTCATTCATTCATTGATGACATTGGCTGAGTCATCGCTGAAACCCGGATGCTATGCCTACTCTTTACCCATGGTGTTTACATGGCTAATGGTCCTTCCTATTATTTGTAACATGTTTATTGCTTTATTCTCCTTTACCTTCATTGTGCCTTTCTCATGGTTGGAGTCATTATCTACAGTTAATGTACATGTTTGTAGCAAAAGCTGCGCACAATTTACTTAACCCCTTGGACGCTCATGACGAGCTCAGCTCGTCATGGAGTTTCCATTGATTTCAATGGAAATTGTTAATAAATCTTTCCAGGGCCTTAGCATCCAAGTGGTTAATGACAATGCTTGACTTGGTTTTCCTGTTGTTTCACACAAGGGTTTCCGTGTCCCTGCCCGTCGCTTGCTAAACCACCCCCCTTGGACAGTTTGCACATGTTGGCTTACATGGCTACTCAGTTTTGGTGGATACACAATGTCCCTCTGCCCTCATGGTAGTCTTAATTTGTTGTCTCGGTTTTACACTATTTTGAGTTGGTTTTTGTTTTACTGTCGGCATCCATTCTTCACGCATACTGCTATGTGGATGGCCTGCTGCCACCCCCTGCTCTGACAAGTTGACCTACATTCAACATCTCGAGTCATGGCCAAAGTTAATATACTTACCTGGTGTTAGAAATGGGGGTCTCTACTTGGCAGAGGTAGGGCTTTGTCCAAATAGGGACCCTTGCTTCTAATCAGGGTAAGGGGGATACACACTTCAGATAACCCCTGCCCACCCCCTGTATAGCTTGGCACGAGCAGACAGACTTATCCCAAAGGCAATTTGTAAAGTATTTGTACTCAAAACAGAGAGTAATACAGTGATAACACCACAAATGGACACCACTCCGGTTTAGAAAATAAAGTATCTTTATCTGAACTCAAAAAGCCTAAACGACAAAAATCCAACATACATGTAATAAGAATATGACTTTAAAAAGGTTTCAAACAACTTGGTCCATAGAAAACTATGGATGTATGATTTCTCACAAAGTACCTGTAGATGCGTCAAAATTCACAAGGCAAAACAGCCGCAGAGATGGGAAACGTCAAGAAACAAAGAGATGCACGTCAGTTCCTGAGACCAAGGGGAGGTGATGCAACAGTTCTGCTGCACACAGAAGTGATGCGCCGAATACGGTCTGTAGGGGGAAGTGATGCGTCAACTCCAAGATGTTTCTTGTCCGCGGGGGATGCGTCAGGAAAACTTACTTCACAGGTGCGATGCGTTGAAATCCGGGATACATTGGTGATAGCTGCGGCGGCAGCAAGTGACGCTGTGTCAGTTCCTTCAGCCGTGATCCTTTGATGTGTCTGTTCTTGCAGCGCCGACAGGCGCAGCATCGGTCAGCAGCGGCGCGGCAATGCGTGGAGACTCTTCTCACACAGTGGTGCTGCGTCGAAAACACAGCCGCAAGAAGAGCAATGCATCATTTTCTTCAGTTCTTTAGGTTTCTTCCAGCTCCCAGCAGCAAGCACAACCTCCAGGGGCCCAGAACTGGAACAGGGACCTCCTGGCAGGTCGGAACTGTCAGCAGCAGGGTTCAGTGGAGCTGGGGTGAAGTCTTTGTGTCCCTGATACTTCAGAACAGGAGGCCAGCACAAACAGGCCTTGGAGTTCTTTTTTAAGCAGTTTCAAAGCAAAGTTCCATTCCTTATCCTTTCCTTGGCAGAGACAGAACAGCAACTGCAGGCCAACCCCACACAGCACACAGCAAACGGGCAGTACTACTCCTCACAGCTCTTCAACTCTTCTCCTTGGCAAAGGCTCCTCTTGAGTCCAGAAGTAATTTAAAGTTCTGGGGTTTTAGGTCTAACACTTATACCCCAAAATGTTATTGTTCTCTTTGTGCAAGGATCTCTGAGCCCAGTCCAAACCAGTTATGCCCTCACTGGTGCAGTATGATCACATAGGGTGGAGACAGCATTGTGCAAGAGAGATAGGCCTAATTCAGGTGCAAGGAAATCTCCTCCCACTACTCTAAATGAAGCCGAGCCCTATTCAGCTCAGCTCAGCTCTGAGTCATCCAGGAAGGTTCAGGGACATATCAACCCCCCCAGTGGCTGTCTACAATGAATGCACATCTCCAGCCCCTGTCACTCCAAAACCAGACAGTCAATACACACACAGGCAGAGGTACACAGAATGGTTAAGCAGGAAAATGCCTACTTTCTAAAAGTGGCATTTTCAAACACATATTTTAAAAACCCTCTTTACTAAAAGATGTGATATTACATTCTGAGTTCAGAGAGCCTAACCTTTATTTCTCTATCTTGTCCCCTTGGGAAGTTATACTTGTAAGATGTTACAAAATACTTCCTCTTCTAAATTGGCAGTATTTCACTATCAGGACATGTCACACACACCAGTACATGTCCTACCTTTCACGTACACTGCACCCTGCCCATGGTGGTACCTTGGGCCTACCATAGGGGTGCCTTACATGTAAGAAAAGGGAAGGTTAGGGCCTGGCAAGTGGGTGCACTTGCCAGGTCGACATGGCAGTTAACAAACTGCACACAGACACTTCAGTGGCAGATACATTCACAGGTTTCTCATGTGGGTGGTACAATCAGTGCTGCAGTGCCAATAGTAGCATTTGATTTACATGCCCTGGCACACTCAGTGCACTTTACTAGGGGCTTACCAGTAAATCAAATATGCCAATCATGGATTACCAATCATGATAATAATTTACAGAGAGAGCATATGCTCTTTAGCCCTGATCAGCAGTAGTAAAGTGCCCAGAGTCCTATAGCTAACAACAACAGGTCAGGAAAAAATAGGAGGAAAAGGAAAAAGTTTGGGGATAACCCTGCAAAAAGGGCCAAGTCGAACACCTGAAATGTAAAAGGGATGCACACTCCCTCTTGCAAATAGATAATGTATTCTTATTTGCGCCGCCACTCCTAACACAGATAGCACTCATACAGGAATCCCACTTAACACTGACGTAGGTTGTGAGACTGCAGCTGTGCTGGAATGGGCAAGTATATTCCACAAATGTTTCCACATACGCAAGACGCTTTGGTATGATCAGGACCAGCGTTCCCTTCATGGCTGACGCTACAGTTTTTGACCTGGAGGGTCACTCACTATGTCTTTGTTGAGGGAGGCCTGAAGGAAAATTGCATACTCATTAGTTCCATTTCTGCCCCTAATTCCAACCAAACGTGATTCCTAGCCAAACTCTCAGGGTGCTTTGGCGATGGAATGGGATACGATGGCTCCTTGGAGGGAACTTTAACAGTGTCATGAGTGATTACTTGGATCGCACATTTCACCCTCTCCCCCGCATGGGTGGCGTATCCGATGCCCAGGCACTGGCTGACTGGCTTGGGCACTGGCAGCCATCAGACATATGGCGCCTACATAATGCACACACCAGGGTTTCGTCGTTTCACTTGTCTCTGCACCAACTTCATGTCAGTATTGATCGTCTGTTTGGCACCTCGAGCATTCTTCCTCCCATAACCCATATTGATTACCTTGGTCACACCCAATCAGACCACCACCCTCAGCACCTACAGCTGAAATGGGATGCCAAGTGCCACCCAATCCTGACATGGAGGCTGCAGCCGGCAGCGTTGGATGATCCTCCATTTCGTACCTTGTTGGGCACCTCCATTGCAGAACACTTTGACATTAATGCCAATATAGTCTCGACTCGCCTGATTGAGTGGGACGCCTTCAAGGACGCCACCAGGGTTGTACATAGAATGTGCACCGGAAGCTTGACAGAGATATCACTCAGATCGAATGTGGTTATGAATCACAAGCTCTCCTGGTCCCTGAGTACAGGTACTATCTGCTTCCAGCACAGCAGGAGTGTGGCGAACTATTGGCAGGCCTCCCCTGTCTAAATTATGTGGCCCATATGGCTAAAACACATGCATAGGCAGATAACTCGAGCTCGTTACTGGCATGACTTATCTGCCAGGAACACCCGCGGCAACCCATAGTAGCACTTGAGTCTGTGGTGTTATATTTCATATCGGTACCCTGATATAGGTCTAGTAAACACCACACACTTTCCCTACATCATCTCCCCGTCATTTCATATGAACGAGCATTATAGGGACATAACTCCAAATAAGGACAGACTACCATGTATGGACATAACGCCTTATAAGGACTACAGCCTTTTATGGACTAAACCTATCACCTAGTTCCATGCAGAGGGTGGGTTTTTCCCAATCGATATTGCTAAGAAATCATCCTTAGCACATATGTTAAATGTTAAATGTTGTATACTTGTAAAGCGCACAGCTGCCCCAGCAAAGGGGCGTCCCGGCGCTGTATACCGCTGGGGAACCCGTCCTGGCTTTCCCTGTGGGATGGTCCCTACTGGGAATCCCCAAGGTGGAGCCAGGCATCCCCGGCGTTGATGGGGCCGTTGTGGAGATTAGGCAAGCTAATGCCCAGAGTTGCCGAGTGGGACCCCAGGTTAGAGTAGGCACCGAGGCGAGAATTGTCGAGTTCGCTGACCCTGGTCCACGACATATGAATAATTTATGAGTACACTCTCCAGGAGGTCCACTTCACCTCTACCATCGACCCACAAGGTTTAATCCCCAATATCATCCTCATTCTGAACAATAGGGAACATACGTACATAGACTGTATAAATACAGCACCTCTTGCTATCAGTAGTCAGGAGGGAACCGAGACTTCAAGGCCGACACACTGACCAGAGACGCTGCGGCTTCTGCATGCCAACGCTCCAGCTGACACTGGTCTGACGATCCCTTGCGGGGTGTCCAGCTCAAGTCCAGGACGAAGTCCCACACTCCCACTATTCAGGTATGGGGGTTCGACTAAATCCTAGTGGGATTCTTGGCTCTTAGACTTAGGCTCTTAGGCTTAGGCTCCTTCTCACATGCTAGGTACTCTTAGGTACATCTAGACAGGCATCTTAGGAGTACACACTTTATTTTATAAATGCATTTCATATTCATGTATGTGTTCATGACTATTGTAAAATGGTAGAACAATAATATTTCTTTTTATTCACTGTACTGCTGGTTCTATATCTCTGCTACTGTGTTACAGTTGTAGCAGCGCACTTATTTTACATGAGAAGAACTACTGTACAATAAATTCTTATTGTAAACATGCTCGACTGTTTCTTCTGTGTATCTCTCTGACAGCAAAATAAGCAAGCACGAGTGACTCAGTGAAAAGTAGTATATTGTTTCCTCAAGTCTGAGGTTAATATATTATGGAGTTGCAAAAACGAATCTCTCTGATCACAGGAGATTCTAGTAGCACTGCGAGCTAGCTAATGCAAAAACATAGGCTGACATATTCGATGGGGGTGTACAGACTCAGTTTACCACCGAGCCCACAATTTATGCTATCCGTAAATAGCTTAGGTCCTGCATGAAAAAGTACTATGGGAACTACACTACAGTGGTTGGATCCCTCCTCCACATCCAGAAGGCTATCCATGTTGAAATGACATGCATTATGCCTCCTTGTACACATCTGTTACACCTGTATATACGTACGAGGTTGATTTGTTTTTAGCTACTACACCTCTGCATCCCATACCCGCGGAACAGAAAACTGAACTTGACAGAGCTTTTACTTTATTCGAGATTCTGGAGGTCATCCGTACTCTCACAACAGGGAGAACCCTGGGCCGAGACAGTCTCTTCATCGAATTTTACAAAGCCTATGCTCTGCTTTTAGCCCCCCCTTACAGACACTATATGATGAGGCCCTATTGGCTGCCTGTTTATTGGACTCACTCGGCAATGTTATGTTATAAATTTTATAGAGCGCAGAGCTGCCCTACCTAAGGGGCATCTCAGACATAAATGCAAGTGTAATAGGCAGAACGAGTGACACACAAAGAGACCAATTATTCAGGAAAGAGATAAGCTTTATTGGCTTTACGGAATAGCACATGGTTTTGGATACTTCTGATACTCACATACCAACGGAAGGAGAGAAATAGGGCAAAAAATCTCCATTTTTGAGGCATCCAGCGTAGGTTTTTTAAGTAGAGGGACCGCCTTGCCATGTTTCCAGGCCAGGGGGACTACCGAAGAGGACATACATAGGTTGATAAGTCTGCAGAAAGGAGAATGAAGTGGAGGTAAGAATTTCTGAAATTGATCCAGTTTGAGAGGATCTGCAGGGTATCCAGATTTAAGTTTATTGCAGATTGTGAGCATCCCTTTGTTAGATTTGGGGGTCTCCAGTTGGCACAGGTAGGTACTTGTGACAAATAGGGACCCTTGCCTCTAGTCAGGATAAGGGGATTACACTCCTAAAATAACCCCTGCTCACCCCCTTGGCAGCTTGGCATGAGCAGACAGGCTTATCTCAGAGGCAGTGTGTAAAGCATTTGTGACCACATACAGTAACTCAGTGACAACACTACAGATGGACACCACACAAGGTTTTGTATCAAAAAAATAAGTATACTTCATATATATTTACCACAAGACCATAAACGACAAAAATACACAGTACTGTTACTTTAAGAAGGTAGATTTGGCTTAGTTTAGTTCAGTTCTTAAGATGTGACACTTTACGTCAAATTACCTTACGATGCGTTGCGCTTCCACGACAAGCAATGTCGCAGTGAGGGAAATGCGGCAAAGTTCAGGCGCAAAGAAATAAAGACGTGAAGATCTTCCAGATGCGGCACGCTTCTCCGGGGATGCGAGAAGTTCTTGGTTCGATGCGTGGACTGCAGAGGCAACACCCTTGTTCATAAGTGCGACGGCAACAGCCACAGCTGCGACACTCTTCTCCCACGATGCATAAAGCTTCTGCACAATGCGACAACTACAGTGGCAACATCCTTGTTCAGAAATGCGACGGCAGCAGCTCCGATGGCGACGCGCTTCTTTGGGATGCGAGGCGCTTTCCTCGATGCGGTGCAATGCGACAGTTCCAACGGCCACACCCTTGTTCAGAAGTGTGACGGCAGCAACAGCGACGGCGACACGCTTCTACCTCATTGCAAGACTCTTCTCTCGATGCAGTGTAGCGCGACAACTCCAGCGGCGACACTCTTGTTCAGAAGTGTGACGGCAGGCAGCAGTGACGGCAACACGCTTCCTCTTCGTTGCGGCACGCTTCTCTCGATGCGGTGCAGTGCGACAACTCCAGGGGCGACACCCTTGTTCAGAAGTGCGACGGCAGCAGCAGTGATGGCGACACACTTCGTTCTCGTTGAGTCGCGCTTCCAGCTCCTTGTGACATGCAGTCCCTTAGAAGGCCCAAAACAGCACCAGGCACTTCCACAAGGACTCTGGGGAGCTGGGGGGTGAAGCCTGTTGTCCCTGAGACTTCAGCAGGAGGCAAGCTCTTTTCCAAGCCCTTGGAGATGCTTCACAAGTTGAAAGCAAAGTACACAAAGTTCCTTTCTCCTTCCTTTGGCAGTAAGGCAACCACTGCAGGCCAATCCCCCAAGCAGCACTTCAGCTTGGGAATAGTCTCTCCTCAGTTTCTTCAGGTTCCTCTCCTCAGTAAAGGTTTCTTCTTGTAGTCCAAAGTGATCTAATTTCTTGGGATCAGGGTCCCAATATTTATACCTCAAAATCCTTTGTTCTCTGAGGGGAGAGGGGCCCTTGCCCAGTCTAAACCAGTTCTGAAGCACTCTGCTTACTAGACTTCTCCTTTCCTTTCACAGTGCAGGGCAGAAACATCAGACGCCCCACAGGAGGTGGAGCCAGCATTGTGGAAGGCAAGTACAGTCCTGGAGCACTTTGTTGACAGGACTCCTTCTCTTCTTTCAGTGTGCAGGGCAGAGACATCAGCCGCTCCCGAGGAGGTGGAGCCAGCATTGTGGAAGGCAGGCACAACCCTATTCAAGGTTCAGGTGCAACTCCTCTCTCCCATCTAGATGCAGATCTCTCTATTCCCCACTGGGCTGACTCATCCTGTCTCTTGGAATCCCCCAGCCATGTCACTCACAAAACCAGACAAAGGAATACACAACCTAGCAGAGGGAGGCTTGAAAGGTTAGGCAAGCAAATACCTACTTTCTAAAAGTGGTATTTTCAAACACAGAATGTTAAAACCAACTTCACTAAAAGATGCATTTTATCATTCTGAGTCCAGGCATACTAAACTCGAATTTCTACCATATTCTCTGAGTCAGTTAGGACTATAAAATGTAATAATTCTAACAGCCCATTCTGGCCTATAACAGGTAGCCTTGCAATAGTGAAAAACGAAAATGGCTGTAATTCACTATTAGAATATGCCACACACATCAGGGCTTGTCCTATCTTATACTTACAATGCACCCTGCCCTTGGGCCTACCATAGGGGTGACTGATATGAAGAAAAGGGAAGGTTTGGGGACTGGCAAGTGGGTGCACTTGTCCAGTCAGCAGGACAGTACCAGACTGCATGCAGGCTCTGCAATGGAAGGCCTTAGACATATTTTACAAGGCTGCTTCTGTGGGTGGCACAACCAGTGCTGCAGGCCCACCAGCAGCATTTGGATTTACACGCCCTGGGCACACTCAGTGCACTGTACTAGGGTCTGAAAAGTAAACCAAATAGCCAAACATGGAACCACTGATTAATATATTAATTTACAATAGGGAGCACTTGCACTGTGGCACTGGACAGCAGTGGCACAGTGCCCAAAGCATCTAACACCAGCAAAAATACATGAGGCAACAGCAAAAATGGAAGGGATACCCACGCCAGTGGTGCCAGGTCTAACACCCTTCTTGAGAGACCGCCGGGAATACAGAGAGTATAGGAGTATCGCGGGGTTATGGCGAGGGGCCTGTCCTGATCTCGCTGTGGAGAAAGGTCCTGTAGATGTTCTCGACCTTCTTGTTAAAGAAGCCGGCGAGGACCTCGCATTGCTGATAGAGGAAAGAGGGGGAGCTTTGGGTTGCCCTGAAGATTTAAGATCTTTAAGCATGGAGAAGATACATTTAGCCAGGTTACTACTATTTCTGATCTCATCAGCAAAGTAGGCCGTTCTTTCCTTCTGAATAGCCCTATGATAGTTCTTGATGGCTAAACGGTATTGAGTTTTCAGAACTGGATCATAGTCCCGCTTCCACGTCAGCTCCAGGCTTTTCCAGGTTTTCCGGGCTGAGGCCAGGTTGCCATTATACCACGGGCTTGACTGGGTGTTACAGCTCTGGGACCACCTGGCGGGGGTGAGAGTGTCATGGGAGTGCGTGAGCCAGTCAGATAGGGTGCTCTCAGCCCAATCAGGGTTGTCGGGAAGGCTAGGTGTTTGACTCAGAAGGAGGGAGAGAAACTGCTCGGTATCAAGTTTATCCTCGGGGTGCTTAAAAAACAATTTACGAGCAGCGTCCTGTAGGGGCCCAACTCTCTGTAATGCCATGAATACCAGGTAATGGTCGGACCAGCTCATAGGGTGAATTGATTGTGAGAGCGGGTAGGTTGGAGAAAACAGGATCCAATAAATTTTCAGCAGTGTGTGCAGCCTGGGACGCACTGGGTAAGTTGGAGGGTGGCGAGGTCTGCTTTAAAATTGCCAAACTCACAGTCTTGACTAGCATATAAATGCAAGTTAAGATCTCCAATGATGCTGATGATTCTTACATAGGCCGATCTGAGGTTAAGTATGCCAGATGTTGCATTGCTTGTCTTCCTTCCCAAACCTGACCGTGTCCCTACTGTCCTGAGTTTGTACCGACTGTTGGCACTTCTTAATATAGACTATAAGATTTGGACCAAGATCCTTGCCGAACGCTTGGCTGCTTTTGTTTGAACAGTGGTTCACCCAGACCCTACCAGCAATACTGCTCCTGACCTGCAGAGATTCTTCAGGACCATAGAACATGCCCCCACACCTGACCACGAGCCGGCTGCCTTGTTCTGGAACTGGACTTTTTAGAGTAGGCCATCTTCTTTGCGGTCCTCACCCGCTATGGGCTACGGAGGCGAGTCATCCAGCTAGTCAGATTGCTTTAAACTCTACCGTTGGCCAGAGTAGAAACAGGTGCCATTCTTAACCAATTCTGATTAACAAAGTTACCTGGCAGGGATGCCCGTTATCTCCTTTGTACTTTTCCATCACCATAGAAGCCGCTGGCGGTCGCCCTCAGAATACATGGGCAGACCTGGGGGATCCCACTCGGCAACTGTCAGCACTCAGTTTCACTTTATGCAGATGACCTGCGATTGTACCTTTGGGACATGCACACAATCCCTCCTTGTGTAGCATTTATTTTTGAAAAATTTGTAACACTGTCGGGCCTCATGGTTAATTGGGCCAAGTCTTACCTATTTTCCTTTAGCAACGCGTTACCAGACCCTGCCTACAGTTTTAATGGTAATCGGCTAGCATGGCTGCTCTGTTATTTGAGCATTTGTGTGTGTCGCAAACCTGCTGACCTGTGTGATGTTGCAAACCTGCTGACCTGTGTGATGGCAATCTCACCGAGTTGTATCCTTGCTGTGGACACAGATGGGATTCCAGCATTCGTTCCCTCTCTCCTTTGTGGGATGGATAGCGCTTACCAAGATAGTGATGCTACCTCGTTCCATGGTATTTTGCTGCACGGCCTCTGTATGTTCCAAAATCCTTCTTTGTTCACTTGAGAAACTCATGAGGGAGCTTCTTTTGCATAATACATGCTGCAGGGAGGCTCTCCATAAACTATACTTACCAGCAACTGTCGGTTGTACCAAATTTTGAGCTTTATTACCTGGCCTCCCAATTGCATTGGGTGGCGTGGTGGATGGCGGGCCTTCAGATCATCGACACTGCCACAGTTTCCCCTGCCAAAAGTTTGCCTCACATATTGCACCTGTTTCACTCTTGCTCTAAAGCACCATCACACGGCTCCACTGTTGTATGTGGAACACCGTTTGTTTCTCATTAAATTAACTCAGCTGTATGCCCCAGTTATACCATTCCGGGGCACTCCCTGGCGGCAGATGTGTCACCTCTTTAGTGAAACCTCGCCCCTTGGCATGAGGTGGGCCTGCACACCTTCAAATATCTTTATTGCAAAGACCCTCATTCCCCTTGAGTCTCTGATTGAGGTTGAGGGTCTCCCTCCTGGCCACTTTTTGCTTTATGAACACCCGATGCACCTCACGCTCCAGTACCTTCAGGCTATGGCTCACCGCACCTTTGCGCACATATGCTGTGCTTCCGCGTACCCCCTTGCGTCTACATTGGGAGAGAGACCTGGGCTGCCCTCTGCACTGACAAAGATTGGGCTGCCATACTGGAATATCCATCTCTCATCCCACGCAATGGCCACTGTCGCATAATTTAATATTATATACTTCACATAGCTTATCCCACCCCAGACAAGATAAACCGATATTATCATCGTACAGACGCTATCTGTCCCTGATATAACCTGTCTGATGCCGATCTTCTACTTATGTTCTGGGGCCTGCCCATCCCTTCACCGATACTGGCTAGGCATAACCACACACTTGTCAAACTGCACAGGGCACCCCACCTTACACACATGTGAGGTATTCTTCCTAGGCCTGCGCCACAGGGATAAGAAACACAAAGCCACTACCTGCTTCATTGATCTGGGGCTCCTCCTAGCCAAATGCTTGATCACCTGTAGATGGAAGTCGCCTACTCCTCTTGCAGTAACTGACTGGGAACATTCCATGAGAGCGTGGGCTCAGGCACTGCCCTACAGGGGAAAATATGGAGGGGTTTACACAAGTATTCTCTTGCAGCGTATTGGGAGGCCATTGCAGCTGACTTCCAGACTGCCCTGCTCCTACCTGCCGCTGAATCACCCAGGGGGACCCTCACTTCTGTAGGCACTGGGAACTCTCCAGTCACTAGCCTCCCATTAGATGAGTCAGATACTTTGTCCTGACTGCTCTCCCTTGCATCACATCTGTTATTCCAAAGGTCATTACTCTGTGGCTATACATATTTTCATGATATAGAATAGCACAGCTTGAAAAACAGTTTAGAGTTTGATGTTTTATTTTGTATACTAGTTGAATTTAAAGCAAATGTCCCTGTGACCTTATGACATTATTGTTGGTAGTATGTACAAGTCATGTATAAGCTGTCAAATTTGGAAAATACTTAAACAGATTCAAAGAAAAATACAAAGGCCAACTTCCAACTACACCTGTGACCCAGGACACAAACTGCAAGGACCAAATGGTTAGGGCAAGAAAGTTACAAGTTACAAAAAGTGGCACTTTGAGAATTGTGACTTAAAGTCCGACTTCATCATTAAAGAGAGTTTTAAATTACAATTCCTCAGACACCAAATATGACTTTCCTACCTGCCCCGGATTAAAAATGATCACTTATTAAATGTAATAAGGTAACACAATGTTATCCTATGGGAGAGGGGTGCCTTGCAATAATGAAAACACATTTGGGAGTTTTTCACTACCAGGACATTTAAAACCTCAAAGTACATGTCCAACATTTCATATACAACACATCCTGTCCTCTGGACTGTTTTGAGCCCACCATAGGGGTGACATATGTTAAAAAGGAAGGTTTAGGCTTGGCGAAAGGTTTATTTTGTGAGGTCAAAACGGCAATGGCATGCCTGCTATAGGCTTTAAGGGGCAACTTAGTTGTGTGGCACAATAAGTGCTGCAGGCCCACTAGTAGCATTTCATTTACTAGCCCAGGGTATATGGTATACCACTTTACTAGGGACTTACAAGTAAATTAAATATGCCAATTAGGTATAAGCCAATTTGACCATGTTTAGGACTGGCCACAAGCACTTTAGCACTGGTTAGTAGTGGTAAATGCTCCTAGAGCAAACAAAACAAAAACAAATTCAGTCGAACAGAAGATGTGAAGACAGATTGCTTGTGGGAAAACCACGCCAAGGATGTCAGGTTTAACAAGAATGCATACAGGTTGGGGATTGGCTTGGCAGGCCATGGAATAGGCAGTGCCTCTGCGGCTCCAGCATACAATGGAGGCCCCACGAGAACACTCTCCTGTTTCCCAGCATGATACGCACCGCTGGGGAGTGAGAGCTAACCCCAGCAGCACCGCAGTACAGATTGAGCCAGTTGGTGACGCCTGTCTGCAGGTAGAAGTAGCCGAGCAGGCTAGTGATCTCCAGGAGCAGAACAACCAAGATGGAAACTGCCGGACTGCACTGATTGGTCCACGCAAGATGGTCCCCCATGAGGCTTGGAGAGAGAACTCCGGGGTCAGCAGGCCTCAGAAGAACACTGGGAGGCTGTGCGCGAGGCTCGGGGGAGACGTTAGGTGGCTCCCTGGGAGAGGGGGAGGAGGTGAACAATCCCAGATTTGCCAAAGATACTGAGCAGCCAAGGAAGCAGCAGCTTGGCAGTGATTGCAGACACAGAGAGTCTGAAAAATGGGGAATGATTATTACTGGGGAGATAGGGGACAGAAGGTAAAGAGTCATTTGGATGACTGCCCTGGAAAGGGAACTGACACAACTAGAGAGGGACTATGCGACTTCCTCAATGCCCCACTTGAAACCTGCAATGGATTTATAGAGGACTGAGTATATGACAGTGGCTAGACAACAGGTAAAATCGACTTTCCTAGCAAAACAGAAAGGCATATATGAAGCCGGAAATAGAGCTGGCAAACTGTTGGCATGGATAGGCAGCAAGGAAAGGGAAGGAATGTTCACTTCTGGCAGAGTCAGGGGAAAAGGAGAGATAGCCAGTGCATAACAGAAACCTTTGCGGGCTATTTAGCATTGTTTTACAGCACACAACGGGAAGTCACTGTGAACGTAACACTAGACTTTGTCAAGGTCTGCAACAGGCGAGGTACCTTGAGGCGGAAATGTCGGAGGAAGAGGTGTCCAATGCAATGGAACTGATGCAGGCAGGAAAGGCTCCGGGCGCGAATGGTCTATTGATCAAACTGCTATATGACAGACCTAAAGGCCAGAGTGAAGGTAAACGGACACATCTCCGGGAATTTTGGGGACATGAGAGGCACGAGACAGGGTTGCCCACTCTCGCCGATGCTGTTTGCATTGGTGTTAGAAGCACTGCCGGCCTGGGTGCAGATTGATGCACAGATATGAGTTTGGCCGAGAGGAACTGGATGGGAAAAGCGTGTATTGCCATATGCAGATGATATTCTGCTGTATCTAATGAAGCTGGAACAAACCCTGTTCCAACTGTGGGATATCTTTCACATAGTTGGCAAAAACACCGGATTTCTCATAAATTGGGAGAAGACCCTGCTATTTCAGACAGGCGCTTGGGTAGCAGCAGGAGAGCTAACCCTGCCACTCAGAATGGACACGCAGAGGCTCAAATATCTTGAGATTTGGATAACACATGATTCCGATTCACATTACGAGGCAAATCTGGTACCTATGCTGCAGGGCTAGAATGAGACGTCAAACACTGTTGCCCCTCTTGTTGCTGGGAAAGGCTGCAATGTTCAAGATGTTGGCCCTTCCCCAACTGTTGCATATCCTCCAAAACAGTCCACATAAGATCCCAGACGCACGGTTCGCCAAGATAGACACACTAGTGAGAACACTACTCTGAGTGGGGGGCAACATTGTATTGCTTTAAAGGTTCTCCAGAGACCCAAATATGCGGGGGGATTTTCCTACCATGCATCTGAAAATGCTATGAAGTAGCACAGGTAGGCCTATGCAAACTGGGAGGACCCTGCATAGGAATGGGCGAGCGTAGCTATCTACATGCGCTATATGGGGAAGGGTAGGCTCCCGTGGTGGGTCCTGCAACATGGACAGTAATGGACATCTGGAGAAAGCTGATTAGGGAAATGGGCTGGGACACTAGACTAACTCCGAAAACACCACTGTGGGAGGGATCCAGATTAAGGTCAGCAGTGACGTTGACAGACTTCCAGGGCTGGGATAACATTGGCTTCTCCACACTGATGGATATTTGAGAGTCCAATGGGGTAGTACCATTTGACTACCTGAGGGGGAATACCAGATGCCAGAGATCCAGTGGCTATGGGCCCGATTCACAAAAGTAATCTGAGACAAAATCCTAACTTTACGACTTTCGGTATTCACAAAAGGCATTTATTAGTAGCAGAGTTAGAAATCCTAACTTTACTACTACTAAATGCCTTTTATGAATGCCGAAAGTCGTAAAGTTAGGATTTTGTCTTAGTTTACTAGTAGTAAAGTTAGGAATCCTAACTTTACTACTACTAAATGCCTTCTGTGAATACCAAAAGTCATAAAGTTAGGATTTTGTCTCAGATTACTTTTGTAAATCGGGCCCTATGTTATTACCAGTTGCAACATGCCCTTAGGGAATGTGTGTTCGCTGGAGGAGGAGACCCAGGAAGACTCCCCACTGGAAGGGATACTGTTGGATTAACCAGTGGACAGCAAATTTATCTCATTGACGTATGAAACTATAATGAGAAACACACAAACCCCGTACTAAAACTGCAGGGCAGATTGGAACAGGATCTGGGGGAGATCGATGATGAAGACTGGCAGATGGAACTGGGTTTCCCAGCAAAGGTGGTAATAAAGCCAAGTCACCGCCTGATCCAACTCCAAATCCTCCACCAAGCATATTACACAAGTCCCTTATTGCACTGAATTGGTAGATCAGAGAGTGCAGATTGTCTCAGGGGATGTGGGATGGAAGGCACACTCTTACGCACATTATGGAGCTGTTTCCATCTGTTATCCTTTTGGGATGGGGTACAGGGTTTGCTGGAGGAAGCCACTGCGATATCCCTGGATCTGCAGCCCAGATTGGCGATACTGGGCATGTGGGGACTGGCAGTTATGTCATGATACCAGAAGCTCCTAGTGAATCTGGGCTGCATGATGGCCAAGAAAGACATTGCTCAGAAGTGGGGTGTGAGACCCCTTCTCCTGCACAATGACTGGGAAATAGACATGGATCATTGTGAGCTTGTGGAAAGAGGGGTGTAAAAGGGACAGGGTTGCAAGCGCAAATTTAAAAAGATCTGGGGTAGCTGAGGCCAGGGGTCTACATGAGGGCTTAGATAGCGTCACTTAGTAGGAAGTCAACTTGTTTAGAGACTGTACAGGGGGGGGTGGTTGACGAGAACACAGTCAGGTGTGAGTATGTATTTCTAATGCAATTGCTTCATTGATTGTTGGTTACAGGTGTTAGGGCTGATTTAGGGAAACGGGTACAAAGACAAACAAAGTTGATGAATAGTTGTTATACTACGTATAAAACAATAATTAAACTATTTAAAAAAAAAAGAATGCATACAGGTTGAAACATCAGATACAGGGGCGTAGGAAGTGGGGTGCGGTGGGTGCCGGCCGCCCCAAGTGTTATCTCTGAGGGGGGGTGTCAAAATGGCAAAAATAAGTGTTTTAAACACATATTTTTGCCATTTTGTCATCCCCCTCAGTGATGATCCTTGTCACCCCCGGCTTGACAAAATGGCATAAATATGTGTTTTAAACATATATTTTTCCCATTTTGTCAAGCCGGGGGTGACAAGAAATTTTCCGACCCTATTCCCGATATTATTGGTCTTCCGGGGGGAAATTGTAATTGTTTATGCACCTTTGGTATGTGATGTAAAGTGGGAGTTGGGAATGACCTTGGTGTCATTCGATGTTGTAGCACTCTACACAAACATAGAACATGAAAAGGGTTTGCATGCCCTGGAATACTTTCTAGACAAACGACCAGTGGAATATATGTGTCATATCAATATGCTTATAGAAATGTCAAGGCTGATACTGAATAACAATGCTTTTCTCTTTAAAGATAGCTGGTACAAACAGCTGTGCGGTGCCGCAATGGGCTCCAGATTTGCGCCGTCTGTTGCCAACCTGTTTATGAGTTGGTTCGAGGCGGTGCACATCTGGGGCCCACGTGGCCAGCCGTGGGTGGAAGATATCCACTATTGGGGTCAGTTTATCGACGATTGTGTAATGATCTGGACAGGTTCAGCAGTGAGATTGAATTCATTTTTGGAGTTTTTGAACAATAATGATCATAACATGAGGTTTACAATGACCCAGAGTCAAAAAGAGTTGTTTTTTCTGGATGTTGAACTGTATATTTAGGTGAAAGAATCCAAAGTTGTATGCAACAGTAAACCAACCTCATGCAACTCAGTGCTGCATGCAGGGAGTGCACATCCTAGTAGCCAGATTAACTCCATCCCGTATGGTGAAATGCTACGGGCTCGTAGGAATTGCAGCCAGGAGGATACTTTTCACTATAATTTACAAGATATCAAAACACGGTTCCTCACACGAGGGTATGATGGGGACGTAGTGGTCAAAGCTGAGACCAGAGCACGAAACCTAAAACGGGGTGATACACTGAAAGAGAAGACTGTAGTGAATAAAAAGGATGATACTGTGCGATTAATTACCAATTATCATCCCCAATAAAACAGATTGTACAGTACGTTGAAAAAGCATTGGTCATTGTTGAAGAATGATAGGGATTTACATCAATTTGTTAAGGAATATCTGAGTATTACATATAAAAAGGGCACATCTATACGAGGGATTGTTAGTCCCAGCTACCCCCCAATGGTAAGGACAGAGACATGGCTCCATAGTTTGAGGAATGGTTCATACAAATGTGGTAGTTGCAGCATGTGTAAATTGGCTCTTGATGGTATTAAAGAATTTAAGTACAATGGGTCAAAATAGTTTGAAATCGGGAATCACATAGATTGCATGACCAAATATGTGGTATATATTCTGATTTGCAATTGCAAAATGATCTACGTAGGATGTACTATCCGACCTATGAGAGAGAGGATCATAGAACATTTTAGGGCTGTGAAACAGAATGATATGAGATACCCATTAGCACAACACATGAGTGTCTGTAATGCCCAAGGCAAACACCTACAGTTCAGGTATCATGGATTGCAAACAACCCCTATTGACAGGAGAGGTGGTAATAGGGAGTTGAGATTACGTCAAAATGAGGCACGATGGATCATGACTTTGGACTCTGTGAAGCATGGTCTTAACCTGGACCATGAAATGCAATATTTTTTAGGGATATAAAATGTGTTTGCCTGTGGAAATATAAGTGATATCTAGAAGTTGGGAGTATAGGATTTGGTCCCATGTGTACATCATTTTATGATCGTTATATTAACGAGAACCATTGTGTGAGATTAAGTTCAGTATACATGCTGCGAATTACATGTGAGATGTTATTCGTTGTTATATGCAAATTTTGATATATGTGTTTGCTTCTCCATACCTAATAGGGTCTGAATTTAGATCATTTTATGATTTGCTGTATGTACTTATGTATTGTATAGCACAGTAAAATGTGTAATTCAAACAATAAGTATAGATATGATATTAGGTTGTTTCATTTGAGAAAGAGTGAAGGTCTTTTTATTTTTCTTCACAAATACAGAGGTTATGTGGTTGTGACACCACCAACTACAATATTTGAGGACTCCTGCTGATGTTTCACCCGTGATGAGTGTTTTTGTATGATTATCATAACGTAGTGTTGTTGAGGTATTTAGTCTCTTTATTTGTTCAGCGTAACACCAACTTGAATTTATGATCGATTTTCGACATTGGAGAATTGAAGTATTTTCGTGCAGTGAATACGATTGTAATGAAATGTTTCACTGTTAAAGTTACTCGTGCTGGTGTACATCGTGTTTTTAATAATGAAGCACATAATAGGTTTGTCTATTGGCAGCGAACACATAGAATCTTGCTGATTGTTGATAACGTCGTTTTATATGTTAGGAAGGACCGTTTTGGTTACAGTGCGTCGGATAAAGTATGAAGCAACCCGGCGGCCAATTTCTGTAAGATACCAATATGGGATTTAATAACGTGCTGATTCAGTCATGTTAAATACAATTGTACGATTTTATATTTACTTTTATTAATTAGGTGCCTGCTGTATAATATGATGGGGCGAAATGCTGATTGGCAATATGAGTCAGTACGAGTAATAAGTGGGTTGATTCAACCAATAAATATCACGAGGAAACCCAAGATGGCGCTTGACTACAATGCCGGTTCACTTGGGCGAGGGGTACTCTCTGCCACCCTTTACCGTTTTGGGGAGTTTTGTCGTGCATATGGTGCTTTTTCAGAATAAGCGATATGGATTCAACAGACTATGCAGGAATATACTTAGGAATTAGTTGGATAATGAATAGTATGTTTAACACGTATGGGCTACTGAACTGAACTAGGGATACTGGGGCAATTTTAGTTTCCGTGCTATTTATGACGAACGGTTGAGAAAAATGATACGGTAATTGGTGCAAACTAAATGGGGCTTTTTAATGAGCTGTGTGAACCCGTGGTTCCTTGGAAATAGTAACAGATAGTGAGAATAAGTAGAGAGAAAAGGACTTAATTACGGCGATCTTGAGTGACACAACTGTGAGACTCTTGAATTTAATGGTAGCGTGCAGGGCCGGTCCTAGGATATGTGGGGCCCCGGGCAGAATAGGAACATGTGAGGCCCCTAAGCAGAGACCACGCGGAATCGGATCGGGCCGGCTAAAGAAAGGTTTGTTTTAATAATTAAAATTAAACCAAACTGCACACCCTCGACTGGGTTTTGTCAATGGTTGTTAGCTGTTTAAGCTAAATGAGCAACTACAATAAATGATTTTCCTTTCACCTTGTTGCGTTGACCAATAAGTAGCTCTTTCACACACATTTGCATAGAATCACAACTGGAATGCAGGACCATTGCTCTTTGTGCTCTGCAGAGAGGCCATATTTTGTATGATCATGTAATCTGAACACCTTTTTGACCCACAGACAGGCATAATGTGAAAGTTGTACTGCCTTCATCCTCGCCTCCTAAGTGCTCAACTGTAGTCTGTTATAAACACCTGGAGGCGACAGTACAAAGGGTGCATCATCCAAGAGTAATATGGTGTGAAATTAAATACAGAAACACACATGCTGAAAATAGCTAGCACTCTTGAGGAAAGCAAGATTAATTAAAGCATGTGAAATATAAACAGGAACAAAATCACTGCACTGTTTTACCCTAACATCAGGACCACTGGAATTATGTGGCAGGGTGAGTAAATTATGCAGCATGAAAATGCAAATTATGCGGCATAATCCGGCACATTTTGAAATAGTATTACTTCATTTTTTTGCCTTTAAACTTGGTAACACTGTTTGGGAACTGGTTGCACCCCATTAGTACCAATTTAACACCCAAATTTAGCCATGAGAAATCGGAAGTTGACTATTCCAGCTTTTCAAAGGGCCTTCCCACATGCGCAAGACGTGTTGCTGCGTTTTTAGTAACTTTTTAACTGTTTGAGATAGAAAGCAATTTTGTTGTTAAAATCTGTAAATTATGCAGCAGATGATGGATTATGTGGCAAATGCGTCAAATGCATGATTGTGCAGAAATCGCTGCAGAATCGCATTATTCCAGTGGCCCTGGCTAAGATGCAGCATCAGACTGGGAAAGAAAATAGGCCCAGTACCAAAATAAAAGGGGCCCCCATTAGTGAGTTTGTTAGCTAGAAAAGTGTCTCATGTTTGCAAACTAGGGCAGGTTTAAACTTGTAAAGCCCTGCTGTATACGTTTTTTGTAAGGTATGGAAGACTGCACTGATTTTAGTTTTCTGCAGGCAATAAAAGCTTTAATATCATGAAAATCAACAGTAAAAAACTGGCTCACCTGACCATAAAGCAGGTCAACAACTAGCCAAAAAAACGGCCAACATAGTGACCTGACAGCAGGGCTTTAAGTGGGATGAAAAAACTAGGGGGGGGTCTGTAATTGTAAATATAGCTTTATTCGATTTTCATATAAAATCATAAAAGCACAGCACATATATCAAGTCATAATCACAATTAATATATACTTACATATGCACATACAAGATAAAAACAAGTGTGATAGTCGGACAAGTAAAAGAATTTCAGATGCTAAACATTTTAAAGTGCAATATCTGGTGACTGAAACGAAGAGCAAGATAGGACCCACAAGAGGGATGCTTTACCACATGGATTTCCGCAACTTTATGACAGTTCTTAAAAAACAAGATACCGCAAAGATCACATGCTCATCTTCAAGTCTTAACAATCTTGAGAAAGCTGGCCTGCAATTTCTTATACCCCAGCGATTTAGGAGAGGTTTCAAGTAAAGTTTTTCTGGGGTTAGAATGAAAAGTGCAAAAGAACATTATGTGCAGATTAGACTGTACTGCGATTGTGCAAGATTCAGTTACCATTAAAAGCTTAGAAGTTAGTCCTATGTAATGTGAGGGGAGCTCGGGTAAAAATCATACAGATCCCAAATGCGAATTGTGCCTTGTCTTTCTTTGGGGGTACAAACTCGTAAAAAGGGGGCAACATTGGTGTTTTTAAATTTAATTAGTACCAGATCCCCAGCAGTGCATTTGGGCAGCGTCCCTAACCATCCCACCCGCCTGACACTCAAGATACCCCCGTCTAGCCCCGGCGGCAAGGGTCTATTCTTTTTTAGCCAATAGATGGCTTTATTTAGCAGATCCTGCTGGGATTCGCGTGTTCCCTGGGTGAGGGCAGGAACCCCAGAGAGGACAGACACATACGGGGCGGCCTCAGGGGGCAGGTTGATGTGTGGCATTCTTGCCAAGGCGGATCTAGCCACTATATGGGTTTTTGGTGCAGGTTTGACAAATACTTTGGGGTCTATTAGAGTAGGTGTGCATGATGGCTGTATTTGGGTAGCATCCTTGCCAGATTTATACATTTCGGGGACGATGGTAGGGTTAGGGCAGACGCGTGTGGCCATAATAGTAGCTGGAAGCGGGTGCTTTCTTATTACTGACTCAATATTGGTCAGCCTTTCCCCTAAATCATTCATTTTTGTGACCAAGGGAGAGATGGTAGCAATCAGCAGTTGCTCAATTTTGGCCAGTAAAGTCGTATTTAGAGACAAAAGAGGATCCTCTAGTTTGTCCGCGGCCGGGTCCTCGATAAATGCTATTGGATTAGCAGGTGATGGTATAACATTGGTGCACAGTATTTGTTTACTTTTATTGTTCCCAAAGTTAGTTTCGATGTCATGCTTCCATCTATTGTAGGAACCCAGGGGCGCAGCATTTACTTGGTTGTAAGCTATATCAGCAGGGCCATTTGCTTTGAGACAGAAAGAATCCACAGTTGGGGAGGTTATAGAATCAGGGACGTACTTTGTACCACACAGGGCGTTAAATTCTTCCCATATAGACATCGTGTTTATAATAGTTTAAAGAAAGGGAAAATATAAGTCAAATGATATTGAAGCACGATACCTCCCTATGTGATGGAACAAAGTGGGGTGGCCCGTCCCGGCCTCCTCAGGCCTCTGAGGGCCACAGAGGGCCCGCCCTTTGCCCGGGCTTAGCCCGGCGCTGCCCCGCGCGCTCCCGCATCGCGGGGGGTTGTGCTGGTTTTCAAGGGCCGCCTGGCGCCAAATCGCGGTGCGCGGCTTCCGGCCGCAGGGAATGCTGGGGGCTGTAGTTTGGTGACCCCTGGTTCCCGCTGGCTCCCGCACTCTGCTCTGCGTCGGCACTCGGCAATGGAGGGCGCCGCTGCTGCAGGCAGGCGGTGACAGTCCCCACAGGAGGAATCCCCGGTCAAGGAACGGCAATCCCGGCTGCCCTGGTGAGCACAAATGATTCCCCCGCTCTGCCGGGGGTTGTGCTGGTTTTCAAGCGCCGCCTGGCGCCAAATCGCGGTGCGCGGCTTCCGGCCGCAGGGAATGCTGGGGGCTGTAGTTTGGTGACCCCTGGTTCCCGCTGGCTCCCGCACTCTGCTCTGCGTCGGCACTCGGCAATGGAGGGCGCCGCTGCTGCAGGCAGGCGGTGACAGTCCCCACAGGAGGAATCCCCGGCCAAGGAACGGCAATCCCGGCTGCCCTGGTGAGCACAAATGATTCCCTAGGGGGGGTCTTTCAAAGGGGCATGGCTAATGTAGTTAAGGGAGTGGCTTAAAAACATGTAAGCTATATAAATCTGTACTTAGCATAGTGCACCGCCCAACTGGTATTTTGATGCTTCTGTCATTGCCTCCAGATAAATATTACAACAAGTAAAATTACACCTATAACATGCCAGTACTATTGGCTCTGTCAGTGATTATCAGTTGCATACGATAAATAAGCAACATCTATGGCTTCCTTGTATATAATATCGAAAGTGCTCCAGTTCTGACATGATGAGACTGTGAAAGAACTATAACGAGTGTTGTTGAAGTTGCATTAAAGGCAGCAGAGAGTTGTGCTGCTGCAGAGTTAAGATTTGTGTTTTCACTCTGAGGGTGACTGCAAAAATGGAGAGCTACCCGTAAAATCACCTGCTTTTCTGAACTTTCATTTGTTTTGCAGACACTAGATTAATGTTTTTGCAGGAAAAGTTAGGCCCCTTTTCAATGTCCATATTAATTTAATACCAGGTCTAAGACTCGAGTAACCCTGCAGACTTTAAACTCTGCTCCATCCACTTTTGCATGCTGATACTGCTCCTCTGCGTGCACCTCTTGTCTCGGTGCCATACTCACACCTATCTGCTCCCCCCCACACACTTTCGTCTGTTTATCTTACCCCTATTATTCACTCCCTGCTCCCTTTCCACTTGTACTAGGTGGGGAGTTTCCATTGTGATGTACCACCATTCTTTAGCTCGGCGCCCAGCAGAATATTCTGCCTTTCATTCATACAGGGCCAGGGCGCACTTCTCAGGCAAGGGCACTTTAATTAACTTTCTAATCGCTGTCATCGACATGCAGATGCAGCCATTAGGCCCACAGAGACGGGACTGCAGGGGAGGGTGATGAAAAAAGAAGAAATGTAATCTCTTAGGGGGCCCCCTGGGCCTCGGAACTCTGGAGTCCTTAAAGGCGCAAGGCCCCAAGGCTGCCAGCAGGCGCGGGGGCCCTGGGCAGCTGCCCTGCTGCCCATGCCTAGCGCCGGCCCTGGTAGTGTGAAGGTTGCCTTACTGTGTATATATGTATGATTTACAGGGAACAGACCACTGATTCTGTTAACTTCTTATCCTATTTTGGAGGATTACTTGAAAACGAACGGTAATGGTGTACATCATCTAATTTTCTGAGTTTCATTTTTTTGTGTTGTAGAACCCTGGTATTTTATAGTTGGTGACATGATATTTTATGGTTTGCTTCAGTCATAAATGATATATTATGCTGAGAAATCTTCTTCCTGAGATACGGTGTACATGGTAGATTATCATGTGGATGGATATCTGAATAGGTGAGCTCCTCTCTCTTGGAACATCCCTTGCTCACTGCGCCATCAGGATTCAAGCAAGCCGGGCCGAAGACGGCTGTAATGCCAGAAACCGGTCCCCGGAAGCTTGTTTCCTTTCCAGTAAAGAATTGGCTTGGTAGTTTGGTCTGCCCTGTTCCCATGATGCACTGGGCCACGGACAGACTAATTTGCATGTAGCCAGGTTCTGAACTGGGATGGTGCAGTGAGCTAAAAAACGGTGATGGATCAAGCCCTGATCTGTTGACTGGGTAGGAGTGTTCTGATTAACTCAGATACTCTGTCCATCACCAGCCCCTTTTTGAAATTATTTTGGCCACCATATGTGTGGAAGGGTATGCTCAGATGTGAGTCCCTTGCTCACTGCGCCATCAGGATTCAAGCAAGCCGGGCCGAAGACGGCTGTAATGCCAGAAACCGGTCCCCGGAAGCTTGTTTCCTTTCCAGTAAAGAATTGGCTTGGTAGTTTGGTCTGCCCTGTTCCCATGATGCACTGGGCCACGGACAGACTAATTTGCATGTAGCCAGGTTCTGAACTGGGATGGTGCAGTGAGCTAAAAACGGTGATGGATCAAGCCCTGATCTGTTGACTGGGTAGGAGTGTTCTGATTAACTCAGATACTCTGTCCATCACCAGCCCCTTTTTGAAATTATTTTGGCCACCATATGTGTGGAAGGGTATGCTCAGATGTGAGTCCCTTGCTCACTGCGCCATCAGGATTCAAGCAAGCCGGGCCGAAGACGGCTGTAATGCCAGAAACCGGTCCCCGGAAGCTTGTTTCCTTTCCAGTAAAGAATTGGCTTGGTAGTTTGGTCTGCCCTGTTCCCATGATGCACTGGGCCACGGACAGACTAATTTGCATGTAGCCAGGTTCTGAACTGGGATGGTGCAGTGAGCTAAAAAACGGTGATGGATCAAGCCCTGATCTGTTGACTGGGTAGGAGTGTTCTGATTAACTCAGATACTCTGTCCATCACCAGCCCCTTTTTGAAATTATTTTGGCCACCATATGTGTGGAAGGGTATGCTCAGATGTGAGTCCCTTGCTCACTGCGCCATCAGGATTCAAGCAAGCCGGGCCGAAGACGGCTGTAATGCCAGAAACCGGTCCCCGGAAGCTTGTTTCCTTTCCAGTAAAGAATTGGCTTGGTAGTTTGGTCTGCCCTGTTCCCATGATGCACTGGGCCACGGACAGACTAATTTGCATGTAGCCAGGTTCTGAACTGGGATGGTGCAGTGAGCTAAAAAACGGTGATGGATCAAGCCCTGATCTGTTGACTGGGTAGGAGTGTTCTGATTAACTCAGATACTCTGTCCATCACCAGCCCCTTTTTGAAATTATTTTGGCCACCATATGTGTGGAAGGGTATGCTCAGATGTGAGTCCCTTGCTCACTGCGCCATCAGGATTCAAGCAAGCCGGGCCGAAGACGGCTGTAATGCCAGAAACCGGTCCCCGGAAGCTTGTTTCCTTTCCAGTAAAGAATTGGCTTGGTAGTTTGGTCTGCCCTGTTCCCATGATGCACTGGGCCACGGACAGACTAATTTGCATGTAGCCAGGTTCTGAACTGGGATGGTGCAGTGAGCTAAAAAACGGTGATGGATCAAGCCCTGATCTGTTGACTGGGTAGGAGTGTTCTGATTAACTCAGATACTCTGTCCATCACCAGCCCCTTTTTGAAATTATTTTGGCCACCATATGTGTGGAAGGGTATGCTCAGATGTGAGTCCCTTGCTCACTGCGCCATCAGGATTCAAGCAAGCCGGGCCGAAGACGGCTGTAATGCCAGAAACCGGTCCCCGGAAGCTTGTTTCCTTTCCAGTAAAGAATTGGCTTGGTAGTTTGGTCTGCCCTGTTCCCATGATGCACTGGGCCACGGACAGACTAATTTGCATGTAGCCAGGTTCTGAACTGGGATGGTGCAGTGAGCTAAAAAACGGTGATGGATCAAGCCCTGATCTGTTGACTGGGTAGGAGTGTTCTGATTAACTCAGATACTCTGTCCATCACCAGCCCCTTTTTGAAATTATTTTGGCCACCATATGTGTGGAAGGGTATGCTCAGATGTGAGTCCCTTGCTCACTGCGCCATCAGGATTCAAGCAAGCCGGGCCGAAGACGGCTGTAATGCCAGAAACCGGTCCCCGGAAGCTTGTTTCCTTTCCAGTAAAGAATTGGCTTGGTAGTTTGGTCTGCCCTGTTCCCATGATGCACTGGGCCACGGACAGACTAATTTGCATGTAGCCAGGTTCTGAACTGGGATGGTGCAGTGAGCTAAAAAACGGTGATGGATCAAGCCCTGATCTGTTGACTGGGTAGGAGTGTTCTGATTAACTCAGATACTCTGTCCATCACCAGCCCCTTTTTGAAATTATTTTGGCCACCATATGTGTGGAAGGGTATGCTCAGATGTGAGTCCCTTGCTCACTGCGCCATCAGGATTCAAGCAAGCCGGGCCGAAGACGGCTGTAATGCCAGAAACCGGTCCCCGGAAGCTTGTTTCCTTTCCAGTAAAGAATTGGCTTGGTAGTTTGGTCTGCCCTGTTCCCATGATGCACTGGGCCACGGACAGACTAATTTGCATGTAGCCAGGTTCTGAACTGGGATGGTGCAGTGAGCTAAAAAACGGTGATGGATCAAGCCCTGATCTGTTGACTGGGTAGGAGTGTTCTGATTAACTCAGATACTCTGTCCATCACCAGCCCCTTTTTGAAATTATTTTGGCCACCATATGTGTGGAAGGGTATGCTCAGATGTGAGTCCCTTGCTCACTGCGCCATCAGGATTCAAGCAAGCCGGGCCGAAGACGGCTGTAATGCCAGAAACCGGTCCCCGGAAGCTTGTTTCCTTTCCAGTAAAGAATTGGCTTGGTAGTTTGGTCTGCCCTGTTCCCATGATGCACTGGGCCACGGACAGACTAATTTGCATGTAGCCAGGTTCTGAACTGGGATGGTGCAGTGAGCTAAAAAACGGTGATGGATCAAGCCCTGATCTGTTGACTGGGTAGGAGTGTTCTGATTAACTCAGATACTCTGTCCATCACCAGCCCCTTTTTGAAATTATTTTGGCCACCATATGTGTGGAAGGGTATGCTCAGATGTGAGTCCCTTGCTCACTGCGCCATCAGGATTCAAGCAAGCCGGGCCGAAGACGGCTGTAATGCCAGAAACCGGTCCCCGGAAGCTTGTTTCCTTTCCAGTAAAGAATTGGCTTGGTAGTTTGGTCTGCCCTGTTCCCATGATGCACTGGGCCACGGACAGACTAATTTGCATGTAGCCAGGTTCTGAACTGGGATGGTGCAGTGAGCTAAAAAACGGTGATGGATCAAGCCCTGATCTGTTGACTGGGTAGGAGTGTTCTGATTAACTCAGATACTCTGTCCATCACCAGCCCCTTTTTGAAATTATCAGCATGGGGATTTTTTATTTGAGGACCTGGGCCTTTGGTCCATACACAAATTCTTTTTATTAGAGGTGAAGCACGACACAGTGTTTAAAAATTGTCTCTGTACATACAGATATAATGCTTACATCATTACCCCTCTGAACTATATGTACTTTAGGTGATTAAGAAAATTGAGATGCTGCCCAACAGGTGAATTTTTCACTTGTGAATCACCTTGTGATCATCATTGCACACATGGGTGTTGTGGTGGAGGTGTTTCTGTACAAATAATTATGTATGCTACAGCAACATTCTTTTGTTAAATTTGCTTATAGCCCTGAAGAAGTCAGAGATGCAGAGGCATCGCAACTGACGAAACACGTGCTGGCTATAGATGATGTGAAGAGAGTCATTTGTGATTGACAGAAGATTTGATCAGACTTCAAGAATAAAATCTCAGTGAAAAAGAAGATTGTCTGGACTTCTTTATATTATATGAGGAGTTGTGCTCAGGACATTTTACATTTTTTTTCATAGGACTAGGTTTCTGGTCCATATCTGGGGATACGAGTGGCTGTCCCTGTCCTTGGAAGCACACTGTGATTGTTATCTGTATCTAATTTGGGGAATACAAGAGTCATCTTGTGCGCAGGAAAAGCCTTGCCACTTTTTCCATTTTAAGACCAGGTTTACCTTAGCTGGATCTTTTCAGTCAGTTACAGCTTGGTTCCAGTGGCACAGAGAGCATGGGACCGAGGTCTGAGAGTAGCTGTTGCATTTATAATGTTGCACTTAAATTAACAAAAAGTGAAGGGTGGAATGCTTCAATTAATCTGAGCCACTGGTAATCACTCTTGGATAAAACCCATCATTTTATCATTTTTTTGTCCGTCATGCCACCTCAGAACCAGTGTTATGCAAATCAGCCTTGGTCCTGCTCCAAATGGAGCATTGCCACCTAAATTGCCAAACTAGAAAACCTCTTAACTGGAAAACAACTATCCTTGTTCAGTTTCACCGTACTTAGGCCTTGTCAGTTAGATATTGCAAGAATTCTGTGGGGCAATTTATTTGAATGGACCCACGTCTGGCAAGCTTTTGTGTGTCATTGTTATTTATTCTTAACAGCGTTTATTGTAGGATTTGTTTGACAAATATAGGTTTCCTGTCTCACGATTTGTTATTTCTTTGTCTACTTGTCTGAATGACAAAGATCTGTGTGAGTGCTGTTCAGCAGAGGATTCTGGTGTCAGCCAATGCTGGAATACCTTTGATGTCATGAATAACATGCAGGTGCTGTAAAGAGAATCAGATGCTGAGCAAACCCCGATCTCTGCCCTTAGAGTGAATGTTAGACATTGTTCAGCATTCCGTCCATCAATTGTTCTTTTTGCCTTTGTCACCCTAAGTGGGATGGGGATGCGCAGACATGGGTCCCGTGCTCACCATGCCACTGGAGCCAAGCTAGCTTGGCTGATGAGGGGTGATTCGCTGAAACCAGTTCCAGGATGATTGTTTGCGATCCAATATGGACTCGGCCTGGCAGTTCGGGCTGGACTGTTCCCATGGGGTGCAGTGTCAAGACTGATTTGCATATGGCTGGGTCTATAATGGAATGGGATGGGGTGCACAAAAACAGTGGATTTAGGCACAGATATCTGCACTGGGAGTGGATGTTTGACATTGTTCAGCATCTCCGTCCATCAATTGTTCTTTTTGTGAAGAGAATCTGAGGTGGTTAGGGGTAGGAGGCTGGAAGAGGGAGGAGTCAAAGTAGAAGTTTAGAGAAGAAGCAAAGGCCATGAGCCACAGGTGTTACAGGTACCATTTACAGAAGCCTTCATGCTGAGGTATTTTACCTACCTGATGTTTTAACATCGTGTTGCCAAAACATTAAATGCAGAAAATGGATATAAACATAAGGCAAACATTGCTGTGCATGTACGTACATTGATTACATAAAACTGCCTGATTTCAGCTTGCTGGTGTACTTCTTATTGATGTGAAGCATGCTTTCCTGGCCTAGATTTCCGTATTGCAGTAATCAGTGTCCCACTGGCTGCTGACTCTGCCTCCAGCAAAACCTCTCTTCTCTTCAGATCCGATTCCACGTGGTAGGTCTCAATGCTGCTTTGCAGATTCTCTTTGTTTTCCAGCAGATGCAACTGTGAACACAAAAAATAAATCACTGTGCCACATTAGCAGAGGTGTTAGAACAACAGAGACCAGGAGTCAATGTGCCCAAGTGTAGTGTATAATCCTATATTTATAAGCCAGGGAGCTTCAAAGGACCTTACCAGGATGAGCAGTAAATCATGTTTTCAGCATAATTAATGATTATGGAAAAATGTCTACCATTCTTACCTATTATCCGCAAATTTCTATCAAAAATATTAAATTATGAGAATCCTCATTTTTTCTGCGTGGGGGGTATTCACTCAGTAACGAAGGCGTACTATTTCAGGTATTAACTTTTAGATGCCAGTCTTTTTTTATGCATAGAGCGACAAAAACCTCACACAAAAGGAAAACTAGCCTTTAACTTCAAGCTATAGCAAAACACGTTAAGAAGATTTTCTTTGTTCAGAAATGGACCCACCCAGCTTGTGCTGTCCTCCTCCCTTCTCTCGTTTTTCTTGGTTCCTCTGACTTTTCGCCATGCTATCTCTGATGAAGGTGTTCATCTGACATCAGGACCATTCATTTAATGACTTCAGCATTCCCTCCAACATGGACAAAAAGTAAGGTGTCCATAAATTAATCACACGACAGCTAGGTATCTCTCCAGAGTTGCAGAAAGTCTTCAAGCTGTGGCAGAGTTCCTGGAAATCAGTAATTGCCTAATGGGCCGTTCTTTGTTAGAGTAATTCGCGGAAGAGCCTCAAATGGCCGCCGCAGCACCGCCATCCACTTACTGCGCGGTGGCGGTGTCATTTTCATGTCCCGGAGTTACGAGATGATGTATTGCGGGACATTAATGCCAAAGCCATCAGGTTAGCGGATGTCACATCTCCCAGCCTCCGATGGGACGAGGAATAGATTAATCTGCCAGTCTGTTGCTTTTGAGGCTGATAAATTGAGCCCTTTGTCGCTATGATTACACTGCAAGTTTCTTTAGCTAACGAAGGCAGGTCAGGGGAGAATTGCCGCGCGCGAGGTGTTTTTTTCTGCTCGCCTTCCGTGCAGGTGATTGGCCGGCACGCGCGTTACCGCGCCCCCTCTGTGAAGCGCGCGCTGCAGTTACTCAGAAGCTACCATATTCGTCGCGCGGGCAGCCGGAGGGGGAGCTTTCCCGCTAATAACGGTAACGGGGGCGATGCTGCGGAACAAATGTGCCGCGTGAATTAACATGCCGCTGCCTATTAAGGGCGTCCTGTAATAATAGAACATTAGGGAAGAAATAAAAGGAAATAGGGTTTTCTGTGTTAAAGCGGCTCTTGCTGTACAACCGGCACTTGGGCTCCCCTTTAGTAGCAATAATTTAAGAACGCTCATCATCGCCGGACGCCCTCGCAGTTACTGTACATCAATATAGATTTTTTTTGCTGCAGGGTTCAGTCCCGTGTCAATGCACTTAACGATTCAAGGGATATTTATCGCCCATTGCTATTTGCATTACATTTTCCATTTTCTTTATGCTTCAAAAATGCCGAAAGTGACATTTTAAAAAAGGAAATCAAATGATTAAAAAAGTTTCCTACAATTTAGGACTTATTTTTATCAATGGCAGTGACTGCATTTCAATAATACAACCCCCAGAGGTATCGGAAATATGAGGCTGCAGTATTCCAGAACAGGGGAATGGTGTAATAACTCCTGTCCCAGTCCAAATCGGGATTAGGAATGCGCTTTTAATTTGGGCCTTGGAGCCTTGATACCGAATTACAATTCAAAACTGAATCTGGGTGGGTCATGACTTATACCCTATGTAGCGCCAACCTGTTCCAAAGTGTGCTGCAACCCTGTAACGACAAGGTGGGATGTTTTATATGTTATGTTATATGTTACATAGATTGGGAAGGCAGCCAAGATTTATACTATACAAACGCCATCAGGCTCCATACGCAGTGTGAGCTGCAACCCTGTAACGATAAGGCGTGATGTGTATATGTTATATGTCAGTATTGTTGGATAAAAAAAATTCTAATAAAAAAAATACATTGAAATAAATTTTTTTTAAAAATAGCAGTGTGCAACAACTGGTCATCTCCAGGGAGGTGGTACAATAGGTGAGTGTACCACAAACAAAGGACTCAAGACTAGCTGATCCTGTACTAAGAGGAGATGTAGGTGAGTTGGAGAACTGTGGGAGAAGAATGTAGGTCACAAAAACAAGAAGCATTCGAGTTTATAAATCAGAGACGAAGCCCTTGAAAATGGGAAACTCCAGTTTGACCTAAATTCAGGCCTTCCTTCAGGGCAGAAATTCCTTGGAATGGTATTATTTAAGCATTTTTTGTCAGAATGGGCATTCTGCTTACAGAGGGCCTTATTTACAAGAAAGTAACGCAGCGTGGTGCAGCAAGCCCTTTGGCTGCACCGCGATGCGTTACTTTCAAAGCAAAAGAATGCGTCATATTTACAACAATATAACGTATCCCTGAGCTCTCCCCAGCACTGGCGCACAATTGGATTCCATGCGCCAACGCAGGCACCCTTGCACCATTGTGCAAGGGTGCCTGCGTTGCAGGGATGATTGTTTTTGTGAAGGAAGGGAAAACTTCCGGCACAAAAACAATCACAAGAGGTCCTTTCCTCTTAGTATGTGTGCACGCATTGAAAGAGGAAAAAACGAGGAGAAATAAAAGTATTTCTCCAAGTTGTGCTTCCTGGGGAGGTGTAGGAGTCTGACGCATTGCCATGTTTACGAAACGTTGTAAATCTGGGAATGCGGCAGAATCCATGGGTGTTGCGCTGGAACACCGACTGTAGCACCAATGGAACACCTGTGCTGGATGAATAGGGGCTGTATTTACAAGGACACAAAAAGCCAGGCAGGGTGGCCTATGGAGCACCCCGCTGCACTGTCAGTGCATCAAAAAAGTGATGCACCTGCAGCACAAAGGCTTGTAAATATGCTCCATAATGTTTTGGACTGGACTTTATAGACCTCTCAGCTCCATCAGGGAGATGGGAGCCTGCAATAGAGTTTTAGTTATTTCTACTTATTACTTTGTGATGTTGGAGTGTGGTAGGTATTTAACACATACTCCAATAGACTGAGAGCGGTGGAGGGCACCAGAAGGCTGCAGGCCATTCAGAAGTCAGCGGCCAAAATCCCATTCAACCTTCCACAATGCGTTCACATCACACCACACCTGAAGGACCTCCACTGGCTTCCCATACACAAAAAAAGGATAATTCAAACTCCTTACCCACACTTTCAAGACACTACATAACACCAGCCCTGCATACCTCAACGATCACATCTACTTTCTCAAACTTTCCAGAAAATTTTGTTTTGCTGGACTCCTAAATGTACACATCCCACACCTAAGGAAACCCAGATACAGTGATTGAGCCTTCTCCAATATCACTCCAAATGCATGCAACAATCTGCCGCTACACATCAGAGCCTCCTCCTCACTCCTGGAATTCCATAAGAAGCTAAATACCTGCCTTTTCTAGTGGTCCCACTAGGCCCAGGTTGGGCTAGACTCACACTTGCTCGTAATCAGGATACCCTCCTGGGAGATAGTTCACTCAACAAATCTGTAGAACATAACATCACTAGGCAAAGGCCGCATTTGGTGTTAGGACAGTCATACAAGGAGCCAGTGCACGCAGACTCACTACAGAGATGGCCAATCAAAATTCTGTTTCAAAAGTATGTCCATGCACCACTTGCAAATGATGGTACTGTCTCTAGTCGCTGATTCTCTAAGAGATTGAGTGAACAGGTACTCTATAGTGCATAATCATGTCTCTTTAGCCCTTCCATGCTTCAGAGCCTTTTGACTACCTCCGTTGCAGAAAGCTTCTCTGCATGATAAATTGACTAAGAAGCCCTGCTCTTTTTTAGACTATGAAAAAAAATGAAAAATGCCATTGCATGTTACCTTACCAGGGGGCGAGGACCAAAGCTCGTATGCCATAAATAATAGGTCAAGGGTTCAGTCAGTGACCCCCTGCTGCATATAGTTTTCAAGTGTTGCAGCAGTTGACCTGGGCCCAACTTAATCTTTTATCATCCTAATGTATCTACTCTCACCCATAGAGGCTTTGGTCCACCGATTAATCTTGCTTGTTTGCATTGAGGGGTGAGGGACTAGGGTGTCTCCTGTTGGCTACCCTATGAGGGCCAATTCATTTGTAAACAACTCGCAGATTAGAAATCAAACTCAAATATCTTACTCTTAATACCATACCGTAAATTCATAGGGTATCAATGGGTAGCCGAAACCTCCTGAAGAAGTTCAATCAGGCAAAGATCATACAAACTAATAATTCCGCTGTTGCTGTACAGAACAATAACATAAGAATCTGAAGTTCTGAGAATTATCTATGAATATCCCATTTGAACCCAACTGTATGTACAATCTCTATAGAAAGAACATTTAAAAATACAATTTACAGACGACAAGGACAATATAGGTTGAATTTAGTTTTGTATTAGACAGATTTTGGAATTCAAAGCAATAATCAGCATCTAGGCAAGAAGTCACGAGTCTTGATAAGCGGTTACAGAATGTAGTATTTAAGCACGCATTTAGCAGAATTAAAGGGGTTGAGAATCTAAAGTTTATTGAAGGAGTCCATAGAAAGTTCCCTAGGCACATGAGTTCCTGCCACAAGAAAGGACAGGAGGACAGTTCAGAAAATATGCTTTCATCATTGACATAGGGTTTGGGCAAGGTCCACCAGAAAGAAGACCATGGGCGTAGGCATTAGAAAGCAGTCAAGTGACTTATGGACAGAAAGGGCTCAGATCGAAAGAATTCGGGACTGTCTTCTCTCCTCTTCAACTCCCATCGAACTTCGACCCGAACTCCTCTCCCTCTGCAGGAGAAATTGCTATTATAATCCATCAAATCCAGAGATGACATCAGTTGTCACCCCACTATGATCCATGGCACATGTGACCATCGTGCGCTCACAAGGTGCAAAAGTAGACACTTTCCCAAATTTTCCAAGCGAATCATCGGAATCGATCGTCTGTTCTTGGCTCACAGGTTAATCCAAAAAGAACCATTCAAACTGTTGCTTTTCGCAGTGTTAGGTTCAGAAGTTTGATTTCCCGTGTTAAAGTCCATATTGAGGTATCGGAAAAGTATTCTTTAAGCATCAGGAATGTCGTGTGAAAGTACAAACTAGTTACATGATTCAGAAGCAAAGCTAATTCTTCTCTCAACAGTTCATGAAGCAAAATACAAACCTAGGGAAAAAAATCACTTAATGCACGTGAAGGCAACACAGTTTAACTAATGAACAAATATGAAATTAGATTTAAGCATAGTGGAAATCATTTAAGCATTCATGTCAGATTTTATAAATTGTCAAGGATTATTTTATAGAAATGTTTATTCACAGGTATGGCCTACTGCCACAATTTGCAAAGTACCTACATGTGAAATATTGTTAAAAAATATTTCAAAGAAATCGTTTTAGGAAATCTAAGACTCTATTTGTGTGAAGTTTCTACCCAGCAAGTTTAATTCATATTGGACACGGCATAAGAATATTGCACTAACTTTTCGATCTCTATGTGCAGTACAATAAAAAGGAATACAAGATAGCTTACATTCATCCTAAAAATTTGCACGGGAGAAATTGAGACTCATGTGTGCATGTGTATATAACTTGCCATTATATTTATCACGATTGATTTGCATATTAGCAAGATATACTTTTTTTGAATTTTACCATCCAACCTTGTTTTAAGCAATCAGTAAGTCAATTATTAGACATGTTAAGCACCTAATATATGACTTTCTCTCTATTTCTACAGCTCTTAGCACTCTTTTACGGTGCTTGTACTATGTGTTTCTGAAAATCATTGTCATTCACTTACGTGTATAAGATGCATATTTATTTTCGTGAGGTTTTTGTTGTCATATCCAGTTTCTTTTTGTCATAAAACTATTTGACAGCTTCTACGCTGCTTCACAAGAGTGCTTATGATTTGGACTAAATCTAGTACGCATGAGAGTGATTGTGTCGTTTATGTGCACACTTCTGTATACACGTCTGTTGGTGCTCGTATATTACAATATGCCTGTGAGGTGTGCACCTACAGCTTTGCTGGTATTTTTTAATGCATATTTGCGATTTAATATGCATCTGCATGCTTTGGCTGCAGGGGAGATGGGGGGAGGCCAGAGCTAAAATCCCCGGATTTCACTCTGCCATGGCTGTAGGCCATACACAGTGGATATACTGACCAAGGGATTAAGTAGCTCTGCCAAGCTAGGACCCCTGAACAGGCATAAAGTATGACCATCATGCCCAAGTGCGGTTCCTGTGCTTACTGTGCTACAGGACTCAATGTATAGCTCACTGATGAGGCCTAAATAGGCCACAACCATTCTCCGGTTACTTGTGTTTCCTTTAGGAGGGGACCTACCATAGCAGTTCAGGCTGGACTGTTTGTATTGGATGTACGCCTATTTTGCATATGGCTGGGCTCCATTTGGAGTGGCATTGTGGGGAAAATAGTTGACTGGAATATGGACCTGAGTGACTGCCAGGGAGTGTCACTACTTGTACACATTCCATCCATCACTTTTATGTTTTCCTCAGTGGAACACCCTAAGTGCAATGGGTATGCCCAGATGTGGGTCCAATGCTCACTGTGCCTCAGTACTCAAATTATACCTCACTGATGAGGTCTAAGTAGACTGAAATCAGTCGGAGGTTGCTTGTGTTCACTTTGAGAGCAGATTCAGGTGGAACTGTTCCTTTCGCAGCAGAACCAACACTGATTTGCAAATAGCTGGTCTCTTACTAGAGTGGCACAGTGGGTGTGAGAAGTTGGCCTGGTATATGATGCTCACTAGTTCTAGTGATCACCTTGTACCATGCCAAGCAACCCTTATGGTGCAGGTTGTAAAGTCAACCTTATAGACAAGCTATCCTAGGGGTAGCATGGACTAAGCAGTCTTAGGCTAAACTCTGTAAAGGCATGTGAAGCAAGCTGTTTTACCATACACAATCCCTTGAATATCAAATGAAAGGACACCACACAGATATATATTGAAAATATATATAGATTTATTTCTACAAATAACCCTGATACTCTTTATGAGCACAGAAGCAAATGCGTTAAAACAAAACACAGTTTAAATACACAAAAGTTGCACAATTATGGATGAGCCCTAGGGGCCACCTAAACCATATACTAAAATAGTGGTATAAGAACCACTATGGGGAAAGTGAAGAGGCCTAGGGCCTGGGGAATCGCTGGAGCTGTTCAGGACTAGCAGTGAAGAAGTCGGGAAAGGCCCGCGGGACTCGGGTGCAGTGCGGAAAGTGCACGCTTTACCAATGCAATGTCAATGGTGCGTAAAAGTTACAAAGTTAATTAAAAAGGAACCTTCCGAGTGACCTAGAAGGCTGAAACTTTAGACACAGACCCTAGAGGTGTGTACCAGTGTGGGAACACTGGCGGAGCTGAGTTACCTCACCCACAGGAAGCGGGTGCACAGGGTCGAAGTAGTGTCGGGTTTCGTCACGCAGGTCGATGGTGCTTGGAGCTGAAGATGCTGCAGGCGGCTCGATGTGAAGAGTTCCGGTGGATCCAAGGGTGGATCTGAAGAGGTGAAGACCTGAAAGCAGAGGGGACAATGTTCAAAGTCACTAGCCAGTGACTACCGTGGAACCAGAGTGGAACCAGGCGATGTCGGGTGCAAACAGGCGATGTCGTGTAGCTTCTCTCTGCAGCCACGTGGACACGAGGGGTCGAAGACGTCCAGGAGTCGGTCACGAGCTGTCCCACGCAGGCTTCTCGCTGTTGGCAGTGTCGGCAACTTGATTGGAGCAAACAGGCCTTGGCTAACGCAAGCCACGCAGGAATCGAAAAAGGCTTGTTACTCGGACCAGCAAGGTCAGAGCAGGTACTCCTTTTTACAGGAGTGAGGGCAAGTCTGGAGCAACCAGACCCGCAGTGTAAATTGAAGGTTTCGTCGCCAAGATGGCCGCTAGCCACGTGGCAAGTGGCCGGGATGGCGCGTCGAGTGGCACAGTGCAAAAGGGCCCCACGCAGATCGTGGAGATGCTGGGGGGCTGATCTTCGGTGCAAGGCTGCTCGAGGTTGGGGCTTCTCAAACCCCAAAGCACAGCATCGAGGGTGCCTCTGATGCTGCGCAGTCAGCTTCTCGGGGGTCTTTCAAGAGGTCCGGTCCCACGTCTCTCGGTGCCTCCACGGGTCCCTTCTTTGCAGGGACTGTGGATCGTGCGGTGAGAAGTCTGGGAGTCTGGGTCTTGTCAGGCTCTGGGCTCGGGCTCCGGCGGGAGGCGGCGGCATAGCAGACGTTGAGTTGCTGGTTGGTGCCTGTATTCACAGGGTGGTCACTCCTTGGCCACAAGGGAGATTCTCTTCCGTCTTCTGTGCAGCAGAATGTCGAAGTCCAGTCTTCTTCTGTATTTCAAGTTGATTCAGGATGATCTGAAGTCTCAGGACACAGCTCCCACTCTTATTCGAATCTGGGGGGCCGGATCACCTATTAGGTCCCTCCTCTGGGTGGAACCAGGAAGGGGGGTGGTTACACCCCCTTTCCTTTGTCCAGTTTCGCGCCAGGACTGGGGCTGGAAAGCCCCAGCACCGGTTTGAACTGGCCTATGCACAGGGACACCTTGTGTGCCCCAGGCATGTCTGATTCTATTCAGCCCTGTCCTACCCAATACACAAAATCCTGTCTGGAGTGGTGCTAGCACCTCCCCAGGCAGGAAACCCTTTGTCCAAGCTGCCCTCGCTGGAAGGACTCCCAGCAGCAGGAGGTCAGACTTGTGTCTGTGGTGGCAGCATCCATTTTGGGATGCTAAGGCTCTGTTTAACTTTAACCGGGGTTCAGGCTAGGTACATGTCGTGTCCCTCTAGAAGGGTGGAATGCTACCCCCGTCGCCAGAACTGGTGAGGGGGTAGTATTCCAATTCGTATGACACCTTACTCGACATGTTTTGATAAAGCCAAACCCAAGATAGCATTTAACCGCGAGGTTCATAATGCACTTAAGAGTATATGGTATGGCAATATCATGAAACAGCTAAAGGACATGGTTCCGAAAGCTGCAGACAGGCTCAGCTCATGCCAGAGCACCATCTCACATATTTCCAAGCACCCTGCCTCCAGGATTGATGAGGCCTTCCATAGGAGTGGCTGACAGGAACAAATGTGTCCATTTTAGGTTAGGTATAGGCATACTACACCTAAGTAAGGGGTGGTTACACCGACTTACCCCAGCTGAGTGATCAGCCAGTTGTGTCAAATATGGAGGCCAGGGCAGGGGTGGCACAATACATGCTGCAGCCCCTGGTAGGCCTTGGAAGCACCTATGCCCTGGGTACCTGGGTACACTGTTACAGGGGCCAATAAGGTGAACCAGTTCCAATTTCGTTATGCACCTTAAGTACATGGGTTACAATTTAGAGAGAGAACAGCAGGCTGTGGGTCTGATTAGCAGGCCCACAGCCACATTAAGTCATAAAGCAGTGAAGCAAAAAGCAAAAATTTGGGGTGACCATAGGATAGCAGACCCTACTCTCCTACACAACCCCCCCCCCCAAACGCAGGGACATTAGACTAACCTTGACCAGTTGTGTCTTCATGTTCTAAGTGGAAGTACCTGGAGAGACCATCTGCATTACCATGGTCAGTCCCTGGGCGGTGCTCCACTGTAAAGTCCATCCCCTGTAGGGAAATGGACCACCTGAGCAGTTTGGGGTTTTCACCCTTCATCTGATTAAGCCATAAGAGGGGCTTATGGTCGGTCTGAATCTTGAAGTGAGTGCCAAAAAAGTATGGTCTCAACTTCTTCAGGGCCCACACCACAGCAAAGGCCTCCCTCTCAATGGCTGACCAACGTTTCTCTCTGGGGGTCAGCCTTCTGCTAATGAAAGCAATGGGCTGGTCTTGACCATCTACATTAAGTTGTGAAAGCACAGCTCCCACTCCCAACTCAGAAGCATCTGTTTGGACAATAAACTCTCTGGAGTAGTCAGGACTCTTCAGGATAGGTGCAGAGCACATGGCCTTCTTCAGGTCATCAAATGCCTTTTGACAGTATTCTGTCCACTGAACCTTTTTGGGCATCTTCTTGGATGTCAGATCATTAAGAGGAGTCACAATGGACCCATAGTTCTTAACAAACTTCCTGTAGTACCCAGTCAGGCCCAAGAAAGCTCTGACCTGAGTCTGGGTAGTTGGAGGAGTCCAGTCCTTTATGGTCTGAATCTTACTCTCCAGTGGTTGAACTTGGCCTCCACCCACAAGGTGGCCCAAGTACACAACCTTACTCTGCCCTATCTGGCACTTGGTTGCCTTGATAGTGAGGCCTGCCTTTTGCAGAGCCTCTAGCACTTCCTTCAGGTGGACCAGGTGATCCTCCCAGGTGGAGCTAAAGACAGCAATATCATCCAGATATGCTGCACAAAAGTCATCCAACCCAGTAAGGACTTGATTCACCAACCTTTGGAAGGTGGCAGGTGCATTTTTCAAACCAAAGGGCATCACCACAAACTGGTAATGCCCACTGGGGGTAGAAAATGCTGTCTTGGCCTTAGACTCCTCAGCTAACCTGATTTGCCAGTAGCCAGCTGTCAAGTCAAATGTGCTCAAAAACTTGGCAGAAGCCAATTTGTCTATGAGCTCATCTGCCCTTGGAATTGGGTGTGCATCTGTCCTGGTGACAGCATTGAGTCCTCTGTAGTCCACACAGAACCTCATCTCTCTCTTTCCATCTTTGGTGTGAGGTTTGGGGACCAGAACCACTGGGCTAGCCCAGGGGCTCTCTGAAGGCTCAATGACACCTAACTCCAGCATCTTTTGCACCTCAGCCTTGATACAGTCTCTGACATGGTCAGGCTGCCTGTAAATGTTGTTCTTTACAGGAAGACTATCACCAGTGTCCACCACATGGGTACACCAGTTAGTCTGACTGGGTGTCAGGGAGAACATATGTTGATATGACTGCAAAACCTGTCTACAGTCATGTTGCTGATGTTCAGTGAGGCTGCCATCTAAGGCCACACCATCAACTGAGCCATCCTCAGGGTTCTGAGTCAGCAGGTCTGGGAGAGGGTCACTCTCTTCCTCCTGCCCCTCATCTGTAGCCATGAGCAAGCCCATGTCTGCCCTGTCAACATATGCTTTCAGCCTGTTAACATGGAGCACCCTGTGGGGGCTCCTGGGAGTTCCTAGGTCCACCAAGTAGGTAACCTCTCCCTTTTTCTCCATGATTGTATGGGGTCCAGACCATCTGTCTTGGAGTGCTGCTGGGCCACTGGCTCCAACACCCATACCTTCTGTCCAGGCTGGTACTCAGTCAGGACAGCCTTTTGGTCATGCCAGGCTTTCTGTAAGGCCTGGCTAGCCTCAAGGTTTTTGGAGGCCTTCTCCATATACTCAGCCATCCTGGAGCGGAGACCAAGTACATAGTCCACTATGTCTTGCTTGGGCTTTTTGAGAGGTAACTCCCATCCTTCCCTCACCAGACATAGGGGTCCTCTTACAGGATGTCCAAACAACAATTCAAAGGGGCTGAAGCCAACTCCTTTTTGTGGGACCTCTCTGTAAGCAAACAGAAGGCAGGGCAGAAGGATATCCCATCTTCGCCTGAGCTTCTCAGGTAATCCTTTGATCCTGCCCTTTAGGGTCTTGTTGAATCTCTCAACAAGCCCATTGCATTAGTGGATGATAGGGAGTGGTGAACTTATAGTTAACACCACACTCCTTCCACATAGCTGTCAAGTAACCTGATATGAAGTTTGCACCTCTATCAGATACTACCTCCTTAGGAAACCCCACTCTGGAGAAAACTCCAAGTAAGGCCCTGGCCACAACAGGAGCTGTTGTGGTCCTAAGTGGAATTGCCTCTGGGTACCTGGTGGCATGGTCCACCACCACCAGTATGAATCTGTGCCCAGATGCTGTAGGGGGATCCATTGGACCAACAATGTCAATCCCCACTCTTTCAAAGGGCACCCCCACCACAGGTAATGGTATTAGGGGGGCCTTTGTGGTACCACCTGCTTTGCCACTTGCTTGGCAGGTTACACAGGAGCGACAAAACTCCTTTGTATCTTCTGACATGTGAGGCCAGTGAAAGTGACAGACAAGTCTGTCCCATGTTTTGTTCTGGCCTAGGTGTCCTGCTAAGGGAATATCGTGTGCCAAGGTAAGAAGGAAGCCCCTAAATTGCAGAGGTATGACCAACCTCCTGGTTGTACCAGGCTTGGGGTCTCTACCCTCTGAATAAAGGAGCCCATCATCCCAATAAACCTTATGGGTACCTTGAGCATTCCCAGCAGCCTCAGCAGCAGCCTGCTGTCTGAGGGGTTCAAGAGAAGGACAGGATAACTGAGCCTGCCCCAAGTCTGCCCTAGAAGGCCCCCCTGTCCCCAGAAACTCAACCTGATCAGGTTCAAGCTCTATAGGGACAGTTCCTTCAGGGGTCTCAGAATCATCTTCCTGTGAAGGCTGATCCTCACTTGTAGGCATTTGGGAAGGCACAGCCTTTGCCCTCCTGTTCCTTGTCTTGGGAGGTACTTGGTCCATTGTTCCAGGATCCAAGACCTGAGGTTCAGAGAGGCACTTTTTGGCCTGTGACCTGGTCACAGCAAGGACATGTGATGATATCCCTAACATCTCTGCATGAGTCCTGTACTCAACTTCTGACCATAGAGAGCTCTCCAGGTCATTGCCCAACAAACATTCTACTGGGAGATCAGCACTAACCACAACTCTTTTTAGGCCAGTTACCCCTCCCCAGGAAAAGTTAACAATTGCCACACTATGTGTAGTAGTGACATTGCTGGCATTGGTCACCAGGTAATTATCACCTGGTATGTACTGTCCAGGGTCCACAAAGCTAGGCGTCACCATAGTGACACTGGCACATGTGTCCCTGTATGCTTGAGCCACTTTTTCATTAATTAAAGGTGTCTGTTTGTACTTGCCCAAATTATTGGGACTGACAGTAGGGGAGAAATCAATCTCCCCATCACAGATCAGAACAGCCTGTGTGGGGACTCTGACTAGGTCAGAATCTCCATCAGTTCCCAAGGTGATACCCACTACCCCCTTAGTCGGTGGTCCAACACTGCCAACTGTACTAGTGGGTGCAGGTGCCTTAGGGGCTGCAGTGTTGGTGGCTCCACCCTTTTTACAATCACTTGTCCAGTGAGTGGTGTTTTTGCAAAAGCTACACCAGGGTTTTCTTTGACCTTCTTTCTTCTTCTTTGTTTGGGACCCACCCTCAGTATTAGTTTGGGGCCCTGTTGAAGACTTCTGGTCCTTAGCTTTCTGCTCCCCACCCTTCTGGTCTGTTTTCTTTTGGTCACCACCCTGGTTCTGGTTCTGGTTCTTTTGCTTAACTCTGGTTCTAACCCATTTGTCTGCCCTCTTTCCCAATTCTTGGGGAGAGGTTAGATCTGAGTCAACCAAATGTTGATGCAACTGCTGGTTCTGACAGTTATTTAAAATCTGTTCTCTCATAAGCAAATTGTACAATCCTTCATAGTCTGTAACCTTACTTCCCAGCAACCAGCCCTCCAGAGCCTTAGTGGCACATTCAACAAATTCAGACCAGTCCTGAGTCTGTGTCTTCTGGGTGTCTCTGAACATTAACCTGTACTGTTCAGTGGTTAAGCCTAACCCATCAATCAGAGCACTCTTCAGGACCAGGTAGTTTCTAGAATCCCCATCACTAACTGTGAGGAGTCTGTCTCGGCCTCTACCTTCAAAGGAGAGCCACAAGATTGCTGCCCACTGCTCCTGAGGGACCTGCTGTACTTTGCAAGCTCTCTCAAGTGTAGTCATCCACTTGTGGATATCATCCCCAACTTTGTAGGGGGGCACAATCTTACTCAGGTTTCTATTGTCATAGGACCTGTCTTTATCCTTAGGGATAGTGCTGCCACCAGTGGAATCTAATCCACTCTCTCTAGGCTGCCTTGCTCTAGCAAGTTTCTCTTTGGCCAGGGCAACTTCTAATTCTTGTCTCTGGATCCTAAGTTCAGCCTCTCTCATTTTGGCCTCATGTTCCCTTCTCTGAGGGCTAGTGAACTCCCTTCTGGAGTTACCATGAGAACCTCTAGAAACATGGGAAGTATTGGATTCACCTGAGTGATTCCTCCTCCTCCTATGCTCCTGGTTAAGTCCATTTGGGGGTCTGAATGGGTTGGACCCACCTTCAGTCCCAAATAAGCTTAGGTTAGCCTGGTTAAGCCTGCTGACTAACACCTGGCTATCTCTATCATCATCAGACTCACTTTCTTCAACCTCCTCCCCCTCTTCTTCCTCAGGCTGAGTATTCCCAGTGGTCTGGTCTTCCTCATCTATCTGGACAACAGGGGCAGGGGCATCAGGGTTATCATCTTCAGTGGGAGAGCCTCCATCTCCAGTCCCTGAGGTGCCTGGTTTGGAGTTCTTTAGAGCTTCAGACTTGTCTAACAGCTCTCTGAGGTGCCCTGCTGTAGGAGTAGGACCTGTTTTGATTCCTCTCATGGAACACAGTTGCCTCAGTTCCTTAAATGGAAAGATAGCAAATTTGGATGGTGCCCTTGGAGGGTCACTCTCAACAGAGGTGGTTCCAGTGGATCCCTCTGCTCCAGACATTGCTCTAGTGTGGTGGATGTGTTGCAATCTACCTACACTTGTGTTTTCCTACAAAACCTATCTAGTAGTTGTAGTCAGGGTGTGCTACTCCCTATCCTCTACAACAACTAAGTTCAGTAGAACTTAAGTATTTCTAGTCTTGTTTTAGTGTACCTATCAGGTACCTGTATGATCTTTCAAATGATATTTTCAAAGATTGTAATGGTAAAACAACAGCAAGCTCAAATCCCAATCCGCTGCTTACCAATGTGAGAAGTTGGCCTGGTATATGATGCTCACTAGTTCTAGTGATCACCTTGTACCATGCCAAGCAACCCTTATGGTGCAGGTTGTAAAGTCAACCTTATAGACAAGCTATCCTAGGGGTAGCATGGACTAAGCAGTCTTAGGCTAAACTCTGTAAAGGCATGTGAAGCAAGCTGTTTTACCATACACAATCCCTTGAATATCAAATGAAAGGACACCACACAGATATATATTGAAAATATATATAGATTTATTTCTACAAATAACCCTGATACTCTTTATGAGCACAGAAGCAAATGCGTTAAAACAAAACACAGTTTAAATACACAAAAGTTGCACAATTATGGATGAGCCCTAAGGGCCACCTAAACCATATACTAAAATAGTGGTATAAGAACCACTATGTGGAAAGTGAAGAGGCCTAGGGCCTGGGGAATCGCTGGAGCTGTTCAGGACTAGCAGTGAAGAAGTCGGGAAAGGCCCGCGGGACTCGGGTGCAGTGCGGAAAGTGCACGCTTTACCAATGCAATGTCAATGGTGCGTAAAAGTTACAAAGTTAATTAAAAAGGAACCTTCCGAGTGACCTAGAAGGATGAAACTTTAGACACAGACCCTAGAGGTGTGTACCAGTGTGGGAACACCGGCGGAGCTGAGTTACCTCACCCACAGGAAGCGGGTGCACAGGGTCGAAGTAGTGTCAGGTTTCGTCACGCAGGTCGATGGTGCTTGGAGCTGAAGATGCTGCAGGCGGCTCGATGTGAAGAGTTCCGGTGGATCCATGGGTGGATCTGAAGAGGTGAAGACCTGAAAGCAGAGGGGACAATGTTCAAAGTCACTAGCCAGTGACTACCGTGGAACCAGAGTGGAACCAGGCGATGTTGGGTGCAAACAGGCGATGTCGTGTAGCTTCTCTCTACAGCCACGTGGACACGAGGGGTCGAAGACGTCCAGGAGTCGGTCACGAGCTGTCCCACGCAGGCTTCTCGCTGTTGGCAGTGTCGGCAACTTGATTGGAGCAAACAGGCCTTGGCTAACGCAAGCCACGCAGGAATCGAAAAAGGCTTGTTACTCGGACCAGCAAGGTCAGAGCAGGTACTCCTTTTTACAGGAGTGAGGGCAAGTCTGGAGCAACCAGACCCGCAGTGTAAATTGAAGGTTACGTCGCCAAGATGGCCGCTAGCCACGTGGCAAGTGGCCGGGATGGCGCGTCGAGTGGCACAGTGCAAAAGGGCCCCACGCAGATCGTGGAGATGCTGGGGGGGCTGATCTTCGGTGCAAGGGCTGCTCGAGGTTGGGGCTTCTCAAACCCCAAAGCACAGCGTCGAGGGTGCCTCTGATGCTGCGCAGTCAGCTTCTCGGGGGTCTTTCAAGAGGTCCGGTCCCACGTCTCTCGGTGCCTCCACGGGTCCCTTCTTTGCAGGGACTGAGGATCGGGCGGTGAGAAGTCTGGGAGTGTGGGTCTTGTCAGGCTCTGGGCTCGGGCTCCGGCGGGAGGCGGCGGCAAAGCAGATGTCGAGTTGCTGGTTGGTGCCTGTATTCACAGGGTGGTCACTCCTTGGCCACAAGGGAGATTCTCTTCCGTCTTCTGTGCAGCAGAATGTCGAAGTCCAGTCTTCTTCTGTATTTCAAGTTGATTCAGGATGATCTGAAGTCTCAGGACACAGCTCCCACTCTTATTCGAATCTGGGGGGCCGGATCACCTACTAGGTCCCTCCTCTGGGTGGAACCAGGAAGGGGGGTGGTTACACCCCCTTTCCTTTGTCCAGTTTTGCACCAGGACTGGGGCTGGAAAGCCCCAGCACCGGTTTGAACTGGCCTATGCACAGGGACACCTTGTGTGCCCCAGGCATGTGTGATTCTATTCAGCCCTGTCCTACCCAATACACAAAATCCTGTCTGGAGTGGTGCTAGCACCTCCCCAGGCAGGAAACCCTTTGTCCAAGCTGCCCTCGCTGGAAGGACTCCCAGCAGCAGGAGGTCAGACTTGTGTCTGTGGTGGCAGCATCCATTTTGGGATGCTAAGGCTCTGTTTAACTTTAACCGGGGTTCAGGCTAGGTACATGTCGTGTCCCTCTAGAAGGGTGGAATGCTACCCCCGTCGCCAGAACTGGCGAGGGGGTAGTATTCCAATTTGTATGACACCTTACTCGACATGTTTTGATAAAGCCAAACCCAAGATAGCATTTAACCGCGAGGTTCATAATGCACTTAAGAGTATATGGTATGGCAATATCATGAAACAGCTAAAGGACATGGTTCCGAAAGCTGCAGACAGGCTCAGCTCATGCCAGAGCACCATCTCACATATTTCCAAGCACCCTGCCTCCAGGATTGATGAGGCCTTCCATAGGAGTGGCTGACAGGAACATATGTGTCCATTTTAGGTTAGGTATAGGCATACTACACCTAAGTAAGGGGTGGTTACACCGACTTACCCCAGCTGAGTGATCAGCCAGTTGTGTCAAATATGGAGGCCAGGCCAGGGGTGGCACAATACATGCTGCAGCCCCTGGTAGGCCTTGGAAGCACCTATGCCCTGGGTACCTGGGTACACTGTTACAGGGGCCAATAAGGTGAACCAGTTCCAATTTCGTTATGCACCTAAAGTACATGGGTTACAATTTAGAGAGAGAACAGCAGGCTGTGGGTCTGATTAGCAGGCCGACAGCCACATTAAGTCATAAACCAGTGAAGCAAAAAGCAAAAATTTGGGGTGACCATAGGATAGCAGACCCTACTCTCCTACAGTGGGCAAACTCAGAGTAATAGTGTGTATGGGCCAGATTCACAAAGGGACTTATGACTCATAAAGTTACAAGTGTGGAGTCTCCGTACACGTGGCAGAATCTCTGCACTGTGCACTCGCTGCAGTGCGTCGTGCGGAGATTCCACCACGAGTGCGAAGTATCCAACACGAGTGCGGAGACTCCGCACTCATAACTTTTCGAGTCGTAAGTTCCTTTGTGAATCGGGCTCAGAGACTAATTTCCAAAATCCCCACCCACAACCTTGTGTTTTTCTCAGTGCTAAACAATGGACCAGGTCAAAGGCCAGTCATTATACACATTGCATAATTGGCATGACTGAATGACCTATCAGGTGTGGTGGTGTACTGAGGACAGGGTAAGCCCTGGACCTACACCCTGCTGAGTCACGTTAGATATTTTATGTTATGAAAAATAAATGGTTCCAATTTATTTTTGAAGATCAGTAGTGAACTTTACTTGAAGTGGGACTGAAATTTCCGATTTTAACTAACATGTTGGATATCATTCCACCACTTTGTGAGAAACAAACAGGGATTAAATGAGCGATATGTCCTGGGGATTATCACACTGCTCACAATTTGTTTAAACTATAACAAATCATCAGTGTGGTGAGCAGTCTGCAGTTAGAACTGGAGAGCGAGGGGATAGAGATATGTAGCGAGAGAAAGGAAGGGATACAGAGTGAGGGAAGGGAGAATGAGAAGTGATTAGATTGCCTACTGTGAGTGCCTTAAATGTCATTTACTCAAAGAAAGCAAGTGATTCATACCTTAATTGGGCTAACAAAAGTGTTTATTTTCAGGCTTCAGTGGCCAAACACATCACTGTTTCTGCATGTAAATGAGGCCCTGAAAGGTTGCACACAAATGTATTAGGTGAAATCATTTATCACCAGCTTCTCAGTGAATTACTGGGTAACATTACTGCTGGCATCTTTTAATTTTACACTCTAGAGCTAAACTTTTCACATTCATCCCATTTTCCCCACAAACAAGGGGCTAGAGGGAGCAAAGTCAAAAACAATGACGAGTTCAAATTACATATGTTCGATTCTGATAAATGCATAATAATTACAGTATTAGCTAGATTTTCTCCCACATTCATCAGGAATCCTGAGATGATCAGAAGTGTAGGAGGCTCTGGAGTACATAGGGTCAGGTAAAGGAGAAAGTGACAATCATACATCGAGGCCCCAACAGAATTGAGGCTATCGGTCAGGGGTAGATCCTTTTTAAAAAACACTCTGTAGGTGGATGTCTAGACTGCACATGTCTGAGGAGCGTAGTTTAACTATCATCCCTGCAAACAAGCTCAATCCATTTTTATTTAGCAGGCATACTACCCATGCCTCAGACAGCTCAGTATATCAGTTAAAATGTGGCTGTCAGGGTGCACATCCGTGCATCCCTGAGGCCAATGACGAGCCACACAGAGCAGGACCCTTGCACTATTAAATGTTTGATAGGACTGTGCTTCCAGTCCTATCAAGTGCAGTATGTCTTATACTTTCCAGAGTAAAACTGTGCATTTGTTGGACAACATAAACGTCAGGATTGTGCCAGACTGATTCCGTACCCACTCTCAGGTTATGTTGGCTGAAGTCTTGCTAGATCACAGTACACCATCTGTATCCCTAAACCTGACAAGGTAACAAATGGATTGTGCAATCTCAGAAGATGACAACCCTGACACCCCACGGAAATCGTGGTAACAGATCTAGAACCATTTTGTTTGCTTACTCAAGCGTACCGAAAGAATTACACAAAAAATACACAACCTACAGGTTCAATATTTATTGAAGCATTGTGATTCTTTAGTAACAGACGTGTGCTGCAAAATCAATAGAAGGAAACAGAATCATGTATTAGCATTATGAGAATGGTGAAAAGGACGAACAGTTCCACCATTGTGCTAGTACAGCGAATATGTGTTGGAGTATTAATAGTGTGTATAGTGTACTCCTATCTCGTGCTTCCACAACCTAGTTTTGCCTAGGGTGGGTGATCTGTCAAATCCCTGCCAGGTGGTCTAACTCCTCATTACCTGTGGATAAGTGTCATCAGGCTTCCCGTATTGGTCGAAAGCAGGGCATCCCTCCTCGCAGACGTAAACAGGAATCAGCTGGGCTGGAATTCTGACATGAAGTGACCGCGCAGTGTCAGCAAAATGCTCCGCTTACCCAAACAAAGGCTTGATGCCATATATATTAACATCCTCCATGTTACCATGCCGAAGCCCAAGCCAGGCTGCTATTGTTTATTCTATTGTGATAACCCTGTCACCGAGTGGCCAAACAACTAACAACATCTTGCGTGATGAACTTAGCCCTTGAACAGAATGTTCCAGGGGTTCTGATAGAGTGTCTGCAAAGTGGCAGCAGCAGGCGCGCAATGTCCACTGGGCTCCAAGGGCTTCAGCTCCCCTTCCCCGAGTACTTCACAGGTCTTTAAAAGACCATTTGCTTATTAATGAGGCTTTGTTGTTTTTTCACCCCTTCTTAGAACCCCCGCATCTCCACTTTGCCTATTGCTGGAAGAATTAGCCCCCCCGAAATTATTTCTTAGCCCAACCCTCCTCGAAATTTGGCTCTAGTTGCGCCTCTGGTGCGAAGAATATTATCCTGTATGTGCACTCAAAAGAATGTGTGTCAAATGAAATTGTTTTTAGGGAGAGGAGGCATATTAAGAACGTGAGCATATATAAAATGGATTTTCTTGATTGGGCCTAATATACACATTTGACACAAGAATTTGGGAGAAGGCTTGAGGTGGGTCTTCCTTTGAAACTTGGCCCTTTTGCTGTGTCTGGCTAGTCATCAGGAATCATGCATGACCTGCTGGTTCACGCGTCCAGCACCTGATTCCTGCTCTGCTGCTGCCAAGGACTCTTAGTTGCTGTAAAAGAAAGAAAGGTCAGTAAAAAGAAACAGTGTTATTTCTGTGTTTATGTGTGAGTGAAAGTGTGTTTGTGAGTGATTGAGAGAGAGAATGAGATTAAGTGAGAGTGTGTGTTAGTTTAATATGTATGAGTGTCAATGAGCATGAAAGAATGAGCGGCAATGAAGAAGTGAGAGTATGAATAAGGGCAATCAAATGAGTGAGTAATGCAATGTGAGTAAGTTAGAAAGAGTGAGGCAGGGGGATATTGTGAGAGATTGTGTGAGTGAATCAGGTGTGTCTATCAATGGTGCAACAGTTGCAGTTGCACCAGGGCACAGAGGACCTGGTGTAACTGCATCTGCTGCTCTATTAACGCAGAACACTGGTATCCCAGAAGTTCAAATCAGAGCACCTATATACTGCAGTTGGGGGTGAGGGTCAATGATTGTGAAAGTGTGAATGTGTGCAAGTGTGTTTATGGGCAAACAAAAACAAGTGGTTATGAGTGTATGAGTACATTTGAGTGTGAGGGCACCCACAGCAACATTTTTGAAAGCAATGAGATGAGCTTGTGGCAAATATTACACCCCATAGCTTTCAGGGCTCACCAGCCGCCCCTGAAATCTGTGTAGATCATCCTGTCTGAAAAAGCCAACAATCCTGTGTTTTTTTTTTATAAAACAACAACGGTCCCATGCATAGGAAATGTATGCAAAGCAATGAATATAGATGAAATCAAATCTATATTTGGAGCGACATGTCCAGTCGGACAGAGGGCTTCCATTTTTTACTCAATTGAAAGTTTATATACAAAAGGAATACCTTCAATAAATCACCAGTGTGGGGCACAAGCCTGTACCCAGACACAATCAGATCAATACAGAAGGTTGACTGGAGACAAAACAGGGTTTTTAAGGCAAAAGCAGCGATTTCTGTAAAAATTCGAGTGTACAGAAATATCAGACAAGCACCATTACATATACATAACATACAAATCAAGTTCTTGTATAAGGTGCACAACAGGTCGACGGCGTTTCAGTCCCACTACTTAATCATGGGGACCATCATCAGGACATTTAGTAAATGCCTTAGGGTTATGCTCCCCGAGGTCCTATGCTGACTCATTTGGGGCCCCTTGTTGACCTTAACATAGAAATCCTGTGTTAACATTAGTCTAAGGTCTCATCAGTGCCTCTGAAAGACCAATACATCTGAATATAAACAATTACATACTAGTCTTGCGTCTCCATCCACCACAGAGCATTTGGGCTAGTGGGAGATCCACTCGTGTGTCAGTAATCACATCCCTGAAGTCTGCTACGGCTGGATCAAGTTGATCACACATCAAGCCAGTATCTCTAAAAAATGTAGCAGGGTAACAGCACACTTAGGGCCCGATGTAGGAAGCCAATTTGCGATCGCAAACACTGAAATTCACTGAATTTCAGCGTTTGCGATCGCAAACTAGCAGTGTCCAATGTAGCACACAAAACGCCCTCACAAAATAAGGAATCGCAAAATTTGCGATTCCCTATTTTGCGATTGCATTTAAGGAAACACAAATTGCGATTCCTTAAATGCAATGTAAGAAGCACAAATGAAAGTGCGATTTAGCATTAAGGAATCGCAAATTACCTCCAACTTCAAGTTGGTGGTAATTTGCGATTTCCTTTAAAAAAGCACTTTTTTGCTTTTTTAAAAGTGCCATGTGGCACACATTCATGCCCTTAGTGCATGTATGTCGCCACATGTGCACACATGCACATTTCAGGGTGTCCCTCTGGAACCCTTGTAGTTTGAAATTCCACACGCAATTTGCGAGTACCTATTGGGTATTCTCAAATTGCGTGCACAACTCCCATTCATTCCTATGGGCCTCCAGGCTTTTACCTACATCTGGCCCCAAGCAACAGGTTATAAGATTGGAATTTGCCAGTCGCAGAATTACCACACCAGCTAATCACAATACTGCAAGCATGTTGCAGCAGCTTTGATGCACAATTAAGTGTAAGAGTCACATAACATAGCGTTGATTTGACTTGGTACGGACTTTTCCCACCAAGTAATTTCATGTGTGATGTTAACGGCTGAGGAGTCAGAGTATGTGGTAGTGCTACTAAATAAAACTGTGCCTCAGGTTCCTTACCACAGCCTCCTGAGACAGGAAGAGAACACCTACAGACCCAGACCAGACTAACACGCCAAGGAAAGTATTTCTGTGGGATGATGACCTGAAGCAATCAGAGAAAGCCATTTTAAGCAGCATTGCTATCCTCCTCCATCCTCTCCCTACAGCTGTCATCTGACCATTAAGACCTGCCAGAATTCACACCTTGGCCTCAACATGCAATATACAACCACATTTTGTGAGAAGGAGCAGAAGATCCTGGCAGAAGAGGTCAATAGGAAGAAGAACATGTCACACACCTGATAATGTTGACCCAAGAGTGATTTTGCATCTAAACGTGATTTTGCTCTTCAATATGATACCACAATCCTGTTGCTTTGCACTCACTGAGTTTTTCCACCTGAATGTGTTTTTGTGCTGATAAATGCTATTGTACTTGAATGTGATTTTGTGCACGATTGTGATTTGTGGTCATACAGGTTTTCTGTACTCATGGTGCTGTTGTACCAAAGTCGGTACTTTCATCCCTATCTGAGATCATACAGATACTGACCATTCACACATAGTGCCTGATTATAGGTTGTTGGGTGAAGAAATCATCATAGAATTGTGCTGTGCCAATTTCTAACATATCCATTGTCTCCACACCTGGATTGTCTGGTCGTAGAAACACCAGACACGATTTTACCAGCTGGAAAATCATGAGGCTCAGGCTGTAAGCGCAACCTGGCCTTGGCCAACCCGTTCTCATGACAAGGGAAGGGCACACGACTCCCTGCCTTGACGCGGCCGCTGCTGTCCCCTGGGTCTCTCCCAAATCCCCATCTCCCGCCCTCCACCAGTCCCAGTACACAGTTGCTTACCACCTGCTTAAAGCATGTGGTAAAATGAAATAGATTTGAATGGGGACACTAAATGCAAATTTGGACCGAACATTATTTATGGCCCAGATTATCCCTGCACATAAATCGTACCAACTTGTAATCAGCCCTTCATGTGACATCTTACTACAGCTGAGTTCATGCCTTCAATGTATATGCCCTGTCTGTTATTTACAGTGCTTCTGATTTGTATTTCCTAACCATGGACAAATAGTACTAAGCAGCACCACAAGCGTGGGGTATAACAAATTGGACACAGACATAGGATGACAGAAAGATGGAGGTTGGCCAGAGACACAGCACATGTATTCTGTATGTATTTGTGCATGCCTGTATTAACATACAATGGCACCTTAACCCCTTGGGCGCGGCCGCGATTCTGCGCCTGTGCGGCAGAATCGCGAATGGGCGTGTTCATGACGACCCCCAGCCGTCATCAGCACACGAGCCCTGTGATGCATGACGGCTGGGGGCCGTCATCAGCATCGAAGGGGTTAAAGTCAGTACTCTTGACTCTACAGCTGCTTTCCCACTGCTTGCTTGTTTTTTTCTGCCCATTAGCACCATTCTTCATAAACAGGGAAGCTCCTGCAGAGCATTTCAGCCCCTCACTTCAGGAGAGGCGCAGAGAGCTGTTAGCTGTCCAGTTGTTTGTTTCCCACTTGAGTGGATTGAGTGCATGGGCAGCCGACAGCTGTCTCGGCCATGCATAACACTTATGCATTATGGGTTATTGAATACTTGATGTGCTGCACCGTGCAATGTCAGTCCTATTGCCATTTGCTACAACAGTATGGGACCAGAATACTGTTGCTTAAATATTGTCTGAAAAAATATAGGTGCGTATTTATGGGATTTGTGGTGAGGGCAGAGAAGCAAGTTACCTTGCTGTGCTGACCCGCGTCACGGGGAAAGGGCAGGAATGAGCTGTGTTTATCCAGTGCGGCACATCCTGTAGTTTTCCCCTGCGCTGGTGATGTTTCGGCAGCCGAGCACCAACGCAGGCACCATTAGTGCAAGGTTGCCTGTGTTGTAGGCAGGATTGTTTTTCCACAGGAAGGGGCACCTTCTTTCCCAAAAACAATTCATAGAGGTGTTTTCCTCTATGTGTGCTGCAGAATGCTTACATTGGAGAAGTGTGGCTCACTGGTTAGAGGAGGCAGACCTGGAAGCAGAGGTCAGCCCGGGACCAGGGTTCAATTCCCAGCTCGGCAGGGTCTTGAGTCCTAAAATGTCCATGGACTCGACAATTCTCGCTCCGGTGCCTACTCGATTCACGGGTTCACACTCTGCGACTCTGGGCAATAGCTTGCTTAATCTCCACAACGGCCCCTCGCGGCGGGATGCCTGGCTTTCACCTTGCGGATACCCTGCCGGGGTTATCTCACAGGGGAATACCAGGACGGGTTCCCTAAGCAAGCGCTTAGAGACCGCTTGGTGATTTGCGCTATATAAATTCCTGTACATTTACAAGGTACATTTACATTCATAGAATGCGGAAAAAACAAAAAAGAAACATATTTCTCCTCTCCTCGTTATGCCTCACCTAGGGAGGCGTATCTTTTGTGCGCGTTTTCAGGTGTGCCAGGTTTTGTAAATCTGGGAAAGCATAAAAAACCATGGGATTAGCGTGGGAAAACCCACTGCAAAGCCCATGGAATGCCTACCTTTCACACAGTAATACAACGCAGCGATTTGCGCAGCGTTGCATTGCTCCATATTTTTGAACCCATTCAAAGCCACGAAAAGTGGCTTTACGTGGCTTCATAAAAATGACTTAGAGGTTTGTGTTGTCCATGTACCATGTTGCTTGGTGCAAGCATGACCCAAAGCCCTAATCAATATGTCCCATAGTGTCCTAAACATCCTTACCTAAAATTATCAGCCTAATAGAAACTCTACACCCCATGGAGCAATATTATTTTCATCTTTAGACCACAATATTTTCTGGTCTACTGGGCTGGATTTTACTGTTGATTTTCCTGATATTAAAACAAACATTGCCTGAAGCAAGCACACATCCAAGAAGTCTTCCATACCTTGCAAAACACTTATACTGCCTGTCTTTACAAATTGACAGTATGCGCACATGGGCCACTTTTTTAGCTTTCTAATTTACTAATGGGGGTCACTTTTATTTTAGTGCCTGGGCCTATTTTCTGCCTCAGTCCGACCCTGATACAAACCCCCTAAAACTCTTGGGGGCATATGATCAAGTCCAATTTCGCCGCTTTAGCTGCCGTTTTCGTCCTAAAAGCAGCACATTTTTTTCCGCTCAATTATCAAGGACACGCTAACGTGTGTTTCCTTGAGTTAGTAGCCCTTTTTACTCCACTTTGCATGTCAGCGATTATTATCACTAATGACATGCAAAGTGGGCGTACCTAAGTAAAACAAAATGGAAAACACTCGCTAACTCTGTATCGCCATATTTACAAGGCTGCCCCTGACCCTCGATGCGAGAGGAAAAGGCGCGCTAAGCCCCCTTTCTTGCAGGATTTAACTCCTATAAAAATTCAGACTTACCCATCTCTTCCATGGGAGGTGGATTGATGGGCCAAGTCAACCATGGCCTATCAGCAAGGATTTCCCTATCACTGATGTCATATCGCTGGATTTACTGCGATAATCCTGCATTTCCCTGCGATTGCTGGATTTTATATCGCCAATGCGCAAAGCATTGTTAATACAGCGCTATCATGGAGATAAAAGCCTGCGATAGGAAGAAAAGCACTAAGCGCATTTAGCGATAATTATCGCTATGTGTTGTTAATATGCCCCCAAGACACTTATTTTAAGGCACATTATCCTTACGTACTAACATTAGTAACTTAATGTTATTAAAATGATGATTTATATGACATCACCAATGACATCATACTACTGCCTTCATATGCATGTCCTTAATATTACCTCTCATTAGCTGCATAGATCCTTACAGGTGTGGGATGTTTCTGCATCTACTGGAATGGATGATGCAAGCAGTTGTGCTGGAACAAATTTCAGAGTGGGAGTGCGGGCTAGTGACATCTGCTCACTAAAGTTCTGATGTAAAAAATCTAAATTCTACTCAAAGAGAGAATATAACAAATGAGTCAACCAAGTTTACTGCAAGAGAGGGTGAAAAGGCGAGGGTCTGCATTTTTTCCCACATATCTATGGCTAAAACACGGTAGGATTTTGACATTTAGAGAGAGCATGGTTTGAATAAAAATTACTGCTTCTCACAACTAAGCTACTACAATAAGCCAATGGGGAAGAAACACCGTTTTGAGTGTAGAAGAGCAAGGTCAGTGTCAATATGTGAAATAAGTAAAGTGGTCTCAGGCTGATTGCTGGTTGGTGTGGTTTGTGTTTTGGAGTAGTAATGTGCCCCATTACAGAAACCTCCTCCCTCTATGGCACATTCAGAAAATCCGTTTATTGTGGCTGAGAACAAAGGCTACTGGGGCAACTTTTGTAAGAGGATCCTTCCATGCCACAGTCTGCGAAGAAGGCAAAGCGTAAGAGTGGGGGTGGGGGTGGGGGAGTCACCAGCCCTAGCCACTGAGTGTGGAAGAAATTGCATTTTTCTGCAGGTGGAGGTGTAATTGTGTAATAACTCTCACACTTCGCTCACTCTCCTGTCCCTATACCAACCTCCAATGAGTCATTTACAATTGTGCAATGTGCAAACATGCCCTTCTGTTCCTCAGCAGTTACAAAACATTTATATCCAGTAGAAACAATTTTGTCCAGTTTGTCTGACATTCCAGAAATTGCCCTTAATTATAGTGAAACACTGAGCCCCATCAGAAGTAATGATCACCATTAATACTGCACCTGGAGTAATAGCAGTAACGAAACCTGTGCCAGAAACAGATCGATAGCTCAAGTAAAGTGTGCCGGTTGAAATAACTTCCACTAATACTCCCCTGCAGCAGAATAATACCTCTCAATACTGTCCCAAACACCATGGGGATGCGCTTCATGGGATATTGTTTGAAGACACATATACAAAATATTACAGAGGGGAGGTGTGGCGCAGCGGCCAGAGCGGCTGATTCTGGAGCGCAGGGCTAACGGTTCAATCGCCGGTGGCAACTCAGCTCAGCATCATGTGTCTTGGCAATAGCTCACTTAATCTCTTCGACGGCCTCCGGTACCTTGGAACCTTAAGGGGTGATATGTTTGCGCTTTACAAATATGGATTATTATTATTATTACAGACACCAGTGCTAACCAAGCAGAATGTGGTGTCCAGGCCATCTGAGCTCCATAACTAGAATTTCCAGTGTAGCAGATCACCGTGTTACCAGTTGTTTCGTTTCATAAACAAATGCTGTGCTGTGTGACCTGTAAACCGAGCTGGTTTAATCGAAATAAAATGAATGTACCTCAAAGCATCCACTGATTTTCTAACTGAAAGCCTAGATCTGGAAACTTGGAATGCTGCTAATATGAAGGTAGCTAGCAAACCATGCCATAAATCCTGCAAATTATAGGCAAAGCTGGCTGCGGTAGAGCTCTTGAAGTAAACATCTCAGCCTTACCACCTCATGCCTCCACTGTCATTAAGCCAAGCTTGGTACCTGCAGAGGTCGAGTCGAAAGTATGGGCTGTTGCAGAACACTGCAGTGGAAATATAAACTGAAACGAGCCTGTCAATTACCAACTAACTGAGCTTTCTCATTTTCAATTGAGTTGTTATAAATGTATATTAATTGGCTATCAGAACCTTCTGGTTGTATTAGCTATACTTGAACTTGTCTAATCACTTTTTTAAATAAATGCACAATGAAATTGGGAACTTTAGGTCACCTAATATTTCTTGTGTGACTGTGCTATTTGTTGAAATAGTATGATTTTAGGAAACAATGTAATTAAAATTTACTAGAATCAAATTTCCTTTTTTGGAGGCCCCCACATTGTGTAGAGGTTGCAAGCGCTATATTTCGGACACTATATGTAACAAAAAACTCAGGTCATTTAAAGAGAGGACTGAAGGACCTCGAGTTGACTCTGAACCAGCTGTTGGGTATTAATTAATGGTGCAGCACATCAGTGGGTCAACGTGCCTGATGCACGTTGGGAAAATTCAAATACTTTAGGCCAAATAAAAACATTATCACTGAAATAATATGCACCATACTAGATCACAAAGTTGAAAGAAATACAGTGGTGCTCATTTCAACCACGCATTGCATTGGGAGGTAAAGCCCAAAAGTGGAAATAGTGTTTTTCAATCAATGAATAAATTCATTTGTAGAGCGCACTACTCACCTGTGAGGGTCTCAAGGCGCTGGGGGGGGGAAGGTGTGTTGCTACTGCTCGAACAGCCAGGTCTTGAGGAGTCTCCTGAAGGGCAGCAGGTCCTGGGTCTTTCACAGGCGAATGGGGAGGGTGTTCCAGGTTTTTGTGGCGAGTTGGGAGAATGATCTGCCGCCGGCGGTCGCTCGTCGGATGCAGGCGACGGTGGCGAGGTTAGCGGAGCGAAGCTGGCGGTTTGGTGTGTAGAGGGTGAGTCGTTTGTTGAGGTGCACTTTTCTGCACTTTATCGCCTTATCTAGGCAAAGGTGAGCCATAATGTGTATTAACACCAGTGCTACGAGATTTGCGTAGTTTAACCTGTTCATTTACTATTTGTGGTATGATATTTGTATGGGTTCATGGTCTTGCATGCTGTGAAACAGTATTACTTCGCTTCTGATGTGGTAAAACTGAATCACACGAGTCATTTTATCACAAAACCCATAATGTGATCACATGAAAATAGTGTTTAGGCACATTATTGCCATTTGCAACAGTGACACTTTAAATGAGTATAAAAATGTTTGAAAGGAAACAAATGCAATAATATGCCGATTACACTGTAGAGTTGCCATCTAATGCAGCGATTTTAGGGTTTGAAATTGTCTCAGTTTTAAATCAAACAAGGCCATGTTTCAAACAAAGAATGACTAACTCAGAGTCATTTTAACCGTGTACATATCACCTAAATTAAAACAATGTTTTTGTTTATATACTGTTAGTATCTTCGTTCTGATGGCACTTTACAAAGAAGAGAAATGTGATTAATTTATATTCATATTGCTGCTAACATGTTAAGAATTGTTTTTACAATATGGGCCAGATTTTTTAAAGGTTTTGCATCGCCGTTGCGCCATGCTAGGGGACGCAGGGAGATGCAAACCTAGAATGAGAATTTACCAAGCCACGCACGGCCACCTTGCCTGGCCCTGCAGTGCTTGCTAAATCTGGAGCCGCTGACTTGCATTGCTCTGCCCCAGGGAGGTGTTCCATGGCTAGAGCCTGGGCATTCCTAGATTTACCATGAGGGGTAGACCTGGGAATGCATCAAAATGCTACATCTTCCCAGGGGTTGCGTAACAAGGAGAAATAGCTTTATTTCTCCTTTATTTTTCCCCTTTCTCTGTGTGCTGCATCCTGCAGCAGACATAGAGAGTGGTTAGAGCCTCACAGATTTATTTTTGTGCAAGTAGGTGTCCCTTCCTGCATAAAAACAATACTTCCTGTAACACAGGGACCCTTGTACTATGGTGCTAGGCAATCAAGAGTTTGCCAGCGCAAGGAGAGAGCAGGAATGCATCGTATCTTGACAGATATCGCACATTCTTGCCCTTTTCAAGCAACGAAGCAAGGCGTCTTACTGCATTGAGTGAAAAAAAGATAATTGTGGCCCCTTGTTTGTAAAGAAAATATATATTTTTGAAGATGCACCTTTGACACACTATGACTCCCCCCACCCCCCTTTTACAGTAACCTCACATTGAAGTCAGAGAAGGGCAGCCGCGGCCGGTAGTAGGAGTACCGGCCGGGCGGTGACGTGAGGAGGGGGAGGGGCAGGGTAGGGGGTAGTAATGTATGGATTACGGACTTTAAAAGGTAAGTAAACATAAAAATAAATAAAACAAATTTCGTTGCACACACTCCATCTTATTTGGTGACGCAGTGTGTGCAACAAAATTTGTTTTATTTATTTTTATGTTTACTTACCTTTTAAAGTCCGTAATCCATACATTACTACCCCCCACCCTGCCCCTCCCCCTCCTCATGTCACCGCCTGGCCGGTACTCCCACTACTGGCCACGGCTGGAGAAGGGATACATCAACACATATTTCTACGATAAAATAATTCTTAGGTGAGAAGCGTCTTGGCATTTAACAGTCTCTCATTTAACATATAGCAAATACGGCAGGCAACAAAACAAAAACACTTCTTTGCTCAATCTCCATGTAAGGTGCTTCAAGGATATCAGGGTGTGCTTCAGCATCTCCTGTACCCCTAGTTTCAGCAAAGCATAACCACGGGCTTGCACACACTCCAACACACACATATGCACGTGCCCAAACTAACAGACACTGGCAGGAAGCGAGGAGGAGACAGCATGAGTGAGTGACACACATAGAGGAAGAGTAGTCATTGAACGATCCAGCCAGGCTGGAACCAGATGCTTGGCTCTGGCTCAGCTCATGGTCCTATTGAAGCCTCACACCCTAGATGAGATGAGCTGTCATGGAGGAGATGTGGTCTAGTGCCTACAGCTGCTGTCCATGCACCATGGGCAACCAAGTTCAAATCCTGCCTCTGCTCAGCATCTTGTGAATACCGGCTAATCTCCTTGTGCTGAAAAATAAACCTGCATCGTAGTCGGTGTTTGCTGTCAAGCGCTGTTATGTCCTTGGGAAAGGTTCACACTATTTTAAACTGCCAAAAATAAAAGTAGATTTTGCCTGCCACCTATGTTCTCATTTCATCCTTCAATAATTAAGAAGAAAGCCTAATCCTTTGATGTTAGAAACAGATACCCATCCAGTGGCTGAATTGCTAGCAGTGCCGATTAAACCCCACGGAGGCCCCTAGGCAGTGGAAATTTCAAGGATCCCCCTTGCAAATTATCTCTTAATACCCAATGCACCGGATTTTTCTACAAACTGACAGCTGTCAGAGGATGAGCTTTTAAGAGGCAAACTGTTATGTGAATCTGATTTCTCTAGTTTATCGACTTTAAGTTGTTAATGTATACAGTACGTTAATACAGAATTTTCTCTAAAGAGTCTTTAACCCCATGCGTGCTGCGGGTTTTCCCGCTGTGCGCTGACTTTTGCGAAAAGCCACGGTTCATGACGAGCTCAGCTCGTCATGAGCGTACGACAGGCGAAGGGGTTCATGTAAAGTTTTCGTTTCTTTGGGTTGATTAATTTTTTTTCCTATCTTTTGGAAACAATATTTAAGAAAGCTTGATTCTAATTTTCTTTCAAGATCAAATCAATATTATTTTGATCCGGAATGGAAGGGGGGAAAGGTGGGGAGGGGGAGGGTGGGGTTGAGGGTTGTTGCAAAGTTCAGTTGGGGAGGGTTGGTTGGGGGGAGGGTGAAACAGTCAGAATAATGCAGTCATGTGCCTCAGTGCTCCACACTATACGTCTACACCAGAGACCGACCACACTGAAGTATCTACACCTTGAATGGCGAGTGATGTTGATGAGTTCAGGCCTCAGCAAGGCCCAAAGGTACCGAAAGGGTCCGCCCTTCTGTGTACAAAGTCCTTAGACTTACAAATGAAGTTGGCAAGGAAACTGGAAATACAAAAACATAGTTTAATAAACCTTTAAAGGTGGTGATACAACCTCCACAACACTTCTACAGTATTGTACAGAGTAGCACACTGAATACAAGCACATGGCCCCTTTTATACACAGTGGAAGGGGTTCAGTTTACAGCTTAGACAGAGGTTACAACCACGTAAGGACATTTCCAAATATATCAGTGGGTGGAGCTAACAGTATTTCTAGAACATGGGAGGGCTATGCTAATAAGGAACAACTGTTACTTCTGCTGAGCATGCGCTACACTCTCAAGAAGGACTAATAATAACTGTTGCTAGGTAGAATCCACAGTGTAACTGGCAGAGAGGTAGGACAATCAGAACATTGAGCACATGGCAATGTAGGGCATGAAAAATGGCGGACTCGAAATACAAAATGGAATCCCTATACTAGATATTTGGACTGATGCATTATGGCTTCAGCTAATGCTTAATAATACCGTTGTTTTATTTACAACAGACGACCCTTTCAGCGTTAGCTGAAGCCATTCCATTTCATAGGGTAGTCATCAAACTCATCTTGAATGTCAATGCTCATAATGTTAGAAATCTCTTTAGTTAGACTCTTTTGATAAGCAGCTTCGGAAACAGCTTTCTTATTGGGTATACAAGAGGTAATGCAAAGAGAACATATCATAGGACCACATTGAATACACATACAGCAAGTGAAAAGAATTACTACTATTATACAAAGGCCAGTGAGGATCTTCCAACCCCATGTAGTAAATAAGGTCCAAAACCAACTAGAGAAGGTCCATGTACCATTATCTACATGTATGTCAGCAGCTATTTTATGCAGTTTATTTATGGCATTATAAACAGAAGGCGAGTTGTCTGGGATGAAGACACAACAGCTACTTCCAATAAGTCTACAAGCTCCTCCCTTTTCTGCTAATATGACATCTAACACCATTCTGTTTTGCAGGGCAACAATTCTAGTAATTTGCAACTTTTCAGTTACGTTTCCTAGTGCTGCAGCAGTTTGGTTGGTCACTGCCTTTACAACTCTAGTTAATCTTCTTATCTTTCTACTGTTTAGGGCAGCTCCAACAAAGAAGAATAAACCTAGGTTAAAATCTACATATTGCTGCAAACTAGTGTCGGTCTGGTCCACATCATCGATAGATAAAGTAGGTTTGTATCTATTCACAGTGGCATTATTCAACAATTTCAAGTTTTTATGATAAGTGGCAGGTGCTAAAAACACTGGTGGTAATAAAAATGATACATAGCATACTCCTGACCAGCCAGCTGGTAATCGATAATATCCTCTATTACCGCATACAAAATATGTATTATGGGATGCTAAAAGTGTGCTATTATTCAGACCATCTATATTTAAGACTTTAATACAATCACTAACACCTACAGGGATGTACCCAACACTTGGTACGCATAAGTCCGCTTGTGCTTGTGCAACTGAGATCACAAATTTTTCACTTTCGACAGTGTCTCTAGTGTTCGTAAAAATGTAGGGAGTAGACTCATTGTCCGGTCGATATTCTTCCCACTCCCATATAGTTCCATTGGCTTGTGGATAGCCTTCTTTATTCTGGTGACATTCTTTGTTTAGTCTAAAAAGTAATCTTCCAACAGCAGGCTTTCTTGTGGCAAATAGAAGAGTATACCAGGCACGACAAGAACCATTATGAGAGAAAGGGAGAGGTATAAACGGTGTTCCCCCCTTCTTCTGGTGCGCTGGCATCATACCACATATCCAGCAATTTGTTTCATTTGTAGCAGTGTGGGTATGATGTAGCATCTGAATGAAGGTGTTATTTACAAAGGACAAGCGGTGTTTTGATTCCTGATAGGGGAGCGTATAAAAGAAATGCTCCTCTGGCACCGGTGTAGAAACCACATATAGATCACGGGCAGGAATTACATCCTCAACAAACCACGTGATAATGGCAACAACTGCCACACTAGCAATAAATCCAAAGGCGCAGATCACTTTCTTTCTCTCCATGTTGAACAAATGTCTCGCAAATCTTCCTGAAACTAAAAAAAAAGGCTGTCAGAACTCTTCCCCCAAGGCGGCTGTTGTTTTCTTCACCAACGGGCCAAGACGGGTGTCACTACTCTAATGCAAGGCTGATCCCCCCCCCCTTGCCTCATCGGCTCTCCGTTGCACCAACCGAGAGGCCGTTCTGACAGCAGTCTAAACAGCAGCAAACTTCTTCCTGGGTCGAAGGTTGTATTTTCTTACTCCAGAAGTCGTCGGGTCCGGGAAGAACTCCTCTTGCTCATCAGGTACCACAGCAGGGCCTTTCTCTGTAGTCAGGATTTCTCGATGGTCAGTCAACACGGCAGGCTCCACCAATCCGGGTTGCACTTTGCGACAATGAAGGGAGTGAATCCAGTTCTTCCGGTTGGTCACTCGGACGGCCGTTCTTGTTGCGAGCAGACCCTGCTCGGGACCGCACCATCGGGGCTCCAGGCCACTCGTCCTCTCGAACGCCTTGATGAGGACGAAGTCACCGGGTCGGAGACTATGACCCTCACCTGTGGACCGGTCAGGGAGTGCTTCTCGAACCTGTTGATGAATAGAAACCAAGTTATCAGTTAATTGTGCCAGATAGTCATTCATCAATACACAAGGTACATCATATACGGAACTTGGTTTGGGCACTCCCCAAATATTCATGGGACGACCAAACACCACTTCATACGGTGTAAGGCCGGTTCGGGAGTGTGGTACTGATCTTATTGACAACAATGCCAAAGGCAAAGCGTCGGGCCAAGTCAGAGAAGTGGAAGCCTGGATCTTTGCTAGTTTAAGCTTCAGTGTTCCATTGTAGCGTTCCACCAAGCCAGCCGACTGTGGATGGAACACTGCATGAAACTTCTGTTTTATCCCCAGACCTCTCAGAACGTACTTGATAACGTCTGCTATAATATGAGGCCTGTTATCACTCCATAATAGTCTACAAACACCATACCTAGGGAAGAACTCCTTCAGTAGCACCTTTGCTGTAGTCATTGCAGTATTGTCCTTAGTAGGGTAGGCTTCAATCCATTTACTGAAAGCACACACCACCACCACGACGTACTTTAGATTATTACAGCGTTCAAGTTGGATATAGTCCATTTGCAGGACTTCAAAAGGTGCAGTAGGTATTTCAAATCCTCCTGCTGGAGTCCGTGTTCCTTTCCCTGGGTTGTATTTAAGACAGATCATACAGGTCTGTACCACTCTCTTGGCCGTGCTAGCAATCTCTGGATGCTCCCAAACTTGCGCAAGCAATTTCACAATCGCTGAAGCTCCAACATGTGCTAGCCCATGTGCTATTTGAACCATAGGTTGGACAAAAGCTGTGGGCAACTTCCACCTATCCATTTGTTTGTTGCGCCAACAACCTTCATCATCCAGTTCTCCATTTTCAGACCATTGCTCTCGTTCTTTATCAGAAGCAACTCTCTGTATTTCCCTCACTTCTTTCCTAGCATCATGCCATCGTTCTGCTTGTGACTTCACAACATACATTGAAGTGGAGTCAGGTCTCATTGCAGTTTCTCGTGCTACTTGGTCAGCGAAAGCATTTCCTTGCCCTACTTTGTCAATAACTTTCTTATGTGCACTGCATTTCACTATAGCTATCTTTTTAGGAAATGTCAGGGCAGTCAAAAGATTGTGCACCAATTCTCCATACATAATTTGTGTTCCGTGTGATGTCAGAAAACCTCTTTCCTTCCAGAGCAGGCCAAAGTCGTGCGCTACTCCGAAAGCATAGCGGCTATCTGTATAAATATTCACACACAACTCTGCACTAAGCTCACATGCTCGTGTCAATGCTATCAGCTCCGCTGCCTGGGCTGATTTCTGTGGTATGCGTGCTGTTTCCACGATGGTATACAAAGTAGTGATGGCATATGCTGCCGAAGTCGTACCATCCGGTAGCTTCAGGCAGGAGCCATCCACCCATAATTCTCCATCTACATCTGAGAAAGGCGTATCCTGGAGATCGATACGACCCTTTGTCTGTTCCTCAGTCACAAAAATACAATCATGTGCTTCTTGTGGCTCAGGCTGAGTCGTCAGGAATGGTAACAATGTTGCTGGATTTAATGTAGCACATCTCCTCAATGTGATATGGGGAGCCAGCAACGTTAGTTCATATCCGGTCAGACGGGCACTTGTTAAATGCTGCGTCTTTGTTTGATTCAAAAGGGCGTCAACAGCATGGGGAACCAACACTAACAGCTTGTGAGATAACACTATTCCCTCACTCTGACGTATTGACACAGCTGTCGCTGCGACCGAACGAAAACACCCCGGCAATGCCCGAGCGACAGGATCGAGCAATGCCGAGAAATATGCACACGGACGCTGCCTGTCCCCATGCATCTGTACTAACACAGATGACGCACATCCATCTCTCTCATGTACATATAATGTGAAAAGTTTTGTGTAATCAGGAGTGCCTAACACTGGTGCTGAACAAAGGGCCTGACGTAACTGTTGGAAAGCGTTTTCACATTCATCTGTCCAAGGAAGGGGAATTGGAGTGTCTTTTGTCAATAGCGCTAACAGTGTTTTGACTATATGTGAAAACCCCAGTATCCACTGCCTACAAAAGGACGTAAGACCCAAAAATGCTCGAACATCTTTCTGTGTAGAAGGTGTTGGTGTGTCCAGGATGGCTTGGATACGATCTGATGTAAGTGCACGCCCCTCCTTAGACAAAAGGTGGCCTAGGTAGGTCACCTTAGGCCTACAGAATTGCAATTTCTTCTTAGATACCTTATGATTGTGAGAAGCCAAAAAGGAAAGCAAGGACAACGTACAAGTCTCACATTGCTCAGGGGTGTCAGCAGCCAACAAAATATCATCGACATATTGAATAAGCACTACCCCCTCAAGCAAGACAAAGGAATCCAACTGTCTTTTCAATGCCTGACTGTAGATACTAGGGCTCTCAGTATAGCCCTGTGGAATTCTACAAAATCTATACGATCGATTATTCAAAGTGAAGCCGAAAAGGTAACGGCTATCAGGGTGAATAGGGATCGAAAAGAAGGCGTTCTTCAGGTCGACAACCGAGAATGTTGTCGCTGTTGTTGGGACCAAGGTAAGGAGTGTCGTGATGTCAGAAACAACAGGGTATTGGGGCACCACTATCTTGTTCACCTCCCTCAAATCAATAATAAATCGATATACCCTAGTATCAGTGTCTTTCTTCAAGATTGGTAAAATAGGACTGTTACAAACATTGTATGGGACTTCTTCCACCACCCCCACTCGAATGAGATCCTGCACAATCTGTATGAGTGCCTCCTCACCCTCCTGTGAAATCCTATATTGAGGCAGGCGTGGCAACACAGCTCCCTCCTTTACACTAATGCGAACCGGGGGAATGACCATCTGTCCCACATCAGTGTCTGAAGTAGCCCACAACGTGTGAGGTAAAGAGGCTAATGCAGCACTTTCAGCGACCATACACACTCTCTCTTTTGCAGGGTAATTGTCATTTAAAATCACGCGTACTCCTTCAGGGGAGCAGCGGATTGTGGCTCTAAAATGTTTCAGCATGTCTAGACCCACAATGTTGTCAGGCGTGTTTGAGGAAAGCAAGAATGGACATGGTGCTGTAAATTTGTCGACATGAAATGCAAGGGGTTGGGATAATGGGCTAAGAGAAGGTGTTCCATCGAACCCTACAGATGTGATCGTTAAGCCAGACAGGGGAGCCCTCGGAACCAATTGTTTAGACAAAGCGCTACGAGTAGCCCCTGTATCAACCAGAAACTGATCAGTAGAACCCAAAACATGTGCTGTAACATAAGGACCCCTCTGATCTACTGGTACTTCAACTGATTCCTCCCCCCATCCTACGCAATCCTATGCATATTGGGAATCATGACTTTCGGGGTGCACATAGTCAGACATCTGATACTGATTTCGTCTATCAAAGGTATTAGACCCTCCTTGTTGTTGCTCCCTAGATTCGAATCTAGCCCTGTCATTTAGGTTACCTCGTGGTCCAGAGAAACCCCCACGATTTCTCCCAAAACCTCTACCCCGTCTCATAGCCCTGTGTTCTCGCGCTAAAGGACACTCATTGGCCCAGTGGCCTCGTTGCTTACAATATGCACATTGATCTTTAGCCAAGTCTGTGCGGTTATATGTAGAATCATAAAAACCCCGACCACCTCTATTATTTCCTCTCTGGGGTGGTCCATACACTTGTGCTAACATAACTTTTGTTTTCAAATCCTTAGATTTCTTATCTTCATTACTTTTTGCTTCTAATTCCTGACGCTCGTAATACTGAGCCATTGTCAGGAGGGATGCCGGAGTCGAAGTCGTCCAGGAGCTTTCACTCGCTTTCAACCGAGCTGCTACTCCCGGTAATAAATTCGAAACATATTTGTCTACAAACAGATGTCGACCCGTGTCATCCGTCAGAGACTGACCACTGAAATCGTGAAAAGTTTCTTTAAATCGCGTAAAGAAGTCAGAAACTGATTCATCTGTCTTTTGCTTGCAAGATGCTAACATAGTCCAGTCAATCTTTTTAGGGGGGATAATCGTCTTCAATTTAATCAAAATGGCAGCAGGGAGGTCTAGAATGAGCTGGGGTGGTTTCTGCGCAGGTTTCCTAGCTCTGTCCTCCTCCTCAATGTCTTCCCATTTAGCTTTAAACGTCACTAAATCATCAATTTTCCGTACTGATCTCCACATGTCAGGGGGTAATATAAGACCAAAGAATAAATCAATGTCAGCTAATGTCATAGTACAAGAATTCAAAGCCCCCTCAACTTCCTCATAAAAGGCAGCAGGATTTTTCCGTGGGTCAGGTAACGCTTTCTTTAAGGCCATAACATCCGCTCTATTCCAAGGAGTATATACCCAATTATAGATAAAATACCCTCGGGCATCAGCTGAATCTTTATCTGAACTAGTACCCGCTCCTTTAGGAGGAACATACAAAGGCGCTGCCTCTCGCATAGGTTTAACATGCACAATATCGACCTTATCTGAAGAAAAGATAGGTGATTGTTTCCCGTCGCCACTCAAACCCGTCTCTTTGTCGTCCACCGTCTTTTGTCGTTTTTCTTCTCGTAACCGAGACGCCTCATCCCGCAATACGAATAACCGTCGAACTGCATCAGCTGCCTGGGAAGGAGAAAAGAGACCTTTACGCAATTCTTTCTTATCTTGTATTATGTCATCAGGTTCAAGAACAGGAGAATATTTTCGAAAAGCCCCGACTACTTCATCAGAAAAGGTTTCAAGAAAATACATTTTTTCCCTGTCCGGCCATTTTTCAAGAGACAACAATATTTCAGCAAGAGGAATTGTACCCTTAAGAATACGATAAGAAATTTGTCGGAGCTCCGTCATACGATCAGATGTTAACTTAGACCGCGTGTCTACCTTATCTTTAAATGATCCAGAATCCTCATCTTCCCCTTTCGGAGCAGACGGGCCAGCATACGGAGGCGGAGAACGATCTAGTAATGAAAAATCATCATCAGAATTATTAAGGACAGGATAAAGAGGCCGTCGAATAGGATATTGGCCAGATATCTGCAATCTACGTTCCTTTTCCCGTTTTTCTTCCGCTTTTTTTTGTTCACGTTGTCTCATTTCTTGCGCCTTCTCACGCACATTCTTCCTCTGCTCTTTCTCAATCAGCGCATGTTCACGTTTCTCACGCTCACGTACTTCTTTCACCCACATTCGCACACTCTCAAACATGTCTTGTCTCGCTCGGCGCTTACACAGGCACTGTTCCACATACTCAATTTTGCGCACATCAAACGAACCATACAAAGGCCATCTCAACTCAGGATCCTTCTTGGTATACTTCCTCCATAATGTGCTGTACATTATAGGGGAAAGACCAAACTTAATGTACATGTCCCTATTCGGCGTCCCTTCTGTGATTCTTCAAGACTTAACCGGTTTCCACAGCAGCACCACTTACGTAGTGCGCTAAAAGCAGGCATGCTAGAAATAGTGCGAAATACGCAATTTTATACAAAAAAATGGCACTTAATCGTTGCGCCGCTCACAACCATATGTTGGAGAAAAATCTCCACATTGCCTGCCTATATGTGTTGCAACGCATATATACCCATTTTCATAATCATAATATGATCGATCATCCAAACATCTCCATATCCATATCCATATCCATAAGCCACAGCAAGCGTGTCCTAAAACTGCCTTGCTAATCACTGGCTACCATAAACACTCACAGTAATTACCATACATTGGTCCTTACCAAGCACGAGCGTCCAGATTCCACTTGCCAAGTTCCACAATTTGCTCAAACAGCTTATCCACAGCAAACCGACAGAAGAGGTCTCAGTCGAAGACCGGCGCCACCCAGATGGTCAGATCGGAAGGAAGGAAGAAATACCTCCGGATGCCAGGACTAAAGACGCCGCTGGCAGTGATCACTTCCCCGGCAGAGTTCCATTCCTTCGTCACGACCAGTCCTTCGAGCCTCCGAGTCGCCGATGAGCCCCACGTGACGGGCGCCAATTGATGAGTTCAGGCCTCAGCAAGGCCCAAAGGTACCGAAAGGGTCCGCCCTTCTGTGTACAAAGTCCTTAGACTTACAAATGAAGTTGGCAAGGAAACTGGAAATACAAAAACATAGTTTAATAAACCTTTAAAGGTGGTGATACAACCTCCACAACACTTCTACAGTATTGTACAGAGTAGCACACTGAATACAAGCACATGGCCCCTTTTATACACAGTGGAAGGGGTTCAGTTTACAGCTTAGACAGAGGTTACAACCACATAAGGACATTTCCAAATATATCAGTGGGTGGAGCTAACATTATTTCTAGAACATGGGAGGGCTATGCTAATAAGGAACAACTGTTACTTCTGCTGAGCATGCGCTACACTCTCAAGAAGGACTAATAATAACTGTTGCTAGGTAGAATCCACAGTGTAACTGGCAGAGAGGTAGGACAATCAGAACATTGAGCACATGGCAATGTAGGGCATGAAAAATGGCGGACTCGAAATACAAAATGGAATCCCTATACTAGATATTTGGACTGATGCATTATGGCTTCAGCTAATGCTTAATAATACCGTTGTTTTATTTACAACAATGTGGCTGCGTTACCTGCAGACTATAGGGGAGTTAGTGTCCTGACTTGGAATGTGAACGGGCTGGGTAATAAGATTAAAAGAGGTCTGGTGAATTCCTACCTTAAAAGACTAGACCCGGATATGACCCTCCTGCAGGAAACCCATCTCAAAGGAACTAACTGTGCCTTCATAGCCAGGGGTCGCCACAAAGTCCTGGCTCATGCGGGCTACAGGACTGATTTGAGAGGGGTAGCTATCATTATAAAGAAAACCACCCCATTCTGTACTACACGCACCTGGATAGACCCTTTGGGGACTTATGCTGGGGTCCAGGGGCCATGGAATAGACACACATACACGATCATCTCAGTATATGCACCACCTAAGTTACAGGCAAATACGCTCAAGACTCTAGCTAACATACTCCTAGATACGGCTGACACCATTCAAATCCTAGGAGGAGATTTCAACGACGTAATGGACATAGGGCAGGACCGGTCAGGGACAGCGTCTAGGGGAGGGAATCAGACCACCCTATCTCAACTGATTGCCAATGTAGGACTCACGGATGTCTGGAGATGGTTGCACCCTAATCAAGCGGTCTACACCTACTATTCGGGAGCACATAAGGTATTTTCGAGATTAGACTATATATTCATGTCTAGATAGTACTTGACAATGGACGACACTGCGGACTATAATGCAAGGGGCATCTCCGACCATTCCCCACTGTTAGTAAGGGTGGGACGCACTCGGGGTAATGTGGGGGCCTCCTGGCGCCTTGCAGCTTGGGATCTTCAAAATGCGACTATCCTGAGAGGCTTGAGAGCAGATGTACAGGTCTATGTTACTGAAAATGAGGGAACAGTCGATTCGGGGGTCACCTTCTGGGAAGCCCTGAAGCCGGTAATGCGGGATAGGATACAAAGTAGACTGGGGGAGGAAAGGAGAAAACTCCAATCGGAGGTAACTGTACTGGAACAGACTATCCTGGGCCTAGAGAGGGAATACCAGAGTTCGAAAAATTCTGAGACTCTTAGACTATTGATTGACACTCAGAAACATTATAGAGAATTGGTGACTAATGAGGCTAAAACTCAATCCCTAGCCACCCTCCATCGCCTCTATGACGTTGGGGACAAGTCAGGCAAACTACTAGCGTGGCTAAGTAAGAAGGAGCGCGCGACTAGATGGGTGGATCACATTAGAAATGCAGATGGGATGCTTGTCAGTTCTGAGGCACAAATTGCTGAGACATTTGCTACACACTATGAACTCTTCTACGCAGCCAGGGACCTGGGGACGTGTGAGGAAGCTCTACAATATATGGCACAGACGGACCTGCCCCTGTTGTCTCCTGAGGCCCTTCAGGCGCTGGAGGCTGACATTACAGTGGATGACATATCGGGAGCCCTAGCCAGATTGCGTCCGGGTAAAACACCGGGACCGAACGGTTTCCCGGCGGAATTTTTTAAGCGTACGGCGGACCTTTTGGTTCGCCATCTGAAGGGTCTCTTCGTGGGGGCTTACCAGGAGGGGAGACTCCCCCCAGACCTCTCCCTGGCGACAATTGTCCCAATACATAAAGAGGGAAAACCGCGAGAGGATTGTGCGTCCTATCGCCCCATTTCCCTCTTTAACACGGAGGTGAAACTTCTGGCAACTATCTTGGCGCTCCGACTGAGGTCGGTGATCCCAGACCTTATACATCTGGACCAAACGGGTTTTCTGCCAGACAGAGCCACTAGACTGAACCTTAGACGTACCCACAATTGGCTGCAGGAAGTGAGGGGAAGAGAAGAACCACATTGGTTTCTCTCCCTTGACGCTGAGAAAGCCTTCAACGCGGTTCATTGGCCGTTTCTGGAGGCTGTTTTGCAAAAGTTCGGATTCGGCCCTAAGTTCCAGAGGTGGGTCCAGCTCCTCTACACAGCACCAAGAGCCAGGGTGAGGGTGAATGGGAGGTTGTCTCGTGAATTCTAGATCCAGAGAGGGACCCGTCAGGGATGCCCTTTGTACCCCCTCCTCTTTGTACTAACTATTGAGATACTGGCAGCTAGGATCCGACAAAATGTAGGCATCTCCGGTTTTAGAAGAGCTGACACGGACCCCGCACAAGAGAAGATATCCCTCTACGCGGATGATATACTCTTGTATATTACAAACCCGGAGACCACTGTTCCGGAGCTATTCCGGGAATTAGAGCAATAAACTGGCACAAATCGATCTTGTATGACCCCGGGGGACGAGGCCGGTGGGGGACACTGCCAGGGCAACTACTAACAACGGTGGAGGGTTTCCAGTATCTCGGGATCTACATCACCCTTGATAAGATACTATCGTTCCAAAAAAACTTGGAGCGGATTATACTGAACTCCACTGCAGACATGGACCGCTGGAGACAGCTCCCACTTACACTTCTAGGTCGAGCGGCTATGTATAAGATGATTATCCTACCCAAGTATTTATATGCCCTACAGAACGAATATTATCCGCTTCCGGCACGTTGCTATCCAGAATTCACTCGGATCTGAGGACTTTTCTTTGGCTGGGTAAGCAACCTAGAGTAGCCTTGACTACCCTCTAGAGACACCAATACAGTGGGGGGATCGCACTCCCTAACCTGGAAGCCTACTACTGGGCGGAACACATGGCACCGATTAACGATTGGTTACATGCCCCAGCAGATCATCCCACTTATGCCCTAGAAAGGCTTAAAATATCATCGCAGAATTTACTATATTATCTCTATGGGGATACAAGACGGGAACCGCTCCTCCCAGCGACGGTTATTATGTTACTCGCAGGGACTAAGGCTACAAAACGCATGGGATGGGAGAAGACCGATATGGCACTGTAAATGGTTAGCAGAGCTAAATAAACTAAAGGGCTTCCAAAGATGGGATGACATAGGCATCTCCACCATAGGGGACGTGATTGCCAAGGGGGAACTGAAATCCTTTTTGGCCCTGAGGACGGAATTTGGGCTCCATCACTCACAGTTCTTCAAATATACGCAGCTGCGACATGCTTGGCGGGCCAAGAATATCCAACTAAGCGGTATCCCGGAGTGTGCACCTTTGGAGGGACGGCTCTTGCAGGAACGGATCCAGGGGAAGGCGGTCTCTCTCACATATAAAACCTTAACTAACAACATGCTAGGTGATCTGGCGAAGCTTAGACAGACATGGGAAACAGAGGTGGCAGACATGGATGACTTAGATTGGGACATAGTACTAATGCATCCCCGGGAGATGGCAATTAAGTCTAGGCTGCGCCTTATTCAATTTACCGTGCTTCACAGAACCTATTACAATAGGGTGCGACTCCATAGAATGGGGAAAATAGAGGACACAAAATGCCTTAGATGTCGCCTGGACGACGGGGACTTTTATCACATTATATGGACATGCGACATGATACAAAATTTCTGGACACAGAACTGGGGGAGGTCTTGGGGGTCCCGCTCCCACAGGAACCCAAGCTGGCATTATTGGGTATGACCAACGACGTGGACCTACCGCGCCCACTCCTAGCCTTCCTGGTACTGGCACTGGTGGTAGCGAAAAGAGATATAGCGAAGTACTGGGGGTCACCGGAGTCGCCGGGATTAGAGGAATGGAGAAGAGGGTTGGACCTTTACATGGCAGCCGAGAGAGTGACTTATAAAGCTAGGGGGTGCCCGAAGAAATTCCATAGGGTCTGGGCCAGGTGGCGGCACTACCATGGATTGGATGGGGGGTTATGAGGGAGGGGACTTAAATATCTGGCTACACGACCACGAGAGCACCTCCAGGAAGACTTCGGGTGGGATACTACGAGATAATTGTTCTTTGAACTTGTTGACATTGAACCAGTGTGTTACGAACTGTGACCGAGATTTATAACTTTGGGGAAGGTGGGCGTGGGAGTAGAGGTATATGTACTGCTAATCGCAAGACTGAAATGTTGAGTTATGATAAAATGCAAATAAAAATATTTTAAAAAAAATATATATATTATTTTGATCCGTTGTCACGGGGCCCCTAAAAGGAGTGGGGCCCAAAGGCCAGAACCTACTTTGCCTATTCGGAAACCCAGAACTGATTGCCAGTGTGAAACTGGAAAATCTTGGATCAATTCCGGCTTCCAACTTGACCAAATTGTGTGGATCTAGGCACAGAGAGCCTCCTTTATGCTCAGTCACATACAAGAGCACCTTCCCATGTGATGTTCACTGTACAAAAATCTCCTGTGTTTGATTTAATAGACAATGGGGCATATTAGCAACAAATAGCGATATTTATCGCTAATTGAGCTTAGTGTTTTTTTTTTATCGCCGCGCATCGCCGGGTATTATCGCTGAGATAACGTGCTATTAGCAACGTTTATCTCCAAAGCGATAAAATATCCGGCGATAGCGGCTCAATGCGTGAATATCGCTGGAAATCCAGCGATATTCAGGCATTAACGCCAATAGGGTCTTAACCTGAATATCCACCTCCCATTGGATATACAGGTTAAGAAGTGGTCTGAGCAGGCGTTAGGTTTTAGCGGTATTCGCGCTTAGCTGAATTTTTCTATCGCTTCACCTGCCTCGCTGATAGGCGATAGCTGTGTTAGCGACTGCTTTCAGTCGCTAACAGGTTGGGTACGCCCACTTTGCATGTCATTAGCGATAAATATCGCTGACATGCAAAGAGGGACCCAAACCGGTCACTATCGCCTACAAGCTGTCGCTAACTGATGTTAGCGACAGCTTGCTAATAGGGCGATAAAATTATCGCCGCTTTAGCGGGAAAAAGTCACGCTAAAGCGGCGATAATGCCCTTGCTAATATGCCCCTATGTTTGTTATACGATTTACATGCCAAAGTTTTTCACGGCTCGGCTCTTAGAGCCAGAGCTGACCCTTGGTAGGCTTGGCTCTCCCTGTTAATTTGTTGTCTCGCCCACCTCCAGATGTACACACGCACCAGACGCAACAAAAGAGAACACCCCAGGGGGTCTGAAAGAGAGAGACAGGGCGAGAGCTAGAGACAGAGGAAATAGACAGAGACGTGGGAGATAGGGGAATGGACAGATAGACCCTGCCCTGCATTTGGTCCTGTGCTGGAAAGCTGTTTCTTAACATTCAATTACTGTAGTCATAGAAAGCCGTCGCCGGCAGACTTGTCTCATTTAAAGGACTCTGACGACCAGATGTGCCATGCCCTTTGAAGACGCCATCCAACAATACAGCAGCTCATTCTAGCCATGGGATTGCATTGTCTTAAAGGAAATGCATTTTCAAGGCCCTGTCTAAATCTGTTACAAGGGGCGCTGGGAAATGGTAACTCAATTCCGACCAAATAGAGCTATCCTTCTCGCCTCGCCTCCAGCCTCTCTGCTGAGAACCTCAATTTTATTTGCCTATTAAAATGGAAATCTCCCCTTAATCCGACCGCTTTATCAAGAGGAGTAAAACCGTTTTGTAGGGCATTTTTTTGCGGAAATGTTCATTGCTATATGCGGGCAATAAAGCCACTGACAGAGACTGAGGCCGGTGATATTTCCTTAGAAATCCCTCTTCCAATTGTTTTCCTTCATATGACCTCAAGAAGCTCTGGAAAACCAGCACTCTGGGCCACGCCGTGCTTACCTAGCACTCCAGAGACATGGCGGATGCAGCCTGTGCATACATGCCAACAGAGCCGGTTTAGCTTTTCTGGTGGATGTTTGACCCCGTCCTCTGATTGGCTGTCAGTCATAGAATTCCATAGACGTCGCTAATGAAAACTAAAGACAGAGTCCATCTTCCTCTGCGTTTCTCAGACCAGGCTCCTCGACACGCCAAAGGGATTTTTCCCCAGTGATTTTTCGCCTTCATTGTCCTGTCATATTTGAAGGGATCACAGCTTTAGCTATCTCATTTTCCACACGGCCTGTTATCTGAGACTCAACGGCAGCCCTTTTGTGGCCTTACATATCAATTTCTGCAATTTCTAAAGAAGTATAAAAATGGAGCTGGAAAGAAAAGGGTTTAAATGGCCCTGGTGAAATCCTGTAATAGGTAATTTTGATAAGACATTGTTACAAAATGACCTAGGCATTAGCTTTGAAGTTAATTAATATTTTTATCGGCCTTCACCAAAAAGTGTGCCCCCTCCCTTCCCCAAATTTTCAGCCTATAACACTATTCTCAGGAACAGCTCTGTTAGATAGACTAAAAGAGCCATAATCTGTGAAACAATGAAGCATCATGTGGTAATGTGAATTTAGTGTTAGTGTTCTATTGTTATGTTTCAACTCTTCTCATGTGTCTGCATGAGAAGCTGTGGTTGCCATGAATTTATTCCTCTTGAAGTGTTCTCTTTAGAATGTTTATTGTTAAAGGAGAGACTGTGAAAGTCAGTTCTGCTGACCTACCTTGCAGAGACGGTCCTGGAGTTTCTTCTGTGCAATAAAAGCAACTTTTTACTACTACAATCTGCGTGGAAATTATTTGGAGATACCAACCTCACATATCATTTATGACTTTCGGATGTACGTCAGTACAACTCGATCAAAATGATCGCGGTACTTTACGACGCAGCCATTACAACGCAAGTCGTTACAACGACTTGCGTTGGAGGGCGCTGGATTGTGGATTAGTTTAATTTTCTATTCCAACTCCAGCCCACGTAACAGTAAGGAAGGTGTTGGAATAGAAAATCAAATTATTCCTTTAACAAGAGCGCCCTCCAGTGCAAGTCGTAGTAACGACTTGCGTTGTAATGGCTGCGTAGTAAAAGACGCGCGGTGTAAACACCGTGTTGTAAAGGATGTTTACCATGACTTTCAGAGCCTGTATTATAGCCTTGGCGGGCTATACCAGCCATTAAAGACCCGCTCAGTAAATCTGGGGTGCAGAAAGATAAGTGCCAGTCCCCAAAAATGAGTTCCAGCGGCCTTTACTGGCAACCACCGGTTCAAATTAAGCACTGGAACACACTAATCCGAAGTCCAGGTTCAGCTGCAGAGCAAACTGGTTGGACGTCCAATTTCAGCAGAGTATGCTGGTCTGAAGTCCAGCTTCAGCAGCAGAGAACACTAGTCTAAAGTCAAGTTCAGTTGGAAAGCACACTAACCTGACTTATGGTGTTAGAAGCAGAGAACACTAACTAGTCTGAAGTATGGTTTCAGCAGAGTCAATTGGGTTAATATACTGTTTCGGCAGCAGAGCACACTGAGATGAAGTCCAGGTTCAGCAGATCACATTGGGTTGATGTCCAGTTTCAGCAGAAGAGCACCCTGGTCTAAAGTCCAGTGTCAGCTGCAGAGCACTATGGTCTGAAGTCCTGTTTCAGGAGCAGACCAAATTGGTTTGACATCCAGTTTCAGGAGCATACCACATTGGTTTGACTCTCCGTTTAAGCAGCATACTGCACTAGTCTTAAGTACAGTTTCAGCAGCAGAGCACGCCAGTCTGAAGTCTAGTTTCAGCAGCACATCACAGTAGTCTGAAGTCTAGTAAGCAGGGGCACACTAGTCTGAAGTCTAGTTTCAGCAGAGCACATTGGATTGATGTCCAGTTTCAATACCAGAGCACACTGGTCTGAAGCCAAGGTTCAGCAGACAACAGACTAGACGTCCAGTTTCAGCAGCAGAGCACGCCATTCTGAAGTACAGTTTCAGCAGCAGAGCACACTAGTCTGAGGTTCTGTTTCAGCAGCAGAGCATGCTAGTCGGAAGTCTAGTGTCAGCAGCGCAGCACGCTAGTCTGAAGTCTAGTTTCAGCAGCACAGCACGCTGGTCTGTCTTAAGTTTCAAGAGAAATCATCTGTGTGACAAACCACTTGAGTCATGGAACTCACCAAGTTTGTGAGCAAGGCAGACCTTTCCAAGCAGGAATCTGGCCATAGCGGGCACCGGGCAATCCCCAGTACGCCACAAGGGTGGCGGCCGGTTTTGAGCCCCTGGGGGCCGATTTTGTTACAGGGGCCGTTTTTGCAGCATAGCTGCAAAATCGGCCCTGCAACAAAATCGGCCGAAAACCGGCCCTAGCAAAGCGCTCGGCGGCACCTCCAACACCCCCGAGTGGGGAGGGGGGGCGGCCGAGCACTTTGCCAGGGCCGGTTTTGGTTCCCAGTCCGGCCCTGTTTCCAAGTGAGGTTAATCTTTCAAGAAACATTTGAATTCTAACTAAACTTTCTATTTTTAAAAGCACATTTTATACATATATTGCCTATAAAATGTAGCATGTTAGTCTGAAGTATAGTTTCAGAGCATGCAAGTCTACAGTCCTGTTTCAGCAGCAGACCACTAGTCGGAGTACAGTTTCAGCAGCAGAGCACACTAGTGTGAATTTCATTTTTAGGAGCACAGCACACTAGCCTGAATTCCAGTTTCAGCAGCACAGCATGCTAATTTGAAGGCTAGTTTCAGCAGCAGAGCACACTAGTCTAAAGTTTAGTTTCGGCAGCCTAGCACACTAGTCTGAAGACTAGTTCCAGCAGCAGAGCGCACTAGTCTGAAGTCTAGTTTCAACAGCAGAGCACGCTAGTCTGAAGTCTACTTTCAGCAGCACAGCACGCTAGTCTGAAGACTAGTTTCAGCAGCAGAGCGGACTAGTCTGAAGTCTAGTTTCAGCAGCAGAGCATGCTAGTCGGAAGTCTAGTTTCAGCAGCGCAGCACGCTAGTCTGAAGTCTAGTTTCAGCAGCACAGCACGCTGGTCTGCCTTAAGTTTCAAGAGAAATCATCTGTGTGACAAACTACTTGAGTCATGGAACTCACCAAGTTTGTGAGCAAGGCAGACCTTTCCAAGTGAGGTTAATCTTTCAAGAAACATTTGAATTCTAACTAAACTTTCTATTTTTAAAAGCACATTTTATACATATATTGGCTATAAAATGTAGGTTTGAGAAATATTTTAGAAGCGGATCTCAGCAAATAACCTAATATTTTGATGTTTGACTCAGTGTCCAACAGCTTTATTTCCCCACAGAAGTCATCATAAAAATGTGAGTCAGGTAGAAACAGTAGACGCACATACCAAAAGGTTCATGCTGCACAGGAAATCGGTTAATGCCTTAGGGCCAGATGTAGGTAACTCATTTTTACCGATTCTAAAATACCGATTTTTACCGAATCGGTATTTTAGACAAGGGAAATGAGATGTAGGTAAAAAATCGGTAAAAAATACCGATTCGGTAAAATTCGGAAACCCCGACCCGGTATTTACCGAATCGGTATTTACCGATTCGGCAAATACCGATTCAGAAATTCACATTCAATCCTATGGGCCCGGATGCCCATAGGAATGAATTGAATTTACCGAATCGGTATTTACCGAATCAGTAAATACCGAATCGGTATTTACCGAATCGGTAAATACCGAATCGGTAAATACCGAATCGGTAAATACCGAGTCAAGGATACAAAATATCAGGCAGTTGATGTATCAACCAATCACGTGCCTCCACCCCCGCCCCTCAGCCAACCAACAGAGCAATCTACCAATCCTGTGCATCCACCCCACCCCACAACCAGGAAGTGGCCACACCCATGCAGGTGCAGAGTACCTGATCACACAGGAGAGCAGTTACACAGAGACAGGCTGTTGTGAAGCTGAGCTCTGCAGGACAAACACATGGATCCCCAAGACTCCCAGAGGGAAGGTGCAGAGAGGAAGAGGAAGATGAAGTTCAGCACTGGTGAACTTCAGGTGCTGGTGGAGGAGGTTGTCAAGCACTACCCCAAAATCTTTGGAAAGCAGTCTCTGCAGGTACCAGAGGCTGTCAAGAGGAACACCTGGCTTGGGATCCAAACCAAAGTAAACGCAATAGGAGTGACAACCAGGGAAGTGGACGATCTCAAGAAGAGATGGTATGATCTAAGGATCATAACCAAGAAGAAATTGGCAGCAAGAAGTAAAGAGGCCAATGCTACAGGTGGAGGGAAGAACAGGGCATCTGCTCTCATGGATATGGAAGAGCTTGTGGAGTCCACACTGGAGCCAGAGTGCGTTTTGGGGATTGGTGATGCAGACAGCTCAGCCCGAGCTGCATCTAAGAAAGATAAGGGATATGTCCATCATTCATCACCCCTTGCCTGTGTCCCTCCCCCAATGTGGCTGTGTGTTGAGGAAATCCAGTACAGACTTCAGTATTCACCTGCAATGCATTATGGGAGTGGTAGACATCTGAATACCCATCAGAGCAGTCAACATGAAATAATGTCAGGCATGCCACACAATACAATTAGAGACATGGGCGGAGCAGGAAATAGTGATATTATAATGTGATTTAATAGTGATTTACATGGTGAAAGCACCACTAAGACACTGTCCATATCTGTCCACAGGAGAGACATCACGCAAGTCAATGCAGGAGAGGGAGAAGACACATCCCCAAAGGGATAGGAGTGAGCAAGAAGGCAGGGATGCAGGGCCCAGCACTGCAATACCTACAGCACCCTGCACACAAGCAGCTGCCACATCAGAGGCAGACACCATGCAACGTGAAGCATCTCCTGTGCTCCTTGACTCACCACAACATGAGTCACAACAACTTGACACACCAGCAGACACAGAGGTGTCAGACATCTGCAGGCCCAGGAGGCATGACGTTCCCCCGGAAAGAATCCTACAAACATCCTCCGATGAGGAAAGGGAGGGTGAGGAGTCAAGAGAGTCAATGGCAGGAAATGCACCAGGTCTTACATCCACTCCTGTCAGTCGATCCGGAGGAACAAGACGTCGTAGGGTCCGGGAGGCAAGCGTGAGTGGCCGTGATGAGGGTGTCTTCCGTGGCCTTGAGACCACAATGGTCAAGGTGCAGCGCCTGCAGGCAAAAGCTATTAGTGCAGTGCACAGACAAATGCGCCATATGAACAAAAATTTTGATAACATGAACAAGGGAATTACATCAATGGCGGACAGCATGAGGGACATGGCCGATGGAGTCAGGGACATGTCACAGTGTGTGATGTCACTCTGTAAGGAACTACATGAGGACCGTGCACAAAGGCGCAGGGAGAGGCATTGCATGCAACAGCAGACAAGGGGCCTACACCGTCTTGCAACTACGACTTCACTGCTGTGTCGCCGTTCAGTTGCGATGCAGGAGGGGCTGGTGCACTGCTGTACTGATCTCACGAGGGGGATGGGGAGAGTCACTACAGCAATGGAAGTGCTGCTGACAAACCAGTCAGCCACCACAGGAGCAAAAGGTTTAGGGGACACAGATAACACTAGTAGCAGGAGCAGCACCCCTATCCCTAAAATACGGAGGAGCAGCAGACGCCAGAGTACCGGCGCTGGCACAGCAGACTTGGAACTAAGCCAACTTCACGCATCACGCAGTGCTGTTAATGGGCGCAAGCAGTGAGTCTGCCAAATTCAGTTGGACATGTGAGGGTGAGGTAACCCCCGTCCACCCAGTAGTGCTAGGCACACTAGTATGTTACAATTGTGTCTTCAGACATTTAACGTAGTGCCAAATAAACTACGTGCATTGCAGTACAACACGTGCTTTGTCTCTATACTTATTCAAAAGTAGTTGTGTGTGATCTCTGCCCGTCTCTGTCTTCCGTCTGTGGGTGTTGGTACTCCTACTGTGTTGGCTGCTGGTAGTGCCTGCTCATCGTCATGGTTTTCATAATCCTCCAATTCCACCTCTGTGCCCTTCTTAGTTACGAGGTTGTGCAACATTGCACAGGTTGCAATGATCTTACAGCATGTTACTGGTGAGTACTGCCGTGCCCCCCACTTTTGTGGAGGCAGCGGAACCGGCTCTTCAGGATCCCAAAGGTGCGCTCCACAATGTTCCGGGTGGATTTATGTGCCACATTGTATCGTCTCTGGCTGGGGGTTGTGGGGTTGAGGTAGGGTGTCAGGACGAAGGAACGGAGTGCATATGCACTATCCCCTGATGTGAAAGAAAATAATACATTACTCCCAGGCACACATTGACATACGTCTGCGTCATCTTTCCAGGGAGTGTCACACAGTAAATTACCTAGCAGGTATCCTTCCCCGAATTCCCCCGCTGTCAGGCGGGTGTAGATCCCACTGTTTTGGAATATGTAGGAGTCGTGGGTGCTTCCTGGGTACCTGGCCACTATATCTGTGATCATGTACTTGGCATCACAGATTACTTGTACATTAATTGTGTGTGATGACTTCCTGTTCCTGTATATGTGCTCATTGGCAGCTGGGGGGCATATTGGGATGTGGGTCCCATCAATGCAGCCAATCACGTGTGGGAAATTTGCCATGAGGTAAAAGTCAGTCTTGGTCCTGAGCAAGTCCGCATCAGTGTCTGGGAAGTGGATGTAATGCTCCATTCTTTGCATCATGGCATCCAGGAACTTTCTGAATAAACGCGACAGGCAGCTCTGGGACACCCCACCTACCACAGCAACAACACTCTGGTAACTCCTAGATGCAAGCAGGTGTATGCTACAGAGCACCTGCACATGGGGTGGGATGGCGTGGGCCCTTGGTTTTGGGTGGTCCAGGAGTGGGTGCAGGTCCCTGATCAGGTCCATGATGGTTTGGGGGTGCAGTCTGTATCTTTGCAGTATCTCTGGCTCTGTCAATTGGAAGAGTGTAATCCTCTGCCTGTAGACCTGCTCCCCCCTTCTCCATTCCCTCTCACCTGCTGCCTGTAGCCGTAGCCGTCTTGCTATGACATAGAAAGCCGCCATTCTGGTTCCAGTGTTGCATTTTGGGGCCCTTTTTTATAGGCTGCACCTGGTTACCACCTGCTTTCAATCCATGTTAAATACCGATTCATAAATACCGAATTTTCGTTAAATTCGGTAATTTATGGGTGACCTACATCTCAATGGTGTTATTTTTTCCATTTCTTAATTTCCGAATCAGTAATTTTACCGATTCGGTCCATTTACCGACTCGGTATAATTTCCGAATCGGAAATTTTACCGATTCGGAACATTTACCGACTCGGTATATTTTCCGAATCGGTAAAATTTCCGATTCGATACTTTTACCGATTCGGTAATATTTCCGAGCCGGTAATCTACCGATTCGGAATTTTTACCGATTCTGTATATTTTGGGCGACCTACATGTCAATGTCCAAATACCGGTCGGTAACGGCCGAAATTACCGATTTTCGGCCGTTACCGACCGGTATTAGGCTACCCACATCTGGCCCTTAGTCTTTTATTTCTTTATTTCTGTGGTTGAGAAATGGTGCACATATATATGGGTATCTCTGTTCCAGGACTAGATAATCAAGAGACTGGACATTTGACAGCAGGGTATCTCGGCAGTTGGATTGAAGCTGCATCCTCTGGCCATCCCCAAATGATGTGCTTGAGTCCTGAAGCATTATATCCCTCTGGAAATAAGGCTTTTCAGGGCCACTGCAGGAATCTGGCACTGCACTAGGACTGTTGCTTTACCTCACTTTAAGGAGCTCCAGTTCTGTCTAGGGATGAATAGATCTGAGAGCAATAGTCAAGCTTGGATGAAAAGTGATGAGTTATAATATTGCTGGTGACACAGAGAAGTTGGGCTAGAGAACTCGACCAATTAAGAAACAAAGTGGGTGATTTATTTTGCCCTGTGTGCTCTGGAAAAATATTTCAGAGGCAGGATGGAATTGAACACTGCAGGAACAAAAGGAAAATGGCTGCCCACCATACAACCCCTGGAATTGAATAGTGTTGGTAAGTAGATCCTTTTAATGTATGTTACATTAATATCAACATATCGACTTTATAAATACTGTTTTCTTCAATATTGTGTTCAATATAGTTTTTAGTTGTTTTTATGGTTATATTTTGTATGTTTTATATTTTGTCCATTATGAATTTATTATGTGGTTGTTTTTGGTCAACATAATGCATTTAAAAAATCTTTTTCTTTAAGCAATATTTTTTGGTGGTTGGGTTTTATTGAAGCTTGGAGTGGGTAAAAAAAAGTTTTTGTTTATTTATTACATTTTATATTGAAATGCATTTTTATGTTGGGTTATTTGGTGTTAGAGCGGTTTGGGTGGATAGTGTTATAAAATATTTCTAAATATTTTTTGTATTTTTTAAAACATTTTATTTAAATGTTATTTTAAAGAAATATGTTGTTTTTTGGGGGATAATGGGTTTTATTGGGGCGTTGGCTGTATAGTGTCAATTATTCTTTCATTTTAATATTTAAATTAATTTGAATATTTGTTTTTGTAAGTACTATAGTTTTTAATTTTTATTGTTTTAATTATAGTTGCTTGATAGTAATATTTTATTTTGGTAGACTTTTCAATTTTTCTTTTTAGAGAAATGTTCTTGAAAATCAATTATTTTTTGGGTGGGTTGATTTGTTTGTTTGGGTTTGACTGGGAAGTGTTTTATACATGAACACAGTTTTACTTTAAAAAAAATTATTAGATTTTCATTTTTTTGCATAAAATTTGAGTATAGAAGTGTACATTTGTTTGCTGTTAAGGCGTTTTGTGGGCTATGTGTGACAATATGTGTATTTCTTGAAATTTTAATTATTTTTAAATAGTGTTCCATTTTTGCACTCTATCAATAAAATATATTCTATTTTTGGATGATGAGGTTTTTGTTAATTAAAACATCTGTTTTTATAATTCCTTAATATTTTTAAAAACAATTTGCATTAATTTTCGAACTTAAAATTCTTTATTTAGCAATATTTATTTAGTAGTATTTGGCTTAAAAGATATTTTTCAGAATTAGTTTTTGAAAATTGATCTAGCATATTAATTAAAAATAAAATAGAAAATATTATTAATACAGTTAAGACATTTTTATTTTGGGGATGGAAAATCTGTATTTACAGTTGTTATTAATAATTATTTAAAATATATATTTAAACATTTGTAGTGGCAATAGTAATTTAACCCTCACCCCATTGTATTTGCCACAAAGTGGCTAAATTTGGAGTGGCAATAGTACATCTAATACCACCCCTCTACCCGGAGTCCACACTTTCCCTGACATGGTTAAATTTGGAGTATGACTAAGTATGGAGTGGGAAGAGTAAATCTGACCTCAGGAGTTCTAGACTGTCCCCAGTGTGGCTAAGTTTGGAATAGAAATAGTATATATAAATGAATTTCCCCCAATTTTACTTGGATGGAAGTTATAATAGTTATTCTTAACTTCCTAAATGTATGCTCTTTACTCAGTGTTTGAGTTTAGTAAAAATAATATGTTATCATAGTAGGAAACAATTTGTTTACATCTTTTTTTACGATTTAGTGAAATGTATTTATTACATATTGGTCTATATTTGCTTTGGATGTTTGTTGTTTGTTGTTCTTTGGGATTTACCTTTTTTTGTTATCAATTGCATACTTTTTATTAGTGAAATAGTATTCTTGATATTTGTTTAGCATATCATCCCATGCACCAGAAAATACCATAATAGTTTTTTGTGTCTGCTGTACCGTTTGGCATCACGATAGATCTGTGTTTCAATACTCCACAGATGCTCAAATCTCTCAAGTAAGGAAGTGGGCATAGAAATTCCTTATTAGATGGAAACTACATAAAACTACATACTTACCTTTCTCCACTGAAGCTCTCAAAGAGGATATCCCAGGGTGGGTCTGTTTCCCAATCCAAGAAAGCAGGTGAATCAAACTGCTATGACGTTATTCCTACACAAGCTGGCCTCTGCATTTCCTCTGACATCAATTCTTGTTTCTACAGTACATAAGGCTGTGGAGTTCTGAGAGATGTGCGTCGCAATGCACCCAATAGTATTTCTCATTGTGTTCTTCACCCACTGCTCTACATTTTAGTCCTGCTCAATTGATAAATTTTTTCCCCCTTGGACTCAAGAAGCAAACCCTAGCACATACTTCTCTACTCAGTTCAGGGTAGTTTAGTAACCAGAATTTTATTCATAAGTACATGTATTTCCCTCCACTCTGGTCCTTCTCTCTTCCATGGTTCATGAACACGCCCACCACCACTATTATGCAAGGCGCATGATCCAAACCCCTCTCGTTGACATATCTCTCATGTTATTCACCCGCTCCTCGGATGCCCCTTTGTCCTACCCTACCCAAGTGTCGCCTTTCCGTTTTGATACAAACCTGTATGCTGCATGGGTTCATACCTCAGTTATTGTTCATTACAAAAACCTAATAAAAACATTTGGTAAAAAAAAATAATAATAATTACCATATATTTCCATGTATTATTCTGAACTGCATTTTACATCTTCTACTCGCATTCTCACTCCGGACGTTTTTTCCCATTGTCTTTGTCCTCCTTGCGTCCTTCCTGGGGTGCACCTGCTGACCATGCATTACTCAACACTGCATAGATGGCTCGGTGATTACAGGAAGGAGTCACCATTATGTTTGGAAGTCTTGATATCTAAAGAAAGAGCCACCACCACATCCAGCCCTTGATACAAACAGAGAAAATACCATTCAGACAGAAAAGAGAAAAATAACACATTCAGTGGCCAGACTGAACTTTGGAAGTGGCTAAGGAAATTACCAATCCTGGAGTCTCTCTTCTTCTCGTGCTCCTCACTTTTGCTGAACTCTGCCACTTACCAGGAACAGTTTAGGAAACAAGGGACCCCTATAATTACATCTAGCTATAACATAGGGAAATAAACTAATGTAACGAAATTATAGCTAGAAAAGGATATCTACCACAACTTTAGATAAGAATACCTCTCTTATGTGTAGAATATATAGGTCTCTTCCACGGGCACCCTATAACAATAATGTATACACTTGGAGATCATATAATGATATATTTAATGATTTATTTTTATGTATAAAGTTTATATTTCATATCTCATTACATAATTTAAGGATGCATATATAATTCACATTGATCATTTCATGAAATAAATTTTGACGGTCAGCATAAATATATGCAAATCCAAAGGATAGACGAGGCGTTGATTCAGGCAGTGCGGCAGATGTCTACAACGCGCGTTTCGGCATGCACGCCTTCATCAGGTAGCCGTCTATTGCACAATATAGCTAATTCTGAATGTCATTGATGATGTACTGTTGCTTCAAGAATGTCTCTGGCGTAGTTTTGAAAATGCGTAGAAGTTGACCGCTTTGGAAATGCGCAAACATGCTCGAAACAGCGATTACGGATGAACGTTGACGTCTCAACTCAGTATATATGAGGAACACAACTGTGGCAGGCCGGAGTTACTTTCCTAAACGGAGTTCTCCTGAAAATCGGAGAAACCGATACAAAAATCCTCTCGCCGGGACGTCACAGGCTGCGGGTCAGCTCTGATACTAACGGTCTGCCGTTAGTATCAGAGATTTTCAGGAGAACTCTATTGCCCAATTCCGGGCTGGAATACTTCTGTTTATTGTGCCCCACCCATTTATGTTACCTTGTGGCGACCGTGAATCGATTTTAGTTTCTTACTACATCCGTTTAGGAAAGTAACTCCGTGCATTATTGTTTATTGTTTAGAGAGTGCATTATTGTTTAGCTTGGCTAAAAAGGGCTGTATATTGTGACGCTAAAGTCCTGCTAGCAATTGGAGGGAGAACTATGGGGAAAAGAAAGCAGACTGCGAGCCAGATACCGAATGCTCCTAGTAAACATAGAAAGATGAACATGACACTTTTAAATTATTTAACTGGGGCCGTTGGGGATATTGAGCGACAGATTACTAGCGTAGAGGAAACAATTAATCATGAACCAGCAATTCCCCACTCCCCCATTTACAAGACCAGGCTAGCGGATCGAATAGCGATGCCAACGACACTACATTGGTAGGGAAAGAGTCATTGATTAATGCTTCTCGTACACAATCCAATAACGGATGTGTACAGGAAATTGCTGATCATATCCTAAACGATTCGCAAGGAAGTAATAAAATACCTTCTCAGAAGAAAAGTTGTAATTCCTCAAAATCCTTGGTTGCTAATATTCCTAGTAGAGAAACTGCAATAGTACATCAGGCTCCGGCACATACCCCCAGATTTTCCAAAACCCAGAAAAAAAAGACGATTGATGTTGGACAGGGGAGCAGGAGTAACACACAAAGGAATCAAGCCCCCTTGAAGGGTAAAAAAGGGTCAAATGATACACATAACAAATTAGTAGAGGTTTGTAACGCCATAAAAGCTCTAAAGGAATATGTGATGCAATCCATCAATACCCTCGGCATAAGATTGGAAAAAATTTAACTCAGCCTAGGGACTTTTTGGGGGGAAAATCACAATCACATACCACGCAAAGCGGTGGCAAACACGCTCCCCCCGGTCGGACATCCTCACGCTGCCAGGCCCAACACAATCTATCTCAGCTGTTAAAAAAAAAAAACAGGAGAATAGTGGGCGGGGTGTGTGTCAGGAACAGATAACCAATGCTGTTAACCCCTCTGACAAAAGATATATCCAGTTCGAAGCACATGCAGGACCACATGCATTAGACAGAGAGACTGAGAAGTTGAGGGCAGAACAAAGGGGTGGCGCCAATAGTACTAAGGGGGGTAAAAATGGTCATAGAAAAAAACGTTATGTTCAAATTCTAAACCTCCCTCCAGCAGCGACACCTTACACTATTGTTTTAGACGATGCCCAACTCTCTACTGCAACTGCGGAAAATTGGCCTGCACTAAGAAATAAGACTATTAATTGGTTAGGATTTAGGACAGGTCTTTTCAAAGAATTTAAGATGGTGAGGAGGGTGACGTGGGTGGGAAATAGCACCAAATCATATGAAGGAAACTGTGTAGTCTTATCTTTGGGCTCACCACAATTAGTCAGGGAAGTCCTTAAGAATGCATAATCTAAATTCATCTAATCCCGGCATTCAAGTACTACTGATGGGGTTTTTCTATAAACCACACTTCGTTAACAACATAGGGCATCGCGATGAACCGGGATGGTTTCACGAAGGGTCATGGTATAGAGTGGCCGTATCAAACAGTTTTGCCCCCCTCACTTCTTTAGACGAGAACGATTGACATCCAACCGACAGGGGTCAACATTCACATGATTACACTGTTAATGCGGATGTCGCAGTAGATACCACTATACAGAATTTAGACTTGGAGGTACGGATCGAAGATACTATAGATATCCCCAGAAACTTTAATATCCATGGAGGTGGCACCATGACTCCAAGTAAAAATCAAACAGGCAAATGCAGAATTCTTTCCTGGAATGTGGCGGGGCTAAGAAACAAGGTTAATGACCAAGTTTGGATGACTTTCATTAATAATTTTGACGTCCTGTGTCTCCAAGAGACCTGGGCGACAGAAAGCATCCATATAAATGGGTATAAGGCTTTTTATACACCTGCCATCCAATCACCTAGTGACAGGCCTAAGGGAGGGATATGTGTGTATATATCTAATCTTTTAGTCACACATAGGAGCAAGATGGTTAGTTCAGAAATATTTTTTCAGACTGTTTTTCTACAGTTGGATTGTAACTATGCCCTGTTATTTGTTAATTTTTATAACAATACTGAAACAACCAAATTGAGAGTTATATTAGAGAAGATAAGTAAAGATATTGCCTATTCGGGTCCAAAGTCAAATTTAGAAATTATACCTATTTGGAGAGGGGATTTTAATACAAATTTGTATCAAGCAGCAGGAACTGAGAAATGTGGCTTAACCCTGGATGGTGATGATCCATCATTTCATTTCCAACATTCCACAAAGGGTGAACTCCTAAATGAAGTCATGTTTAAGAATGACTTGGGATTTTCAAACCGCCTGTGCACGCCCATTGTGGATTTTGGATATACTTTTATAGGGAGAGGCGCCAATACCACCATAGATTTTATTATTATCCCAAATCGATTTGCAGGCCTCATGAAAGCCCACATCACCCACCCTAACGAGATGAGTGACCACTTGGATCAGAGTGTGAATATAAAAAAACTGAACCTGCTTGTTCCATGCTCTATCTCTTTCTCTGAAGTCAGTCATTTTTCTGTTGCAAAGCGCCGGGACGCTCCTTTGCTGGGGCAGCTGAGCGCTATATAAACTATTGTACCATAACATAACATAACATAATAGTCCCTAGGTGGGCGGCGAAGAGAAATGGTAATAAATTAGCATGGTTACAGGATATTACACTGGGAACGAAGAACGGGTATGCTGACCGTTGTGGTAGCAGGGACCCGAAAAAGTTAAGCACTGAAATAGTGGTCAAGGCGTTAGATCCTATTTTGATATGCCTAAGTGATAGCCCCACGCATGATGAGGTTTTAACTGCTTTTAACAGTCTTACAGGTATTGTTAGAGACATCCTGTTTAAAAAATCGAAAGGCTCGCCCAGTAAAACGAAAGGTTGGTTTGACAAGAATTGTACACTTAGCTATAAAAATCTAAAAACTGCCTTACAGTGTGAGGTGAGAGATACATCTAAGATCAGAGAATATAGGAAAACGTATAAAGAAGCCAGGAAACATAAGATCATATAACTGAAAGGCAAGGCTTGGAATGATTTAACAGAAGCTGCAGAGTCTAAGGACAGTGCCAAATTCTGGGCTGCATTAAATGCTCCCTTTCTTGTGAATACATTGGATGTACCAACCATTGAGCTAGCGATTAGTGAACAGATCTGGATTATTTTTTTCTCTAATGTATACGCAAAACAGAAACCAAATGAGGCTATTCAAGAGAGGTCAGAGCCATTGAATATCGACCATTCATTCGTCCCTATTAAACTTGATATCTCGTTGCAGGACTTTAATGCCGCAGTTAAAGCTAGTAAGAGTGGAAAGGCGGCCGGTCCCGACGGGATACCGATCGACCTCTACAAGTCAAACTTGGAGGTCTGGGGCCCCATTTTAACCAGAGTATTGCAAGGATGTTGCGAGAGAGGATTCAATAAAAGATGGTCCGAATCAATTATAGTTCCGATTTTTAAAAAAGGCGACCGAAATGATCCTGCCTGCTACCGTCCAATATCTTTGTTGGACTCCTTGAGGAAGGTTGCAGGCAGGATTATTTTAGATCGTTTGCAGGGATGGACTGAAGAAGAAGGGATCTTAAGCGATGTCCAATATGGTTTTAGGGCAGGTTTAGGTACAAACGAGCAGATTTTAAATGTAAGTATTTTAATTGGTAAATATACTAGGGCAAAATCTGAACAGTTTTATTTGGCCTTTGTAGACCTCTCCGCAGCTTTTGACTGCGTAGATCACGAAAAGTTAATGGGGGGTGCTAAAGGAACTAAATGTTGATCCTATTTTAATTCAGTTTTTAAAGTATCTTTATACTGGAGCCACGGCAAAGGTCCGCTATGAAAGTATGGGAGAGTGCACTGCCCCATTTAAAATTGAACAAGGAGTAAGGCAGGGATGTGTGTTGGCACCACTCCTGTTTTCTTTATATACCAACGCTTTGGAGCAGGAGTTGGTGCCACATACTAGGGACACGCAATATGTAAATTCCCGCCCCATCACATCCCTCCTCTATGCCGATGATGCTGTGCTTATGGTCCGCAGCCAAATTGGCCTACAGAGGGCGATTTCATTTTACTCTATCTTTATGGATAGGCTTGGCTTGAGATTGAATGGCAAGAAAAGTTTTGTAATGGCCTGCGGAATAAACTAAGAAAATTTCTGGCGTGGGGGAGCGAAGTTGAAACTACCCATTCATTTAATTATTTGGGCGTGCTGTTTGACAGGACAGGTTCCTGGGCACCAGCGATTAAGGCAAGGAATCTTTTACATATGAAGTCCATAGCGGCCCTTTTTATTTTTTCCAAAAAATTGGGGGAAAGGCCTTTGGAAATCATGCTGAGGCTCTATCGCGCCAAATGTGTGAGTATAGCCCTTTACGGGGCAGGAATCTGGGGATTCCAAGATTGTACCCTAATTCAGCGTACCGAAAATGCTTTTTTAAGGTCTTTATTGAGCGTTCCAATTAGCGCACCTGTTTTTAACTGCCATTCAGAGCTGGGAGTCACATACATTTCTGACCTGATTAAGGCCCAGCCAGCCCTCTTATGGCATAGGATTTGGACTACGGAGAGCGCTACCCTAAACAGGGATATAATGAGGGATGCCATGAAACTTGATAATACGCGTAAAATTCTATGGCTAAAATATATGGAAGATTTTATGCATGATATCGGCCACCTCGAATATTTTTCCCTGCCTGAAAGTTTGAATTTTATTAAGCGTAAGGAGTTCAAAAGAATCATTATGGCCCATCTAGAAGAAAATAGGCTAGCTCTTGCCCTGAACAATGCCGCATCTCAGACACCCCGGGTCCGTTATTTTCCCATTCCTGTGTAGGCGTGCTCTATCATAATAGGTTCTATGGAGGACAATAAATTGTATCAACCGAAGGCGGGATTTAACTGCCACCTCCCTTGGGAGCATTAGGACTACACCCCAGTCTACTGTATCCATGTCGCCCACCTCTTGCTCCCATGTTGTCCTTAGGTTCCCCAGTCGGTCTGGCCTATTATTCATTATTGTTTTGTATGTGGGGGATACTGCCTTACCAGCAATCCTTTCTTGTAGGAGGCGTCCCTCCAGAGGAGCGTATTCTGGAAGCGCCTCTACCAGAGCCCCCTCCGCCCTCCATGCGTGCCGTAGTTGCATGTATTTAAAGTATTGTGTGTGTTGTAATCCATATTCCTTGCGCAGTAAAGGAAACGATTGCTGCACCCCTCGCTTCATCACGTCGCCCAAGGTCGACATGCCAATGGCGTCCCAACTCCTGAATCCCTTTAATTTATTAATTTTCTTTAGCCAGGTGCATTTCCATAGTGGGGTTTGTTTCGTTAGTCTACGTTCCCACCCTATTGCTTTCGTCGCCCTCGTCCATATCCCTAGCGTGAGTCTCGTAGCCGGCAGCAGTCTGGCCCTCCCCTTACCCCAGTACAGATAGTGTAGGCAGGTATGAGCTTCCATGGTATGTCTCTCTAGTGTAAAAGTGGGGTGGGCGGCTGTGCCGTGCATCCATTCATTTATAGCGACTAGGTGCTCTGCCCAATAGTAGGCCTCTAGATCGGGTAAGAATATACCCCCATTATATTGGTGTCTTTGTAGTGTCGAGAGTGCCACCCTGGGCCGCTTTCCCAACCATAAGAAGGTCCGGAGCTCTGCATGTATGTCCTTGAACACCTTAGCTTGCATTGGAAAATATTCATTTTGGAAGGCTTAAAGGAATCGTGGAAGCGTAATCATTTTGAACATTGCCGCCCGACCCAGGAGCGTCAGGGGAAGCAGCTTCCATCATGCCGCGTCTTCAGTAAAGTTCCGTAGCACCCGTCGAATATTTCTTTCAAAGGAGAGTACCTTATCTGTCGTTATGAACACCCCGAGGTACGGAAACCCCTCCCTGGTCGTTTGAAGCCTTTCTGGGAGAGTAGGCCCCTCATTCCGGCTTTGGGGATCATATAGTATCGATTTCTGCCAGTTGATCTGGTAGCCCGCATGTGCCCCGTATCGCTCAAGTTCTAAGAAGAGTGCCGGTACTGTAGTCTCCGGTGCAGTGATATATAGCAGGACGTCATCTGCATACAGGGAAAGTTTTTCCATAGATGTGTCCGATGTCCTTATGCTAACCCCCCGGATATTCTCATATTGCCGGATTGCGCACGCCATTATCTCTATAGAGAGGGCGAACCGCAGTGGGGACAGGGGGCATCCCTGCCTGGTGCCCCTCCGTATAGGAAAGTCTCCAGACAATGTACCATTGACCCGCACCCTCGCCCTGGGGTCGGTGTACAGCAGGTCAATCTTCTTCCTGAACTTGGGACCAAAACCGAAACGTTCCAACACACCTTCCAGGAAGGGCCAGTGGACCGCGTCAAAGGCCTTCTCGGCATCCAGGGAGAGGAATCAGTGTGGACTCTCTCTGTTGCTTACCTCCATGAGCCAATTATGTGTTCTCCTCAGGTTGTACCGAGTCACCCTTTCAGGGAGAAACCCTGTTTGGTCTAGATGGACCAGTCCTGAGATCACCCGCCGAAGGCGGAGGGCCAATATCGTAGCAAAGAGTTTTGCCTCTGCATTGAGGAGGGAAATGGGGCGGTAGGAGGAACACTCATCGGGCGGCTTCCCTTCTTTAAAGATTGGGATGATCGTAGCCTGGCGGAGGTCTAGCCGGAAGGTCCCTTCTGCCTCAGTGTCCACAAACAGGCCTAATAAATGGCGAGTCAGAAGATCTGCCGTTTAAAAAAAAATTCCGCTGGGAAGCCATTAGGGCCTGACGCCTTCCCCGCCCGGAGTTTGGTAATAGCCTCCCGAACCTCTTCTAAGGATATGTCCTCCTCAAGGTCCCGTTGCTCTGCGTCTTCCAAGACCGGAAGGTCGATATGTGCCATGTATTGCATGGCGTCGTCCTTTGACCCTAATGGCCTGGCATCTTAAAAGGCCCCATAATAGTCTGCAAACGCTTTGGCTATCTGGTCATCTGTTCTGGCCCACCCTCCCTGGCCATCTCTCACTGTCTCAATCCATCGCGCATCTCTCTCTTTCTTGCTCAGCCACGCCAGGAGTCGCCCTGACTTATCACCCACATCATACAGGCGGTGCAGGGTTGCCAGGGCCCTAGCCTTTGCCTCACCCGTTACCAGGTGTTTGTATTGGACCCGTATGTCTGACAGTCGTCTGACCATTCCTAGGTCTCTAGTGATCAAGTGCTCCTGCTCTAAAGCAAGGATCTGGGCTTCCAAGGCCAGTACCTCTGCGTGCACTTTTCTCTTATCCTCCGCCAATCGAGCTTGTGCCCTATCTCGCATTACGACTTTGAGCGCCTCCCACAGCGCCACTCTGGAGTCCACTGTCCCCTCATTTTCTGTTACATAGACCTTCAAGTTGGCACGTAAGCCTCTCAGTATGTCGGCATTTTGGAGGTCCCATGCCGCCAGTCGTAGTACCTTGTGTCGTTCTGTTCTCCGTCCTCCCACCTTGAGTAGTAGGGGTGAGTGGTCCGAGATGCCCCGTGCCTGGTATTCCGCCACATCTGTGGTGCACAGCGCCTGTCTGGCCATGAATATATAATCGAGGCGGGAGTATACTTTATGCACACCCGAGTTAAAGGAATATTCCCTGCTGTCTGGATGCAGCCACCGCCATGTGTCTACCATGCCTACAGTTTCCATCGTGGCAGCCAACAGAGTCTGACCAGCGGTCCTGTCCCTAACCCCTGTCCTATCTGTCCCTGGGTCCATCACGTCATTGAAGTCCCCTCCCAATACTTGGATCGTGTCAGACATGTTGAGAAGTATGTTGCCTACTGCCCTAAGTGTAGCTGCCTGGAGTTTGGGGAGGGCATAAGCTGATATGAACGTGTAGTCCTTCCTATTCCAATGGCCCCGTACCCCCACGTATGTCCCTAGTGGGTCTACCCAGTTCTGTGCTATACGTATGGGTGGATACTTTTTAATTAGGATCGCGACTCCTCTCGAGCCGGACATGAAACCTGCATGTGCCAATACTTTATATTGCCCTCGTGCCAAGAAGGTGCAGTTCGTGCCCCGTAAATGTGTCTCCTGCAGCAGTATAACCTCAGCCCCAGATCTCTTCACGTAGGTATTTACTAACCCTCGCTTGACCTTACAACCCAGGCCATTGACATTCCAGGTGAGTATCCAAAGTTCGCTTGGTGCCCTGCTCTCCCCTTTTTGGTTATCCCTTGCCATGTCGTGCATTATGGGTTAATCGAGGCCATTGTCCTGCACTCAGGGTTGATGGGCTGTGTGTGTGGATGCTCAACATGTCAGGCTTAACAAATCCCCCTCCCCCAACACCCCTCCCTCCCTTGTCCCAACCGCCATAATTACCCAAAAACCCACATCCATAGAACTGCAGAAACCCCTCTCTCCACCCCCGCCCCACCTCCCCCTCCCGCCAGCCCCTTGTCTGCTGCCAGCATTGTCCGGGACTCTCGGGTAGGGAAGGTCTATCGCCCACCCCAATGATCCCCTAGCCCCCTATCACCCGGACAGTAGTCCGAGAGCAATCAAAATTCCCTTCCACCCAAAAGGAGTATAGAAATGCAAAATACATCACACAACTTGAACCAAGAAAGTTTGTAAAGGGGGTGTATCAACTTGCGTGCTTTCCAGCCGAGCCAGAAACTGTATGTCCATATTGCCCCACAATCACGAATGAGAGTCTTGGGTAGCGTCCTGTTCCCTCCGGCTGGATCCTGTTCCATCTCATGGATCTCTGCGACTAACGGATGCATAGACTGTGGGTCATTGTCCTCTTCCTCAGAAGTGTTTCCAACTGCGCCCTCTTCACCGTCTGAGTGGGAAGACCTTTCCAGGCAGCGAAATCTGGAGCCATCATTTCCTCTGGCCTCTGGAGAAGGCGAGTGTCTCCGCAAGCGGGTGGTCTGAGTTAACTTTGTATACGGGGTCGCCGTTAGCCTCTTGCGCCCCCTCGCGCCCCTCGACCTCTGTGGCTTTGGTAGTCCCCATGTGGTCTCCCCGGGCCGCGGCTTATCCGGCAACTCCTGCCTTTCTTCCAACTGTCCATGCCACGGGGGGCCCTCCTCCAGCCACTGCCACACGTCGTCGGGGTGCATAAAGAAGTACGACTTTTCCTTGTAAATGACTTTTAGCTTTGCAGGGAAGAGCAACATATATTGTATTTTTAAGTCCCTCAGTTTTGCCTTCAGAGTGTCAAAGGAGCGCCTCTGTTTCTGGACTTCTTGACTGTAATCCGGGAAGATCATAATTGTCGTGTTCTCAAACCGTATTTCACCCATCTTCCGAGCTTCTCTGAGGATGAGATCTCGATCTGAAAAGTTCAGGAATCGGGCTATAACCGGTCGGGGTCTCGCCCCCTCCGGGGGCTTTGCCAGCAGGGCCCTGTGCGCCCTCTCCACGATAAAACAGTTGGAGAAGAGTGCCGTCGGGAGAGTCTTCTGTAGCCATGTGTGGAGGAAGACCGGCATGTTGTTCCCTTCGATTCCTTCCCTAAATCCCACGAAGCGCAGGTTGTTGCGGCGTGCCCTATTTTCCGCATCATCCACCTTCCATTGGAGCTGCTTGTGGGATGCCCGAAGATCCGCCATGTCTCTTTTTAGTGTGGTGAGCGTATCCTCCGCTTCTCCCAGCCGCGTCTCCCTCTCCGTTAAGTTACGGAAATCCTGTCGCAGTAGGGTAACTTCCGATCCTACTTCACCAATCTTTACTTCAAGGGCAGCCCTGGAGGCCTGTATATCATTTCGCGATGCCTGGATGGCACTCATCAGGAGCTCTGTATCCGAGCGCTGTCCCTGAAACTCAGACTCCGTAGCAGGAGGGGCCGTGGCATAGCGATCCAGTGTACCTTGTCTGAGAGTCCGAGCGGCCGCCTCCTTCTATCCCATGATGTGCCCACCTGTCTGCCGTCAGGTCCTGGTGTGTCCTAGGTCACAGCGGGTAGGGGGGGTTCCGGGTCCCCGTTCTTAATGGGTCAGGCAGCGGTTGTAGAGCAATGTGCGCCTCCACAATCCGCCGCTTCCCGGGTGGGTGGCCCGGTGTCTAAGCGTCGTGGTAGTTCTCCAATGATAGCTCAGCAGATCCCCTCCATTGACCGATGCCCTATGGCTGGGATAGGGGAGTGGGGAACCTCAGGTGTTGTTATGGGGTCCTGCCGTCCATTGCGGTCTTCCACTGGTAATCCAGAGGCCAGTGTTTAGAGGGGAGGGGGGGACAACATGATCATTAACACTGTATGATCAATTGGCATGTGAATGACATTGTGCAGAATTGCCAGACCTTCCAAAGCACTAACCTCTCAAGCAATCCCCTTATTGTCTTGTAAGCCAGTTCACGTCTGACACATTGTATCTTTTTGTTTGTGAGTTACATCTGCAGGTGTTTGTGGTTCCTCTAAGGTGAAGAGACTCTTTGTGCATACTGCAGGTCACACACTTGAATTCTGGTAAGGTAATAAGAAAGCTCCGTAGGTTAGCCAGCTCACTTGTATCCATTTTGAAGTGAATGGAATTAACAACATCGAATAAGGTAATAATATTACCTTTAGTCAAAGTACCAAGCACTTTAGTATTCAGTCAGCACCATATAAATGTCACATTATAATATTATGTAATAAAGCCCCCTGCCTCCCACAAAGCATTTCAATGCCTTTACCTCTCCTATATTTTAAACACACCAGGGCAAATGTGTTGTGTTGTTTGTTAATCACGGCACTTAACTTGGGCCCATCCGGAGCTACCTCTCTGCTAACACATTATTTGATCGATATTTCTTTGTTGCTCCAGTTAACAAAAGATATGAACTTTCAATACACAATTTTCAATTAAGCTACAGCAGGGTCAATTGAACAGAACTTTCCCTGTGAAGTTCCAGATAATTATTAGTCAAAGCAGCTCACACATTTCTTGGGAGTCGTGGACTTTGCCTGACTCAACCCCAACAGGACTGTCCAAAATGTAGATACAATACTTAGAGATAAACTCGTACAGTGACTGAGCAAATCATGGGTTACATTCATACTCATGCTTAACAATTCCAAATGTGATATACATGTCTGCTACACTCCAATTATATGCATTAGCTTTAGGAAAATCCCAACAATTGTAGGGATTATCTGTGTCTTTACTCAAAAGCTTTTAACCTCTGTAATGTGGTGGATCACCGTTCACGTCCACCCATTTACCCCTGCAATGCGGTGAATGTGTTTTCTGGGAAAAGTCACACACCGGGCATAGTGCTAAATATACATATAGTAGTGCTCACACCAAATATCTGATTTTACAATCCATGACACAAAACTTCGTGTTTTATTAAGAAAATATATTTTTTTTTATTTCATGATTTCTGTTTAATTTTATATTATTTTGTATGATAGTTATTTCTCATTTTTTTCAAAGATTATTTTACATATTAAAAACAACAGACAAACATATATATAGTAATTTCATTACAATTATTTTTTTGTCTCTAACTTTCCCTATCTGTTTGTGAAAAACCCAAATCTTTAGATGGTATATTGCGAATCAAACAACTTGAGAACTGTTTCTGATGTGGATGGAGTAATACAGAAAAATCCTGTATAGATTAATCAACAAAACTTTTCAGATTGTTATTTTGTATACATTTTAACATTCCAAATATTCTTTTCTTAAACACAAAATAATGATCCAGTTAAGCCAAATTACTGGTTGTAGATTGTTGTATTGCACCAACGCGTTTCGGCGACAGCCTTCCTCAGGGTATTCACACAAATGTTTGGCTTGGCTATTCTATGGATCTATGCAGATATTTAATCTTTTCTTAAGTTGGTGATTATTCATTCGCATATATTTTTCGGGTTAAAAAGAAGCATGCTTGTTTTATATATGTGGGCTCATCAGCCAACAAAATATTCAAACGATGTCCTAAGGTTCTCTCCGTGATTAAGTCCTTTATTACCAAGAATTGAATTCATTTAGTTGTCCTCAGTAGGTAGCTCTTGATTGTTCATATTTAAAAAGAGGATCTTATTTTCCTTCTTTAAGTTCTGATACTATTAGTGGTAATTCTTAAGATATTTAGATGGTATCTGCATGTACATGCATTGTCCCTCTGTCTTTAGGTTTGTTTGGACCTTTGTGGAGAGCAAACAGGAGATTGTATCCTTCTGGACAAATGAAGAGACTGACGGCGTGGTGTGGACCCGATGCCAATGGTGAATGTGATCCATTTTTCCACAATACTAAAGAAGAAAATCCTTCTAGAGTAAGCAACAGAAGGATTTTCTTTTGAAAACACAAAGTCATGAAAAAAGGGAAATGCTTCCCTCGCATCGTGAGTCTGTTTTTATTTTTATTTACAGTGATGCGCAGCATACATAGCTGTTGGGATAGAAAAGCCCTCCGCATGGTAATGGACGTGCACCTCTGCCCTGAGTGCCCATCTGCACTGATGTCAGGATCACTAATGCTGATTTTTGTTGTCACAGGCAAATATGCAACATGTTTGTGCAGCAGGACATAGGCCTGTTTAATGGATTGTGGTCTTGTTGGACCGGGAGGGGCGCCCAAAGCGCTACCATCATTGTGGTGTAAGGTTACTGCCTTCACCAGGAATTAAGCAGCATGAGCGTGGGGGTGACAGCGTACTGTGTGGTGCTCAATAGTAGTGAACAGGTCCTATTTAACCTATGTCACTGAAGTGAGGCCTACAGGCTCACTCATTTTTGAAGTTGCATTGTTGTGTACTTAACTCACCCTTGGCCTACATTGCTTTGTTGTGAAGGGCTGCGCAGCGCTGGAGTGGTGTTTCTGCACTGGTGGTACGACTACCTGGGAAGGGTACAATACAGGCAAACGCACTACTGAGCGGTGCGTGCATGGTGAGTGCATGTGCTGGATGTAGGTGTGCTTATGAGTTGTACAATACATGAAGGATGTAGTGCTGTACAGTGCTTGCATGTAAATGCATGTGCTGGATGCATGTGTGCCTGTGAATGGTACAATACAGGGAGGATGTAGTGCTATGCAGTGCAAGCTTGTTAAATGTAAGTGTTTAGTGTGTGTGTGCCTATGAGTGGGGTCAGAACATGAAAGATACAGTGCAGCTGTGTAAGTTGTATACATGCACTGGGTGTATGTGTGTAGGTTGTACACATGCACTTGGTGTATGTGTGCCTGTGGTGGTACAACAATACATGGAGTGCCCTGGGTTCCATTTTAGGAGAAGTAGACCTGCAGGGTGAAACATGGAGAGGATGGGGTAGGACACACTCACTAAAGAGGGGAGTACCAGGCTTCCCCTGTACCCTTCTAAGAGTGCTCATTCATTCAGTGAGAGGTCACAAGGAAGGGACCTGGGCACATTTCAGGAAGGAGATAGTACTGATAAGAGAATCATAAAGGGGGAGGTTGGGTGCCCTGCGCCAAACATATGATGCACATATCACTGTGGCTGACATCCAGGTGTGAACTCTAATCACTCTTATGGCCTGTGGTGTGGGACTGTCAGCTTTGGAGTCACTCCTGCTGTGACTGACTGCTTTTCAACTTCAAAAGAAGCAGACCTCCAACATAAAACTCCAAAGAGTCAGACCCTAAATCATATTTAGTGTCTGGAAATGGACTATAAGAAAGGGAGTTTGAGGTCCCAAAAAATATAATTTGATAGACAGCCTGTGTGAGGATGGGAAACTCTACTAGACTTCTGCCAGTGATCAGAACGGGGGCTAATGCCTGCTAGATTCCCTACTGGGTGTGGGGACATCACCGAGGGAATCAAAGACCACCTGCCCCTTTAACCTTGAGCACCAGCCCCCACCTGCAAGCCAAGAATGCAGGACCAGTGTGCCCTGTGAGGAAGAAGGGAGAGATGGAAGGGGCAAGGTCTAGTAGGGAGCCCTGTGAGTGGACTCCCTTCGAGTGGTCTGAGAAAATGGTTGCTGCACTGACTTGGTCATTGCCTGGGTGCAAGACACAGTCGGCGACCACCTCGTATGCCAGAGGAGGGCCACTGTGAAGTGAGCCATGTACTGCACTGGGCCAATTGGGCCCGAGCATAGTGCTGGGATGGCAACCCCGTATGCAAGGAGGGCCTGCTGTGAAAAAGGTATGCTATGAGGTAAGGGCCATAGCCTTGTAAGGTAGCAGTCCATGACCCTGTATGTCAGGTGGAGCCACTGCCGGATATTTTACCATGCCAACCAGATGGGAGCATGTCTATTGTGAGTTATGGTGACCCTATATGCCAGCGGGGGGGGGGGGGGTCATCTGGAGTATCAAGAGCTGCGATCTGAACTGCAACTCTGCCACAAAAGTGAGCCCTCTGTGGGAGCACCCGCACACTGTCCGTCAGGGGCCAGCAAGAGGGTCATTGCAACCATCCCCATCGGGAGACAAACCGGATACATATCCCCCAGAAGGAGCCACAAGCACAAGTGAGGGACTCTGCACCCACTGAGTGCAGCTGCCTGGGCTGAGTCCGCAGACTCACCTGAACTCAGCTGCAGCTGCTTTGAGTGCCCGCGGGTGAGGCACAATCATGAACTCCAGATGCTCCAGATCTGCCAGTGCATGCCCCAGGGGAACTTGCTCCAAGTTAGGGCGATAGTGTTGGAACAATATTGTCTTTAATTTAGAGTCATAGATTGCTCTTGAAACTCAGACTGTTAGTGGACATACCCTGGATATTAACAACAGTGAATGCAGAATAACCACTATCGCTAACACAAGAAGAGAGCGGGGCAGGAAATCGCCATGGAAACACAAGTATAATTGTTTGTGAATGTCATGCTTTTCCTTTGGAAGGTGGTAGAAATAAAACACTTTTTTTAATAAAAGTGAGCATTTGGCTGGCCAATGATGTATTGCTGCTGCTGTGCATATTTTGAATTGTGAGTCCATGTTCACTATCCTGTATCCACCTCCCCTTGGACTTCTCGGACCACGCATATCCTTAAGAAGTAAAATGCAGAAGGGGTACATGGCCCAGTTTCTCAGAATCCATAGTATATCGGGCCCTGGGACATCAGGAGTAGAAGGTCTCAATTCCAACAGTTGGGCTCAGTAACCCCAGCTTGTCCCTTGGCTCTCTTAAAGGAGTCTTGACAACAGCACTGACAAAACAATAAACAATAGTGAAAGCAGGCAGTGCCATTAGGTGCCATTTGCTTTCATTTTGATCAGTGCTTGAGGCATAACTCAGACCCCCCAAGCACCAATCTGTGTGGGTATTTATGAGTTTACCTATGGGGAAGAAAGACCACTGGGCACCAGAGAAAATTATTTTTAAAAGAAAAAAGGGTGGAGCGTCCATCCAGGCATCATGCCGTGCCCCAGACCAGGCTTGACAGGTCCACCCACACAGTTTTTATAAGAACAAGTGTGGGAACGCTGAGTGGTAGGAATTTTAAGGATCCCCACAGATTCCGGGCGTTTCCTTCACAGAAATGTGGAGAAAATGCATGATTTTAGCCAACGTTTGACTTGCAGGACATTCTGGGTAAGAAAAGGTGGTGGTTTCCATGCAAGTCACACCACCATGGACATCACTAGGGGCATCATTAGGATGGCGGGCGGACAAGACCGCCCGCCATATGTGCGGGAGTCCCGTGGGTGACATTAGGATGCGCCCACCACGCTGGCGGGCGGATCCTGCATTTTTGTCATTGCGGCGGGACGCCGCAATGCCCAAAATTCATGTTGTGTATGTGCATGCACAATGTGACAGGCACTGCGCGGTTCCTGCCATGTTGTGCATGGACATGTAGGGGGATACCATAGGCCCCCTCCATGTGCCCCCCTCACCCCCCAACATCCTGGGGGCCCGCAACGGGCCCCCAACCTCGAAATCCACATGCCTTTCTGTGGCGACAACGCTGCCATAGAAAGGCTCCCTCCCGCCTGCATCCTGATATGGATGGTGGTGTCTAGCAGACACCGCCACCATATGAAACCCTTTTCTGCCCGGTCGACTTGTCGACCGGGCGGAAAAGCGGCGGACGGTCTTCCTGTCCCTGCGGTCCCCCCGCCATACTTATATGGCGGGGGAAATGGGTAGCGGGCAGGCTAGGATGTAGGGCGGATCGCCACCGCCATGCTGGCGCTGGCGATCCGCCTTACATCCAAATGGGCCCCTAGGTGTTTCGTTTTCAGAAATGTCCGTGCTTGGTAGGAATGTCTGGGTCGCGGACGAGCTTGGTCTCAAATTCTACAGCTTCCCACACCGCCAAAAATTTCCATGGCGAAAATTTTAAGTATCCATGTTGAGTTTTTGGGCCTTTCTTGTCAAGTTTGAAAGGCCCAGCCACACACATCAGGTAATGTTTTTATCTGTGAAGTGTGGAAATACTGGATGGTTGTAATGTTGTGGACCCCTGCAGATTTCAGAAGTTTGCCTCACAGAAACGAGAATAAAATATGTGATTTCAGCTGAAGTTTAAGGTTTGCATGGCATTCTGGGTAAGAAAAAATAGTAAGAGTCATTCAAGTCAGCTGAGCCTGGACCTAAAATTCTGCAGCTACCCACTGGCCAAAATTGATAATTTTTCATGGTGAAAATTGGATGTCATCGTTTTAAGTTGAGTTTGACTTCTTTTCGGGGACGAAAGACCCAGTCATGCAAGTAGGGTGCCATTTTTATCGGAAGCAGTGTGGGAATTCTGAGTGAATCTGGAAATTTCCCTCACAGAAATGTGAATTTAGTCAGCGTTCGAGGAAAGAAAAGGTAGTGTGATCCTCCCACATCATATGACCCTGACCATGACCTTAAGATCCTCTGGCGCGATGCTGTTTAAAATCCCCCGTATTCTCAGGGCCAGAATGGGCGGACGCTCATTTAGGTACTTAGCCTCCAAACACTGGAATGCTCTACCACTGCACCTTAGGATGGAGCCATCTGAAATGGGATTCCGGAGGAAATTAAAAACATCCATTTTTCCCATTTTGTAATCCCCCTGCCTGATAACATCGGTCCTCTGAATAATTTATCAGTGGTTAGCGCGGGGACACACTGTTCTTTTGTGTAGCCAGGCGCTCTACAAATGATTTATTATTATTATTATTATTATTATTATTAACTCCTCTGGATATTTAGCTTTCAAAAATGTCTTGATTTGGTAGATTTCATGGATGGCAGCAGAGCTCAAGTCCAAATTGCCCAGCTACCGATATCGCCAAAATGGGCCATTTTTCATGTACAAAATGTGATGCCTTCACTTTGCATGTATGGCTTTCAAAGGCAATTGGCCCAGCGATATAAGAGGGTACTGTTTTTATTGGGAGATGTGTGGGAATCCTGAGTGATGGTAATTTTGTAGACCCCCTCAGGTTCTGGAAATTTCACTCACAGAAATGTAAGTAAAATGCATGATCTTAGTCGAATTTTGAGGTTTGCAAGGCATTCTGGATAAGAAATAAAAGAGGGATAAACTCAAGTCACTCTACCTTGGACTCGCCATATATATAGTTTTTAGAAATATGTGGATTTTGTAGATTTTTCAAAGCACAAATTTCACAGCTTCACATATGGTCAAAGTAAGTAATTTTTTATTGCAAAAATTCGATGTGTCCATGTTGTGTTTTGGGGCTTTTCCTGTCATAGGCAATAGGCCCACAGACAAAAGTAGGGTACTACTTGTGTCTGGAGAAGTGTGATAGAGCAGAATAGCATAACATTCATTATTAACAATTGAATGTTTTCTCCATTGTTGGCTTCCAAGTGTACAAAAAAGAGCACATTTTGCAAAATGTCCTCTGAATCCCATAATACTGTGTGCAACCCCAAATTTAGAGTTGTACACACACCACTATTCCTGTGGAGAAGTGTGGCTCAATGGTTAGAGCAGGCAGACCTCGATGCAGAGCTCTGGCCAGGGACCAGGGTTCGATTCCCGCCTCGGCGGGTCTTGGGCTCATTTACTCCCCTGACTGGATATTCTTGCCTCAGTGCCTATTCTGATCATGGGTCCACCCTGCAACTCTGGGCAATAGCTTGCTTAGTCTCCACAACGGCCCCCACAACGCCAGGGATGCCTGGTCTGCAGCATGGGGGTGCCCAGGAGTGGACACTTCACAGGGAAAGCCAGGAAGGGTTCCCTTGCGGTATTCGTACAAGCGCTGGGAAACCCACAGCGGGTAGCTGTGCGCTATACAAGTACAAAAAAATTTACATTCCTAAACTAATTTTTCATTCATTAGCTCTTACCATATGAATTGAACCATAGTCAATGAATAATGATTATCATCAGCAGCTCAATTGTTTGCTCTGGATATCATGTTTTTAGAGAACCAACAACACTATATGTCCCTACAACCAGACAGCGGCGACTCCTCTGCTACTGCGGAGGAGTGTTGCAGCCCCCCCCACCCCGCCCCCCCACCAGAGCTGCATAAATTGAAAAATAAAATGATAATAAACTAGGTTTATTATCATTTTTGTTTCTTTTTTTTCTCTTTGTGGTGAGTCTTCGGGGGCGGGGTAATTGCGGAAGCAGTCACAGAGGTGGAGTGGTGGGCACTGTTGTGGGTTTGGCCGGCCATCTCAGGGCAGCAAAACTGACATGCGCACTAAAGCTGTCTCCAACCTGAGCTTTGTTGCCGGGTTGGGGCCTGCAGGCATTGGCTCCCAGTCTCTGTGGGAGCGCAAGATGAGGGCGCTCAGGCCAATCCTGACGCTGCTATCATTCAGCATGAGAGCCGCGTCAGGAATGGACACACGGCATTCTCGGAGCCTGTGCTGGTGAAGAGCAGAAGATCGGAGATGCGCCAGGTAAGTTATTTTTGTATTTGTATTTGTTGTCGTTGTTCGACCCCACTCCCGCCACACCATTCAGCCCAGACACCAGCAGCTATTGCAACCAGAAGGGTCTGACAGACATAACGGTATATTATTTTTGTAAATCAGCCATCAGGGCAATAAAATTACAGCTGAAAATGTTGTCACCTATTTCTGTTTGTACAACTTATTGGAATCTACACAAATTACCCTTTGCTGATTTCGGAATGTTGTCTACTTTTCAGAAATGTATATCTTTCTGAGTGGGTTTTACACCTGTTTCCACCACAAACTGTAGAAATAACAAAAAATAGGAAAACTCGACTACCACTTAGAATAATGCAAACACTGTAGTAAATGTTAGTGTTTTTGTTTGAGAAATCGGGAAAGATGCTAATCATAGCACAGCAAACTTTATGATGATGCTATTTGTAGAAGAAAAAAACCTTCTTACCAACCACTTTTTTACCATTTTTATTAAAACACTCCAAATTATGCTATATTTTGGCTGTATTCTTGGTTCTCTTCAGGAGAATCTTTAAACCCTGGGTAACTTTAGAATGCCCAGCTCAAGCGCAAAGAGCCCCAAACATTGGAAAAGTGCTCTAACACTATGGGCCTACTGCGGGAAGAGTGCTGACGGAGGCCGCACAGCACGGTGTAAAGGGCCACAAAGAGTGAGGGCCCGATTCACAGAACTAACTTTAGACAAAATCCTAAACTCACTAACATTTTGGTATTCACAGAAGGCACTTACTCATTTCAGTATTCACAGAAGTTAGTAGTCCTAACTTTGGGACTCCTAAATGCCTTCTGTGAATATCGAAAGTCTTAAAGTTAGGATTGTTCTCAGTTTAGGAGTAGTAAAGTTAGGACTCCTAACTTTTGGACTCCTAAATGCCTTCTGTGAATACCGAAAGTCTTAAAGTTAGGATTTTTCTCAGTTTAGGAGTAGTAAAGTTAGGACTCCTAACTTTAGGACTCCTAAATGCCTTCTGTGAAAACCGAAAGTCTTAAAGTTAGAATTTTTCTCAGTTTCTCAGTTTAGGAGACCTAAAGTTAGGAGTCCTAACTTTAGGACTCCTAAATACCTTCTGTGAATGCCGAAAGTCTTAAATGTAGGATTTTTCTCAGTTTAGGAGTAGTAAAGTTAGGAGTCCTAACTTTACTACTCCTACTCTGAGAAAAATCCTAACTTTAAGACTTTCGGTATTCACAGAAGGCATTTAGGAGTCCTAAAGTTAGGACTCGTAACTTCTGTGAATACCGAAATTAGTAGGTGCCTTCTGTGAATACCAAAATGAGTAAGTGCCTTCTGTGAATACCAAAATGGTAGTAAGTTTAGGATTTTGTCTTAAGTTAGTTCTGTGAATCGGGCCCGAGTAACTGCAAAAAAAAAAAAAAAAAAGAAAGAACAATGAAGAATACATAAATCAAACAAGGAAAGGACTTACCCTGGAGAGGCATTGAGTGAGGCAATGCCGCGTGTGCGAGGAACCAGCGGTATCATGGGACGCTGTTTTAATGGCACGAGGCCGCAAACATCGACCTTATGCCTGTCCTGCGAGCCGCTCCGTTGGGGGAGGGAGGAGTGTAATGCGGGAGCACCCAGCTGGGGATTGAGAGTGAGGGTGATGTAGCAATATGAAAAAAACATAGTGCAAGTTGAAGTGAAAGGCAGCACAGGAATGGCTGCTGGGGCGCACAGTGAATAGGGGGAGAGATGAATTGGACCCCCACTGTTTTCATAGGGAGCGTACCGTTGAAACAATAGTACATTGCTGGTCAAGAGAGGCAGCAATGCCTGACACGTGAAGTAAGAGGACCCCAGCACAGGAACAGCTGCTGCAAACCCTCTTGTCAAGTGAGGATGCTGGAACAAAGGTAACCCGGAGGACAAAGGCTGCCAGGGCCTGGGAGAAGGAATGCAGTGACACCTAGTGGCCACAGGTGGTCATTTCAAAAGTAAGGACACCAGTGAGTACTGCACGTGGGCGTCAGGTGTGGTACAGTGCAACAGGCCCCGGGCATCAAGTCTCTGAAGGACTGAAGAATGTGCAGTGCATTAGCACCCAGTGGCAAAAGGACGCCACCGCAAATGGAAGAAGTATGTGTGCAGGCCACCTGAAGCAGGAGTACTCCCAGATGAAGGACGGAGAACGTAAGAAGAGAAGTGTACAGATGATCATACCCAAGACACTGACGGTACGGGCTGGAGCCTGGGAGTGACAAGTCAATAAGGAGGGCCAGCAGGTCAGAGAGAGAAGATGACCTGCAAGAGGTCAGGGAGAAGATGACCTGCAAGAGGTCAGCGAGGATGACCTGCAAGAGGTCTGCGAAGATGACCTGCAAGAGGTAGGTGATGATGACCTCCAAGACGTCGGCGAAGATGACCTGCCAGAGGTCAGAGAAGATGAACTGTCAGAGGTCAGAGAATACAACCTGCCAGAGGTTAGCGAAGACGACCTGCCAGAGGTCAGAGAAGAGGAAACCTGAAAGAGGTGAGAGAAGCAATGACCCGAGAAAGGTCAGGGAAGATGACTGAGGAGAGGTCTGTGAAGAGGACCGAGAAGAGGTCAGTGAAAAGGACCAAGGAGAGGTCAGTGAAGATGACCAATGAGATATCTGACAAAATTGACCAGAAGTCAGAGAATAAAAACCTGCGAGAAGTAGTGAAAGAAAGAATATCACGACGACAGGTCTGGTCACCGAACAAAGAAAATGCACTGTCTTTGGGGTAGGACAGGGCCAGGGAAACCTGTGTGAAGTGCACGTCCCATGGAGAAGCTTGGTCAGAGAAGAAGTACAAGACCTGAAGGGACTGGGCCACATTGCGAAGTGAAAGAACAAGAAATACGAAATCGTGTGGCATGACCCCACCGCAGAAGAAATTGCAGAAGAAGAGAAAAGAGAGGAGTGCGTGTGCGGGTGCAGATAACTTGCACACCGCAAGACAGAGGACGATTGAGTGCAAGAACATTTGGAAGGGAGCACAGTACCTTGGAAACATCGGTGGCACCATAAGAAGCTAGCTGTCCAGGAGTCTTTGTAACGCCAAACAAATCTGGTGAATGTAGAGGTGAGCAAGCTGGACCATTTGTGACATCCATCTTTGGGGTCGCAATGGTGAGACTGCTCGGACGTCCTGAAGAAGAGGATCCAACCACTCCACACCAGGCCATGGCGACCCACGGGCAAAGCCTCAGGGACGCCGGTGAGAGCGGGTTCCGCCACAAGAGATGACTCTACAGCCACTCCTCCGCAGGTCCCAGGCAGACGAAGATTTTGTGCTAGGCGACTAGAGTAATTCTATCAAGACACAACAACCCTCCAGGTGAAGCGAAGGACTTGAATAAGGGACTAGTAGCGCTTCCTCCACGTACCTAGAGGGTGCCATTGGAGTGAAATGGCGAAGTACATCCAATCCCGTGGAAGCCTAGTGAGAGGGAATACCTGGGAGAGGGGCATCATCGTGAGAGAGGGATGTTTGTAACCACTCTGTAGCTAGAAGCAATGCTGCCTTTGTGAAGATTCAACAAGAACCAGGACTGATTGGTGAAAACGTGACATCTACCAGATTCACTCACTCTGCCTGCACCGTCACAGAGAACTGTACATATAGAGACTTTGGTGTAAATTCCCACGCCGGGAGTCCAAGGAGGACCGGACCAACAAGGCAACACTGAACTGTGCCAAGCATAACTGGTGATCATAGCTGCAGTTGTACCGTCTTTTTTCTGCAAGCAGCTGAACAGACTCAGTGGAAGTTCCTGTAATTGTTTTATTCTCTCCCACAGATCGGACTTTGTTGTTCCAGTTTGAATAAAGTTTGAGAGGGATGTAGTGACCTGCTGGTCACTGTTCTAATCTTGCAGTTGTACCAGCCACTCCCCGAGGGCTGGCTTACACCCCACCCTACACCCATCCAACACAGGCATCACAGGACATGTGACCCTGATAATAAAAGGGCCCGTGTGCACGTGCTCTGGGCCAGTTCTACCCAGTAACTAACGGTGTCTGTGTCATAGTTATTAATGCATGGGGGCCTAGGCCCCACAGCATTACAGTCACCTGAGTTCAGTAACAGAGAGCAGGCTTTAAGTATTTTTACACGTGAATTACACAGGGCATGAGATAGAAGATGACACTAACGCAAACAGTACCATCAACAGGGAGCTCAATATTTAGAGTATATGGGAAATGGCACATTTAGCATCACTGGCAAATGATGATAATGTTAATATTGAAATAAACAAGAAAAAGTCTTCCGGAAGCCCTAAAATGGTGTGTACCAAAAAGACAGCTGTGCTGTTCTTCATGCCTTAGACTGCACCCTGGCATCAATGGGAATTCTGTGTTAAAACCCCTTTATGTCAAATATTTACGCTGTGAAGACTTTAGGTGTTACAGTTTGGTAGGAAGTCATTTTCAGAAATCAAAAAGTGACTTTTTTGCATTTTATTAAACAATTTATTCAAAGAGCTAGAAAACATGAATATTCATATAAACAACCATATTTCACATTGCAGTCCAAGTTCATTGAATAGAGTCATTCTTATAATTTTTTTTACAGTAGACCAGCTAAAAACTGGCCTTGAAGTAGCCTAGACAGCCAACCCGTGTTTCGCAGCATGGAGTTCACTGCTTCTTCAGGGCAAGTGTCAGAGTAACGCTAACTTTAAGTTGCTCCATTTAATGGGTTGCTATATTACCTCTCCCTCTGATATCGATGTTTTCTAGCACTAATCTCCAAAATTGTAGATGTAATTATAGAATTAACTTGTGCAACTTGTATGTCTGTCTCTATTAGCCATGCAGAGTTTCTCCTAGTGTTGCTTGTGAGTTTTTATTGGACCTATGAGATTGACGTTTGTGGCTGTTGAACCATTTCTGGTGATAAAATCACTGCCATTCGCTCTTCTGAAGCTCTTTGCATCATTAGTGTTTGCTTGGGTTCTGTTTGGCATTGCTATCCTATTTGTTTCTAGTGCAAATTGTGCTATGGGTGATTGCTCAGCTTTCATTTGTTTTTAAGAAATTTAGCCAATTCTCTAGATCCAGCATCATACTATGCTTCAACCCTGTGTTGAGAGATTCTGGCTTTCTGAGGTAGTACAACTGCTGATAATGAGTTTTTATATAATGTGTCACCTGCATTTCGGCCATTTCTAAGAGATGCATATAGCAAATATTTCTAGAGAAACGCCTTACATATGGACTTCGATGTGTTTAACCCATGGATAACCTATCACCTGCATTAACCCATGGATCACCTCTCACGAAGCATGACCTAATTCATCCATTTTGGAACTGTGGCTATATTGCTTTTAGCTAATATTTAACAAAATTCTGATTATTTCATATAATTTACTATTTATATAGCACCATTAAATGTGTCTTCATGGTGGTTTATGGCACTAAGGGCGAAAATGGGCAATGGAGGCAAGAACATGTTCAACAATCAGCTATAAACCAGAAGATGTGGTCTTGTTCGCGAGTTGCAGGCTTAACAAGCATTGGCAAAAACAGTAGGTTTGACGATTCTGTAGCAAGACTTTGACAATATTTCTGTACCGGGGAGTAGACAAAAGCATCTGAAAATTGATGGTGCAGAAAATTAAAGCAACCCCTTTTTCTATAACGGAACTTTTTATATGCTTTTCTTAGCGCTTACTCCCTAGTTCTACATACCCTCTCTCAGACTGATTTCAAGTGTAAAATAATCTTTCAGTATTCCACTGGTGAATGGGAGAACCCAACCAAACAGCCAATAGAAAATCTGTAAAACTACTTCTGTTGGCTAATCCAAGATATAATTGACATTGTCTCAAACCAATGGTTTATGGTTCTGTAGCAATAGGGGACAATCATTGAAAGAGGCAAGCCTCACAGACGTCACCTAAAAAGAGGTTTTGTGAACTGGCAATTATTGCTTTAGCGTAACTGATAGCTGCAACCATGGTTTCTTGTTCACGCTAACTGTGCTGTTTCAAGCCTCTTTTTCACCTCTCTCAGGCATCCATTACTTCTAGGCTGGATTATTCCAATGTTCTTTATTTAGGCTTGCCAGACTACTTAATAACTAGGCTTCGGGTTGTACAAAATGCGGCAGCGCGGCTGCCTTGTAATCTTCCTTTGAGAACAAGGGTCTCCAGGCATCTCTATTCCCTTCACTGGCTCCCAGTGACGAAACTGATTCTGTTTAAGATGCTTGTACTTACCTTTGGAGCCTTACATCATGTTGGCCCTCAATATCCTGCAACAAAAATTCATATCTATTTTCCCACTAAGGAACTCCACGCCTCCAATCTTGCCTAGGCAGTGGTGGCAAGGATCAATCGCCCCAGGTAAGGTGGCTGCCCTTTCTCCTGTCTGGAATAAACTTAACCTTGACCTTCGCCGTGCAGGGCCTGGACAGATTTTTAAGAAAAAGTTGGTAACATGGCTTTTTGTTCAGGTATAACTTCTAGCCCATGGGTTCTAGTACTGGGACACTCTTCGGAGCATCTGTCGCGCTTTATAAATCTCTGCTCATCATTTTCACTTTGTACTCTCTTTGTTTTACATAGTCATGTTGTAGTAAATGGCTTCTCCACTGTCCTCCATTAGATAGACTGTACTATGACATCTGTGACATCATAGAATGCCTGGGTGTCTCTCTGGCTCACAGTGTCTCTCTCTACCTGACTGTGGCAGTTGGTCAACTCAGGCTGAGCTGGTAACAGCTGGCTCCTGGTGGGGTTGTTATATATGTACTTCCTATCTTGTTCTACTCATCTAACCTAGAAGGGATCTTCAATAAAGGATCATCTAACCTACACAGTTGGACTGTGCATCTTCCTTTACTACACATGTGATTCCCCATTGGAGGCCAGAATGTACAATGCTATATATTTGTACCTTGCCTTTGTTTAGAGAATTCACTCAAATACATTTTGATGGGTGACCCGCTATTAACCCTTTCAGTCTTCAATTGTGTGCGCTGAGATACCCCTCCCTAACATAACATGACATTGATGTATGTGTAGATTTTCCATTAAGACTTCGGGTGCGTGGTGCGTGGTGCGTGGTGTGTTGTGCTGGGACGTGCCTATGCTTGATTGGATGCTTGGAGTGGGCTGGCCCAAACTCAACACAACAATCACAGGATCGATAAAGGTAAGATGGAGTATTTTCATGGGGAGATTGAGAGCTCTGTCATTTCAGACAGCGCTAGTGTGATTTGAAATGTATATAATGTGCATTGTAGTTGTATTTATCGGCTATATATACACTAGTACTGAAAAGTTTGTTTTCTTCAGCTAGGACAGTAAAAGGGACGCAACAGAGAGTGAAGGGGGAGCAGTGCAGAGTTGTTGACCCAAATGTACTACTCCTGAGCTGCCCGGCTTTGACATGATGTTGCCCATGTTGGCAGAGATGGAATTTTTTGTGCCGCAGGTACTCACTGATTCACTCGGTTCTTTCTTCCATGGTCTAACAGTATTGTCATTTGTGTTCTACTTGCTAAGCGCACAATATTGAGAGAAGTGTCATATCCACACCCTAATTCCTCAGTTGTATAGTTTTGCACACATTATTGCCTTGCAGCTGCGCTGCCCTACGGCAAAAGAAAAGGGCAGGAATGCGCCGTATTTATTAGATACGCTACATTCCTGTCCTTTTCCCCTGCAGCTGCACACAGTGAGCTGTCGTGCACCAACGCAGGCACCTTTGCACCATCGTGCAAGGGTGCCTGCATTGTGGGGATGATTATGTTTGTGTAGGATGGGGTACCTTCCTGCCCAAAAACAATCACAAGAGGCTTTTCCTCATTTTATGTGTGCTGCTGAATGCAGCACACATAGAAAGAGGGAAAACAAGGAGAAATAAAGATAATTCTCCTAGTTGTGCCTCCCTTATGCCTCCCCGGGAAGAATAACCCCATCCGGGACCAGCACGGGCCATGATCTAGGCCAGAGCAATAGGCGCACACAGCTGCCAGCAGCAAGAGGCCGCACCCCACCCCAGGAGATGATCCACTTTATCTGGGGGGACGCGACCCCACTCTCCTCTCCTGGCCTGACTCCAGAACCTTGTCACCATGGGCAATGCACGCTCAGGCTGGTAGTTCAGCTCCTGCGGGGCTGCTGGTCTGGGCCACCAACGTTCAGCACAAACTCCTTCCACAAAGCCTTCCCCACGATGCTGGTGCTAACCTTGCGTTGCCTTTGAGGGCCCCATCACTTGGCTCGCCTCTCCAGTGCTGTTAGGACTTCTTAATTCCCTGATGCTCACCGCTCCCCGGTACTCCTCACCAGCACCTTCGGTAGCACCTTCGACATGCACCACCGGCACATCCGAGACTCACTCCATCTCCTGGTGCACACGGTCTTCCGGCGCTCTCCACTAATGCCCGGGTCGCACTACGACACACACACTGCGCGTCTGAGGCTCACCTCCCCACCATACACCGATCCGCCTGTCGGGGACTCACTCCTCCTTAATGTCCACAATGTCCCGGCACTCTCCACCAGTGCCTGGACTGCACTGCGACATGCACCCCGCACCCCTTGCGCCTCCAGAATCTCGGCTCTCTTCCACGATGCCCAAACTCCATAGGCGCTCCAACACCTGTAGCCGCATCAAGACACGTACCCTGCGTGTCAGAGTCTTGATTGGCTGCGGGTGCCCACGATAACCTTAGGCACCCCTCTGGAGCTCTCAGGCTGCCACGACACGGTCCCACCACCGCGCCACTTGAGACTTCCTGGAAACTTTTATGTCCATGTGTTTCCGAACAGGGAGCCAGCTCACCTCGGGCCCTTGGGGTACAGGACGCAGCATACAGCAAAGTCCTGCCCAGGAAAAAAGGGGGCACGACACACTGCAGCACCCCTTCAACCTCTCCTCGGTCAAGAGCTACAAACTGCCCACAAGCCCCATATTACGAAGCAAGGGTCAAGTGTCTCCCGCAGCCTATTCAGCAACTCTACCTGAGGCAGAGGTTTTCTTCCTGATCACGGACAGGTCAAAGCCGCCAGAGGCCCGACAAGTCCACGGCGTCTTCAAAGTGCTCCCAGCACTTCTCTGAACGATACTGAGACCGTTCTCGACGACATCATCAACATGACAAAAACCAAAGTCTTGGGGTTACAGTTCTTCCAGTTATACCCCTCATTGTCTTTGAAGTTTCCTCATGCTCAGGGGTCCCCGGCCCCTCCCTAAATCAGTCTTGCGTTTCTCCCCCCCAGTGTAACCGTCCTCTTTTTGATACTGGGGGCCTGGACCTTTAATCACTCAGAGGGAGATGGGTCTATCGGTTTATGGCTCTGAACCAGGCCTCTTCACCTCGCAAAGCTACTCCTTCTCCCCGCTCCAGGTGCAGGGCAGCCTTGCGCCGTATCCACCCCTCCCGTGGGGCACGACCTCCCTCAGCCTTTTTTACCTCTCCCAGATCCAGGCAGGCAATTCACATTCTGCTGAGGCACGCAAAAAGGTATAAAGCACAAACTCTGCTATTTTCTCAAACAGCAGTTTCAGGACACACAGCAACAAAACCATCTACCCAAAAAGATGCGTTATGACGCTGTGAGTTCAGACATACGAAACTTCAATGTTCCATTTCCAACTCTTGGGAAACTAGGCTAACAATACTACACCCAGCCTCCCCCATTCTGTCTTATGGGCAGGATGGCCTTTCACCAGGGAAAATGAAATGGAGCATTCTCCACTGTCAGGGTCTAGCACCCACACTGGCACCGGTGCTGCCTTTTACCCACAGTGCAGCCTGCATAGGGGTTACCCAGGACGTCCTACAGGGGTACCCCAGGTGTATGCAAAAGTGAAAGTAATGCCTGACAAGTGGTAGCACTTGTCAGGACAACATGCTAATTTAGCACAATACGCGCAGGCCCTACACTGAAGACCTGTGTTCCCTCTCTGCGCATTTCTTTAGTACTAGCTCTGGCACACACAGTGCACATCACTTAGGGATCTTGCTAGTAAGGCAAACATACCAGTCAGAGACAACCAATCACCACCATAATGTATACAGGGAACATCTGTACTTGCACACTGATTAGCAGTGGCAAGTACCTACAGCATCTAACTTCACAGCTCTCTGTCAGGAAAACGGTCTAGGGGAAAAGCAAAAGGTTTAAGGGAACTTTAGCCAACAAGGCCAAGTCCAACAATCGGTTTGTACCACCAAGAGAAGATACTGTACTTGATCCATCTTTGAATTGTCAATAGAACTATTTTACCATTACAATCTGTCAAATGCAGTTCTCCTTGAAGAAAGAGACAGATATTTCTTGACATGTAGCTAGGGTTACCTCAGAAACCAGAATTGATGAGGAGAAGACGAAGAGGAGGAGTAGAAGGGCGTCAAGCTAGAGCTGGTTGAAGAGGCAGACATGGATGAATAGGAGGGCATTGTTTTTTTAAATAAATGTTTTTATTATTTTATGAAACATAAGTCACAGATATTTTCCACAATCATGCATTTATCTAGTTCTCTTGCCTAGCTCCTGGAAGATGCACCCCAGCTGCCCCCCAGTTCATTGATATTGTGCATTTCACCAGTGTGTAGACCACTGTGACCCATTGTTGATCCACCCTTGTAATGTCTGTTTCCTCCCATATGTTAGGAAGCCCCAATTGTGGTGTCATTTTAATCTTGTTACCTATGGCTCTTTGCATGTGGCTCTTTCCCATAAGGCCCGTATACCTGGGCATTCCCATATAATATGATAAGGAGGTTATTGTTGACCAAACACTGAAAAGACAGAAAGTTGTGTGCATCTGGCCAGCAGTGTTCTGCCTACTTCACTTCTGAGGATTGCCAGTCCCCACCCATTAGCCAGGCAGCCATGGAGGTTACAGCCGCCCACACAACAATCAACTCAAAATAGCCCTCACATTACAGGTCTCCAAGATATGAGGAGGAGCACAAGAAAAAGTCCAATTCCAGTATGAATTTCAAAGTATCTCCTTTATTATTTTTCTTCGATATAAAAGGGTTAAAATCCAGCCAACGCGTTTCATTCGATATACTCCTGGAGCTTCATCAGGACAGTCTGAAATCTTTCGGGCCAGAACCAAGGGGGCTGGCTCTGCCCTGCCTCTTCCTGTCGCTGCAAACTGGGGCAATGCCTCAAATCTTGTAATCTTGGATCTGCTGGACGGTGGTACCAAACAGCGGTAGGTGCTGAAAGAATTGTGCACAGGATATTATACTTGTTTTGACTGGTGATTGAGGTCCAGACTATTTAGGCTGCCGCTAGCATTATCCTTTTTACTCACATTACAGCTCTCTGCGAACAGACACAGTCTCTTGGAACATCCGGCCAGCTCTCAAAAAATCCCAGATGTCTTGTGAGATTGCCTCCTCTGCCTCTACAATTGACATAATCACCTCCTTGAATGCAGTCACTAGAACAGGCTCATTTGCCACGATTGGGCATTCCAAGCGGGGTATGGGGAATTCGGGGCAGAATTGCCTCTTGACTCTTGTTTTTACAGGCAGGCTCTGGAGGGAGAAGTAGATGCAGGGGGTACACTGGAAGGGCCCTCATGGAATATGGGCCTCAAGAGTTAAGTCAGAGGCTGAGGGGAGGCCTGCTCTAGGGACACCACTTTCTTTTCTTGAAGGCCTGGAGGAGTACCTATATCTTCCTCCCCGGACTGGTGGCGCCCAATTCCCCTGCCGCCCAGAAGACAGCTCAGCCTCTGCCCGGAGTCTCTTGGTGGAAGACTGCGTAATTCTCTAGGCAGGTGTGTTACCTCTGTTTCCGTTTGGTTGCTTCTCTTCCTTACCAGTAGTATCAAGGCGATGCGCCTGTCTCTGTACCGAGACCACTGTTCTCTCCCCTGGTCCTGCTCTGTTGTCTAGTGGCCAGCCTGGCCTACAGCAAATGAATGAAAACAAAAATTGAGTATTTGTTAAATCATGGGTGAACAATACATAGCTTGAACAATATTGCTGGCAATGTGATCACTTTACCAGCCTACTCTCTAAATATGGTACAAAAGGGGGTGGTGATGGACGGAGCATCTGAATCAATCAAACACTCACACCCAGTCAAAAGATCTGGGTTTAATCCATCACCGTTCTTTAGCCCACTCTGCCACCCCAGTTCAGACATGGCTATATGCAGATCAGTCTGACCCTGTGCCTCATGGGAACAGTTCAGCCCGAACTGCCAAGCCATGTCTTCCCTGGACCAGAAACAAGCTTCCGAGGACCGGTTTCTGGCATTCCAGCCGTATTCAGCCCGGCTTGCTTGAATCCAGTGGCATAGTGAGCAAGGGACTCATGTCTGAGCATACCCTGCCACACTTATGGCGGCCAAAAGCGGTACAAAAGGGGGTGGTACAAAAGGGGGTGGTACAAAAGGGGGTGCATATAGCCATGTCTGAACTGGGGTGGCAGAGTGGGCTAAAGAACGGTGATGGATTAAACCCAGATCTTTTGACTGGGTGTGAGTGTTTGATTGATTCAGATGCTCCGTCCATCACCACCCCCTTTTGTACATACTCTCTAAATATGGCTGTCATATGAAAATGATGTGAATTAGAAGTTCATTAATTTGCTTATTCACAATTTTGATTAGGTATCGCCCATTCCACGTATGTGGAAATTTAGTTGAGGATTATGTTATGCTAGGGAAACAATTTCACCTATTGAAAATGTAGCTGAAGAACAGGTAACACACACTGTTTAACTTACAGTAAACAACATTTTTACCAGCAGCCTACAAAGCATTGTAAATGAGTTAGTACTGCTATATATTTGAGGAGCAACAATGTTTAGCACATTAATTGGTAACTATGTGAACTTATAAAAATAAAACATGAGATATGAATGATGCTTAAGAAGTAAGGTAAAGGTATACTATCAGGCTTTCCCAAACATGTATAACCGATTAGTAGTCAAGCCAAAAAAAGTAAACAATCAACATGAATGATATTAAATGTGAACTTCACAAACTTTTAAACAACCACAAAACATGTTAAAGAAAATATGTAAGGCTATGAGAAAGTTCTCAATAAACTTAACAGAAAAAGCTCTCTCGAAACGCACCTCTATCTATGTGACAAATACAAATGTGCATGTACTTACCGCCTCTCTGCTGCTCAAACTCCTCCAGGTGAGCATGGAGGATTGGCCAGCTGCTTTCAGGACCCTCTGGTACAGGAGTGTCATGCACTCCTATGAGGACAACCCTGTAGAGTCCCGGGTCTTAATATGAGCAGAGTGGCATAGGTCCTCTAAGCGCTTAAGGCACAGCTCCCCCACCGGTTGTGAATATTTAATTCTGTCTCGGACAAAAGGGGTGCCCTCTCCTCAAGTCTCCCAGCCTCGTTGGGGGAAAAGATTTGGCTAGAGGGCAGCAGGGTAGAGAAGGATGCTTCTCTAATGTGAGGATGACTCAGAATGAAAATATAATAAGCAGCGTTCTCTTCCTATATGCCAATTCCTGTTTATTAGCGGTAGGTGGTGATCACTGTCCTGAGTGCTGAATCTGTGCACTGCATGTGGAGGAGAACCTCTGCACACACTGTAGAAGCTCTGCTTGCGAGAGGGAGACACTGTACATATAACATAAAACACAGAAATGTGGAAAAGTGCTAAAATATAAGTAGGGATGTGTTATGCACCTACTACATGTCAACCTATATAAGATATGTTCATGTTTTCACTAAACCATGAGATTTGTGTGTGAGATATTGTGTTGGTCTGGATAAGTCAGATAGTGTTTTGAAACAAACAAGTAATTGTTTTTCAGATACAGTTAGTCAGATACATTATTGTTATATTCACCCTATGCTCTGTGTTGCTGTCCAGGTCGCACGCGCTGAGCTCGTGCTGCCTGACTTGGTGACATGTCCAGTGTTCGGTCCAACGGCTGTTAGTTGCCCGTTTGGTCCCGATCTTGATGGTTGGGCACTTTAAGGCCAACCTTGTCATAGTGTGTCACACACTTACAACGTAAACAACAGTGACACACACACTTTAAATTGGGAAAAATACGAACCTTACTGAGTAAATTTCCTCGCTAATTTATGGCTTTATATGATTTGTGTTAAGCATATTTACAAGTGTAAAATTTGTGTTAAGCATATTTACAAGTGTTACTCCTAGGTGTTCACTATGAATGTGAGTAATGCCATTCAAGCCCCTGTCCCTTTTCTAAGTGCCCCAGGTGAACCGTCCATGGAATGGGACGATTGGTGTGAGGCATTTGAGAATTACATCATAGCCTTGGATGGTACAAAGTTTTCTGCCATTAGGAAGAAGGCCTTGTTACTGGGTGCCTTAGGGAAGGAGGGACAAAGGGTATTCAAATACTTGCCAGACCCGCCTCTTGACATCGATGATGTCTACAAAGATGCTCTTTTTAGACTATATACTAGGTTTGCTAAGCAGGAGAATGTAGTAATGCGCAGGCACAAATTTTACACTGCCCCACAAAGGGAAAATGAATCAATAGATGAGTTTGTTTCTAGACTAAGGGAACTTTCTGTGAAATGTCAGTTTGGGAACATACAGGATGAAATGATTCGGGATCAATTAATTGTGCAATGTTTTAGTAAGAAAACACAAGAAAAGCTATGGGCAGCTAAAAACCCCACTCTCAATGAAGCAATTACTATTGCTAAAGTTGCTGAAGAAAGCGATAGGTGCATGAAGGAACTCAAAAGAATACAACTGGGACACACAAGTAGTCAAGAAGTTGCAAATTTGCAGGCAGATGCTTCAGAAAACATAGGCTTAATACAAGGGAGACAAGTGAATAAAGGGGGAAACCCACAACCTCCTTTAGTAGAAGTGGGACAACTAGCAAGTTTAAACAGACCACACGGTCTTGTAATAGATGTGGAAGCCCTTTTCACTTAGCCGATTCAAAGAATTGTACGGCTTTGTCTAGGGATTGTTTAAAATGTGGGAAGAAAGGCCATTATGCACGAATGTGTAGAACAATTAGCCCAAAAAAGGTTGCTATGATTGAGAGCGAAGCTACTGATGATGAAGCAGAGGTAATGATGATTACATCTGCTGGCAGCCTGGAATTAACAGAGGGTGTTGTTCTGTCTCGGCCTAAAGCAGATTTTGAATTAAATGGCATTGTTATCAATTTAATGGTGGATACAGGATCACTTTACACGATCATCCCAAAGAAATTATATAATTTATCTTGCACCGGATCAGTTCTAGTGAAGTCTGACATCACTCTAAGAGGTTATCAAGGGGTGAGCATTGGTGTCCTTGGATTCTTTGAGGCCAATATTAGGTTTATGGGGAGAGCCACTCAGGGAAAGGTTTATGTATCCCCACATGGTCCTGCAATTTTGGGATGGTTGCACCAATATGAGCTTAATATAAGGGTGAACCCGAGAGCTGATCCACCTGTAATGTGTGTAGAGAGTACAAATGTGTGCAATATAGTTTATGAGAATCTAGAAGCCATTCTTAAGAAACATGAAAATGTCTTTAATGAGAAATTGGGGGAAGCCATTGGGTACCAACATGTTATTAAAACCAAGAAGAGTGTGGCACCTGTGAAACACACCGCAAGGAAGATACCCCTATCTGCAAGGGATGAGGTCAGAAAAATTATCAAACAGTTGTTGGAGGATGACATAATTGAACCTGTGGAGGCCACACAGTGGTTAAGTCCAGTAGTAATCACACAGAAACCGGACAAATCCTTGCGCTTCTGTGTAGACATGCAAAGTCTTAATAAAGCCGTGATAATGGATAGCTTTCCACTTCCAAACATAAATGAAATTGTCTTGAGTTTGGGTGGAGGAAAGATTTTTTCAAAGTTGGATCTATTCTCCGCAGCGCATACCACCAGATAAAGCTTCACCCGGACTCGAAGCAATTTACGTAATTCATCACTCCGGAAGGCACATACCAATTCAAAAGACTTCCCTTTGGTCTCTGCTCGGCAGCAAGTGCATTCCAAAGAATCATCACAGATGTCCTCAAAGACATTGAAAGGGTAGTATTTTTCCAGGATGATATCTTAATTCATGGTTGGAACATTGATGATCATAATGTTATTCTAGATAAAGTTCTCACTGCTCTTTCAAGGGCTGGGTTAACTTTGCGAAAGGAAAAATGTGTATTTGCTGTTGAAGAAGTAGATTACCTGGGGTACCACGTGTCTGGCCTTGGCATACAACCCAAAAAAGACCTTGTAAGTGCAATATGTAATGTGTCTGAACCTGATGACAAAGACAAACTAAGGTCTTTTATGGGCATGGTTGAGTACTATGCAAAGTTCGTAAAGAACTTTGCAGGAAAGGTAGAACCCTTACGAATCATCATGCGAAAAGGGAAAGGTTTCACTTGGGGTGCAGATCAGAGGAATGCTTTTTTATTAATCAAACAAAACATCTTGGATGCTAACATTCTCTCAAGTTTTGTGCAGTCATATCACACCATCCTCACTGTTGACGCCAGCTCTGTTGGGGATTGGTGCGGTCCTAACACAAAAAGGGGGTGATAAACAAAACACTATTGTATTTGCTTCGCGTTCTCTGACTGAAACCGAGAGGAATTACTCGGTCATAGAGCGTGAAGCATTGGCGGCTGCATGGGCAACCCGGTATTTCAGAGTGTATTTATGGGGGAACACGTTCACACTCAGAACGGACCACAAGCCTCTGTTGAAGGTTTTGGCCCCTGGGGGAATTAGAAATTGCTCAGGGAGGTTAGCGAGACTTGCTGTTAGTGTCCAAGAGTTCACATGTAATGTGGAGTATTTACCTGGTTGGTGTAACAGTGTTGCGGACTGTTTATCCAGATTACCCGACACCAAAGAGCTGCCTAAAGAGCTGGTGACCGAGAATGTGGTCGCGTTTTTAGATGACTTAGAAAGTGATTTACCCAGTTCTATATCTAGGAGAGAATGGATTGAGGAAATGAGGAAGGATCTTGTCATGGATGGTCTAATCAAGATGTGCAAGGAAGGGGTGTCAAGGCAAAGTACAGTCTCACCTGCTCTTAGGCCTTATGTTCAGTTACAGGATGAGATTTCCCTGCAGGGCGAGTATATCCTTGTGCGGGGTGAAAAATATATACCTCCGGTATCCCTTAGACCCCGCATCATTGCTTTGGCGCATGAGGGCCATCTAGGCCAAACCCTTACTGGTAAACGCATCAAAGCTGACTTCTGGTGGCCGGGGGTAGATGCGCAGGTGAAGAGTTGGGTTGAGCAATGCCAGCTGTGCAAGGAGTCTGAAAAGAGGTTACAGGTTTGTGCAAGTAAGGATGCCATGGGGAAAATTGTTTCTGACGATGGTGTGTGGCAGAAAGTCTGCATTGACTTTATAGGTCCCTTCCATGACCTATTAGATTCTGAGAAATTCGCCTTGGTATTGGTGGACTCAACTTCTAGGTGGGTGGAGGTTGCCTTCATGAAAAGTATCACTGCTGAGTCCACTGTCAAGGTACTTGATGAGATATTTAGACGTGAGGGGATCCCCTCCATGGTCTTAACGGACAATGGCACGCAACTTACCTCAGCCATTATGGAGGATTACTTTGCATTTCTGGGTTTGAAGCATTTGCGTACTTCGCTCTACAACCCACAAGGTAATGGACTTTGCGAGAGGGTAAATAGACTTGTTAAGGGCACCATGCAGCTTGCCTTAGCATCAGGCCGCTTAGTACAGAAGGAAATTAAAGAAATGCTGTGGGCATACCGCACAACGGTTCATAGCAACATGTCCGTGACACCCTTTGAGCTCATGAGGGGAAGGGCGGTGGGTACGAAACTAATTCCTACCTGGCTGCATGAGAAAATAAACAAGGTGGGATGTAGCGTCCCGGAAAAACGTGTCTCTACTAAGATAACTGAAGGGGACCTAGTAAAAGTGAAGCCTGGCGGCAACCAGAAGATGTTCAACAAATTTAGGGGGCCCTACCAAGTAAAGTCGGTAGTTGGCAACTACATTAAGTTGCAGAATGGCCAGACGTGGAACCTCCGCCGGGTGGCACTTTATCAGAAAAGGGTAAAGCCTGTTCCCTCTGTGCAAATCAATAAGAATGTTGTTGATGATGGGCTTCGCAGACCCCATCGCCGTAGGGTTGCTCCTGCTTATTTAAAGGATTATGTGTAATCTTGTTTGTTCAAGGGAGGATGTGGGGTTGAATGGCCTGTTTACATGATCCTGCATTCTCAAGGGAAAGAAGTGTATTCAATGCTGCATTGTTTTACTTTGTGTTTCACCTATTTTCTTGCAAAAAGTTGCTCTAAGCTTTTGTCCAATTTGTTCTGTTGCATCCTTTTCATTCTCTGTTTAAGGAAAGGAGATGTGTTATATTCACCCTATGCTCTGTGTTGCTGTCCAGGTTGCACGCGCTGAGCTCGTGCTGCCTGACTTGGTGACATGTCCAGTGTTCGGTCCAACGGCTGTTAGTTGCCCGTTTGGTCCCGATCTTGATGGTTGGGTTTTCCTACGTCTTTGCTGAAATAAAGACCCTAACCTACACGACGTTGGTGTGCCGCCTGTCTTCCTTTTACAACAATTATGTAAAGTAAACAGATTTGCTTCAGGATGAGGATATCATTGACAAGAGACTGTCCAGCCACATATATGCAGTAATCATACTAGCAGCTCAAGAACAAAAAGAGTTGACCAGCCAATCCCGTACCTGCACACTCTGACTTCAGTTTCCATACCTCACCCAGGTGTCCCACATGTGGACGTAGGTCAGGGATAAGATCTGTGTAAGCTGTCGTATGGTGATATTGTGCAACACACAACAGGCTACAATAATCTTGCACACAAATTCTGGGAAGTACACCAGCACAATTCACGTACTGTCAAGGCATCTGAATTGCAACTCCAAAGTGCATTCATTAGTAACTTGTGTAAGGGTGCCCTATTGTAGTTCTGCTGAGAAACTGTGGTTGGATGTCTGTAGGGTGTGAGGAGATGGCAGCGAGAGACACCTGAAAATAAAAATTCATGAAGGGCCCTAAATTCTACTTGGAGTACTTTATTCATGCCTAACTACATACAGTGTGTGTCAGGGCCATGTGCCTTGATTTTGCTGTAGTCAATTGTGATTAGTGCTGAAGTGGCACCACTTCCCCCCCCCCGCCGCCCACACTGATGCAAGAACTGCATAAGGTATGTTACTTACCAAGAATCAACATGTCACTGAAATCCCAAGGAACCAAACAACGTGCAAGGGATGACCGTCTGAAAATGAAACTGTTGTATGCACCTCTAGGAAAGACATCATACACATCTGTGAGGAGGTGGCTGAAGTGCCACATGGATACAGTCAATGACACCTAGCACATGGGGGAAGTAGACAGAGGTATAAAATTCCATTGTCACCCTTTTCCTTTCTGCCAGTCACTGTGGCATGGCAATAAACTGGTACACTTTTCTGTTGATGCATCTCAGGACCTGAGCAAGCATCGGGACTGGCTTGCTTGTGAGATGGCAAGACTGTCACAGGACATCCCCTGAAAAGATCCACTTGCTACAAAATGGATTGCATCTAGCATTTTCACTGAGGCTATAATAGCCTGGGAGTGCCCTGAAGGTGTATTCAGCTCTAGTTCCTACTCGGTAACCAAGACTACATCTGGTGAGAAGTAGTACCTAGAAATAACAGCTTGCTTGGACATACCAAAGATGTTGCTCCTTTGCCTATAAATGCTTTCTCTCCTTCTCCTCAAATAATTCCTCCTCAAAAGAAGGTGCAAACCCATAAAACATGTTCAACAACATAGTGAGGGCACGAAAAGAGGTTTGGTGAGCCCGTTCCTTTTTTATCTGCTCACCTTGGTTGTGAATGGTTGTTGTTGTAATGAGCTTCAGCTTGAGAACTATAGCTCCTTTTATTACCAGGTGTGTTCCAAGTGTTGAAACTATTGTTAGGTTTAGATATTCAGCATTTGCAGCTATACTTTTCTGGAAGTTACATTTTAAACATATGAAAACCGATATAAATAAAATATAATTAAATTAGGCTACACTAATTTTGTGCAGTGATTTATATATTTTAATGAAGAAATTGTACTGCAATTATTTTTTCAATAAATGTATTGTGAGTTCTATTTAATTTATTGCATTGTATTTAATATAAAAAAGAATTTCATGAATTTATTTATTTAAAAGTCAGTATATTTTACATTATTGTTTAAAAGAAATTTGTTTTACCATTATTTGCTATGCTTTTTTTTAAAAGTTTCTGCCTCCTTTATTTTCTATGGAAGGGTATTGTAGTACCAGGAATTGGCCATGTCTGGTGATTGACTTACCACTGCTTTTAGTTTGGGCTGTAGCAACTTTAGAAGTGCAGATTGTGGGGGGTGATGTTTCTCTCTAAACCCCTCCCTGCTTCTCCCTAGACGACTCCTAACTTCTCCCCTTCCCTTTATGGATATGCCTCATTATCCCCTCACTCCCCTTTGACCCCTCACAATTACTACTGAGACTTACATGCGCAGAGAGTCCACAATCGGACTGAGATCTCTGCACATAATAAGATTTAACAGGCGGAGGCGTAAACTCTGCACGCAGTTTTTGAATAGCAATTTGTCATACATTTTGTAGTACCACCCCTGCCAAGTTCCACACATCTCTGGTTAAGTTATCACATTTTAGAGTTTTACTCGCATCCCCTGCAAGCACCCAACATTGCCATGAAAACCACATTGAATCTCAGAGTGTAGTGCTGATCCAGTTTCATTCATTACCCTAACTTTGACAGTCAGTTCGCTCTGCCTTGAGGCCGCTGCCTTGAGGCCGCTGCTGAGGCCACAAGTTATGTATTACGTTGGACCCCTCAATGAAGTTCAGACACCATATTTCTATCCACTCTGTTGAATGGCTGGGCTTCCCTCTTGGAGCTCCACTCCCAAGACTGTCTGTTCAACTTACAGCAGAGACTTACTGCACATGCGTGTAGGAGTCTAGTGTGTCATTGAGAGGGGAAAATCAGGTTAGGTCCCTGGTCGGAAGCGGATGAAAAATGGTTGACAGCTGAATTACCCTTCCCCACGGATTAAGTAACAAAGGTCCTGCCTGATTTGGTGTGTAATACATATAGTATGCTTTATAAACATAGTTACCATACACTTGGCCCCCTAGCCTCACATGGCCTTCTATTGCACCTCCTTGATTATCAACTACACTAGGCACTACATTCCACTCCAGTGTCGGCTACTGTGAAGGCAAATTGTGGAGGCTGCGGAGGGGAGAAAAATAGGGAACAAATATTACTTACCTGCTGGCTGCCGCCTCGGTGGTCTTCTCCTCCTCAGCTCCTGTTGACTCCCAGCAGCCAATGCACACACTCCCAGACACCCTATGGCCAATCCAGACGCTGCACTAATACTGGTACTATTACCAGCATGAGAGCAGCACCAGGATTGGTCTGAACAGCCTGTTTGGCGCTCAGACAAGGATTGGGAGCTTGTGCATGTTCTCCACCCAGATGTGCAACACAGCTCAAGTTGGAGAAAGGCTAAGTGCGCATGTCGGTTTGGCTGTTCTAAGACGCTGGCCAAACCGATAAGCGCACTTAGTGCCCACCACTCCTCCTCCCTGTCAAGATGGCCCCGCCCTCAAGACTCGGCACAGTGTCAGCGAAGGAAAATAAAATTGTTTTATTTTCATTTTATTATTCCTGTATGCACTGCTGAGAGAGCAGTGGGGTGACATTCCTCCACCTTAACGGAGTAGCCGTAGCTGTTCCACTCCCCAGAGTTGCAGAACACAGACGGGTCACGCACCACCAGCTCTGCTCAACATCTCTTGGGATACTGACTGACTGGCAATGTCACTAAGAGTCCAAAGACCACGTCTCAGATAACAACACTGAGAAGGGCAGGTGACTTTTGCCCATGCATATTGAGACATAACTGTCTGGTGTACATAGTTGGCAATCGTTCCTAGCTGCCAAATAAACTTCAGGAAAGAGGATGCAGCATAAATATTAATCCAGCTTCTGGCATATAATTGGCTTTCCAAAAGTTGAATTTTAAACGTATCGACTCAGTTTAGAATGGTTTAATTGACAATAGGCACATAGTGCATTGCTAATTAGTCATAATGACAGCTCCACACAACCGCTCTACGGGGCATATTTACAACAAAGTGGCGTAGCGTGGCGTTAGCCTCCTTGTCTTAACACCATGCTCTGCCACTTTTGAAACGCAGGGCTGCAGCATATTTACAACAATATGGTGCAGCCCTGTGTTGGAAGGACACAGGAACCAATAATAGTTATCCAGATAGTTTATTATCAGCAGCACAGCAGCAGGTAAAGACAGACACTGTGCAGGCAGGGGCAGCAACTGACTCAATGCCTAGCAGCTACTGTGAGTTCTAAAAGGAACTCTGAACATACAAAGGAATACAAATCATTTAAAGATACAAAAATGAATATACATGTGGATAAGAATGTAACACATCTCCCTTCAATAAGAAAAACAAAGAGATAAAACAATTGCATAAATACAGAAACAAACTGAAGGAAAGAAAAAGTTTGTTAAACATAGTTGGCAAATTTCTTGGGAACAAATTTAGGACGGGAAAAAGACTTAAGCCTAGATGCAACAGATTCCATAGTTTCCTGTTGTGAAACAAGAAACTTTGTACTATGAACCTCTGGACATTTGGCAACCCGTTTGATGTTCCACAATTTACCATCTTGAGTGATAACAGAGTTACTGAACACTTTAACAAGCTTCATAGGTTTGTCAAATCTATCTGAACATTTGGTTAGGAAACCTGGCCTTTTAATCCTAACCCAATCACCCACAGACAAATCCGAAATTTTGACATTCCATTTATTATCATACCACTCTTTTGTCTTAGCTTTTTTAGGTTCAACTTTATGAGAAACATCTTTAACAAGATCCTTTGAAAAGCAATTATTTGAACATTTGTCCCTGAACCACCTAGGACAAATAATAGAAGCAGGATCTCGTCCTTTAAGGAGACGAAAAGGACTAATCTCAGTTGTTGAGTGTGGAGTAATGCGATAAAGCCAAAGCTTTTCTCGCAATAGATTTTTCCAGTTACACCCTGACTTGACCACCTCAGACACAAACCCTTTCAAAACCCTGTTGAACCGTTCAACTAAACTATTCTCATGAGGTTCATAGACAGAAACAGTATGATGTACAATGTTTTGTCGTTTAAGAAAGTCTTCCATCTCTAAAGAAGTCAACTGAACCCCATTGTCAGTGACAAGTGTCGAAGGACAACCTTCTCTTGAAAACACCTCTTTAAAGAACTCAATAACCATATTGGTAGAAGCGGAAGAAACAAACTTGACTTCCGGCCATTTAGAGTGGTAGTCAATAAGAACAAAGGCATAGCGAGAATCATTGGGAAGGCACATAAAAGGCCAGGAGATGTCAAATGCTATTTTTTTCCAAGGCACAGTAGGCCAAGGTGCACACTTCAACGGGGGAACATTTACTTTTAACATCTTCTCACTACTCATACAAACCTCACACTCTCTTACCTTGCGATCAACCATCCGATCTAAACCTGCCCACCAAAAATAATTCCTTATTAAGCGTTTCATCGCAGACATCCCGGGATGAGTCTTATGAGCCAGTTCCAAAATGACATTTTGCATGGCAAATGGTGGTACACATTTTCCAGACTTGAAAATTTAATTATTTTCTAATTCCAATTCATCATAAACCTTGAACATAGGCATAAAATTCTCAGTTAAATTTTTCTTGTCAGGCCAACCCTCCAAAATATATTTTTTAATAGTCTGTAAAGAAAGATCTTGATTGTCTGCAAGAGTCCAAGACTCTTCTGAAATATCCTCAAACGTACCCAATAACACATCTTGTAAACAAGTTACAACATCAGTATCTTCAGAAATGTTGTTGACAGAGGTTTGACACGGAAGACGAGACATGAAATCTGCAACAACATTTTTTTTACCTGGAACAAATTCAGGGCTAAAACAATACTCATGTAATCTAGACGTTAGTCTAGCAATACGTGCAGTTGAATTCCAGCCTCCTCCAGGAGAAAGAATGTTAACTAACGGCTTGTGATCCATTCTCAGAACAAATTTACTTCCCCAAATATAGTTTCTGAAATGTTCAATCGGCCACACACAGGCCAAGATTTCTTTTTCAATTACAGCATACCTGCGTTCGCTTTCATTTAAAGTTCGTGATGCAAAGCAGACATTCCATTCTTCTTTACCAGATGACTGAGATAAAACTGAACCAATACCATACATCAGTGGTTCCCAAACTTTTTTGACCTGTGGGTCCCTGGACCTAATTGGCAGTTGGCGGTGGCTCCCCGCCATTTTTTTACCGGTGGGGGGATGTAAGCCCGACGTCGGGAGCACTTCCAGTTTTCTCCCTAAAATTAATTGGGATGAAGGAATGTAAAAAAGACAAACTACAAGCCCAAGAATGCACTATTAACAGCTAAAAAAGAGCCAAAGAGCTGCTATATGTGTGCCTGTTCTGTGCATTAAAGGAAGATTGCATTGTTGCAACCTCTGCTGTATCTGTTTTATGGTCAGTTAATGACTCTTTGTGAAACTTTCAATTATGAAAAAGCCTGCTAAAAGCATGCTATTGATTCCCTCATCTGTTTGGTTTCCACACCTCTTGTTTCTGCCTTTTCTCTTCCCCCTTTGATTCTTTCACACTTTGTTTTACCCAGTGTATTCCTTCTTCCACCTGCTGCTTGCCCTAGTTTTCTCAGACTGAAAGTCTTGGTGTCACTTTTAGTTTCCTGTATGTCTCATCCCTCTGCCGCACTCCTCTTCCCAGAAATAAAACGTGGCCCAGTCTGGGGTGACTTAACAGCCTCTCTGATGCCCAGTTTGCTGCAGTCTGAGCTGAACTTATATCAGCGCTGAGATGCCTCGTCCAAGGTAGTAAAGAAGCGCTAGCTAGTGTAAGAAATAGGGTAGTACCAGTTCCAGATATGGTACTGATACTCATTTAATTTGTGAGGCCTCTTGTACCAAACCTGCACCAAGAAGGTGTTGCAGTATAAGACTGCCACAAGAGAAATGCTACTTTTTGTAACTTTTAATTTAAATGAATGTGCATGCAATATGTCAATCTTTTATGCTGCATGGCTAACAAGAAAGATCACTAAGTATATATTGACATGAGCAGCACAATCGCTCTGAATAATGTGTTGAACAACACAGCTAATGAGAGTAAACAGCGTCAAGCATCACAGAGTTTTGAGATATAAAATAGAGATTTGAAGTTCAGCCTTCCTTAAGCAATGAAGAGGGAATCGAAAATAATTTTCTTTGACTGAACATTTGCACAGAGGAGTAGTCTCGTTTTTGGAGCTGGTGACAACAGTGTATTATTGTCACTAATATGGAGAAATATATGGAGGGAAGAATGAGAAACTGCTTTCACTGAGTCTGAAAAGGAAACCGGTTATTTCAATTGTATTACATGCTTCCTGTCCAGCCTCTGCAGAGGATCAGACTGGGGATGGGCAATTAATCATGTCTGCAATACGGCCCCCTATTTCCACAGCGAGTTTGCCCACTGGAACTTCTGGCTTATGAAATCCAGCGCTTGTTTCCTCACATGAAAAAAGTGCAAGAACAGTCAGCGGCAGCAAATAAATAACTAACGTGCTGTGTGAAGTTGAATCTGTATCAGTTTTTGAAATCGCTCTCTTGATTGGAAATGTCACGATTCTTTGTTTATCCCCCCACATAACTCTCATTCCACAGGAAGCTTTACTGCACCAGGAATGTCATACATGTGCCCCTGTTTGCGTCATTTGTTCTGCGAGCTGCTGTGCTCATTAAGAATGCTGTCGAGTTGTCCGACGAGACTGCGGGCCACTGCACATTGTTAAACAGTAACTGTTTATTTGTGTCCCTTTCAAATTCGCCATGCCAAAAAATGGGTTCAAAGAGAGAGCAGTGTCAGCCCTCTTACCTACTTGTAGTGAAGAGGGTTCCCCAGAGGCGCACAGAACACGGGCAGCAATCCCGCTCGACGATCACAGCTGCGAATGCTCCGTGGAAGCATGGACGCACGTATGGTGGCAGAGCACTCCTGGGCCAAGCCATATTCCCGGATTATGAGGAGGCATTTGTAACTCCACGCTGTTTTTTGCTGTGACAGCAATAAGCTTCACTTGCAGCATTCAGGCTGAAAGGTAGGGTGTAAAAAGATGCACTTTCTTACGTGCCCACATTCTCACAACAGCATGATTTGCAGCTTACTCAGCACATGGCCTCATGGTTTCTTTCCCACATTGTGCGCGGCGCCCCTGGCTGCTACTAACGGCGCACCAGGGCGCCGCGGCGCACAGTTTGGGAACCACAGCCATACATGCTTGCATCAACAGTAATGATAGATGTCTTATTTAAACAGAAAGGCTTAAGTGTAGGAGCATGTAAAATCTCTGATTTGATATGTTCAAAGGCAGACTGTTGTTCTTTACCCCATTCAAAAGAATTTCCATGTCTGAGAAGCTTCCTAAGAGGTTCCATTTTTGCTGCAAAGTTGTTAACAAACTTACTATAATACTCGCACATACCTGCGAATGAAAGTCATTGTTCTTTGTTGCATGGAGGGGGGCATCGCTAATACCTTCTACATTAGACTTCTTTGGAACAACCCCATCACCGGATAATGTGTGACCAAGGTATTCAATAGAGTCTTGAAACAACTTACACTTATTTGACTTTAAAGTCAAACCACTTTTCCTCAGCTTGTCACAAACACACCGCAAATGTAATATATGTTCTTCAGTAGTACCAGAAAAAAATCAGAATGTCATCCTGAAAACACTTTACGAATTTTTCCACATCTCTAAAAATATTAAACATAACCCTCTGAAAAACAGAGGCCGCCGAAGCCAATCCAAACGGCATTCTTGTATATTGATACAGGCCTTGAGGAGTGATAAATGCCGTGAGACATTTAGAGTCATCAGTCAGAGGAATCTGGTGATAGGCAGATCAGAGATCGAGGGTGGAAAAAACTTTAGCTCCCTCCAACATAGAGACAACTTCATTTATGTTAGGAAGGGGGTGACAGTCCACAATGATGGCAGAATTTAAGGCCCTGAGATCGACACACATCCTCAAACTTTTGTCCGGTTTCCTCACTAAAACAATGGGAGAAACCCATTCGGACGAATCTATAGGTTCAATGATCCCTTCTGAAATTAATTCATCCAAATTATTCTTAAGTTCCTCTCTAATATTAATCGGCACCCCCCTTAACTTCTGTTTGACCGGAGAAACTCCCAATTTGAGTTTAATTTTATGGGAAAAATTCTGGATCATGCCCAACTTATCTGAAAAAACATCTTTGAATTCAGATTTAATAATGTCTGTGTTCTTCTCAGACATAATAGAAGAAATGTTATCAATAACAACTGTTTCATCTAACATAACTGGTCTTTTACACGGGGATTGAGTATAATACCAAATTTCCACTGATCTTTCCAACCTATGACATTCACACCTTGAACCGCAACATATAGTTTAACACTAACACACCTAGACCTGAAAGTAAGGTCCACCTGAAAAAAAAAACAACATACCAATTTTGGAACCATTGAAACTCAAAGGACATACATCAGATGGTAGAATATCAACCAAATCCAGAACGGATCCCAGACGCTCATCAAAATAATCTTTAGAAATTATGGTCCAAGGCGAACCCGAATCTGCCATGAGATCAATTCTAATCCCTAACACAAACATTTCACAAATGGGTTTCTTAATGGAATCTTCTTCAACAGAACCATTAAGACTAGAAATACCTTCACAAAGGTAAACAACAAAACCCTTCTTTTCCTCATTACACGCAGTTCCACTAACACAAGTGCATTTGCATACCTTAGGTGTCTCTTCAGTAACATAGGCTATTTTGCTTCTTGGATTTTGGACACATTTCCTGACATCCCTACAAACAGTAGAGAAATGTCCCAAATTCCCACACTTCTTGCACTCTTTGTTTATTGCAAGACAGCCAGCATACGAAGCCACATGTCCCTTACTTCCACATTTAAAACATGAAACAGATTTGTCAAATCTTTTGAATTGCCCCAAATTATTAAACTTAGAGTAGCTCTGAGATAAATGTGAACTATCAGAAACCTGACCATCGGTGTGTTTAACCAAGCATACTTCATCAACTGGCTCAGATTTATGCTCATTGGGGTTTTTAACTGTTAGCATCCATTTCTCAGATTGTTCTAGCGATTTAGCTATGGCAATGGCTTCCGATAACTTTGGATCCCCCAACTCCCACAAACGTTCTTGCGTTTTTTTATTTTTAACATGGACAATAATTTGGTCTCTCAACATTTCATCACACATACTACCAAAATTGCAATGTATAGACAGGGATCTTAGAGCAGTAATAAAGTCATCAAATGATTCCATATCATGTTGTGCACGTGTGTAAAACTTATACCTATTTAAAGCAATATTAGAAACAGGTTTGAATCTTTTCTCTATTCTAAGTAATGCTTCTTTATAAACAGTTGAACCTTCACCTTCCGCAGGTGGAATAGGTGGTAAAGCCCTAAAAACCATTTGTCCCTCTGAACCTAAGCAATGTAACAGGATACTTTTCTTCCTCTCTGTTCACCGTTCACCGTCAATAGCCTTCAAGTAATTGAAAAATTCTTCCTCCCATCTTGTCCATGGAATAGGCGGGTCTCCTTTATTTTGTAAAAAAATGTTCTGGTGGGTCAAATTGCATTCCTCAACCGTAACAGAAAACGTATACTAAAGAATACTAATGGGCAAGGTGATGTTCAATTCAAAGTCATGAAGAAAAAAACGAGATGCTCCAATATCCAAATGTCACTTTATAGCCACATGGTGTAAAATAAAGTAGAAACTTCTTGTAAATACTGCAGGTTCTTTCCTTGTTGTAATGTCTAGTGCAGAGGATGCATTATAAATCCTTCCCAAGCTGGATGTTTGCTGAGGCAATTATGGCAAAAATATATATATTTTTTTTTGAGCAAAGAGATTCAAATTAAAATATTGTCCTTCCGAACAAAAATAAAACTAACACTTACTTCAACTATCTCACCGTAAATAAATAAATACAGTTGTTTCCGTAATGGCACTTTCAGTCTTCTTTGTTTTACAGGAGGATCGGTAAATAAACGCTACCGATCAAAGACAGTAACCATGGAAACCGGGAAGCACAAATCCAAAATGGCCGTCAGGTTACGTTACGTACGTTGCAACATGATGACGTGAACGTCGAAGAGATCACTCGGTGCTCAGAACTCTCCTTGCACTCGCGTTACCTGCGCAAGCGCTCTGTGCACGCTCCGTTTCCTCTCAATGACGCCAGGCTGGAACTGCAGGAATGCGTCTTCTGCAAGCTCGCTCCAATTACCGGGGAAACTTACTTGAAGGTAAACAATATCCAAAATCTTCAAAACGCTTTAAAATGTAGCGTCCACTGCTGGTAGGAGTAAAAATTACGGGATTTTCAATCCAAAAAGTCTTAAATCCTCCAGGAAACAATGGTGCAGAAAGTTTCCTTCTTGCTATGGTCCAGCAAGTAATTAATTTAAAAAAAAATGAAAATACGAACTCCACACCTGTGCCGCCTAGCTGGTTCTTCTCCCTCGCCTAGCTGGTTCTTCTCCCTCGTCGCCAAATTTTGTTGGAAGGACACAGGAACCAATAATAGTTATCCAGATAGTTTATTATCAGCGGCACAGCAGCAGGTAAAGACAGACACTGTGCAGGCAGGGGCAGCAACTGACTCAATGCCTAGCAGCCACTGTAAGTTCTAAAAGGAACTCTGAACATACAAAGGAATACAAATCATTTAAAGATACAGAAATGAATATACATGTGGATAAGAATGTAACACCCTGCGTTTCCCCATGCGCTGGTGCTAAATTTAGCAGCCTAGAGCCAATGCAGGCACCCTTGCACCACAGTGCAAGGGTGCCTGTGTTGAGGGGAAGATTGTTTATGTGCAGGAAGGTCTGCTTTCCCGCACATAAATAATCTTTAAATTGTGTTTTGTCACTTCTATGTGTGCTGCTTAATGCAGTAAACATAGAAGTTACAAAATGTATTTTTTTTTAAAGATTGTTTATGTGCAGGAAGGGTCACCTTCCTGTACATCGTGGCACTCTACACCCGGACGTGAGGAGTCACAGCCATCCTTCGCTGCTTCATTCAGCGTTCGGTTCCTCTGAACAAGGCATCGCCCATTGAACCTCTCTGGTCCTACCCATGCAAGTCGATTACCGGCTGCCTTCCGGACGGATCTTCCATCCAGGCCAAGCTCGCACTGGACGCGACCTTGGATGCCTGGTCAACTCACGCCCTCCGGTCTCATCCGAGACCAATCCAGCACTGTTTAATTCGGGTTGCTTTGTTATTTATTTACTTACAGTGCTGTTACAACTGTACCTCTCTATTTTTCTTTAATTATACGATGCCATGAGCACGTTTGGAAAAATCATCGAGTCTCCTTGTCTCTGTTTTTGTAATGCTTGATGCATACATGCTTAATTGCCTTTTAAAAATACCAGTTGGGATACTGTTTGCTTATTCTTATTTACAAGGCAGCGTTCAGCCACGTTATGTGGCTTAACAATGCCTTTTAAATAAGGCAAAACACATATAGCTACAGGAACTTCACTAAACGTGATGTTCCTGTGGCGATAGGGCTTGTAAATATGCCCCTCAGTGTCACGATGGCAGAGGTAAAGGAAAGAAGAAAGAGAGACTAAGTGGGGGAAACGCAGGGAAACAGCACTGGAAGATGGAATGAAACCTAGAGAAGGAAGGGAGAGAAGAAAGAATGAGTTAGGGGGAAGATAACAGGAGATTGGGAAACAGAGAGAGAGCAGGATGGGAAGTGAACTTCAAGAGCATGGAGGTAGCAAAGGTATAGAAGAGTGAATGAAAAAGTTAATACAGAAGGGAAATAAGCCATTCAAAGTTTGTGGGGGATCAACAATATCTGCAGTTCGAGGGTCTTCCTGCAGCATTAAGTCAGCGACTGATGTTATTCAGCCTAATTTGAAAGGTTGTTACTTTCATACATATACTAAGGGCCTCATTTATGAGGCCTTGCGTCAGTTTTGCGCTTCCAATGCGTCACTTTTTGTGACGCATTGGCAGCGTAAAACATGCCTTCTGATGCGCACTATTTACAAAGTGACGCATCTAAGCAGATGCGTCACTTTGTAAACCCCTGCGCTACATTATACCTGTGTCAGGTATAATGTATGCAGAGGGGGCGTTCCCCTGCAAAAAGCCTCGTAATAGTGACGCAGTGAAATCTATGAGATTTCACTGCGTCACTGTTAGGACGCTGTTGCGTCAAAATCTTGCGCCTGCCTCACAGCAGGCGTAAGACTGACGCAAGCCCTTTCACATGGGGCTTTCCCCATTTGAAAGGATGCATTGCTGGAGTTGCGTCACTTTTGTGACACACTCCAGCAATGCGTCACTTTTGCGCTTACAGATACGTCAGAAATACTGACGTATCTGTAACTCCTTGCGCCATGATGCGTCATATTGTAAATATGACGCATCATTGGGGTCGCAAGGAGGGCGCAATGAAAAGTGACGCATCGCTGTTTTCTCGCAGCGATGCGTCACTTTTCATAAATGAGGCCCCAAGTATTCTGTTGTCAAATCTTCCTCTAACAAGGTAACCAGAGGTATACAGAACCTCTGTCTTGTTTGAAAAGCCATAGTTTAGTGCCCTTGCAGAGGGGTTTTGTTCCAGGATAGTTGCAGCTGTTCCAAAGCAGTGGCTAGGACATTACTATCCATTAAATGGGTACTTTCTTACGTTAGTTCATCAACATTGACGCTTAGTGCTACTCAATATAAACTGTCACTCAAAGTGACACACAAAGGAGTTGAATATCACACATAAGTCTACTGGCAGCATGGAAACGTCACAATAATAGAAAACTTAACTTGGCAGCTATGTAGTACTACAAAACGCACAGCAAAGTGCAGCTTGTGAATCAGGCCCCAAAAAACTCTTATCTTTGCTTTTAGAGATTTTTGTTCAGTCCAGTGATAGAAGTGGGCGGAGACGGAAGGGCACGGCGTGCCCCTACTTCTAAAAATTCTTTCAGTCCGTTCCCCTACTGCTTACTTTCCACAAAGCATCCCGGGACGGCAAGAATAGTCCTAAATAAAAACAAGAACTTTTTTTTTATCCCGATTCCAGGGGCTGCTCGCACTTCTCTGTGACTCCAGAGGCTGCAGCAGCCCCTCTCTGAGCCTCTCAGCCTGTGGGCAGGCCCATTGTCATTCCGATTGAGGCCGATTAGCCCCTTTCGAATGACAATGCGTCTGCCCTTTGCCTTTAGCACAGGGGTTCCCAATCTGTGCCGCACCCTGGTGTGCCTTTAAAACTAAACAGGGGCGTCGTGAACAGATGCTATAATTATTAATTATGTAGGCCCTCTAAGTCAAAGACTTGGGTAAACTTTTAGCTCAAATTTCACTTCTCATCAGCCCGGGCGTGCTGAGATGCCAACAAATGCATCAGTGTGAAAGGCTGTTTGAACTCTGAGGCAGAAGCTGCAGCACATTCGTAAGCAGTATTTCACTGCGAAATATATGTTATTTTTTTTTGCCACGCAATATGAAACCAATTGCCTTGAATAGACACCAATAGAAAGTAGGTTGCATCACTCACATGCATAGATTACTGATGCTGTTTGTTAGTCATTTTAACTCCAGCTGCACTCAAATTCCTGATTTTTGTTGATGGCTGAGTAAAAGTGTTTCTGTCTGAAGTCAGCAGAGGGCTGTGTCTTACAGGAGCCAAACGGGCTACTAAATGTTGCATGCAGGCCTCGTGGGCCAAGGGGGGCGTGTGGAGGGCTGGGGTGGGGTGGGGGTGGATGGGAGATTCCAGCAAACGTCTCAGCATGTATCACTAATTTGGGGTGTTATGCACGTACCACTAGAGATGGTATCAATGTTTAAAATGGTAGCTGTGCATGTTGAGGGGGATTTGGGTATGATAAACTGCACTAAAGAACATACACTTCCCTGCTAAGCTCCTAATTGTCCCAAAGATTGTATATGAACAGCAGGGTCTGGAGCTGTGTAGTGGACTGGACAGAAGGCTGTTTGCCAAAACGAATTTCAGCTGGTGTGAAATTTAACAGCATTGGGCCAGCGAGCCTAAAGCTACAGCTCTTGAGGTGGATACTAGTAACTCTGAGTGAGCAGTCTGTACAGCAGTCTCACAGAACTGAGTTACTTCTTGGCACTATGTGAACTTGGCAGGAAAGGAGAGGTGATTGGGCAGGAGAGGCGACTGGGCAGGGGAGGCAACGGGGCAGGGGAGGCGACGGGGCAGGAGAGGTGATGGGGCAGGAGAGGTGACGGGGCAGGAGAAGTGACGAAGCATTAGAAATAATGGGGCAGGAGCAATGATTAGGCTTGAGCAGGAGTGGTAACCGGGCAGGAGCAGTGAACGGTCCCTTTCTCTTCTGAGCCGGCAGTGAACGGGGCAGGAGTAGTGAACGGGGCAAGAGCAGTGAACGGGGCAGGAGCAGTGAATATGGCGACGATGGATTGGGATCTTGAGGATATCTTAATTGAATTTTAATTTTTGGCAGTTTGAGTTTGAATTAATTTACCCACCGAGAAAAGATTCATCTTTCAAAAAACGAAGACTTTATTTACAGCGACTACATAATTATGGTAAGATCAATTTATTTTTATTATTATTATTATTAATATATTATTACAATCAAATTATAAAAAAAAATCAATTTACCAATTTCGTATGCATCGCTAGACTGTATTCGTTTAAAAATTACCTGGTGTTCCACTTAAAAGTCGTTGAGAGACGAGCGCGAGTGAAGAGGAGCGAGCTGAGTGCAGAACACGGAACGTCATCAGGAGCTGAGCGCGAGCGGAGGAGAGCGAGAAGGCTCAGTGCGCGAGCTAAACACAGCTTGGTTACACTCTGTCATCCCGCAAGGTCAAGCAACGTGACCCCACGCAGCGGCCATTTTACTTTACATGTAAACAAAGAAAAATTTCCCGATTCAAGACACCGGCAAAAAACGAGCAGGTTCTTTTTATATAAAAAAAAAGAAGATCGTTACTGGTAATATAATTATTTATAAATCGGAATATTTTGTTTTCATTATAAACTTTTCAAATCTGAAGTTAAAACTTTATAAAAAATTTTTTTTTTTTGTGAAATAAGAAAATATAACAGCAATAAGGTGAATTATTAACAATGGCTTACCAAATTCAACCTTATCAAATAAATCCTTTCCTACAGAATGCTGGTAAACCACCTGTTAGGTGGGAAGAGTGGCATAAATCTTTTGAAAGCTATCTTATTGCAATTGATGGTAAGGATTATACAAAGGAGAGGAAACAGGCTGTTTTATATGGACTCTTAGGTGATGCTGGAAGAGAAATCTTTGACAACATGCCTGAAAGTGAACCACCACCTGGACAGTTAATTCCATGGGATGAGTACACTGAGGCAGTAAAAAGATTAGAAAAAAGATTTAAAGAACAGCCAAATATAATGGTAGAAAGGCATGGATTTAATAAGAGAAAACAGTTGCAAGATGAAAGCATTGAAGACTATCTTTCTAGTTTGCGCATTTTAGCTTCAAAGTGTGAATTTGGTGACATGCTTGATACTTATTTAAGGGATCAATTGGTCTTTCACTGTTTTTCAAACAAAGTTCAAGAACGTCTTCTAGCATGTAGAAATCCCACTTTAAATGAAGTCATCGACATCGCAATTGGGATTGAAAGGTCTTCAGTTTCAACTAAGGTTATTTCTGGAACAAACAATGCGGAACCTGTATGTTCTATAACGAATAAGAGTAAAGTACAAGACTTTAAAAAAGAAAAAGGATCCATTTCTACAAAAAAGAATTTTGTTTGTTATCGTTGTGGTTCCAAAACTCACATCGGAAATAATCCTATCTGTCCCGCACATGGAAAGAAATGTGCAAAATGTAGAAAAATTGGACATCTTGAGAGTGCATGCAAAACTATTTTTAAAAATAGGAATGTTTCACATACTAGTGTAAATGCTTTAGATGACATGGAAGAGGAAATTAGTAACCTTGTTATTAATGTAAATTTAGTAGATTCTGAGATTACTTTCAAAGCACCTTTAGGCGAAGCTATTATTCATGGTGTTAAATTGGAAGTAATGGCAGATTCAGGGTCGTCAATAACCATTTTAGATGAAATGACTTATGCCAATTATCCTTTTCCTAGTAAACTTTCTGTTGCAGATGTTAATCCAAAAGCAATTGGTGGACAATTCCTCAAAATACTAGGATACTTCACTGGTTTAGTTGAACTGCTAGGTAGGGAAATTACAACAAAAGTTTATGTAGTTGAAAAAGGCAAAGATATTATTGGTTGGCGTGATCTAGGTAAGATGGGCATTATGTTAAAACCTGGTAGTGACACTCCTATTATTCTTGGCGACATTCCTATAGCTTCTATAGATATCTGCAGAGAGAAAGTATTTTATAATAACCTAGATTCTATTCTTAGTAAATACAAAGAGGTATTTGAGGACAGAATCGGTTGTGTGAAGGGTGTTGAACATGACATTAAGTTAAAGGATAATGCTATACCTATTATACACAAGGTCAGAAATGTACCATTGAGTGTACGAGCAGAGTTAAAAGAGCATTTGGATGGTCTATGTAAAGATGGAGTAATTAAACCTACAGATTCCTCTGAGTGGGTTTCGGCTGTTGTCTTGGCCAAACGGAAAAATGGTAAGTTGCGCATGTGTGCAGACTTGCGCTCTCTGAACAAAAACATTTTGGTGGATTGCCACCCTTTGCCATTGATTCAAGAGATGCTTATGGCAATAGGAGATTCTACTCATTTTTCATTAATAGACTTAAAATCAGCCTACCATCAGGTTGTTTTGTCAAAGAGATCACAAGATCTTACTACTTTTGTTACTCCCTTTGGTGCCTTCAAATATACGAGACTTCCTTTTGGATTAGCTTCTGCAGCAAGTGTATTCCAGAAGCTAATGGACTCGTTATTTGGAGACATCAAAGGGGTGCAAGCATTTCAGGATGACATACTCATTTTTGGAAATGGAGTCGAAAACCATAATAAAACTCTTGATAAAGTATTAAACATCTTGAGTAAAAGGGGAATGACTGTATCAAAAGAGAAGTGCAATTTCTTAGTTCAAGAATTAGAATATTTAGGGCACTCAATAACTAAAGAGGGCATTAAACCTAAAAAGAACCTGATTGATTCCATCATGCTTGCACCTGCTCCAATTGATAAAGACTCTCTTAGATCCTTTTTAGGATTAAGCGAATACTATGCACGTTTTGTGCATGGTAATGCATTTGTGGTGGAACCTCTCAGGTGTTTAACAAGGAAGAATGAAAAGTATGAATGGTCTTTTATCCATGATGAAGCTTTTAACAAAGTCAAGGATATGATTAAGAATGCACCAGCCTTGAAGCCATTTTCTTGTGGTGTTAAGTGTGTTGTCACCGTAGATGCTAGTTGCATAGGTCTTGGTGGAGTACTAACACAGTTTGTTGATGGAAAAGAAAATACCATTGCCTTTATTTCGAGAACCTTAACTACAGCTGAGACCAATTATAGTACCATAGAGCGTGAAGCTTTAGCTTGCTCATGGGCGGTCGAAAAGTTCAGGTGCTATTTATGGGGAACTCGTTTTGATCTTGTTACAGATCATAAACCTCTCATTTATTTGATGAATGGGAATGGTACAGGCCAAGCAACTTCAAGACTAGTTAGAATTATTTCTAAGCTACAAGAATATAATTTTGATGTTAAACACATCTCAGGAGGAGCAAATTTTAGGGCAGACTGTTTGTCAAGAATTCCTCTTGACAATCAGATTGGATCCTCAGATGTTCTTGATGATGAGAGTGTTGTAGTTTCAGCAATAGATGCGTGTGATAATTCTTTGGGATGTTTTTCTGAAAATGATTGATTGGATGGTTATGAGAAAGATCAAATTAAAAAAAAAAATCAAAGAATACATTAGAAAGGGATGGCCACCAGTTAGAAGTCTTAGTAAAGATCTTGTACCTTACCAACAAGTATCCTCTGAATTAAGTTTGGAGAATCAGTTCATCACCAGATGTGGACTTTTTGTTCCGCCCTGTAATTTGAGAAAGGGTCTTGTAGAGAGAGCTCATTCTGGGCATCCAGGAATGTCCGGCACCAAGAAAATTTTGAGAAAATTTTATTGGTGGCCCAGTATGGATTCTTTAGTTGATGATTTTGTTAACCGGTGTCCTGGATGTCTTCTATCCGACAAGCATTGGAAAAGTAAAAAAAATGTTACATCTACTAATTTATTGCCTGAACAAGCATGGGAAAAATTAGCAATTGATTTTTCAGGACCTTATAATATTTTGCCGGAAGATATGAGATATTTAATTGTCTTAACTGACTATTATTCTAAATGGATCTCATATGATTTTGTTGAATTTCCCTCTACGGATATTGTAATTGAATTTCTAGAGAAGATTTTTAATGTAGAAGGATTTCCAAAGAAATTAGTATCCGATAATGGCACACATTTTGTATCTAAAAAATGGTAGATTTTCTGTATAAATATGACATAAAGCATATGAAAAGTCCTTTGTATTTTCCAGCTGCAAATGGACTAGTTGAAAGAGCAAACAAATTTTTCAAAGAAGGCATACAAACAGCTTTGTCATCAGGAATGGATGTCAGGAAACATGTAAAAGACAAGGTTTGGAGTTATCTTAATACTCCGCATTCTATCACTGGTTTTACACCTTTTTTCTTGTTGAAAGGTAGGGATGCAAATGATAACATCAAACCTCTTTTTGATAAAAAATCATCTTCTTTAAATAAGTTACATCTTTCAAAAGCTAATTCAGTTGATGAGTGTGTCAGGCAGAATTTTGAGAAAAAATATAAATTAGCGAATACTATTTCTCTGACAAACTGTGAGTTTAAAACTGGTGATTGGGTAATCATTAAAAAACCCAAAAAAGTTGTCAAAGGGGAATCTAAGTTTTCTTTGCCCCAACAGGTTGTTAGATCATCTAATTCATCTGTTATGATTAAGAATAAAGGTTGGTGGAATAAGAGTGCGGTTATCAAACTTGAACCTTATCAAAAAGACATTATCTTGAAAAAACTTTAAAAAAAAAATATTTCAAGAAATTCTCCTTTTTATGTTACAAAGATTTCTTGGATTTTGTGCAACCATCTCTTCCTTTGGATTTTGATCAAGAGTTAACATCTAAAGATCATGAAGTTTTTGATAATACTCAAATTTCTTCACATGTTAGTGAAACTAATTCTCAATCTTGCTTTGGTGAGGAAGTGGGTGAGAGTAATCTGTTAGATGTAGAAACAGATGCAAATTCTTTAAATAAGGAAGTAGAAACAGCTGTAAATTCTGATGCAAATTCTGTAACTAAGGAGGTTGAAGCAACTCAAAATTCTTTATCTGATTCTGATTTGAATCTGACTTCTGTGAAGAGAAACATTGTTATTCCTTCCAAATTTAAAGATTATTATTTGTATTGAAACTTGTTTAGCCTAATAATATTTGTTTTACTTACTTTTGTTTTCTTTTTCTTTTATGGAAAGGAGATGTTGTATCTGTACCTTTTATTTCCTCATTCTATGACATGTTCTGTGTTCCATAATGACATATTCTGTATTCCATGTTCTATGTCTGAGCTCTGCTGTCGTGTCATTCTATTCCGTTACTTGGACACGACAGCATTGCTCTTCCATAGCCTGTTCTTGTGGGTTTATATATTTACAGATTTATTCTTAATAAATCTTCTATTCAGACTCCTGCCTTGATATGTTGTTATTCCTTTAAATACAACAACGGGGCAGGAGCGGGGAACGGGGCAGGAGCGGGGAACGGACAGGAGCAGTGAACAGGGCAGGAGAAGTGAGCGGGGCAGGAGCAGTGAACGGGGAAGGAGCGGTGAGCGGGGCAGGAGCAGTGAACGGGACAGGAGCGGTGAACGGGGCAGGAGCGGTGAACGGGGCAGGAGCGGTGAACGGGGCAGGAGCGGTGAACGGGACAGGAGAAGTGACGGGACAGGAGAAGTGACGGGAAAGGAGAAGTGAGAAGTGACGGGGCAGGAGAGGTGATCGGGTACAAGAAGTGACGGGCAGGCAACATGACAGGCAGGTGACATGACGGGCAGGAGAGGTGATGAGCAGGAGAGGTGACGGGGCAGGAGAGGTGACGGGGCAGGAGAGGTGACCGGGCAAGAGAGGTGATGGGGCAGAAGCAGCGATTAGGCACTGGGAACGGACAGGAGCGGGGAACGGACAGGAGCTGTGAACATGGCAGGAGCGGGGAACAGGGCAGGAGCGGGGAACGGACAGGAGAAGTGAACAGGGCAGGAGCAGTAAACAGGGCAGAAGCAGTGAACAGGGCAGGAGCAGTGAACAGGGTAGGAGCAGTGAACAGGGCAGGAGCAGTGAAAAGGGCAGGAGCAGTGAACAGGGCAGGAGCAGTGAAAAGGGCAGGAGCAGTGAACAGGGCAGGAGCAGTAAACAGGGCAGGAGCAGTGAACAGGGCAGGAGCAGTGAACAGGGCAGGAGCAGTAAACAGGGCTGGAGCAGTAAACAGGGCAGGAGCAGTGAACAGGGCAGGAGCAGTGACAGGACAGGAGAAGGGAGGGGGCAGGAGAATTGACGAAGCCGCAGTGTTGATCGAGCAGGAGTACTGACTGGACAGGATCAGTGAAAGGACAGGAGCAGGCGTTTCCCAGGGCGACTGGAAGGGTAGGGGGCCAGTTTAGTTTGGGGGGACCGGTCTTGTATAAGTGCAGGAGTTTTAAAAACACTGCAAATTTCTTTGTATATTCAGCAGGTTTTGGTCAACAATACAAGTGCCAAGATAACTTTGGTGATGAATGTACCTGCTGGAGAGAGATGGGAGCATGTTTTGTCTGGTGGCTGTTTGCCTCATCTAAGGTAGTGCAGAGGGGTAATATGCCTCCTGCAAAGAACATGTACCATGCATATCAAAGAGCAATATGTTATGTGTATAGTTCAGGGGGAACTGCTTTGTTTTCACTTCCCAAATGAAAGGACACTTGAATACATATGGCCTGGCAGTTCGGGCTGGACTGTTCACATTGGGCGCAGGATCAGGGCGCAGGATCAAGACTGATTTGCATATGGCTGGGTCCAAACTGGAATGGCATGGTGAGCAAAAAACGATGGATTGAAGCCCAGATCTCTGAACTGGGGTGAATGTATGACATTGTTCTGCATTCTGTCCATCAATTGTTCTTTTTGCATTTGTCACCCCTAGTGGGACAGGTATGGTCAGACATGAGTCCCGTGCTCTCCCTGCCACTAGAATCAAGCTATCCTGGCTGATGAGGGCTGAAAGCCCGAAACCGGTTCTAGGATGCTTGTTTCCAGTCCAGGGAGGACCCTGTTCCCATTAGGTGCAGGATCAAGATTGATTTGCATATGGCTGGGTCCAAACTGGAATGGCATGGTGAGCAAAGAAACAATGGATTTAGGCCCCGATCTCTGTACTGGGGTGAATGTATGATATTTTTCTGCATTCAGTTGTTCTTTTTGCTATATTATGATTGAGCAGCTAGCTGGCCGACATGAATATGAAGGAGCCTTTGTGGGTTTCCTTGAGTCTAGATTCTTCTGAAGAGTCCCTTTCTCTTCTGAGCCCTGCTTAACACCTGTGTACAGGAGGAGCCCTGTATTCATGACCTCAATGTTTGAGACAAAAAATAATCATGGATTTCTGAACAATGAGAGTAAAAGCATTAAGGTAACATGTTGTTCCGGCTTATATTTCACACGCTTTACATAAACTTGTATTCCTTATGAGTGTTTGCTTTTTCCTGAATTAAACCTCAAATAAACATGTTTATCCATTGTTTTAATTAAATAACGTTATAAGCTGTAACTGGTCAGTGAAATGCTTAACGTACTAAATTTTTTTATGTTTTGCTATTTTTAGCCACACCCCTGACTCCGCCCACTGATTCAATCTTCGGCCTGATTCTCCACCCAGTTCCCCTACTATTTTTTCCCACTTCGACCACTGGTTCAGTCGTGATTGACGTGTGCACAGATTTTATTCAAAAGTCCAAATGAAATCCTTGCTTCTATAATTGACTAAGATCAGCCATCCAGGGAAAATCATTTTATTCCAATGTGCTTTAATTGTCAAATCTAACAAAACTATGCACATCTGATTATAGTATTACTATGAGCTGCGTTGGATTTTTACTCTCTGTGGGTTTCATGAGAGAAAAAATAGAGCGCTGCACACATGTATTCACAGCCGAAAACATACTTTTTTTTCAGGTAATTAATACATTATCATTCCTTCGGGAGCCACGGAGTTACAAGTTTAATGACGAGCAGACTTCGCAGTGCTTATTATACACAGGCAAGCTGACACACTTCAGTGCGTGACAGCCTGATTTTGAAGCTGAAAAATCTCTCCCCGGTGATTTCTCCGCATGTTTTGGGAATTGTAGGCCTGTGCACTCGGCGCTTCAGACACTTTCATTTTGACTTTTCGCACTCCTCATCTCGCGTGCCTCGTCTCCCAAAGCTCGCGCTGGCAGCCGAGATGAACCTGCGCGAGCGTGTTTATTTCGAGGATTGCGTGCAAACGGTGACATGTCACGGCTGCGCCGAGGGAGCGCGCGCGCCGCCCGACAGCGGAACTGCACTCTAACTTGTCGCCTCGGTACTTCCGGCCAGGACACCTCGCGTGAACGCCGAGCCTTTTGGGAACTCATAACAAACAACGTATTGCTGTCTATATGTCTTCCCAGTTGTAGTCCTGCTGGGAGGGGGGCAGTTTAATAAAAAATAGCGACAGTGGACTTCAAGGTCGGCTCTGAAAGACACCGCGTTTTCAAGATTTTTTTTTTTAAAAAGCGGCTCACTGTTTTTACCTGTCTTGCAACAAAGCTGTACGCCAGCATGTCATTGTTGTCCCGCACGGTTATTTAATGTATTTATTCATTAAGTCCTAGTAAATGACGAGTTTGCTCGCACGCGAAGTCATAGTAGGTACAGCTAGATAACGAACGACGGATATAGGTATGGGTGTGCCTTAAACACTAAAACCACACTCATAATGGCTGCAGGGTCCACGAGATCTCATGAGACCCTCCACCCTTCTGTACACCCCGCCAAATACCTCTTAAAGTCACGAGGGAGCCTATCATAAGGAAGGATAGGGAGGGATCTTTTTTTTAAAAACAAAAGTGTGCAAATCATTGCTTTATAATATTAACAGGAAAACTACATGCTATGTAAAATGAGGTGGCCATTCCAATGGAAATATGCTATATGTGAATGACGGTGCGCTACAGTACTGTACTTTAGTAATATATTTGCGGTTTGCCTCTAAATGAGCCACCTTCAGGTACAAACCACCCTTCCCAAGATCCTGAGAGGGATGTATCTCATTTGTGCCACTTGTGCTTTAAGCTAACTTTGCATTTTTCACAAGCCCTATGAGTTCACTGATGCAACATTGATAGCAGCACCCCCACTCTGACAATTGTTCCAGCACCACTGCAGCATTAAATGATAGCACACCAGATCATTGACCTTGACCCAATACACTTCCATTGTGGGCCTGAGGATGCTTACGGAAAGTGCTGCACTTTTTTAACAGCATTATCAGACCCAGAATGGAAGCTGCAGATATGCTGTTCATTTGTGTGGAAAAATTGCATTTCACTACAGAGTTCTTCTCATCTTCCCTGTGTTGGCGCAGCTGCAGTGTGCAGGAGGTGCATTTTGAATGCAAGGCAATTTCAAGGCAGGAAATATGATCTGGACGTCACCAGTTAAGCTAACGTTTTAGGGCCAGGTTTAGCATCCCTTCTGCTACTTTCAAGCAATTATAGAACGACTAAAACACCTAAAACATATATTCAATTTTTGGAAGGTGTTCTATTGTCACTATTAAGTTGCAGAAGGAATGCTGAACTGCCAATCACTAGGGCTGCTGCAGTTGCAGTGCTAGAACCAAAATACAGCTTGTTGACACTGCCATGCAATCCTACACAGCTACTGGAGTTATACAAACAATGGCTGTAGATTCTGTGTGGTGCAAATCGACGCATTGCAGATCTGCTAAACCTGAGATCAGCGTCACAAGAACAGAGGTTGCATTAAATGTAAAGCTGAGATATCCTTCTCAAAACTATACAGAGTGCAACCAGAACCATTGTGATTACCACTGCATCTACTCACCCAGATACGCAGCCAGTGACAACATCTGTTTCCAGGCCCCTCTTTATATGTCCGATGCAGGGTTTTATTGCTCGCATTTTGAGTGCCTGCTTTCAGCAAACCACTGTTTTATTCAGGCAGCAAAAGCCATTTGTCAATACATAAACAAGGAGACAATAAACATTTGACTGTAAAGTTCAGTAAAGAACTTTCCAGCATTACTTTCCCTGTGATGAACTTGTAATTATCATAAGGGTCCGAGAGAGTTCCAAAAACGTTATTGAAAAGAACTCCTAAAGTGACAAATGCAGTGCTGTACAAACATAGCTTTACATTTAATGTAATGTAATGTGATGTAGTGGACGGCTTCATTAGCTCCATTGAGTGCACTGAAGCGATGCTCAAGACACAGACAGACAGTATGAAGCAGGTAAAAGAGGGAACAGGCATGTCTGCTGACCACGTCACCTTTGCACTATGTAGGGTTTTACATCTGTGCTTCAAATCGGGCGGCTTTTAAGCACTACACAGTAATGTTCCTGTGGCAGTGTGGTTTGACTGCACAGGAAATAAACAGCCTTACGCAAATCTGCTACCAAGGCTTTCTTTCCCAAGGGAAGCCTACGATGATGTATCTTCGAATGCACAATAGTTTACAGGCTCTCCTGAGTTCGATATATAGAAAAAGGGCCACAAGAACGTGCAAGCGTACATTACACCTTCTAAATCAATACAGAAACAGTCAAGCGCTCTGCAAAATGTAAGTTCAATTTCGTATTGTTCATCCAATGAAAAGCATTCTGCAAGGTTGCCACGTGCAGTTAGAGGAACACACAATACAATTCAACCACCAGTTAAAAAATGGTGCCACCATACAGCGCAACCAAGCTTACACTTAGTATAAAATTAACATCGCTTTAAAAAAATCGTTTTGTGTTTGGAAACGGTTAAACACACTGATCTAGTCCCTGGTCTAAAACTCCAGTTAGCCAGTTACAAAGGATTCCTATAACTGCTGATTATGAACATGTGAAAGATAATGGGGGGCCCAGCCATAACAGTTCCATCTATGAGTCATTCATTTCACTCTAATACAGTCTACCTCTATTGTTTAGTAGGGCTCATCCCGGCACGATTGACAAAGCATGGCGCAAAAATGCAGCATTCATTTACAGACCATTTTTAAACCCCGCGGGCGCAGCTCTAACTTACATTGAATTACACAAGCGCCCGTGGGAACAATTTTAAATAAGAGGCCATTTGTTTAAATTTGTAGTTTCATTTGTCTAACAGGTTTCCACACTCCTTCCAGGTGTGTGCAAAATTACGTTTGATCTTTGTAAAACGTGACTTAGCACTGAGAAGAGCAAAAGTTTTACCGCACATATGTCATTTAAATGCCACCGTGCACAAAGGGCTGTCACACTTGCCCACCTATATACTGCAAATGCAATGTTTATCTTACCAACGTTTCGTTTCGTCTTTCATGCTGTGTGCTCGTTTACCGTGGGTGCAGGCCCGGTCTTTCTTACTGCGCAACTAGTGCCTGTAGGTCACTTTAGGTCGAGACAGGAGCAGCTTGATGGTGTCCTTCCCAGGCAGCTTCATTATCCAATCAGAATGCCGCCTAACAGAACGAAAACGAAAGGAGTGCAATCGTTGCTACCCACTGCACTGTGTTGCTGTTGGCGAGCCCCACCCCTTCCCATTAACGTGAATGAGGCTATGCTGACCGCGCCCTGGGCCACGTCAGTAGCGCCCCGATGTGAAGCCTATTTACTGCTGCTTGGTGCAGCCACACCCATCAGGATGATGTCACTCTCCTCGCTTGTGCCTCGAGGGCGAGGAATTATCCTCGCCCAGTTCAGCACATGCGTAGGAGGGGACTCTTGACGTGACTCATCTCGTCCGAGGGTCAGACTTAAAAACAAAACAAAAACAAAGACGAAAATGTTTTTGGATAGAAGTGGTCAAGTGGAGCAAGCAGTGAGTATGCCATTTTAAATTGCTCCCATGGTGGTGTTTTCTCCCTTTTGTCTCTCTGAAGCTGGGAGGGCGACGCCCCCTACGCCCGTTAATACCAGCCGCCACTGCTTAGTAGCCCTGAATGTAACTAAGTCATGATAAGCATCTAAGACTTGATTATACTGTGTTCTTCGAAATTACGTAAATCACTGATACCTCGGGTCTAGCTAGCGCTATATAAAACCTATAAATAAATAGATATTAGCGCCTTGTGCTAGGCACAGCAACAGCTTTCCACTCCCTTTAATTGAAACACAACAAACTCCTGCCCAAAAAGCACTAATGCGAACTTGCACCACATGTTCTTCGAAGGTGGGCCCTGATCCTGCGCACTTGCACCACATGTTCTTGGAAGGCGGGCCTTGATCCTGACAATTGACAACCTAAGGAATCAAGTCTAGATAGTTTTCCTGGGAACCATTGAGGCCCTGTGCCCTGACACAGGTAACGTTTAAAAAAAGTGGTGGAGCTTTCACAAGCCACCACATTTCTGCTGAGTTTCCCCGCAGCCTTGTGTTTCCTGATTAAAGATCAATTCAGCAAAACATATCAGCCCAGATTACTTCAATACTACATTCAACTCTTACGGTAGTTGCTTGACTGTGTCTTTGAGCTGGTCCTTATGAAGGCACTGATAACGCCTTCTAATGATGTCAAAACATCCATATAAAGGATTAAATGGACATTCTACTAGACTGCATACCATCCAGTGACACATTGCATTAATGTGAGCCATAGACCATTGCTTTCATACGTGCACATTTGATTTAATATTTCACTTTGCACTGGAGCCCTAATTTACAATTATTTTGTATGTCCTATTTTGTGTATGCTTTTAGGAGGTTGCTCGACTTTTGTATAGTATAGTATAGTATAGTATAGTATAGGTGGTAGATCCCTTACTGTACAGTTGTTATTCTAGTACTGGTTATATGTGCTGCGACAACTGTTGGACAGTAGCAGAGAATTATGGCCAGCAGTGCAGTTAAATAAAAAGGCTTTGTATAGTTCTACCATTTTGCAATAGTAATTTAATTTAATTTAATTGCGGGTTTATATAGCGCTAGGAATCGACTCCCGGAGGAGTATCTCCACGCTTCGACCGCTGGGGAACCCGTCCTGGCTCACCCTGAGAGATGGTCCCTGATGGGTATCTCTAAGGTGCGACCAAGCATCCCCGGCGGTCTGGGGGGGCCGTTGTGAAGATGAGGCAAGCTGATGCCCAGAGTTGCAGAGTGTGGTTTCTGACTAGAGTAGGCACCGAGGCGAGAATTATCGAGTCCGCTGACCCTGGTCCACGACCCTGCCGCGTCAGGAATCGAACCCTGGTCCCGGGCCGTTCTCTACTTACGGGTCTGCCGCCTCTAACCAGTGAGCCACACTTCTGAACAAATACATGAAATACAGAATGCATTAAGATAAAGCCTATACCCCTATGATGCCTAACTAGATGTACCTAAGTGTACCTAGCATGTGTGTAGGTCTTTAGAGAGCCAAGAATCCCCCTAGGATTTAGTCTAACCCCATTACCTTAGTGGGACTTCATCCTGATCTCGAGCTGGACACCCACAGATGGGTGATGGACCTCTACCAGCTGGAACTGTGGCGTGACGCAGGTTGCAGCGACTCCGGCATGGAAGTCTCGGTCTCCTCTGGTTTGCTTGGGCAAAGGGAGGTATATTTATATCAGATAGGTGCCTTGGATTGACGCAAAGTTGGTCAGAGGAAGATGAGTTCTTGGAGAAAGGGTCTGTTTCCAAGAATTTGTGTTCTTGGAGAAAGGGCCTGTTTCCAAGAATTTGTTGTGACGTAGGTTAGTCACTGTTGGACATGGAGATTACGTATTTAGGATGGACCGTTTTCTGTGCCCAGTGCACACTGATCAGATAAGGGACAGCCTCTCTTGCTCGTTATTGTGAAGGGAGGGCTAATCTAGGTCAAAGGGCCTGCCTGTGTGAAAGGGCCTGCCTGTCTCTGTGACACGAAGGATTTGTGCCTCTGAGACAGAGTACCTATGTTAGGGCCTCAATTTCATTTATAACAACACTATCTCTCACTACTCAACCCTACTCTCAACTCTATTCACAACTGGATGTTAGTTCACCAACTCATTCTTAATCCCTCCAAAACTGAATTCCTCCTCCTATCTACCTCTCTCCCCTCCTCCTGTTCAATCCTGGATGGATCAGCTGAATTTACTCAACAATAAACCCATCATTGTCAACAGCGCTGAATCCCTACGTGTCATACTTTACAAAAGACTCAACCTAATCGCCCACATCAACTCCATTGCTAAGAACGCACGTTATCAGCAGCGCCTTCTGTGCGGGATTTGTCAGTTCTTCCCGGAGAAAGACCTAAAAACCTTGGTCCAATCGCTAGTTCTCTTTAGACTGCATTACTGCAATTCTCTTCTGACTGGCCTACTCAAATCTCGCTTCTACATCAACTCCATTGCTAAGATCGCAAGTTACCAGCTGCGCCTTCTGTGGGGAATTCGTCGGTTTTTCCTGGAGAAAGACCTAAAAACCTTGGTCTAATCGCTAGTTCTCTCTAGACTGGTTTACTGCAATTCTCTTCTGACTGGCCTACCCAAATCTCACCTCTCCCTCCTCAAATCCGTCCTCCATTCAGCAGCTCGCTTTATTGCAGGGTCCAAACGAAGTGACCACATCTCACTCATATTCTGTCTTCTCTTCGATGGCTTCCCATCGAGGCAAGATCTATTTACAAAACTTCCTGCATCACCATCAAAGCCTTGCCCACTTCCTCTCCTCCTTATCTGGTGAATAAACTGAAAATGTCTGGAGGCTCGAGACCTTCTCGGAATGCGGAAAAGTTTCTGCTTGAGCCCCCCCTCCTTCAAAAGGAAAAGATTGATGGCTCAATCGTTCTCAGGTAATGCAGTGAGAATCTGGAACTTACTTCCTCCATTGCTCCGTGCCACCACCTCTATCCGGATCTTCAAAGCTAGCCTCAAATCTCTTCTCTTCCAAAGACACTTTCAATACTAATACCTTCATTCTCAGACCCCTCTAGGAAGTTCGTTCATCATTGTAAATTTGTAATATTTTCATGTACATTCCTCACCCTTGCTTGCTGTGTTTGATATTGTTTTCTTGCCTTCTATGGTTTTACCCTACCTCTTCTAGTCTCCTGTTTATTTTTGTAATGTTCTATTTTGTAACATTTCTCTCATGTAACGTAACTGGTTCTATTGTACAGCGCTCTGACACCTTCAGGTAAAGTCCGCGATATATAAAAATGCATTAAATACAAAAATAAAATACATTAAAAAACACTCTGAAAGGTGTGAAGAAACAGCTTTCCTGGAGGCTTAATTGCAAATACTCTCCAATACTTAACTCACTCTAACTTGAAGACTCCAGCACCAGCAGATTTCAGACACAATCAGCCATTTACCTGACCAGTCTGACGCTAACCTGAGGATAGTGGCAGCCACACCATACCACATAGTTCATCAAGTCATGGTACTATCGTTTAGGGACATCTGTGGTTATTCCACTAAGACATGTGCAGCTCAACTGCCTCAAGGAGCTCAGAGGAGCATGATGAAATGAAAATGTTTTTGCTATTTTGTCCATGCATTGTTCTATGTAAGTGAGCATTCGGGCACCATTTTATGTTGAGTCGCCCTTTCGAATCATGCTTTTAACTGCTTCTTGTCTCCTCCAAACCATGGGTTGTGGAAAGTTTAAATTCTCCAAGGTTGGGCCTTGCTTTGCTAATGAATACACTGTTCTTGTTAGCACATACCTTTCCCACTAGATAGAAGCCTTCTCCCACCAGTCTAGTGCCAGGCACGGACAGAGTGACCTTGGGTAAAAGATACTATGTGCCCGGCCTCAAAATCGAAACTCATCCTACTGTATTTCTTTGTCTAGCTCCACCTGCTTGGAAAATGCCATTATGGGTGTGCCTTTCTTGGTTCTGAAATGTACATTATGTATCTCTATGTTTGCTGAAATCAGTCTTCTCTGCAGCACCCTTAAGCAACTGGGCAGACGGGGCTCCACTCGAGTGTATCTGAATAAATATATACTTGGTTTGTATTCACTACTGTCTGACCGACTCTTGATTTGGTATGGTGGGCTGGGAGGTGATTGTGAGTGACCCGGGTGACCCTAAACGGGCCACTTCCTTCAGTTGGCGCCCAACAGGGACTCATTCGGGTGAGTGACCAATCTCCTCCAGCAGACGGGTGGGTAGGTCGGGCCATCGTCGGGTCAGACGGACGGATCAGGGATCCCTGCACGAGAGAGTCCTTGTACTCGAGGTTGCCCCTTCTGTCCCACTGGATGGTACCTTTCCCAGTGGTCATCCTGACTGGAGTCCTGATCGGCGAAACCCTTGGATTTGAACTGATCCAGCGCTCTGACTGAAAAACTGTCTCAAACAAATAGTGGCAGATATCAAGATTGTATCCCTAATCGTCAAGGGCCTTAACCACCCCGTTAAATGCCGGAAGACACTAGAACATTTAAATAAACTCAAGGCCGACATATATGTCCTCCAAGAGACCAGAGTCTCAGCAGAGGATGCAAATCGACTCAAGGCAAACTGGATAAGCGAGGTGGTATGCTCACCAGCCGTAAACAAGAAGGGAGGAGTGATTACCATCATCAGCAAGAAAGCAAAGTTCAGGGTACACGACCACCAAGCAGACACAAAAGGCAGAAGGTTACTCACTTGTATCAAAAGAGGATAGGAGACTATACACATAGCCAATATCTATGGCCCAGACTCGACAGACAAAAAATTCTGGAAGAGGTAGGAAGCGAACTCAGCGACATCCCACCAGGGGAGCTGCTAGTCACAGCAGGGGACATGAACCAAGCGATGGACAACGCCACTGACAGACACCCACACAGGCCCAGCCACACAACGCAAGAGCAGACAACACTCAAAAACCTATGCGCAAAACTAGCACTGTCAGACCCATGGAGACTACAACACCCCAGCGCCAGAGAATACACATTCTACTCGCACCCACACAATTCATACAGCAGAATTGACTACATACTCATGTCCGCCATCCACACACACCTGACTGAAACAACGGAAATAGGCCCCATAACAATTTCAGCCCACGCTCACATCTCCCTCTCCATAAGCGGGAAACACAACGAGAAGCCAAACCGCAGCTGGCGCCTCAACAGCGACATACTAGATAACCCAACTAACATAACTGAGGTAGAAGAGGTGATTAAGGAATATCTAACTTTCAACGACACCGCAGACACTGACACCATTACCCTATGGGAAGCACTAAAAGCCACAATAAGGGGGAAGCTCCTGAGCATCAAAGCCAGGATGAACAGGAGCAGGAACAAAAAAATCACAGAACTGGAAAACCAGATAAAGGAACTAGAAAGGAACCACAGCGCGAACCTGGTGGACAGGAACACCCTCACCACACTCACAAAGAAGAAGTACGAACTGAACAGGATACTAAGTGAAAGGGCAAACACTTGGATTAACAAATACAAATCCATCAACCTATGCTCAGCAAACAAAGCAGGCAGGGCCCTCGCAGGATACCTGAAAGCCAAACAAAGGCAGCACTCGGTCGCAGCGATAACAGACAAAAAACACAATACCCACACGGCCAACAAGCTAATCCTGGAAACCTTCAGGGGTTTCTACAAGGAACTGTACACAGCGGACAAATCACTAGGGGCAGACGGTGGCGCAAACTTGCTAGACAAACTTGACCTGCCCAAACTAAGCAATGAACAAAGAGACTCACTAGAGCAGGATATAACTGGAGCCGAGGTGGGGATGGCTATAGACTCGCTGAAACCAAATAAAGCGCCAGGGCCGGACGTATTCACGGCGGCATTCTATAAACAGTTTCAACCCCTGCTAAAAGAGACAATGGTCAGAGTCTTCCAGACGTGCGCAGACAGGGGCAGTATGACTAACTCGATGGCGGAGGCACACATCATCGTCATCCCCAAAGAGGGGAAGGACCCACAGTTCCCGCAAAACTATCGCCCAATCTCGCTAATAAACGTAGATTGCAAAATCTACGCAAAAGTAATGGCTGCAAGGCTAAACACATATCTACCTCACCTCATACATAAATCGCAAGTAGGCTACATAAATAACAGACTCTCACAGGACAATACCAGACTACTCTGTCACCTCATAAACCGCACAGCAAACAACATGGAGAAGGCAGTCATGATTGCGCTTGATGCAGAAAAGGCTTTCGATAGAGACTCGTGGCCCTTCCTCGACCAATGCATGCGCAAATTCAGACTAGGGGATAAATACCGGGGTATGGTCATGTCACTCTACAAAAATCCCCGTGCACGAGTGGTGGTCAACACAGCCACGTCGGCGACATTCTCCCTGGAAAGGGGGACGAGGCAGGGTTGCCCATTATCACCGGGACTATTCCTACTCGCACTAGAACCACTCCTCTACATGATCAGGAACAACCCGCTAATAGCAGGAGTACAAGTAGGAGGACAAGCCTTCAAGTTGGCTGCATATGCCGACGATATCCTGATCATCACATGCGACCCAGAAACATCAATAGAGGCCCTGATGCATACCATTGAGGAGTATGCGCAGGTCTCCGGATATAAGCTAAACCGCGATAAATCAGAGTGCAAACCGATGAACTGCCACACAACAAGGACAGTCCTAGGTACGTCCGGACTTGCGTGGGAAACAAAACCCCTGAAATACCTGGGCCTCCTCTTTGGAAGAGACCTTAGGTCGACCCTAGACCACAACGAGGAGGCAATTCTGAGGAAGATCAGGAGCAAGCTAGAAGTCTGGAGTCCCAAATTCATCAGCTGGTGGGGCCGAGTCGAGACGATCAAGATGATGATCACACCAATGCTAAACTATCTGTTGAGCATGCTGCCACTAACCCTGATTTCAGACTTTCACAAAAATATAGACAAAGCAATCAACTCATTCCTCTGGGGGGGCAAAAGGGCCAGAATCAGCCTATCAAAGCTTAGACTAAAGAAAGACCAAGGTGGGCTGAACCTTACGAATTACAAGGCGTTCCAGATGGCCTACCTAGCTAAACAGGGCATACACTGGATCTCCCCGACACCAGAGTACGTGCCGGTCTGGCTCGACCTGGAAAGATGCATCCTGGGGGGAGCAGACCCAATCATGGCGCTAACGGCCAACAGACACCCAGAAGCAAAGAATGCAATCATCAGGAGCACAAAGACGGCACTACTTAGAGTAGACTGAGAACTGGGGGTCAGCATCAAAGGCTCCAAATGGGAATCAATATGGTACAACTCCAAGGTAACATACAAAGGGAGGATACTAGAGAACAAAGAGTGGTATAGCAGAAGCATCACGACGCCGGTCCAACTAGAGCTGGGCAGCAACCCACTCACATTTGAAGCACTGCAGCGCACGCACAAACTACCAAACAAGGAGTTCTATGAATTCCTCAGGATCAAGGCGGCCATCACCAAAGCCAACCTCTCGAAACACATACCAGCCATCATACGGTACTCACAAAATCTAAACAAGATAGGCCACCAAACCGCTTACATTTACAAACTCATCACACCACGCACCACAACACTAAACAACAAAACACTAACATTCTGGGAAGGGGAGTTACAGAGACCACTAAACGAAGATGAAAGAGCCAGATTATGGATCTCAGCATCCAAAAACAAGGTAACCCCACAACTAGCCCAAACTAAATACTGGCTATTACACAGACTACACTGGACCCCGGCCAAGCTAGAAACAGTAGGAGCTAGGGAGAGCGACACCTGCTGGAACTGCCACAAAGCTAGGGGGGACCTGGCTCACGTCCTATACGACTGCCCCAAGGTCAAGGTTTTCTGGCATAAAGTATACGACTTCATAGACACGCTTACAGGCTGCCACATACAACGAGGCCTAGCAGGCATAACCATGGCCTTCCTGGCCACAGAGCTCGACTCCAAGGAGAACCGCGAACTAGTTGACGTTCTGCTAACGGCAGCCGCCAAAACAATTCTAGGGAACTGGAAGAGCACGAGCAAAGCCACGTTCAAACGTTGGTTCAACTGGATAACATTTCTACGAGGGGCAGACAACCTCACCGCCAATCACCAGGTCGCGAATCACACGGCCAGAGGTGATATGTGGGCGGCCCTGGATGCCCATTTGGAGCGATAAACCTCCCCCCTCCCCCCTCCCCCCTCTTTTTCCTCTTCTCTCTCTCTCTTTTCCTTCTCTCTCGTGATCCACCAGAAGCCAGACAGTATACTTTGTCGTAACAGCCAAGAATTGTGACAAATGTTTTTATCTTTGTGTAGGTCAAATTTACTTCAATAAAAATATTTTGAGATAAAAAAAAAGAAAAACTGTCTCAAAAACACTACCTATCACCTCAATACTCACCATCAATCATGACACACATATAAAGGCCCATAACACCAATGAGACAATTTTTGAGCAACTGAATCATGTGGTCTGATTAATAAAAACTACTCATATACTATTTACACTATTATATACAACTGCAGTTTAACTGTTTTCACCATGGTTTTAAACATTTATTATTTATTAATCTGACCGCTTAAGGCGATTGGATCAACTGATGGAAACTAGACCATGAATAAACAAGACCAGCTTGTTATGTCAAATCTAATTTATTTAACTTTATTTTTCATGAAGAAGAATAGCATTTACGTTTAAAAATCTTTATTTTATAAGCAAATAAGAAAGCAGCATTTTAATAAGGAAGTGATTTAATAAACTGTCATTTTCAAAGCAAGCTCAGAAACATAAAATATTAGCAGAATAACAGTTTCCATTCCCTAAATCTATTTCCCTGTCTATTTCTCTCTTTACCTAGAAAGGAAAAATCATTTAAAGTCTGCTGTCCCTACGTGCGCCAAAAGTCCAACAGCATGTCACGTCAGTCAGGAATCGGAAAGCAAGAAGGGGTTTTTTCCCTGCTCATGGTGTCAGGTTTTATACCTTTCTTTTTAACTAAACTTTGTACATTTTACATTCTTTTGGACAAATGCAAGCTTTTCATTGGCTGTCCGAAGTCAGTCCACAATTAGGTCATCTCCGATTCTTGACCCAGTCCAGGCTTCACATAAGCCCTATTGTCTTACACTTCCACAACATTCGGCTTCCTCAAGAAAGTTACTTTTTCCCGAGTTTTGAACATTTCACTTCCTAGCCTTGGCAGACACTTTAAGTTCCTGTCCTTGAGCCTTTTCTCCAAGAGCACATTCAACTTAACCAAAGAACTGCTTTTTCAAATAATGATAACATTGCAGTAAAAATCTTCACAGCTACGCATGTGCATAGGCTCCACTCTGAACAAGCTTCAACGCCTCCAGCTCTGTCAGCCATGTTTTCTGAACCACCTTTAGGCCTCACTTTGGAAACTATTATTAAACAAACACAAGACGTCAATTAATTAAAGAACTGAGACCCATTCTGTTACCCACCCCCTTTACTAAATAATCCTGTTAATTATGTTACCTAGCAAAAGCACAAACAAGCAGCATTATATTTACTTCTCCTTTAGGAACTGCACGAACTCCTTGAGCTTTTGTCACAGAAAAGACATAACATAAGCTCACAAAATAAGCACATGCCATTAGTTAAACAGCCGCATTTAATACTGACAAAGACAATAGACAAGGTTAGTTTATTATTTTTCTGAGTTTGCAACAAAAAAGCACATTAGTTTATCCGGCGTGTATAAATGATTGCATTCTTAAACTAAGTTGATTAGTAATTTCACCACATGCTTATTAATTCAATTATTAATATGGGAGATTAACTTTACAAGTTTGAACAAAATCTTGTTCTTTATCTTGCTTCATCAACTCCCTCATCTGGTGATTTCTAAATCACGAAATAATACCCAAAATTTATAAATTTTCAACCCTTGAACATGTTTTCGACTTTCTTAATATTAGTATTTCTAAAGTTTAGATTCATCTACTTTTCTGCAACTTTCATATTGAGTTCTCTGAAACTCTTCTAATTCTATTTCTTTTTCTTTCTCCTTTCTCAGTTTGTAAATTCTTTTCTTTTTCATTACATGTTTTCTTCTCTTGTGTAACATGCAACTAATTTTTAACAAAAGTATCACTATAGCTATGACTATTAAAGGAAAAACTATTTTACCTATAATTGAACTACCAATCTCTTGAAACCAGCTTTTAATTGCTGCAAATCTTTTACTTAAACGTTCTGTAATATTCTGCAATATTCTAATACATCCAGGCATTCATGATCAACCTCATCCCTGACTTCTGTTTCAGTACCATCCGGTAATAATGTGGAAGGATTTAAATTCACACATCTTGCAATTGAAACATTGTCCGAACCAAGAATAACCTTTTCATATTTTGTTAGCCTGTTGTTTGTCAAATGCTGTGCTCTGCTTCTAGTGAGGAGAATTTCAACTGAGTGTGGTACATATACTTTTACAGGTAATCCCATTATTATTCCTTCACTTTGTTCCAGACTTACACTTGTTGCAGCTACTGCTTTTAAGCAACCTGGTAATGCTTTTGCAACAGGGTCAAAAACAGCTGAGAAATATGCTATTGGCTTTCTCAGTCTTCCATGTCTTTGAATCAGAACTGATAATGCACATCCTTCTCTTTCACCGCAATGCAGCTCAAATTATTTTTCATAATCAGGCATTCCTAATGCTGGAGCTTCACACAAACTTTTCTTCAACTGTTCAAAAGCTTCTAATTCTCTATCTGTTAGGCTAATCGGGTCTTTTATGTCTGCTTTTGTCAGTCTCTGCAGTGGCTTTGCAATTACTGAAAATCCACTAATCCATTGACGACAATAACCTACCATTCCTAGAAACATTCTAACCTGTCTCTGTGTTTTTGGAGGTTGCATTGCTTGAATAATTTTTATTCTTTCTGTTTTTCCTTGTCTGACTCCCTTTGCAATTCTGTGACCAAGATATCTTACTTCTTGTTTGCAAAACTGTAATTTTGCAGGAGATACTTTATGTCCCTCATCTGCCAGATGATTTAAAAGAGTAATGGTATCTGTTACACAATTATCTCTTGTTTTTGCAGCCACGAGAAGGTCATCAATATACTGCTCTAACATAGATTTTCCAGGTAAATCTAGATTTTCTAAGGATTTCTTTAGCAACTGATTAAAAATAGATGGACTTTCAGTGTACCCTTGAGGGATTCGACACCATGCTAGAATACGCTCTTTGAACCGGAACGCAAACATTTGCTGGCTTTCTGGATGCAATGGAACAGTAATAAATGCATTACACAAATCAATAACCGTATACCATTCTGCATCATGCGGAATCTGATATAAAATTACCGCTGGATTTGGTACAATTGGGAAACATGGAACAACAATTTTATTAACCTTTCTCAGGTCTTGAACAATCCTGAAAGTTCCATTTGGCTTTTTAATTCCCATAATCGGTGAATTACATGGGCTACTCTCAATTTCTTTTAGAACACCTTGTTTTATGAATTTGTCTATTACAGGAGTTACCCCTTCAATCACTTCTGTTTTCATGTTATACTGAGGAATGTTTGGATAATCTGCTCCTTGTTTTACTGATATTTTTACTGGGTCTACATTTTTCAACAAACCCATTTCATTTCCAGTGAAATCCCAAATTTTAACTTTCACTGTGTCTTTTAATTCTTCAGGTAGATAATTCTTATCAAACACAGAAAATAATTTACTTTCTTCTGCCTCAACCATTGACATTGTTAATTTATAAAGCCCATCTTCTTCTGGAGTTTGAAGCTCTATACCATCCGGTGAGCAATATATTTTGCAATTCATTTTGCACAGAATATCCCTTCCCAATAGATTTACAGGACTGCTATCACAAACTATAAATCTGTGCATGTCTTTAAATTTACCTATTTCAACTTCAAATGGTTCAGTTAAATCTGTTTTTATTTGCTGATTTGCTACACCTACTACTTGGATTTTATCTCCAGAGAGAGGAAGGTTTTCTATTTCCACTGATCTAACAGTAGAACGGGTAGCACCTGTATCCACTAGGAAAGTAATTTCTACATCATTCACTTTACCGTTTACAAATGGACCAGATTGATCTACCTCAAGAGTGGCTCCAAGCACACACTCTTCCTCCTCTCTCAGGCACCGTCAGAAGTAATCTTCAGATTCACTCCCACCATCTTCTTTCAACCAATATTGTTGTGACACATTCGACACATTCACTCTTGGCGATCTGTTTACCTGTTCACCTCCGCTGAATCCTGTTCCTGCACTGTATCTCTGCACATTTACACAGTTTGGAATTGGCGGTTGTGGTATCTGACTTTGCTGAATCACTACCTGTCGCTGTAGCTGTTGCTGCTGATTTATCTCATTCTGCATCTGTGGATTTACTGATGCATTTTTTAAATAATTTCTGGGCGGATTCTTGCATTCACGCTTCCAGTGTCCAATTTTGCCGCAATTAAAACATGGGAGTTTCTGTTTTAATTCTTCTATATTTCCCATCAATTTTGGTTTATTATAATTACCTTTAAATTTTCCTTGATGATTCTGATCAACATTTTTATTTCCTAAAGTTGCTATTTGTTGTTCAGCCACTTTTACCTGAGCCCCCATAGCCTTTTCTCTTAGCTTCTTTTGTTTAGCGTCTAATTCATCACTACAGTAGTTTGCTTTTCTCAAGATTTCATCTACTGTGTTTGACTGCCAACCAATTATTCCAGTTCTTACCATTTCACTAATTTCAGGTCTCAAGCCATATACAAATCTGTATATAATATGGCTCATGTCTTTTTCACTTAAATGTTCATAACCACTGTATTGTTTAAATACCAGCAGTAATCTTTCATAAAATTAATGTACTGACTCTTTTGACTCTTGGGTTGTTCTATCTATTTTAACCCAATCTACCCCTTTTGGGGGAATCTTATTTTTCAAAAACACGATTACCTGTTCGTACTTTCTCATTACCTCTGGTGAAGGTGCACCTGTTACTTTATGTCGAGGAAATTCATCTGTAGGCCAATTTATAGTAATTTTACATTCTGTCCATAGATTTGATGGGACAACTATTTCAAAGAATCCATCAAGATCAACCCACAAAACTTTTGAATCTTTCACAAATCTGTCTACCTGTCGATACCATTTTACAGACTTTTCTCTTAATCGAGGAAAATCATTTGTAAACAGTAAAATGTCCTGTCTTGTCCATGGGACATGCACATACCCTCCTCCCGGTATTTCTCTCATTGGAAACTCATTTACTACTTCTCCTCTTTCTCTGGCAGGAAAAGCTAAACTTGTTCTGTCTTCATCTCTTTTCTTTGCCCATTTTATTCTCCATTTACTTAATTCACCCCATTTTCTCAAAATCACAATTAAGTATTTTATATGAATTATTCTTCCTGTGGTATTCATATTTTCAATATCTTTTTCAGAGAAATCTACCCTATAATGTTTCTGCAAATTCTTCTGCCTGCTTAAATCTACTTCTAATTCAACAGCCAAATCCTCTAATTGATTATATTTATTTTTCGTTTTCCATGTTATGCTTTTGCAAATAAATAATAATTCATCATCCTGATATGCCTTCAAACTGCCAGTTCCAATCGTTCCAATTATTAATTCCTCTATATCTGCTTTCAATTTTGGAACATCAAGTAATTTACATTCTGGGTTTGTGTTAAATCTATTTTACGCAGGCTCTTTTCCGGAGTTCCAGAATCAGATTCTGCACCAGATGGAGTTTTACATGACAAACTTTGATTAAAAGTTAAATCAAGCATCATCATTTTCTCTCGGTGTATTTCAGACAAATCTGCATAAAATTTTTCATTCACCTTCTGTATCTCTGAATTTAATGGAACAGTTAAAGCTGAATGTCTAATTTCTTTTTGATCAAATACTGGAAGAACAGGTCCAGTCGTTACAGGTACTGTTACTGCTTCCATGCTTTTAGTTAACTGCTGTATTAATTCATCCTTTGAACGAAAATATTCTGAGGTATTTGGTAATTCCTCACACCTTTCTGTTCTTATTTCATTTCTTGGGGTTTCGTTTCTTTGAACTGGGGTTTCAGCATATTTTCTATTTTCTCCTGATATATTTGAACTACATCTGGTTTCTACTCTCTCAGGTGGTTTTCTATTATTCCGATTTGTTTTAGGAGATGTCTCATCAAAAATTTCTCTTGGAGGGGCACTTGGAGAAGTCCATGTACAAACTGGTTGATAAGGTGGCGGTTTTCTAGTATAAATTTCTTCTAATACCGCATCTTCTGAATCACTTTCTTCACTATTTTTATTATTTCTCTTTTGGGTACTCTTTTGTCCAGTTACCTCATCAATTAGTCTCACTGGGTACAAGCCATCACACATGTCTGCACTTCTCCATCGACGCATTCTATCCTCATGTGTTTCTCTATCAAGACCTAATCCTGTTCCCCTTAATTTTCCTCTACTCTCCCGTTGTAATTCAAAAATTTCATCCTTCCATTCAACTAACGCTTCAAATTGAGTAGGTCTGGGCTTTGGTACAAGTTTCATCATCTTTTCTCTTAAATTTTTCAAAACTGCCATATTAAATGATCCATCTTCCGGCCATGCTAATACGCCATCGTTTTCAGTATACTTCATCCAATTCTCAATCCAAAGACAAGTATGATAACCATATTCACCCAACATATAAGTTGCAGGTGTTTTGTACTTATAAATTAATCTTCCACCCCGCGTTGAAATTTTCTTATCAGGTTTAATTATGTTTTTCAATTTCTGAAACCATGATAGCTTCTTTTTCTCCTTCATGTAATAATAATCCATGTTTTTAAACAATTTCCCTTACTTCGGTAAAGATCGTAGCAACTTCCTTGTTATTCCGCAACACCAACCAATCTGTGCGCGAAACTCACCAACCAACCAGTCAGGTTAAACTACGTCACTCTTTTGCTCAACCAATAGAATTACTGTTTTTCTGGATGAGCCAATCAGCTGTAAGCTTGCCTCAGTCACCTGAACCGATCTGTGCGCGAACACTGTGACGTATGTTAGCCAATCACAGCGCGACACTTGTGACGTATGCTGCCGCTGCAGCTTCTCTGTCCCTTACTCCGCTCCTTAAAGTAACACCTCCTTTACAAAATATTTTCAAAGCGCCATATTTACAAATCTTTCAATTGAATTCAGCTAATAACTCCACAAAAACAAACCATTTGTCTGTTTCGCTAAAATAAAGTGATAGTTTTTTCAAACATTCAAGTATTCCTTTCACGTATAATAGACAACGCTATTTTCACAGAATATTTTGATTCGTTGATAAAGTAAGGCTACTAGCAGGTAATAACGAACTTGTTTCTCTCTGAATTCACATAGAGATATTTTACACCTCCTTAGAGACAATTCAGAGTTTAACTCGATCGTTCATTACAAATTCATTTACGCACATCCATACAGAGAAAACCCTAACCATGCATATATAAATCTTTAGTAGGACTTAAACCCACTAATAGAAATCCGCACATCCATACAGAGAAAACCCTAACCATGCATATATAAATCTTTAGTAGGACTTAAACCCACTAATAGAAATCCTCACTCGCCAGTAAGATAGACGACGCTTCCTTACCCTTCACTCAAGCTTAGATAAATTCTACTACTCTTTTCACAGTGAGTTTTAAAACAGGACAATAGTCCCTATACCCGAAAGCTACGATTTCATAGACAATCCTCACTATGCATTCTACCTTACACACCTAAAATCCCTAAACTTGTGCTGTACGACCACAACACTTGTGATATACGGCGATACCACTATTTTGAAACAGAACAAATGCACTGTGTAACTTCACCTGTCACACTTCTCATGCCGGCACAAACCAGGAATTTTCACACTGCTAGAAAAAACCTTTCGACTACATATAACAACCGAACAAACTTAACATGTATTAGACATAAATCCTATGTATTACCATGTAACATGCTAGTTACCATAGAAACCGTAACTCTTCTACCAAGTAATTGATCCAGCGCTCTGACTGAAAAACTGTCTCAAAAACGCTACCTATCACCTCAATACTCACCATCAATAATGAAACACATATAAAGGCCCATAACACCAATGAGACAATTTTTGAGCAACTGAATCATGTGGTCTGATTAATAAAAACTACTCATATACTATTTACACTATTATATACACCTGCAGTTTAACTGTTTTCACCATGGTTTTAAACATTTATTATTTATTAATCTGACTGCTTAAGGCGATTGGATCAACTGATGGAAACTAGACCATGAATAAACAACACCAGCTGTTATTTCAAATCTAATTTATTTAACTTTATTTTTCATAAAGAAGAATAGCATTTACGTTGAAAAATCTTTATTTTATAAGCAAATAAGAAAGCAGCATTTTAATAAGGAAGTGATTTAATAAACTGTCATTTTCAAAGCAAGCTCAGAAACATAAAATATTAGCAGAATAACAGTTTCCATTCCCTAAATCTATTTCCCTGTCTATTTCTCTCTTTACCTAGAAAGGAAAAATCATTTAAAGTCTGCCGTCCTTACGTGCGCCAAAAGTCCAACAGCATGTCACGTCATTCAGGAATCTGAAAGCAAGAAGGTTTTTTTCCCTGCTCATGGTGTCAGATTTATACCTTTCTTTCTCACTAAACTTTCTACATTTTACATTCTTTTGGACAAATGCAAACTTTTCATTGGCTGTCCGAAGTCAGTCCACAATTAGGTCATCTCCGATTCCTGACCCAGTCCAGGCTTCACATAAGACCTATTGTCTTTCACTTCCACAACATTCGGCTTCCTCAAGAAAGTTACTTTTTCCCGAGTTTTGAACATTTCACTTCCTAACCTTGGCAGACACTTTAAGTTCCTGTCCTTGAGCCTTTTCTCCAAGAGCACATTCAACTTAACCAAAGAACTGCTTTTTCAAATAATGATAACATTGCAGTAAAAATCTTCACAGCTACGCATGTGCATAGGCTCCACTCTGGACAAGCTTCAACGCCTGCAGCTCTGTCAGCCATGTTTTCTGAACCACCTTTAGGCCTCACTTTGGAAACTATTATTAAACAAACACAAGACATCAATTAATTAACACCTTCAGCGCTACCGCGTTTACCTGCCCTGCGCTGAGAAAGGAGTAAATGGCTTGTTTGTGACAAAGCCAGCTCGTCATGAGCGCAGGGCAGGTAACGCCCATGACGAGCTGGCTTTGTCATTAGCGTCGAAGTGGTTAAAGAACTGAGACCCATTCTGTTACCCACCCCCTTTACTAAATAATCCTGTTAATTATGTTACCTAGCAAAAGCACAACAAGCAGCATTATATTTACTTCTCCTTTAGGAACTGCACGAACTCCTTGAGCTTTTGTCACAGAAAAGACATAACATAAGCACACAAAATAAGCACATGCCATTAGTTAAACAGCCACATTTAATACTGACAAAGACAATAGACAAGGTTAGTTTATTATTTTTTCTGCGTTTGCAACAAAAAAGCACATTAGTTTATCCCGCGTGTATAAATGATTGCATTCTCAAACTAAGTTGATTAGTAATTTCAACACATGCTTATTAATTCAATTATTATCATGGGAGATTAACTTCACAAGTTTGAACAAAATCTTGTTCTTTATCTTGCTTCATCAGAACGTTTGGTCCGAAGAGTTGGGAGTGCAGAATACATTTGTTTGACCTGCATATGCCAAGTGAGTTTGCTTAGGTTCTTTGTGAATATGGTACCATTTTGATTTGTATTTGGTACAATCTAAGGACAGTCTTTTGGATAACAACATTTGAAATCTTTTCCCAGGCCTTGAATAGTGAATTTGGTTTCTTTTTGGAAATGCCTGGGGTTAGTCGACTCTTGGTTTCCTGTTTGTCACTGTTTTCTGCGGATGCTCGATTGGAAGAAAGTCGGCCAGCACCTCCAGAAGGCACTCCTAATTTTGATATGTATGTGAAACATGGCCTTGGCCCTAATACGTTTAGTACACTATGGCAAAAATATACGAGGGACAATGCCGAGTTGCAATGGCCATTGACGGGTACTTTTGACGAACAAAAGATTGGTTTCTTACTGGAAAAGTTGTTTGCGAAGCTAAGTAGGCAGTCTATGTTTGATTCTCTTCAGACATGGTAAAAGGAAGCTAAACAGAGGTGAATGAAATCAGAGAAAGAGGCCCGGGAGGGGAAAATGCAAACATTGACTCAGAAAGCTGTAGCACATGGTAGAGAGAAACAAGAGATAGGGATTGAATGTGAAGATAGGAGGTTTCAACTACAAATTGATAAATCTTATGTAGCCCGAGAATAAAATGATAGTTTTGTGGAGGAATTGTTAGATACTCTACCCCATCTCCATACGCCCCACAGAGAATATATCCCGCTTTTCCCCCACAGTCTCCACCACCCGTTCCTTCTGTCTCTGCTGTTTCTGCTCGTGCTCCTGTTGATCAGACTGTTTTGGTCAAAGCACCTTCTGTTTTTTCTTCGTCCTCACCGTCTGCTGCAATAATGACTGTCGGTACCCCTGCCACACCTATTATTTCAGCGTCCCTTTCGCCATCCCTTACACCTGCGACGAAGCCAGCAGCGATGTTAGTGCCTGTTACTTATGTTTCCACTCCCACTGTTTTTTCATCCCGACATAACTGAGTAGTGTGACATCAGAACGTGGACTGGAGGATAGAGACTGGACGAAATTCAGGGAACGTATGGGGCAGACGTTAGTACGGTCAGATGTGGGCGATGAAGAAAAAAGAGTAGTATCTAATCAGGCTGCCCAGAGGGCCCGAAATCCCATTCACAGTGCGGAGACGTGTGGAATGTGATGAAAGATTATGAGCCTTTTGTACAACAGCATGCCATTAAGCATATGTCTGCTACTCTGATTGGTCTTTGGGAGCAGCGTTTTAAAGATGCTGCACCACGGATTTTGTATGATATTAAAGATCATGTATAAGTCACCATTATGGGGCCTGATTAAGTTTTTGGTATATTACGACTTTCATTGCGTACCGGGGTAGGTTACTTGAGAAGAGCCCCACCTCAGTATCTCAGCCACCAATGCGGGAGGTACATCCTATATATCACCCCGTGATAGCAGGGCAAGGGAACAGCATAATGCAGTTATTAGACCAGGTGTAGCAGTTCATTTCCATGGACAATGGGTTTATACTCCATGGAAAAGGAGTGAGGTTTTGTCTCTTAAGACTCAGTTGCCTGATCCTGGAAAATATCCCACTGCATATTATAAAGAATTGACTGAAGCTGCTTCTTCCACAGTAATGACACTTGCATATATTGAAATGTTCCTTGGTTTGATGGTTCAGGTTGATATTTGGAGGCAAGTGCATACGCAAGATCATGTGGCGGAACTGCGATGTACATGGGATCAAATTAAAGGATGGGATCAGGAGAGGAAGCCTGGCGAAAAGCCTAGAGCAGAGATACCTGCTTTGACAGGCCGCATTACCACATATATGCATTCTCTTATTCCACTGAGAAAGGTTGATTGAGACAAGTTATCGGCTTGTTGCCAGAAGAAAGATTAGAGTGTGTCTGATTTTTTCACTTGTTTGAAAATATGTTTCTGAATTATAGTGGGCAGGATTTGTCAATTGAGGGAGGTGTTCGGTTATTTGTCAATAAATTTGTTTCTAATTTGCTTCGTGAAATTGCGACCTGATTGCAGGCTTCCGAGAGCACCTGGTCCACCTCTTCCCCTCCTGTTATTTTGCATATTGCGGAGTTTTATGAACACAGGGAAAATGAGGAGAAGAAGAAGACGGAGAAAATGCCTAAAGATTTGAAGACAAAGGTGTTGTTGCAGCAGGCTTCTAGAGGGAATGGTAGAGGACATGGTGGTTTGGCCCAGCAGCTTCCCCACACTAGCATGAATTCTACGCCTTTAGGGCCAAATCAGTGTGCGTATTGTAAGGAGGATGGACATTGGCGTAGCAAGTGTCCTGTGCTGTTGCAGAAGGTAGCGGTCCCTAGAGGAGGAGGTTCACGTGGACGTGGTCGTGGAGCTGGGTGAGGGGACAGGGTCCAGAATGCTGCAGCCTCACAGGGTCGTTCTGATAATAATTATTTTGCTAACCCTTGACCCTCAGGGTGGTCAGTATTATCATGATGATTATGACACCGATGAGGTGACAAGAATGTCATATAGCTAGGACAGCCAGGGACAGAGTGAGGGACCAGTTCCGATACCTGTAAATCAACACTTTCCTTATGTTACTGCAAACTTGCATGGCTCAGCTAAGGCATTTCTAGTGGACACAGGTGCAACAAACAGTTATATTTCTCGGTCTTTGGTTCCTGGGGTGACTCTGTCTGCCCATAATAATGTTTCGGTAGGTTTTTCTGGTGTACTAGTTGTAAGCCCCATTTCAAAACCTCTTGCATTGACCATAGGTCCTTTCACTGTGGATTCACCATTCTTGTTGACATCTAATTGTGGAGAAAATTTGATGGGTTTAGATTTGTTGAAGAAACTGCATGCTACGATTTATTGTTCCCCGGCAGGTGTTTACATGACAATTGGTCCGGATGTGGTACGTTCTAAACAGTGTCTGTCTAAAGATGCACCTCTTCCTGTTGAATTTAAAGACGTGCCACCCACTCAGTGGGCAACAGGTGACACAGACGTAGTATTGTTGCAGATATCGCCTGTTTCGATATGCATTAATGATGGTGCCATTTTACCTTGTGTCCCTCAATATAAAATACCACAGGAGAGTGAGCCTTGTTGCAAATTGTCCAGGATTTGATCCTTGAAAGGTGTGGTTGAGTAGACGACTGCCAATATTTGTAATAACCTTATTCTTCCCATTTTAAAAAGAACAGTTCCAGGTTCTTCTGATGATCATGAATATGTTTATCGTTTAGTGATTGACTTGCGTGGAGTTAATAAAATATTAGTGCCTTGACAATGATTCCCTCCACTGACAAATACTTTTCTGTCATTGACTTGCAAAACACATTCTTTAGTGTTCCTATCCACCAGGACAGAAGGTATTTGTTCGGTTGTACACTAGCTGGCAGAAGTTTTGATTCTGTCGAGCTCCGCAGGGCTATACTGAAAGTCGAAGTATAAATAGTTGTTAGAAATGGGGGTCTCGAGTTGACAGAGGTATGTACCTTTTTCCAAATAGCTGCCCTTGCTTCTAGTCAGGGTAAGGGGGATACACTCATAAAATAACTCCTGCTCACCCTATTGGTAGCTTGGCACGAGCAGATAGGCTTCTCTCAGAGGCAGTGTGTAAAGCATTTGTGAACACATACAGTAAAACAGTGAAAACACTACAAATAGACCCCACACCAGTTTAGAAAAATAATTAATCTTTATTTAAACCATAATAAGACCAAACAACAAAAATCCATCTTACAGGTATCACAATATCCTCAAAACTAGGTTATTCACTCCAATAAAGCTTGTAGCAACAAATACCTCCACCTGAAGTTATAAAGACGTAGTGACTGATAAAAATCCCAAAGAACGGCACCGACCGCGAGGAGGGTGGCGTCAGGCCCGGAGTCAAGCAGACCCACAAAGAACAGTTATTTGGAATGGATAAAAGCAAAGACAGTGCACGGCGTCGGGGAGGCGATGTTTCAAGTCCTTGGAGAACTTCCTCAAGATGACAAAGCAAAAGGCAAAGTCCTTTTCTCCTTTCCTTTCCTTGGCAGCAAGCAGCCACTGCAGGCCAACCCCAGATAGCAAACAGCATAGGGGCAGTATTCTTCCTCAGGGTATACAGCTCTTTTCCTTGGCAAAGGTTATTTTTTTAATTATTTATTTATAACCTCTTGATCTCCCAGAAGTGATCTAAAAGTCTGGGGTCTGGGCCCCACTTTTTATACACAAAAATCCTTTGTTCTCTGAAGGCAGAGAGTGTCTGTACCCAGCCAAAACCAGTTGTGTCCTCACTGGTGCAGCTTCCTGGCAGGAGGTGGAGACAGCAATGTTGAAGGCAGACCAGGCCCATTCAGGTGAAAAGGAAATCTTCTCACCTACTCTAAATGCAGCCCAGGTCTATTCGACCCAGCCCTTACTCATCAGACTTCTGGAGCCGCAGCCCCTCTCCAGCCCCAGTCATCCAAATTCCAGACATGCAATACACAAACCTAGCAGAGGCACACAGGATCATTAGACAAGAACATACCTACTTTCTAAAAGTGGTATTTTCAAACACAGAATGAAAATGCCACCCTCACTAAAAGATGCACTTTAACATTCTGAGTTCAGGCATACTAAACTTTAATTTTCTACCTTGTTCCTTGTGCCAGTTATGTTTATAAGATGTTATAAACAAAATCCCTATTCTGTCCTATGGGAACAGGTAGCCTTGCAATGGTGAAAAACTAAAATGACAGTAATTCACTATCAGGACATGCCACACACATCAGGGCATGTCCTACCTTTCACGTACAATGCACCCTGCCCACAGGGGTACCTTAGGCCTACCTTAGGGATGACTAACACATAGAAAAGGTAAGGTTCAGGGACTGGCAATTGGGTGCACTTGCCAAGTCGACATGGCAGTCCCAGACTGCACACAGGCTCTGCAATGGCAGGCCAGAGTTATATTTTACAGGCTGCTTCTGTGGGTGGCACAATCAGTGCTGCAGCCACTAGCAGCCTTTGATTTACAGGCACTGCGCACACACAGTGCACTATACTAGGGTCTGACAAGTAAATCAGATCTGCCAATCATGGAATCACTAATCCATAGCAACAATTTACAAAGGGAAAACCTGAACTTTGGCACTTAACAGCAGTGGCAAAGTGCCCAAAGCATCTAGACCAGCGAAGTTCAACACACAGCAAAAACATAGGAGGCAGCAGCCAAAATGGAAGGGAGGCCCACGCCAATGGTGCCAGGTCTAACAATGGTGAAGCTTTGAAGTCCCAGTTGGACTCCCTTATGCATCCTGCAGGTAATGTATGGCTTCAGTATGTTGACGACCTCCTCATCACCTCTGACACAGAACAAGGCTGCAGGGATAGTACAGGTACATTATTATTGCATCTGGCACACCACGGACATAAAGTGCCCCTTTCCAAATTTCAGTATTGTCGACAGGACCTATTTAGGTCACCTACTGTCGAAGGAGGGTAGGAGATTGACTCCTGAGCACATCAGTACCATTGTTGAAAAGCTCATTCAACAGATGCATAAAGATGTGCTTGCTTTCATAGGTATCACTTCCTACTGTAGGTAGTGGATACCTAACTACTCTCTACTAACAAAACTCTTGCTGGTGCAAACCACTAAAGATGTGCATGAGCCCTTGCCTTGGATGCCTGAATGTCAGCAGTCTTTTGAGCAATTGAAGGTTGCGCTTTGTTCGGCTCTTGTGCTTGGTACACATAACTATGGCATATCCATTTGTATTGTACATCCACGAGACGGCTGGTTGTGCGCTTTCTGTTTTAACCCAAATATTTGGAGATAAGCAACGGCTGTGTGCTTATTTCTGTGCTATTCTCGACCCTGTCGCAAGAGTCCTCCAGAGCTGTCTAAGAGTGGTCATGGCTGTGGCCTTCTCAATAAGACAATCGGCTTGGCTCATGCTTGATGCTGATCTCATAGTCATTGTACCTCATGCTGTGGATACACTTTTGAATAAGACTAAGACACAGCACCATATTTGTGCACGTCTGACGGGTTATGAATTGACACTATTCGCCAAACATATTACGATCAAACAATGTGCCAATCTGAATACAGCACTTTACTGCCCCTCCCTTCTGAAAATGATGAAAATGAGAAGCATGATTGTATCTTCCGGACGGAAGAGGAGTCGAAGGGACGGGTAGACATGACTGATGATCCCTTATCTGACCCGTAAGGGGAACTATATGTTGATGGCTCTTATTTCAAATTACCATTTGGCACTACAACTGCTGCTTATACTATCACCACATTGTGTATAGTCATAGAGACATCACAAGTCCTTTATCAGTCCGCACAAGCAGCTGAGTTAGCCGCCCTGATTCGAGCTTCTGAATTGAGTGCGGGACTGGTTGTCAATATTCATACTGACTGCCAGTATGCATTCGGGTCGCGCATACTTTTGGGAGACTGAGAGAGGGTTCCTTACTTCCCATGGCACCAAAATCCAACATGGTCACCTTATATTGAGGCTTTTGTCTGCTCTGACACTCCCTAAGAAGTTGGGATAATGAAGTGTTGCGCCCACAGGAACTTTTCTAATGATGTAGGCAGAGAAAATGCTTTTGCTGACCAGACAGCTAAGGAAACAGCACAGACTTAAATGAAGAGAAGGTTTGTAGCAGGTCCTGCTAGGTGGGTGCCTGAAGTCATCATGTTTGAGGACATGCTTGAGAATGTGAAAGAGATACAAAGTAAGGCTACAATAGAAGAGTTAGCAATATGTCAAGAAAGTACAGCACATTCGGACGAAGAGGGATGTTGGACTGATAAGTCAGAGAAACAGAGATGGATGCTGCCAGATGCGTATGTTCTCCCTGTGATTACGATGGCCCATTGCCCAGCCCATATTAGTGCAAAAGGTATTTGCAAGTTGTTGGACCTTGTATGGCAAAATGACAATATTCCTAAGAAAGCTGCACATTTAGTGAAATACTGCATGGTGTGCATGATGCACAATCCAGGAAAAGGCACTCCTACTCCACCCAGTAATTTTGCACCACCTACTTTCCCCTATGAGGTCCCCCAGATGGACTATATATACATTTAATTAGACAGGTGTAATAATTTGAAGTATGTGTTGGTGGTTGTCTGTACTTTCAGTAAATGGGTCGAGTTCTATCTTCCTAAGGACAATACAGCTGTTACGACTGCAAAGGTACTCCTGAAGGAGATCTTTCCTCATTTCGGCTTGCCCCTTTTGATCTGGAGTGACAACAGCAGTCAATTTTAATGCTAAGGTAATTCAGTTAATATGTGAAGGGTTGAGTATCCAAAAGAAATGTCATGCTACAAATCACCCCCAGTCAGCAGGATTAGTTGAGAAGTACAATGGTACTCTCAAGTTAAAATTGACTAAGATTCAGGAGACGACAGTGTTACAGTGGCTTGATGCTTTACCAATAGCTCTTTTGTCAACAAGAACAACAGCACATTCTAGGACAGGATTGTTACTGTACGAGGTTGTGTTTGGGCGCCTAGCAAATGTCTGGGGCATCCTGCACCCTCGTCGGTTTTCGGATATTGAATACCCGTTATTGATTGATTACCTTGCTCAGTTAACTGAAAGTTTGCTTTCTATTCACCAACAGATCTATGAGTCCCTACCAGCCACCCCAGAGGATCCCGGACATGATATCCAGCCTGAGGGTTATGTCCTGGCCAAAGATTTCCACTAGAAGAAAAGTTTGGAGCCGCATAGGAAAGGACCTGAGTTGGTCCTCTTGTCCATCCGCACCGCTGTGAAGGTCGCCGGCGTAAAACTGGGTCCACGCATCGCACTGCCGCAAGATACCTTTGCATTTGCCCTATGACAAGTGGGTGAGGGACGGAATTGAGGACTCTGAGTTTGAGAAGATACCCCATTTCGTCCCCTTCAGCGACGCTAAGCTCACTTGGACCCAAACAGATGCAGATGATGATCAAGTGCTGAATGCAGCAGTTCCACGGGAAAAAAGAGCTGTTCAGGAGCATCTTTTACCTGACCCATCTGTGCCTGGGGCTGCCAGGTACAATTTGCGTCCTCGGTTGAGGAACGGTACTCAAAAGCAAAAGTCAGATTATACATGGATGGACTGTCCAAGTTAGGGTGTACTTTGCTGTAGTACCAACGTAGTTAGTTTAGGGTGAAGTGAGATTTGTGCACTGTTCATGACATTGGACAGGATAAGTTGCATGTGCTCTCCTGAAGGGGGGTACATTATCCTGATCATCGTGGGATTCATCTTGAGCTTAGGACTAAACAAGCTCCATCGCCGGTGCTCAAGAGTGCCAATGTTCGAGCCTGTACCAGTGTGGCTCAGACGGACACTGGAAACACTTGTCTTTATTATCATTTTCGTTGCATTTCTTTCCTTTCCTAATCAGCATCCTTTTGGTCGGCCTGTGGCTGAGGCGGATTAGCCATTTGCACCACTGTGTTCAATGAAGGGTTGGTCGAAAAAGAGTAAAATAATTTGCATATCAATAGTTGTGTTGGTACTAGCAACAGTACTTGGAATGTCTTGGTTCTTAGAAGAGAAATTCCCTGTGCACTCCCTGATGGGTAATAATACCATTCCCCCTGAGCACATTTCGGTTACTCTGGCCCCTCACAAAGAAGAGCATAGAAAGTGTTACACAGACAATGTATTTGTACAAATGTTGCATCATGCCCATGATGTGTCCAATACAACTAATTGTTGGGTTTGTGGATTGCTCCCCTCAGTTACTCATAAGAGCGACAATTTGTTGTCCATGCCATTGTCATATATTGGTAGCTGTGAAGGTTGGTTGGAATTGTTCAGTATGGTGCAATACCACTTCCAATTCTCTACTGTGGGTATGACACCTGCTAATTCCCGCACTTTGATAGAGTATGTATGTTTTCATCACAGGTTTACTCCTGTAGGACCGGCAGGACAAGGGACCCTCGGTACATTGTCCTCAAAGTCCTGTATGAACACATACCAAAATATTGAAGAACGAAAGCTGGCTTCGAATTGAAATGGCTGATTCCCAAAGGTTCAACACCCCTGAGTATTTTCAATCTTTCCAAGCTCACAATATTACCAAAGACCAGCCGATGCCGGTGTCCGTGGTCAACACAACAGCTAGTTTCTGTGTCCAGTGGACCGGGGAGGTAAACATGTGGGAGAGTAAATGCAATTTCACCTACAGACTGAAAACGATTAATAGTCCACCTCTGATCCTATCCCATAATGTCTATTTTGTCTGTGGATCCCAAGCTCATGTCTGGCTCCTGAGGGGATGGCCAGGCACATGTTATCTCTCTTTCCTCCTTCCCCCTGTATATGTTGCCCTGTCCAATTATCATAAAGATCATCAGCTCATGGGCACATCCTTGTCCAGAGTCAGAAGGGTTGTTGACACTAAGGATATAGATCTTTGGGATACCACTGCACAACAATTTGGAGATGCCATGAAGGGTCTACTACCTTTTTGGGGCCCCGTGGCCAATAGTCTCCAACTTCGTCGGTTAACAAGAGTTGTGGAGGGGGTTATTAATACAACTGCTAGGATATTGAAAAACATCACTGCTGAGCTCCAGGCTATGAGATTAGTAACTTTGCAGAACCGGATGGTGTTAGATGTCATACTTGCAGATAGGGTAACAGCTTGTTGCTCCATTGGAAGCAGGTGTTGTGTATACATACCTGATCACGCACCCAATGTGTATGCAGCTATACAAAAATTGCATAGACTTTCGTCTGACATACACCATGAGGCAGGTACTTGGCACTACCGGGGTGGTTCTGGGACATATTCACAATATGGGGTTGGAAGATCCTCACTTTTCTGGTTGTGGTTGCTGGTCTCTTCTTCACATGTTGCCTCTGCATATAGTGTCTCCCAGCTTGTTGCTGTTATTCTGCCACAATACTCACTCCCAAGCAGAGAACGTCCGTTCATGATACTAATGCAGCAATTATGTTACAAAAAACATATCGACGAATTGATGCAGATTGACGCAGGAATTTTTGATGCCACATCCTTCCTTGCAGCTTCAATTCCTGACACTGAATATATGGATTGTTCCGAGTACTGATGTGCCTGTGCCCGTAAGCATGTTTTGTCCTTTCCTCCCACCACATAAATTAGTTAGGGAATGCTAAAAGGAGGGTCTGATCAAATGAAAATGTTTTCTCTATTTTGTCCGAGCATTGTTCTATGTAAGTTAGCATTCGTGGCACCATTTTATGTTTCGTCACCATTTTGAATCATGCTTTTAACTGCTTCTTGTCTCCTCGAAACCATGGGTTGTGGAAAGTTTAATTTCTCCAAGGTTGGGCCCTGCTTTGCTGATGAATACACTCTTCTTGTTAGCGCATACCTTTCCCACTAGATTTAGGCCTTCTCCCACCAGTCTAATGGCAGGCACGGACAGAGTGAGCTTGGGTAAAAGATACTGTGTGCCCGGCCTCAGATTCAAAACTCCTCCTCCTACTGTACTTCTTTGTCTAGCTGCACCTGCTTGGAAAATTCCATATTGGGTGTGCCTTTCTTGGTTCTGAAATGTACATAATGTATCTCCATGTTTGCTGAAGTCAGTCCTCTCTGCAGCCCTAAGCGACTGGGCAGACGGGGCTCCACTCGAGTGTATCTGAATAAATATATACTTGGTTTGTATTCTCTACTGTCTGACTGACTCTTCATTTGGTATGGAAGGCTGAGAGGTGGTCGCCAGTGACCCTGGTGACCCTCAACGGGCCACCTCCTTCAAGGATGCCAAAAGAGCCTTTGTTCTACTAGTAATGAAGTGCACTCCTGTAAGCTAGTCAAAGCATCCCATCTTAGGTCAAAAGTAAGAAAAAGAATTGAGAAACGAAACACATGAAAAACAAAAACGAGACAAACAAAAAGTATGAAAACAAAGTAAGAAGCATTGTGAGCTAAATGAGCTATGTCTGTCCCCCAGCAGGAGTCAGACGCTGTTTGGATTTTATTTTAATCTATGAAAAAATCCAAACAGCTTTATACCTACCTATAATTTGTGGGTGGGGTCAGAGGCAAGGGATTTGTAATTGGTGGGGAACCTACTGGAGATCTCAGAAAGGCACAGATTGCTTAAAAATAGACAAAAGGTATTCTTATGAGCATTATGGTATGGGTCACTTATGCGGATTACTTAAGAATTTCTGAAATAAACTAATTGATGAGATAATAAATAATGAAAACAAGTAGAAAACAAAATGAGTAACAAGGTTTTCACTTGAAACATTCTACACAAAAGAAGAAAGACCTAAAGATAATATACTGGTAGACTCCTTTGGTCAAACACATATTGAGTCTGATTACAAAGTCAATCGGAAAGCCTCTGACCCTAGGTTGGAGGGTGCTTTTCAGCCGACATGGTAGGTTTAAAGTCTGACTGCCGTATTATGATGATGACAGTCGGAGTCTAAACCAGCCGGGGAATCCGACGCGGTTCCAACAGGCTCAAGGAGCCCATCGGCCAGTCGGAAAACCCTAATAATCCCTTAATAGCAACGTTTCTGCTGCTGGGATTATGATGTCAGTTTCTGACAGCTAATTTATGTTGGCCTTTCCGACGTGGATTGGCTGTTGGAAACTGACTTTAGGGACCCCTAGCAGGGCCCCTTGCCCCCTGGTACTCCACATTGGCCTTGGAAGCACTTATGGTGCCTGTCACACAGTGCAGGGATGTTTAAAAACTTCAATCTTTCAATTGGAGCTTGTGCTGCCCTCCGCACAAGCTCCCATTGAAAAATGGAAGTTTGCGTGCGCACCCTGTGCGGTTGTATCCTAATTGCGTGGTCAGAACCGCCAACTTATAGTCAGGCGGTTCCTTCCCCGAAACGGTGTCGGTCAAAGGCAACTCCGACCGACATTATAATGAGGGCCATAGTGTTTGTAGTTTGTTTGAGAGTTAAAAATATATAGAGCCTACAGTCAAGATGTAGTTTACCATATTTGAACTCTTTGTGCTGACCATGCATCATTCAATAATGAAAACTGTAATGAATACAAATTTGCTGTGAATTAAATCTGGGTGTTTTAATATATCACCAATACTCTGAGTTTTGGGATATGGTATCAAACGAACCATTGCAAATTGTAGGTTATCTACAATGACACATAATTCTGAGGAAACCAAGACATATGGACATTCAATATATAATAGCATATGTCCCACCATACTGTGTTTTAACTCTTCTCCTGATGAAACCAGTACCTCACAAGTATGGGTTGTTCTCTTGCTCTAGGGCAGGAAAGGCCAGAGAATGTGATTGTGGAAGAAAACGAGGCTTGGAATTGGGTTGATTTTTAGGGTTGTGAACTTGTGAGTAGCTGCAGTATTTTAGCCTTGAGTTGGCTGTCACCTAGGGAAACCTTAATTTCCCAGATATTTCTTAAAGCTACACTCTTTGGGGATAGGTCCTGGGCGTAATAGTTTGTATGAAGTCATCCACTTTTTCTTAGTCAGCATGCACTGCAAATGTCAAACATGGGTTAAAATAATGCAGAATACTCGCATTCGTTTGTGATAGAAAGTTTGGAAACATGTGAAATAGAGCAGAAGTCCCACCATCCAGTATGTCAACATTTCTACAGATGCAAACAATACCTGACATGTTTGGTTGGGCCCATTTTAATGGATAAGAGCAGATCAAGACTATGACTATGGGAAGTCAGCATAGAGTTAATATGATCTGAACAAAGTCAAAGTTCCTGTATCATGAAATATGCCCTCCCGCACATTTGGGATCCCATTTTTATCAGAAGTGTGTGGTCGTTGGCTAGTGGAACCTTTACCTCTAGCCAGGGATACCTTCCTGAAAGAGGAGACTGAAGGGACTTGCCATGGTTTTGTAAAATAATTGCTGAAAGTCGGACAAGCGTCATGTTCAACACATTCCCCTGGCCAACCAATTAGTGTGAGAGAAGTCTAACACCAATCTATACAAATCTTAAAATGTGGACAACACATGGTTGGGGAATGTTTCCTTAAATTCGGGGTGCGATACTTATGAATAAAGATAAATACTCTAAACAGCCGCCATTACTCTTTAATTTACTTTCCATTTTTCCCAAATGCACCACATCCAGTTTATCAGTTCAGAAAAAATATTTATTGATAATTATGAGTTTAGCTTATACATAGTAATGATAAAGGAAAAAAGAGAAGAGAATATACTCAAATGGGTGAAACAATCACTTAATAGGAACATGAATTACATACAAATCCAGCAAAATTAGAGTACATAACTGTTGAGTACATGCGTAAAATAGGAAAATGATATACATTTATGCTAACAAAAAATATGTGTATCAGCTAAGGGAACTCATGGAGGTTTAGCAACTTCTTGTTGAAAAGGGGTCTCAGACAGAGAGCGTCGAGCACATACATCAAATAATGCTGTAACTGGTTCCCACAACAGTTTTCGCTTTGGGGCCAAAGCGAGTGGATATACAAACGTTGTGTCTAGTCTATGGTTGTAACATATAGAGTACCACCACACCTGATAAGAGATTTTAGTGAGATCCTTCCATGCTTTAGTTATCTGTTGAAAAGCTACTGCGAGCAGCAGGTCAATTATTTTTATGCTAAAAGTGCAATGATCCCATATAGGGGAAATACTACCTAGAAAAATGTGTGATATATGAAAGGGGTGTTTAGAGGAGAAAATATTATTAATTTGAGACCATACCTTGACCCAAAAAGTGTGAACACACTCGAAAAGCAAGTGTAGCAGGTCTGCACGTGGAGCAGAGCAGGTCCAACAAGTATCTGAGATACCAGAGTATCTCTTGCTAAGAATGAGCGGTGAGAGTAAAAGTCGATTATAAATAAAAAATAAAGTCTGAGTTGTGTTTGTAGCCCTCGAAGATTTCCGTAATTTTACCCATATTTTGTCCCATAACGTAATAGGCCATGACAAACCAAGATCCACTTCCCATGCTTCCTCAACCCTGGTTTTTGCACGAGGCGGTGTGGAAGTATGGAGAAGAGCATACATTTTAGACGCCCTAGTGCCTTTAATCAATGAGGTGCCTAATTGAGATGTAGTGAGAGGTTCTTGAGGTGACTCTGAAAGGGAAGTGAAGTGCGAATCATGGGCTGATTGAAGTGCTTGTGTTAATATGAGGTATTTAGTGCTGAAAAAGGAAGGGAGATGAAAAAAGGTAGCCGCTTCTGAAAAGGGAATAGTTTGAGATTGTTGAAATAACTGATGCACCCAAATGAGGCCTCGGCTCCTCCAGGATTTCCAAAAAATTGGTTTGTTATTTACCAAAATCGATGTATTGTGCCAAATAGGCTGTTGAAAAAAGGAGGTAAGTAAAGGAGGTGGTAAAATCTTAGAGGTGTACTTGAGTAATGGGGTAGATATAGATTGTGGCGGACGCGAAAACGAAAGGTATTCTGAAAAAGAAAAGGGAGAAATATATGCCAATTCCAGGGTTGACCACAAAGGAGAAAATGTGGATGTTTCCGCAAGCCATTTTGAAGCTTGATTTAATAGGAAAGATTTATGGTAAAGAAAGAAGTTTGGAAAATTTACCCCACCCTCTGCCTTTGGACGGGTTAATTTAGATATAGACATGCAAGCTTTTTTACGTCCCCATAAAAAGAAGGATAAAATGGAATTAATTCTCTTAAAATGATGTAAGGGGATAGAGAACGGAATATTAGAGATTGTGAAAAGAACCAAGGGGGAAAGCATCATTTTAATGGTGTCTAACCTACCCCACCAAGATAAATATAAAGGATGCCACTTTGTGGTAAGATCCGTCAGTTTTTGTATGCAATCATCCATACAGCGAGATACTGTGCCTGAAAGAGTAGGGGTGAAGTGGAGACCCAAATACTTAATACAATTAGGATTCCACGTGAACCCTGAGGTGGTGAAGTCGGATTTATAAGTAAATTTAGTTAAGGGTAATATCTCGCACTTATCCTTATTTAATTTATAACCGGAGACGGACGCAAAAGAGTCAACCTCATTTAAAAAGGCAGGTAAAGAAGTCATGGGTTCAGACAGGAAGAGTAAAACATCGTCGGCATAAGCCGCCATTTTAATTATGGTCTGTTGAAAAGTAAAACCCTGAATGGCTTTATTCTGGCGAATCCGGAGCAAGAAGGGCTCTAAGGCGAGATTAAATAAAAAAGGGGAGAGAGGACAACCCTGGCGAACTCCTCTACCAAGGGAGAAGTAGGAAAAGTAGGAAGAAAGACCGCCATTTGCTGCAATAGCCGCTCTTGGATGCGAATATGAAAGAGAAATTAAGGTAGAGATTTTTGGGCCAAAGCCGAACCATTTCAACTTCTGAAAAAGATATGACCACTCGACTCTATCAAAAGCTTTTTCCGCGTCTAAAGCTATGGCAGCAATAGAATGAGAGGAGTGAGAAGTTTTAGAGAGAATATCAAAAAATAATCTAGTGTTATCGGAAAGCAATCTACCCTTAACAAAACCCGACTGTTCTCGCCCCAACAGATCCGGTAAAAAGGATTCTAATCGCAAAGCTAAAGCCTTAGAAAAAATGTTATAATCGATATTTACTAAAGAGACAGGTCTATAGTTTTTACAATGCTGTGGGTCCTTGCCTGGTTTAGGAAGGATACAAATGAGAGCGTCAGAAAAAGAACCGGAGGAGGAACCAGAGACCAGGAAAGTGGAAAGAAGAGCATGCAATTTGGGGATAAGCAATGACGAGAAATGGAGAAAGAATTCTACCGTAAAGCCTTCCGGACCCGGAGCTTTTTCTTTTTTGAGAGACTGCAAAGCACGAAGAAGTTCCCTCTGAGTTAGATCTGATTCTAATGAAGAGAAATCTGGAGGGGTAGGAAAAGGAAGTTCAATGACAGAAAGGAATTGATGGATGTCCTGATCCGAGGAAGCCGTCTCAGAAGAATAACATTTTTGGTAAAATTGAAGAAATACCTTCAAGATTTCATCATCTTTATGCCTCAAAACAGAATCTTGGCCATAAATGTTTTCTATGTTAGTCTTATGTTGCTTAACTTTCAAATAATTTGTCAATTGTTTCCCGGCTTTATTTTGACCCCCATAAAATTTAGCACTGGAGCGCAATAAGAAATTGGAAGCATTGTTCGTGGTACCTTTGTTAAATTGCAATTTAGTAGCTATGAGTTCATGTAAACATTCCTTAGATTTGGAAGCAAAGTAAAAATGTTCCAATTTCTTAATTTTAGAAAAAAGGTCATTAGTGATTTTTTGCGCTTTCTTTCGTTTACATGACACGTAGCCAATGATAAAGTCCCTGGCAGATGCCTTAAAAGCATCCCAGACAATGTGAAAGGGTACATCAGTAGATTCATTTCGCACGAAGTCATCCTGAAAAAAGGAAGTGAAGGAAGACACAAAGACAGGGTCTAGAGGAGGGAGTTGTTAAAACGCCATTTCCTAGCAAGAGTTGGCTTTTGCAAGATATCCAAATGTATAGAAACTGGTGCATGGTCGAAAATCAAAATGGACCCGATATCAGACGCAATCAAGGATTGTGAAAGGTGGTAAGAGATTAAAAAAATAATCTAGTCTAGATTGAGTTTGATGGGGAGATGAGAAGAAAGAGTACTCTCTTAGAGTGGGGTTACATAATCTCCAAGCATCTATAAGTTTGAATTGATGAATGAGTTGTTTGAAAGACTTGTGCGACTTATGCGGGGTGTATGCGGTAATGGAGTGCCTATCTAAAAAAGGATCAAAAACTTCATTACAATCCCCCGCCAAAATGAAATTATCCTCATAGTAATGGGTAATATGTGGAGATAAAGAGGTCCAAAAAGAAGCATCTCCTGTAGTTGGGGCATATATGTTTAATAGGGAAACTGGGGTACTGTTGAGTTCAAACTTGACTAAAACCCATCTACCTAGGTGATCTTCTGAATTCGCAACTATCTTAACTGAGAGGGATTTGTGAAATAAAATGAGAACTCCATTGCGTTTACCGTTGCCCGAGGAAAAGAATACCTTCCCAACCCAGCCTCTCTTTAGTTTAACAGACTCTTCAGGCGAAAGGTGCGATTCTTGTAAACATGCAATAAACGCATTAAGCTTAGCTAGATGTGTTAAGACTCTCTGCCTCTTTATGGGGGAGTGCAAACCTCTGACGTTCCAGGATATAATAATAAAAAAAACAATCCAAAGGTGTACTAAGCTGGTTGTAGCAAATCATCAATAAACCAGAATGAAAAATACATGTGTGGAGGACATTACAATGCATTAAAAGTCAACGGCAAAAAACTCTTAAAGTGAAGCTACATCTAAAAATCTGAGAACAATATGTTTAAATATGTAAAAGACTAAAGACAAGCAAGAAATAGCACACCACACCATTATTAATAAAGCAAAAATCATGAGCATTCACATTTGAACTGTACGAAAAAGTAAGTGATTGATAATACGAGAGAAAGTAGAAAACAAGGAGAGGGGAAAGAGAACAGAAAAGTGTCCAGTAATAGATATGAAGTATGAAACATCTAAAAATAGAAGAACAAGATCAAAGGGACTAAAAGAGAAGAAAAGCAAGGGAAGAAAAAGGCAAAGAAGAAAGATATGAAGAGAGAAACGTAAGTTACGTAACAACCAGGACATATACGGGTAGGGAGGATGGAGGCCACATAGAACAATGACGGGTTCGAAACTCGTTGGGGAAGGCGGGAAGGAGAAGCGACTCAGCAGACTCCACAGATGGAATGAGGAGAGACAACATGTGGGATAATGATCTATTGGAATGAAAAACAAGACAACAAATGAAATAAATAAGATACAGTATTAGAAGCATCAACATGAAGCATTTCCTATGAGCTAATAATCAAAAACAGTAAATACAGGTGAAACATGACCATGTATCAGCAAACGAGAAAAGAGAGTCAGGTAGAATGAGAAGCAGATGCAACATCCATCGCGGTAGTAGAGTGAGAGTAGAGAAAACTCTTCAGCCTCAAGGGGTCCTCATATGTGGTGGTTTTATTATTGAGAGTCACCTTGAAGAGGCAAGGAAGGAATAAACCAAAACGTGCTCCAAGCGAACGCAGTTGAGGTCTAAGGGATAAGAATTCCTTACGTCGGTCAGCGGTAACCGTGGCCTAATCCTGAGAGAAAAAAAGAGGATTGCCCGACCAAGTAACTCGCTTCATCACTCGTGCAGCTGATAGGATTTTAAGCAGATCAGTGTATTCTAGGAAATAAATAATAGCGCCTCTTGGTTTCCTAGCAGCAGAAGTGGATGACATAGTAGGAGGAGGACCCAGACGATGCGCCCTCTGAATGTTGAAATTAGTGCTTTCTGGCATTTGTAGAACTTTTGGTATAAAGGTCTGGAAAAATAAACGGGGACCCGAGCCCTCTGTTCCCTCCGGAAGGCCGTAAAGTCTAAGGCTGTTTCTTCTGTTTCTATTTTCTAAATTCTCGAGCTGCTTGCACATATCCGAAACCTGTGCGCACAGTGGGTCAACTTTGGAAACAGAGGAGTTCAAAGAGGTAACATCTTGTTCCAGTTGGGTAACACGACCATCAACATTCAACAGTTTCTCAGAAATCGTTTGGAGCGTGGTTCTAGTGTTGTCGATAAAAGGGCGTAGCGCCCTAATTTCTTCCAATAAGAGATCCATAGTAATCGTATTGGGCTGCTTAGGAGGCGAAGGAAGGTCCTTTTTTAACCTTTTAGCGGTAACTTTAGTAGCTGAAGAGACTGATGGAGTCGAAGAAGTTGATGAATTTTTAGACGATGGCTCCAGCGAATCCTCCATTGTGAGGCACTGATATCTTGAGCTCGTATGAATTATGAATTTGTGTGAAGAAGATGAGGATTTGTGTAGGTCTTTGGATAACCTGCCCATCAAGGAAGTAGACAATGCAAAAAACTCAAGTAAGAGCACTAGAGAAGCAAAGTGGCACACTTCAAAAAACAGTATAAAATACAAAAGCTGAATAAAATAGAAACAACGTACAAGAATTACATTTGAAATATAAATGCGAGAAATGTGGCAACTGGGCAACAAGTTGAAGTAACAGAGTAATACCAGTAGCCAGTAAACAGCAATTCACATTCCTATCATACAGATATAGTTAATACCCTCAAGCCGCAGCATAGTCTTTATACATAATGTCTCCATGCGGTAAATAGAACAATTCGCATCTTTTGACAAAAAATTAAAAACAAGAAATATCTTGAGCTGTGTAGTAACAGTGGATGGGAAGCATCAGTCATAAGTTGTCAAAAAGTAAACCATTGGTGTTGGAGCTTGAATAAACAATGGCAGTAGAATGCCAGTAAAAGTCAGAAGCAGTGTACAAAAGATACGCAAAGGTGAGAGACAGTCTCATCCAGCAGAGAATAAAAGCCGTGTTGTGAGCAGGCTGTAAAGGCAAAACTGGCCCAAGCAGGGGAGAAGCACAACACAGCTTATTTAATGAAGCACGTCGTAAAATGTTAGACAAGTGGCAAATGAAATTAGGAATAGCTTCATATCTGGGTGCAGCCTTTGCGTTGAGGGAATACTGATGGGGCTCTCAATTGGAAATAGAGGAAACGAAAGTGCCACTAGGAGCCGAGCTCTGTCAGCGGGATTGAGGAAATGGCGTGCATGTCACCTCAGGAGATAAGGTACTGCGTCAAGTGGCGACTGAAACGATTCACGCACAGAGGATAGTCAAGCAGCAAGATGAGGCTATGTGGGCAATGGAGCTGGGGGAAGCGGCGAATGTGGAGCTTCAAGAACTGCCCATGCAACAACCGGATTACCGCTTGGAGCGAAGTTCCGTCAGCGGTGACTGGGAAAATGGCAGCCGCAACCTCACCAGGCTCCTCGCAATGCTCGCGTCGACGAAACAGGTTACCGCAGCTCAGCAGGTCCCAGAAGGAAGTTCACGACTGTGCAGCAAGGCTTCCCACAGCCTCTCCCATGCTATGACATCTCTGACGAACAGTGGGAGTCACGCCAAGCCCTCCGTCTCCGACGCCTCCCGGGAGAGTCACAGAAACGCTGCCATCTCCTGCGGGCGCTAGCCACGCCCCCACCACATCCAGTTTATCGTGTGCTGAAATCCCGAATCCTCTGAAAACCCATAAATGTCTGGTCCCCCTAAATCCAAGAGTAGATCGCTATGTAGGTTACTGCTTTTAACACAGAGACCCTTTTGATACTTGCATTTCATATTTTACAGTCCTTCTAATATAGGAAAGTGAGCTGTGAACCGGCGTAAAAGAGCAGGGTGCAAACTTTAAAGCATAGGTTTAGAACCGTATTGTTTTTTATCCAATCTTTCTTATTCAACAGTTACTAAAAAGGGTTACTTTGGGAAGCATTAAAGTATTACATTTTAAATTCTGACTTTTTGTTTTTCCAGACCAAACATTCTTAACATACAATGCTTAGCAGTATGGATGATATGTGGCTCTTACACCTTGTAACCCTCATTCGCTTATGCAGCAATTCCTGTACACTGACCTACAGACTTGTATGATTCATTGTCTCTGTATAATGTGTGTGTGATGTAATGAAAACCTAAATTGGGATAAGGAGCTCATTAAGCAAATTAAATTTTTTTTAAATTGTGGTCTTTAAATTGTTCTTGTAAATGTAATTACAGAGACAGATATATCTGAGTTTCTTAGAGTGAATGCATATCGCTTGCTTACAGAGGTTGGACAACGTAAAAAACTTGCCTCCAAATCATAGGTTCTCCTAAGCAGTTGTGAAGTGATAACAGCTGAGTGCCTTTGTTTCCCTACATTATTTAGCATTTAAGTGTTAGGCTCCAGATATCTCCCAGTTAGCATGAAATTTCAATAAAAATAAGGTTGATGGCCCTTTAAGTGAGGTCTTTGTATTCAACCTAGCTTGAAATGAGAATGCGAAACCACCCTCACCCCTTGCAGATTACTGCTCTGAAGTAAAAAGAATGGTTCTGGCGAATTTTACTGGGACAAATTCAGCATATTTCAATGACACTGGCCTGGAACCAGCGCAGTGATAACTGTTAGCTCTGAAAGCCGGCTGGATGCCCCTCATTTCCTGCATTGTACTGAGGATCGAAGAACCATGATGAAGCTGCCAGACATCCAAGTGTGTTGGATGTTGAAAGACCAGGAGACTGGCAGACAGGAAAGTTAAAAAGAACCCTCTGCCCAGAGACGACGTAATCTGCTGAGAGGAGTGCTTAATTTGAGCCGGTGGTGTCAGGTGCTCGGCACCAGCACTAAATTGTCAACACCAGCACTTGTGAGAGCCTGCCACAAGGTGGCACTCTCTGGCTAGTTTAGAGATAACCACAACAACGGTTAATTATTAATTCAATGTATATTAAAAATGACTATTACCTGCCCCCCAATTCATTCTCACAGCTTTGGAGGCCTGAAATAGTCTGAATTCTCACAGAAGTGTGATGGTTAGTTGTTGTGTTGTTATTATCATTGGCACCATGGCGGGGGCAATGTGTAGTGCACGCTGGAGTGGACAACTGACCAGTGGCGGCTGCTACCTGGTAGCAATAGTGGGGCAGGGGTGAAGGGGTGGGTGATTGGGTTAAAAAATAAAAATCACTTACCTCCTAGTTGGCTGGCCATCCGCCGCCGCCTCTCCTGCATTCACTTCCTGTTTTCTTGGGGGAAACAGGAAGCACCTGGGCTCCCATGCTGCCCACGGCACATCACAACACTGCAATGAGGCTTTGCCTTGACATGGCACTCTGCCAGGGACTGGAGAGTTGGGCATGTTCTTCACGCAGGCTGTAAAGCAGTCTGCATGGAGAACATGCTATGTGCTCATGACTGGCCGGCTCCACCCTACAAAGACGCCGCCACAGGAAAAAATTAAATGCTAATGACCTCAAGTTATCATCATTTTATTTTTCCTTTATTTACACTGCATAAAGTAGTGGGCGACACTCTTCTACCTTAGCGGGGGAGCCGCCACTGCTCCTGACAAGAGCATGGCATGTGTTTTTTATTTACAAATTAAGCACTGACTGAGAGACCTACCAGACCCTCTATTCCCATCAATTCCTCATAGTAGTGCAAAAACTGTAGCATGGCTCACATTAATCTGATTGTGGTGAAACTGCTGAACAGGTTTGCATAGAGCTGGTATCATAGAACATACTGAAAAAAGACAGCAAATACAGAGCCACAGATTTTGGATATTTTCTAAAGTACATTATCCATCAGGTTGTATTCTGCCAGGTTCTTAAAAAGAAAGAACCGAAAAAAGTCACCGGGTGGCGGCTGGCTTCGTCTCCCGCAGGGTGACAATAGAGTGGACAGCCAAATATATCTTCTGTGGCCACCCCAAATAAATCCCGGCCCGCACATTGAAGGACACATGGGGCCTCATTTATGAAAAGTGACGCATCGCTGCGTGAAAACAGTGATGCGTCACTTTTCACTGCGCCCTCCTTGCAACACCAATGATGCGTCATATTTACAGTACGACGCATCATTGTGCAAGGAGTTACAGATACGTCAGTATTTCTGACGTATCTGTATGGCGCAAAAGTGACGCATTGCTGGAGTGTGTCACAAAAGTGACGCAACTCCAGCAATGTATCCTTTCACATTGGGCAAGCCCCATGTGAAAGTGCCTGCGTTAGTCTTACGCCTGCTGTGAGGCAGGCGTAAGAAATTGACGCATTTGTGTCCTAGAAGTGGCGCAGTGAAGTCTCATAGATTTCGCTGCGTCACTTCTACGACCCTTTCTTGCGTCAATACGCCCCCCTTTGCATACATTATACCTGGCGCAGGTATAATGTGGCGCAGGGGTTTACAAAGTGACGCATCTACCTAGATGCGTCACTTTCTAAATATGGCGCAACAAGGCGCATTTTTTACGCCACTGTCGCGTCACAAAAAGTGACGCACCAGTGGTGTAAAAGTGACGCACAGCCTCATAAATGAGGCCCATGGTTTGCCACCAATACCACCCCCAGCGCCCTCCTTTCTACATGAAGACATTCCAGGAAGAGGTTTCTTCCCTGTTGTCCATTGAACACGAAAGTTGACTCTCGAGAGCATTGACAACAATTTCATATTCCATTAGCGCTGCCCATGAGCAGAATAGCAAGAGCTCTGTTTACTCACACCTTGGACACGGACATCTCTGGGGTGAGCGACAGCTAGATTGCATGCAAAGAAGATGGCAGAGATATCCCCGCGAGGTCTCAGAGGCGCACCACCTAGGAAAAACAGTACAACATCTCCACGTCACTGCCTGGCGGCGAAAAGCAAACTCTAAATAAAGTGACAAAAATCGATAGACCTCCTTGCTGGGTGTGCTGAAGCGTCGTGGATGTGACAGTGTACCCCAGGCAGTGGGAGGGAAGTGAAGCGTGCCATGCCTTGGTAGGCTTGTTTTTCACAGTCAGTTGCACTGGCTTTAAGCTGATAGAGTTATTACAAGCAACATAGATATGAGAGTGTGAAACACGCAACCCACAGTAAAACATGTTAAATATTTGAGAGGCCAGATGTACAATGCCTTTTTCCATTCGCATAGGGTTGCCATCTTTATTTGCTGGCCTCCATAGAAAATCATAGCCATTCTGTGCAACACTACGTCTGTAAAATGCAGAATTGGGCCATTTGTGACTGCAAATTTGATCAGATTGGGGTATGGTAACACGTTATCAAATCGCAATTTGGGTTTGTGACCAAATATCGATTCAGTACTTTAACTTTGCATTTTTTTAATTTAAGACGCATTCCGGTTTTCTTTAAGGAAAATGAGTCACATTTAAAAATGCTATTTCTTTGTTTAAAAGCAATCACAGACATGTGGTCTGCTGTGATGGCTGTGAATGTTAGTGGGTCGTAATTTGCGACCTGCCTAATTAATATTCAAGACGTAGGTTGAATTGCAGCCCACTACAAATCAGGTTTTAATGAACTGCTGTATTAGTACACAGATTGGTTCGCAAAAACAGAATGGATTTAGTAAAAATCAGTGCACAATGTGTGAACCCTTTAACCGAATCCATTCTTAGTACATCAAGCCCCAAGTGCATGAATGACGAAAAAATCCTCATTCATTATTTGCTAGTGTCACGCGGTGGCCGCAGAGGTGTTCTGTTTGAAGGTGGATAGGCTTTGCCACCAGAGCACATTCCTTTCATATTTACACCCTTATGAACTGGGTACTTGTTGTGTTTACATCTTAAAGGTACTGTATCTTTAACTGTATTCATTCCTGTTATGTCATCTAGAATATGGAATGTTACACATGTCATATTGTATTGCATCTTTTGTAAAGCTCAGTTGAACCTGTTATGCTGAATCTACTGGATGATTTGGAATAAGCTCTTCGAATAATTAAAGGATTAACTTCAACTCATACTGGATTTATTCTTCATTTCACTGGCGACGGGATTCGGAGAGCAGAACCTACGTGAGCAACTCATATTTATTTTATTGAGCTTAATTATAAAAGAGAATGAATTTATTCACTCCTTTCAATCGACAATCTACATAATTGGATATCAGATGCCGCTTTGGAAATAACATTTTATCCAACCTGAATTTTGAAAGATTTACAAGAATCGAAATTTTTGTGCGATTTAAGTGGTGTTTCATTGCCTCTTGTTCCGAATTCACCAGATCGACGCGTGATTGAGAGAAGCACTTCAACTTTGACGCGTTTGGGAAATGGGAGCATGATCGCATATGGAAAGGTAACATTTGGACTTTGACAAAATTAAAAAAGGATCAAATTCATATTGCCTAACGCACCCAATTACTGACACGCACCACTTTCAAAAAATAATCGCATCTTCGTTCGAATTCTGTTTCCTGCACGCACTATGACTACGAAGTAATACTTACAGTTCGAGAGTCAATCGGTGAGCTTCCTTCTTGGAACTCTTCCTCAAGACTTCGTCGAATTGCATTGTGGGCTGCTTGCGTATGACATCACACGCACAGGCGGCCATTTTGGTAAAACGTGAAGCTTAAAAATAACCTTTCACCAACGATCGTTATCTTCAACGGTGATTCGCACACCTTGCGTTTCATTCAGCGGCGATTACACAACCTGTGCATTATCATCATCGGTGATACGCACACCATTACTTTTTAACAAACAAAAAAACAAAAAAAAAGAGGGTTATAATTGAATTTGTAGTTTCACAGCCAATCTACTCCGGTGAGGAAATTTAAATATATTGATTGCAACTATTTTACATTGTCAGTTTTTCTTTTCTTTTTTTTTTTTTTTTTTCCAAAACCTTTATTGGAGTAAGCATAGAAAAGTACAAGAATGGGCCTACAACCTCACGGGCTGGCCGCTAATAACAAGGCAAAATGCCTGTAAGAAAATATACACCCGTGGATAGGTACAGCTCAAGTACAGAGCGTTACTCTACAGACATCACAGAACAATTTGTATTTTTATTTTTTACAAAAAGAAAACATAAACACTCAAGGCGAATGGACGATAATTAAGGTCAGCCCAAAGAGCGGAGGGGACGGTTCCACGATCAGGAGAACACACCCAGAGCCCGGAGGCTCCAATCAAGTCGGGGAGGGGGGGGAGGGGAGCAGCGGGGAGAACCGGAAGTATAAAAAACCTTACGGAAAGGTTCCGGGAACTCTAGTCTAGGGAGAAAGGACAATCTCAGCAGTGTTTTCAAGGGGAGGGGTGCAAATACCCCCACGATAATCATTTCACTGGCCCCAAACCTTCGTCCACGCCCTGGGTCTGCCCCTGGCCACATAAACCGTCTTTTCACGAAACATGGACCAGTCCATATTGTCCTCCCACCTCGAGACCTCAGGGGGCCTGGAAGCGCCCCAGAGTTGCGCGACATCCCGCTTCGCAATCATGTAACCAAGGGTAGCCCATCTGGTCTGGGCCACAGAGTAGTCAGTGGGTTCCCATACATTCAACAGACATCTGCGAGGCTCCGGTCGCAGGGCCACCTCCGTAACAGCAGTCATCACCTCAAGCACAGCAGTCCAATAAGCAGCTATAACCGGGCACTCCCAAAGGATATGCAAAAAAGTCGCACTCAAGCCACATCCACGCTTGCATAGCCCATCCGAAGAAAAGCCCATCGTAACCAGACGCGGACCAGTGACATAGACTCGATGAAGAATCTTAAGCTGAACCAAACGGAGACGGGCAGGAATGGCCACCTCCTTGGGAGAAGAGAGCGCCGATTGCCAATCCTCGTCGTCCAGTTCCAACCCATCGCGAACCCAAGCCTCCCGAAGTCGGATCAGTAAGTCCACCCGATTATTAATCAACTTCTTGTAAATCAGAGAAATAGTACTATCGGGAAGATGCCCATCAAGGACACGGTCCTCGAGGGGGGAAGAGTCAGGCAAGGCCTCATCAGGAACCAAGACTGAGACGAGGGCATGTCGGACCTGCAGGTAGCGAAAAAATTCCCTACCAGTCAAACCATATTCCGCCTGGAGGGCCTGGAACGACTTCACACAACCATTCGAGTACACGTCACCCACCTTACAGATCCCAATCACATCCCAGCGGTCGAAACCCTTGGTAGACCAGAGTCCGCCCAAACGTTCGGATGCATAAAGCGGTGTCGCTAACGTCAATCGATCCTCCCACCCCAAACTCACACTCGCAGCCCGCCACACCGTTACTGCAATCCTGGATGGGCCCACAAGATGGCGCCCGGCCGATCGGGAATAAAGCGCTCTAGTAAAGTCCCCACCTGGAAGCTGGAGTCTGTCCATCTCGAATGCAGGATTACGACCCGGGGAAAACATCACATGATTAATGGCAGACAACTGGGAAGCCCAATAATATCGCTTGATATCGGGGAGCGCCATGCCCCCGTCATACCAGGGGATGGTGAGCTTTGCGAGTGCGATACGGGGTCGCCCATCCCATATCAACTGCCGTTGAAGACTCTCAATCTCTTGGAAATAGGTCTTAGGGATAGCGTCATAAGAGTTGTGAAGCGCGTAAAGGAATCGCGGCAAGGACATCATTTTAAACAGGGCCGCCCTGCCCAGCGGTGATAGAGGAAGCTTGCGCCAACGGGCCACATCCAATCGCAGTCTAAGCAACGGTGGGAGGAGATTATGCTCAAAGCGGAGCGTCGGGTCCAACGTAATAAAAATCCCTAAGTACTTGAAGCCCGAATGGACCACTTGAATGGGAAGTCTACTCGGCAAGGGGGGCAAAACCCCCGAAAGAACATATACACAGGACTTGGCCCAATTAATAACGAGGCCCGAGTTGGCCCCAAAAGAAGCAAGAACATCAAACAGAACAGACAGAGATTTACGCGGGGAGGTGAGGTATAAAAGGATATCGTCCGCGTAAAGCGAAACGCGGTCCTCAAAGTCCGGAGACCAGCGAATCCCCTTGAGAGACGGTTCCCACCGGAGCCAGGCAGCCAACGGTTCCAAGGCCTATAGGAGGAACAAAGATCACGTGGTTTGCCCTCCTTGGGGATGACAACTATCGTGGCTAGTCTCTGATCATAAGGGAGAATACCCCGTTCCCGGGACTCCAGAAACATGGCGCGGAGATACGGAGCAAGCCTATCCGGACGCAATTTGTACAATTCGATTGGCAACCCGTTCGGGCCCAATGCTTTGCCAGAACGGAGGGAACGGATGGCAGTAGCTATCTCATCAACCGTAAAGGGGGAGTCCAACGCCACACGGTCCGAATCAGAAACAATGGGCAGGGCTATATCACGCAACAGAAGGCGAGAGTCAACCACATCCCTCACAGACACAGGGGTATACACCACACGGAAGTACTCGGAAAACCGGTCAACTACCCCAATCGGGTCCGTTACACTCACACCACAGGCAGACTGAATCACGGGTACCACACGATTAGCTCTCTCCTTCTTATCCAGCCACGCCAGCAATTTACCCGCTTTATCACCCACATCATACAAACGTCCCTGTTGCTCCCGAAACATCACTTTGGCGGCATCCGTGACCAAGGACTTATAATCAAATTGTTTCAGACCCAGGGCATGGAGCTTCTCAGGCGTGACACCAGATTCCAAGCCCTCCTCCAGTACAGAAATTTCCCCCTCAAGATCAACCACTTCTCTATTCCTCGCTCTCTTAGCCTCAGCAATAAGGGAGAGGGCCTGCCCACGAATCACAGTCTTAAAGGCCTCCCACAGGGACACAGCAGATGAAACCGACCCCTCGTTATCCAGAAAATACGAGTCGAGGGACTTAAGTAAAAGGGTGCGGGTCTCAGGGGAGGTAAGATACCACGGATTAATGGGAGCCACCCTGCCCGCTGCTTCCACCCCAACCTCAAAACGAAGCCAGAGCGGAGAGTGGTCAGAGATACCCCTGGGCAAGTGCACAATCTCACGCACAGCCGGGGACTGAGCCGCAGGCATCAGGAAATAATCCAGCCGAGACAAACTCCCATGGGCCCCGGAGTGAAAGGTGTACTGCAGCTGCGTAGGATGCAAAAGCCTCCAGCAGTCCACTAGGCCGAAGGTATCCAAAAAGCCACCCAACCACTGCTGAGCCGCCGGGGTATCCCTAGGAGGGTAGCGATCATGAATGCCAGAGACTACCGAATTGAAGTCACCAGCCAGAAAGAGAGTACTATCAGGAAGGTCCAACAAGACACGGCCCAAATCTGAAAAGGTGGAAGTCTACAAGCCGGGGGGCACATAAACAGTTAATAAGGAAAGGGTACGGCCTTCATACCGACCCACAAGGACAGCATACCGCCCCCGGTCATCCTGTATAACATCATCAATAGCCAGGGGGAGGGAAGCCTGAATGAGGATACCCACACCCCTGGAACCCGAGGTGAACCCCGAATGTGCTACGAGGCGATAGCCCCACCTGTTCATTGCATGACAGACATTGCCTATCAAATGAGTCTCCTGCAGGAAAACAACGTCAGGAGATAAACGTCGTATACATTTCAACACAACACTGCGTTTGATACGATCACCCAGACCATTAACGTTCCACGAAACAAATCTCAACCCGCTACCCCCCATCCCACCCGACAAAGCCCAAACCCCCCATCAATGAGCACGACCACAAAAAGCAATTCAAATACAGAATAAAGTCGCCTTGAACACAGAACATACAAACAATGAACTTCCCAACCACCCACCCCCCAAATAACAGGAAAACACCCCCCACCCTGCACCCCTGCAAAAAGCTAAAAAGCCACCCCAACCTGCAGTGTGCCTGTCGCCCAAGAACCCCTATTCTACACGAAGACCCCGGAGGAGGAAAGGCTCCGGCCCACCCGCCCCCGATCAATTAATAACGAGAATAAGACCATACATCAAAACACATATGAGGTAGAGGAACATAGGCTTACATCCCTGGAAAAGTCATACAAAACAAGGCATCAGTCAAAAACGAAACGTTTAGCTCTCAACACCACCTTCAGCACCGCCCGGGTGGGTTTCGGACTCAGTCTCAGGAGGTCGATTAGGCAGGGAGTCCAGCCAGTCATTCACAGCCTCTGGCCGATCAAAAAAGAAAGTTCGATCATCATACTCCACCCGCAGCCTGGTCGGAAAGAGCATTGCGTAACGCATCCCCAAGTCCCTAAGACGTTTCTTGGCACCACGAAATCCCATCCGCTGCTTCTGGACCTGTTGGGAAAAGTCCGGATAAAAGTTCACCGTGGCATTTTCAAAGGCTACTGGGCCCTTCGCCCGCGAGGCCTGCAGGATAGCGTCCCGATCTCTGTAGTGGAAAAGCTTGGCAACAATAGGTCTCGGCGGGGCGCCAGGCTTGCCCTGGCCCCCCGGAACACGATGTGCGCGCTCCACTGCGAAAAATTTACTAAGGCCAGACGGTGAAAGGTGATTCTGGATAAGATCTTCAACCAGGAGATCAACCGAGTGGGGTTCTGGATTCTCCGGCACACCAACCACGCGAACATTACAGCGACGCGCCCTGTTCTCAAAATCCTCCAAGCGCCGGGTCATGAAATCGTTCACCCTGCGGAGATTGCCAATCTCCGTCTGAATATCAGAGACGTCCGTCGTGAGGCTGGAAGATTTGATATCCAACGATTTCACCTTTTCGTTCGTCTTGGAGAGATCGGCTCGAATCAAATTGACCTCAATCGCCACAGTGTCCAGTTTGTGGGCCAAAGTTTCATACTGGTGGCCCATGGATTCCCTCATGCCAGAAATGGCGCCCATGATGTCTTGCAAGGAGGGCTCCAGCGACGCATCTAGTACTTGGTCCGACGCAGTGGGACCGGGCAGGGCAGCTCCGGGGGACCCCTTAGAGTGGGTATAACGATCCATGACATTAGATTGAACCGGACCCCCGCGCAGAGGTGCCTTCGTCTTGCGCGTCTCTCGGTCCCCTCTGCCCGCCATTTTGAAGATGCGTCACAAGCAATGTCACCAGGGTCGACAGGCCGAGCACCAGAAACGGAGGCCCCTGGACCAAAGGACTACAAGAGATGTAGCACCAGGATAGATGCAGACCACTCCAGAAACAGTGCAGCCAAGGGCCAAACAACCTACGTGGAGAGCGGCCGCAGCTCTGGCCCAGCCCTCTCACCAATGTCCCAGTCCGAGGCAGAAACGAAACCGAAACTTAAGAGGGGGTCTCACACGTCCAATCCCCCTGCCGTTGTTGTTCAACTCCAAGACGGCCACCGAACCTCACCCAGTCCCGGGCGCACTTCGAGGGCGGAGCCCAAAAGTTCAAGTGAACATAATTCAGACACCCAATGTCCAAATTCGTTTATGAAAAGTCCAGGTAGATCAGCCCAACGTCTTCTATATGAATCCTCGCAAAAATCAGGATTAAATCAGGATATTAAGCCGGGAGCGGCGGGGGTCCGGGGAGCGCTGTGCTCACGCGGCCATCTCGGATGCCCGCCAAGCTCCTCCTCCATTGTCAGTTTTTCAACATCCAGTATTTTCTTCTATCAGCATTAATTTATTATGTCTCAACCCAACTATAGTATTAGTGCACCTCAGGCTTTTTGGGTTGCTGGCAGTGAACCACCACTCAAGTGGTTAGAATGGAAACCTTATTTTTGTAACTATATTGATGCATTAGATGAAGATGGTAAAATGTCTTATGCTCAAAAGAAAAGACTTCTTTTACATTCCCTAGGTCCTGTAGGACTGAAAGTATATGAAACTATGACTAAACCTTCATTTCCTGGGGATTTAAATGTGTATATACTAGCACTGTTACATTTGGACACTTACTTTGCTCCTAAAGTTTGTATAGGTGTAACTAGATACAAATTTTTTTCAAGGAAACAAACTAAGGATGAAAACATTGATCGCTACCTAGATGACCTTAAGAAATTATCGTTAGACTGCAAATTTGGGGTATTACAGTAAGATCTTATTAGAGATCAGATTGTTATGCATTCTTATAATACCTCAATTCAGGATAGATTGTGGATTAATGGAGATTCTCCTTTAGACGACATTCTAGCAATTGCACGAAAAGCAGAAATGTCAGGCAGATGTGCTAATGTAATCAAACTTGAAAATTCTTCTGTTTCCAATGAGATTGTTAGCAAAGTCAATGTTGTTGATAGAAAGAGATTTAATTATAACTCAAAGAACACAATGAGTGCTAGTAATAGACCATATTATGCAAAACATTCTCAAACTTCCTCAAATTCGAAACTTAAATGTTATAGGTGTAACAGTTCTGAACACTTAGCAGACTTTAAAGGTTGCCCTGGCTTCAAAGTGAAGTGCACTAATTGTGGTCTAAAAGGCCATTTGACAAAAGCTTGTAACAGAAAGAAGAAAAACAAGGTTAACTTTGTAAATGGTATGGAAGAGGAAGAAATTCTTGAAAATGATCAAGAAGACAGTTTAGTAATGAGTTTACATGAGAATTTAGTTTTAAAAATCCGTGATGAAGACATGATTGACAAACCTATCTGTTTAATGAGTATTGGTGGGTGAATATTGAAATTTATGCAGATTCTGGTTCTCCATATACAATAATTAATGAAGAAATGTGGAAGTCCTCTTTTGTCCGACAAGTAGGTGATAAATTGTTAATTCCAGACATTCACCCTAAAGGCTATATGGGGGAACCTATTAATATTCTTGGTTTCCGTTGGTTTGTATTTAAGTTCAAAGGAAGAGAATGTAGAGGAAAGTTGTACATTGCAAAAAAAGGTCCGCCAGTTCTAGGATGGTTTGACCAGAAACAACTACACATCATCTTAGACCCGAACAGTCGTGAACAAGTTTTAGTGGTGGATGACAGTACAACCATAACTAAAGTGATTTTAGATAAATTTCCGAACGTTTTTAGCAAAACCTTAGGGAATCTAGTTGGATTTGAACACAAAATCATAATTAAGGAGGATGCTTGCCCTAAAATACATAAGTGTAGGAATGTTCCTATCCTGGTGAGAGATGATGTAAAGAAAGAATTGGACAAGTTAGTTACTGCCAATATCATTGAACCTATTGAGGCAAGTGGATGGGTTTCTCCTATTGTCGTCGCTAGACGGAGCAATGGAAAAATTAGGTTGTGTGTAGATCTAAGACACTTAAACAACAACATTGTAATAGATAAATTTCCACTTCCTAAAATTAACGAAATGGTTTCTAGTTTAGGCAATGCACAATGGTTCTCGACCATTGATCTCTCATCGGCATATTATCAGATATCCTTAAGCCCTGAGTCAATGAAATTTACATCCTTTGTAACTCCTTTTGGCTGTTTTCGTTATAGGCGCATGCCTTTTGGCTTAGCTTCGGCAGCCGCTGTTTTCCAACGACTAATGTATCAACTTTTCAAGGAAGAAAAGGGCGTCAGATTCTTTCAAGATGATATACTTGTTTTTGGAGATAACGAGAGTGAGCACTTGTCCAGGTTGGAGAAAGTTTTGAGTATTCTTGAAAGCAAAGGCCTCACAATTGAACTTTCAAAATGTAAATTTGCACAAAAAAGTATGACTTACCTTGGTCATATTATAGACGAAGAAGGTGTTAGACCAAAACCTGCCTTGGTTTCAGCTATTTCTGACGCTCCAATTCCAACTTGTAAAGATGATATCAAGTCATTTTTAGGAATGGCAGAATTTTGCTCAAAGTATGTTCCTAATTTTGCGAATGTCACTTATAATATTCGGCAACTTTTGAAAAAGAATGTAAAATTCGAATGGTCTAAACAGTGTGATCAGGATTTTAATAATATCAAATTAGCCATTGCCGAAGCCACTTCCCTGAGAAGTTTTGATCCTTCTCTAAATAGCGTGATTACAACTGATGCAAGTAACAAAGGCTTAGGAGCCGTCTTAGCTCAAATAGACGAAAGTGGGAAGGAGAAAGTAATTGCGTATGCTTCAAGGTCCTTGTCACCTTGTGAGGAAAAATACCCAATAATAGAAAAAGAAGCCTTAGCATGTGCTTGGGCTTTAGAACATTTTAAATCTTTTGTTTGGGGTAAAATGTGTTTATTACGCAGTGATCACAAGCCCTTGGTAAAAATCTTAACAACAGAAGGTGTGATAAATGCATCTGCAAGGTTGGCTAGGATTTCGATGAGATTACAAAATTTCATTTACAAAATTGTTTACGTTCCAGGCAAAAGCAATATTCTTGCTGATTTTTTATCAAGGATGCCAGTTATGTTGGAAGAGTATGACAATAATGAGTGGAATGAATTACAAGTTGCTTTTGTTCATGATGAAGGTTTATCAGCTTTCAGTAAGGAGGAGTGGAACAAAGAATACTCTACTGATGTTAATTTGCAGAAAGTTATTTCATTTACTGTTGATGGTTGGCCAAGTAAAAAAGATTTGTTGGATGATGCTATTAGGCCTTTTTGGGAAATTAGATCTGAACTTTCTGTTAATATTGAGACACTTTTGAGAGGTGAGAGAATAATTCCTCCTGTGACCTTACGTGAAGGAATTATTGAACTATGCCATGAAGGTCATCCGGGTATTGTACGATCTAAGTCATTGGTCAAACAATTGTTTTGGTGGCCAGGTTGTGATTCTCAGACAGAAAAGGTTGTTAGGGATTGTATCACTTGCGCTTCTGCGGATAAAAGTTTAAATACTTGTCGTCCCCCAATGTTGGAGAGTTCTTTACCTGAACATCCTTGGGAATGTATAGCGGTGGATATTATGGGTCCTGTTCCAAGGAATGATAGTTCACAGCAATTTTTGATTGTCATTATGGATCTTTTCTCAAAGTGGCCTGTAGTTAAACTGGTTGAGAGAGCTGACACAGATTCTGTTCTTTCCTTTCTGGACGAAACTTTTGTTACAGAAGGAATTCCTTCTTGTATTCTCACAGATAATGGTGTCCAATTTTTATCTTTAAGGGCAAAGACATATTTTAAAAAATTAGGTATTAGACACAGAACTACTTCACTCTATAATCCCGGTGGAAATGGTGTTGTTGAACGTTTTAACAGGGTTTTAAAGAATACCATTCAATTAGCTATAAGTAATGATTTGGATTGGCCTACACAAGTGGGTAAGGTGGTTTGGAATTACCGCATTACTAACAATAATTCTACTGGAATTTCTCCATTTGTATTAATGAAAGGTAGGAATCCACGCTCAAAAGAAATTCCTTCTTGGTTATTTTCTAGTGAAGTCAAACCTTGGTCTAATGAAAAAGTGAAAGCACGTATGGAACTAGTACATGATAAAAGTAAAGAATATCATGACTTGAAACATGGCTCCAAGGAAGTTCAGATTGATGTAGGAGATTGGATTAAAGTCAAGAAGCCAATTAAAGTTCAGAAAGGTGAGTCACAATTCTCTGAACCCTTTCAAGTAGCAGAAGTTTTTAAAAACTCAGTTAGACTTAGCAATGGGAAAGTTTGGAATCTGAGTAGGATTGCTAAGTGTAGACAAAATTCTTATCACACTAATTGGAAGCCAGAAGATTTGGACGCAGAATTGAATAGTTTGTCTGGGAACAATGAGTTACTAAATAATTCTGGAGTGATTAATTGTCCAAATATAAGTGGAGTTCCTTCTTCTAGTGAAGTTGTGAATTCCTCAAATGATAGTTCAAAGGGAGTTGATGATTCTGATAGTTCTAGTTCAGTTTCTGTAAATGAGGACTTATCTTTGTGCCGTCATTCCTCAAGGAAGAAGATGGTTCCTCTTTGGCTTAAAGATTACATTGTGAATAATAAGTAGTTGAATAAAAAGTAGTATCAATTATTAAAATTGTGTTAGATTTTAAATTTTTGTTTTATTAATTTATTAGGATAGGGGGATGTGTTGTGTTTACATCTTAAAGGTACTGTGTCTTTAACTGTATTCATTCCTGTTATGTCATCTAGAATATGGAATGTTACACATGTCATATTGTATTGCATCTTTTGTAAAGCTCAGTTGAACCTGTTATGCTGAATCTACTGGATGATTTGGAATAAGCTCTTCTAATAATTAAAGGATTAACTTCAACTCATACTGGATTTATTCTTCATTTCAGTACTGCACATTTTAAATAGAATAAGTGTTTCCGGAAGAAATAGGAATCATAAACTCCTCATACTTCTTTCTCATTAACTCCCTAATTGACTATTTATTGTCTAGACATCTGGCAGACCCTTGATCACACAAGCATTTTCTATTTGTGTATATTTACCAAGCTCTGACCCCTACACCAGTCTTCCAAATGCAAACTGTGGCTGCCTATAAACCCTGTGAGTCTCATTTGTGAGGAATTGGCGTAGAGCAGCGCCACAAGTCTTCTTCTTCTTACAACTCTGTATTCTTTAACATACTTTATAATTTTGGATAGTTATCTGCACCTGTCCTTAAAGGAACTTGTCCTTTTAGTTGACTGGCTCAGTGAGTTAATATTACTGTTCTGTGCCAACTGGTGGATCACAAACCCCAAGAGACAATTGGCCTATTCCAAGCTGATTAACAATCACCTGCCGAGGTTAGTATCTCCATAGCCATCATGCTGCAACTGCTTGCTAATCCCAGAAGTAAGCAATGGGAAAGAAAAGGGGGCGCCAATCGGCCCCCACACACACATGGCTGGGCCCGGCCCCCCCCCTTTGTCCGATCCTGGTTGGTCTTGCGTGTCCCGCCCTTGCCCCGGAAGCAGTTTTGCGCTTCCGGGTCAAGGGGGCGGGACCGCGGCTTAGGAGGGGTTAAGAGCCTGGGGAGCGCGGGAAGCGGCCTCTTTGTGCCCGCGCTTCCCAGGCTCGCTCCTCGCCCCGCCGTGGGGCCTCTTTCTTGTGGTGCTGATATTCCGACACACTCTGGCCCCTGTTGTCATACCTTCAAAGTTTTCCCGGTGCCCAGTCACGGCACCACATAGGCAGTGGGGGCCGGTGTCTAAAGCACTATGCTCCATGTGCTGGTAGTGTGCTTTGGTATTGACAGTAAGTAACCATAGAGGGGCAATGGCACTCACCGTGGCCTGCAGGCTTATTCTTAGGCAAGGTTATACTAAGAGGCACCCCGCTGTAGCATTGAGTTGAATGCGCTACATGTCACAAATTGATGCTATGCCGACCACCCGCAGCGGTGAGTTATGAGGGAAATGCATCTGGGGGTTAATCTCAGCTGAGGCGTAGCACCTGAGGATGATGATGATTGCAGACACAGGTGGGGCAGCTTTCGCTAGGAAGCCGGAAACCTTTTACCTAGCCATACAGCACATTGCACGGCATTTCACTGTGTATTGTCCTGAAGTAATCATGGATGGGCTATGGCATTAACTGTGGACTACAGATCTAGGCTTTCATGAAGGTCATACTACCAGACACCATTATGGCAGCAATGTAAATGTTCCGCAGGTGGCACAAGAGGGATGCTATGCGACACACTGGCGGGTGCAGGTTGGATGGGACTGCATCCGGGGGCAGACCTTAGCTAAGGCTTAGCGTGTGACAACAACATAGTACGTGAGTGTGTACTGTATCTTTCGTCCGGAGGCCAGAAGCACTAATCGTCTGTGTTTTTGTTTTATTTTATATCTGAGCGGACCCTTGGTTGATACCTGGGAAGGGCACCACTCCACAACTGCAGGAGGTGGACGGACAAGAGGATCCTTACACCTGGATCGGGAGTGTCAAAGAAAAGCATCAAGTGTGATGAGCGGCCATTTCAACGGTGAAAGCGGTGCCGGCGGGTAAAAGTGCTACCCATGTACCATAATTGTAGTATATGATGGTCACTCATTTGGGTTGCCAGGGGCAAGGCAATGCATGTCAGGTGTATGCTGTCGCAGTTTGACCTGGAACACAAGTCACGGAGGGGGCGCTTGGGCTCGCAGGCTCCTTTTTTCATAAATAACTGCGTGGGGTTAGGAGGCTCCATGAGAAGAAAGTAGGCTGGCGCAGGGCTTAGCCTAATAGTGACAGTGTTGCATCAACAACAATTAGCATGGATAGGGGTAGTGTTAAGTCTGGCGTACCGTGAGGCGGACACCAGGTGGTGGTACCGTGAAGGGGTGTTAAGTGCCTATGAGTAGGCCAGCCCCGGCATTAGACCCTGCAACGTGAACAGGATACTGAGGTAGGTGGGGTGTACACGTCTAGGGCCAGGATACCCCCGGTCACAGCAACTACAGGGACCCCAAGGAGGTCCATCCAGAGTGGGGAAGGGGAGGTACTCGAAGGCACACCCCACCACATTCAGTCATTATCTGACATGCGGGTAGCAACGATTGGGTTTAATTGGGCAAGGGGGTCCTGGTGGAAGGGATAATCGCAGTAGCAACCAGGTTAGCAAGTATAAAACAAGACTGCACCATAGGGGGGCTCAGTTGTTTTCCTAGGCTGCAAAAAAGGGAGGGGGACTCTTTTAGTGCGCTGAATCACTCGGTGAAGAATCACTCTGTAAAGAGGATCAACACTCGGATTGAGGAATTATTGCAAACACCTCAATTGCAGTATATCCCACAGGGGTGCATCTGAGAGGGACAATTAGATTAGCAGTCGGCTGACAAAAAGGGTTGGCAATTGTTGGGAGGGTTGTCTCTACTTGCAGGTTAGGGGTCCATTTGACAGAGCAGGGAATGCCCTATGGATAGGGAACAAACTAGCGGGGGTAGAAGGTTTTTGATTAGGAAGATATGACCTTTCAGTGTAGGCGGTTGGGGGGGCCACATAGTCGGTCAACTATGCTGGCCTGTGGCGGTAAGGTCATAATCGGTGAGCAGCAATTTAAGGTCCTTGGGGGGGGCGGTCCCATTCACGAAAGGGGCCGTCCAGGGGGAGGGGCCACTGGTCTCTCCCAGAACTTCAGGGGCAGGATATCCATCGCTTAGAAGGGTGCGGGGGAGGGGAGTCCACGCTCTCCTCAGGCTGGTAGCCACCCCTCACATACACTATGACGTCATCAAGGTGCGCGAGTGTAAGGGCCCTCCTGTTATGGTTAAAGGGAGTTCAGGGAGCGCACGCGGGTAAACGGGCCCTGGTTGCGCATGCGCATCTCGGACGTGAGAGCGTAGCTGGTAAAAGGATCTGACACCGGTTAGCGACCTTGCCGTAGGACTAGAAATTATTATAATGCATATTTAATATCAGGATGTTAGATTCGGTTAGGAACCACGCTGTATTAGATACTTGTTAAGGTTAGCCCATCATATCATGTCAAAATGGATGTAAATCTAATGTTCTGAAATTGGCATTTGATAATTATGTATATGTTAATTTTATTAAAATTTTCATTTTATTTCATATTTTAATAAATACGGGCGGGGGGTCTCGGGCTCGAGACCCCCTGCCTTCCAAAGAATTCTGTTGTTGGCTGTTAAATGTGTAACTGTAGTCTGCATGTTAAGGCGGGGGGTGGCCGGCAGTCCCAGACCATGTGGCCCAGACTTCTGTCTCTGGTTCCCAGCAGTGGGTCTATCTGTAGAGTTTTGATGAGAACAGGCAGGCCAGGGGTAGGAGATTGGCTCAGACGGAGATGCAGATCATGTTTGGATTGAACTACCATTTTTATTCTGGTGAGAATACTGCACCATGATGGAGCAGATAGTGAACTGGTTGGTTGATTTCCCCAGTTATAACAGGAACCTTTGCCTTCCTTATTAAATCCCTGCAAAGGCACAGAAATGTCTGAAGGAGCCTGGAAGAACAGAGAAAGACACAGTGTACCAGATGAACCCCAATTTACAGCTTGGGGGATTGCAACCCATTCAGAACTAGTATTCTGCAATTTTTGGACTCTCCTCTGGGTGAGTTTAGGATAGACTTGCTAGGGACTTTGAAGAAGAGGGGTCCCGTGACTTCTGTTGGACAGATTCTGCTATGGTGTTCCAAAAATGGGCACAGTAGACAGGTGTACACAGTCACCCTGCAATCTGGTCAAAGTCTTGGGGTGGTGAATGCCGGCAAGGAGAATAGTCTTCTGTGGAGGACCTTGCTGATAATGCAAAAAAGACATTGATTAATGTTAGAAAATTACAAGGAGGATCAAATTCCTGCAGCTAACCTGCTAAAGAGAAGAAAGCAGGGATGACATAGTCTAGTATGAGCCTGTAAGGAAATTAGTCAAAATATGCTGGGAGTCAGGAGGCCCCTCAAAGGCAGGAGGGATGTCGGGAGCCCATCACGACGAGCTAAATGCTTTAAACACTGCTGGAATAAGTCAAATGGTGCCAGAGATGTATTTTCAAATAAAATCGTTGCTCATGTGTGACGTTTTAAAATCTAGTGGACACCGTAGGGTTGGTGGCATCTGCCAAAATGAACAAATGTCCCCTGCAACTCCCAGAATCCAAATGACATCTATTTATGGCCACAGGGGAGCTTCAGACCTTGGTATCAGGGGTTAATGGTCCTCCGAAAAGAACAAGGGGAACTCTCAGCACTCACTGTCTCTCCCTACACCCAAGGAAATGAACTGTGCATAGGAGTTGCTTCGATCTTGTTACTTGAGGAGTCTGCCCCTTGGTCAGCAAGAGTGTGTATTGGGTGCCAGCGGAAGGACAGGGGTACCTGCTTCAGAAATTGTAGCACACCTGGGCAAAGAAAAATTCAAAGCTACAGACAGTTGCAGGAGCTCCAGGGCACCTCATGTACCCCCATAGAGGGAGAAAACATGTATATGGGCATCTGGTGCTCCTGCGGAACATGTACACGCTTCTGTGACGAGCAATAGCAAACTGTTGCGTAGCTACCTTAAGGCAGCAACACATGCCATACGACACCGAGTGCAGGGAGAAACTGAGTCACTCTATATTTCCCAGGATGGAGAATGTTGACGTCAAATAAGAGCGAGGCAGGACATCCCACATAATGGCTGCTGCTCCGCTATGGCTATGGCGGAGGAGCGTCGCCCCACTGGTTTCTCACAGTGCAAGAACCAAAAACATAAAATGGTAATAACTTTTGGTTATTACCATTTAATTATTTTTTTTGCTGGTAGGTGGGCGGGGCTGCTCTGTTTACGGAGCAGGGCAGGGGAGGACTGGTATGCCCACTCCTGAGTGCGCAATGACTGTTTGGTCGCCCTCTCGGGCCGCCAAACCAGTTGTGCGCCTTTTCCCCTTCTCAATGTAGGCTGCACATGCCCTCCCCTCCAGCCCCTAGCTGAGCGCCGTGTCAGACCAATCACAGTGCTGCATTGCAGCATTGTGATTGGCTTAGGGATGGGAGCCTGGCTGCCTGCTTCCTGTTCAAACCTGTAGTTGGACCCAGCGGCGTCGCCTGTGTAAGTGATATTCCTTATTATTTTCTTAATGTAACCTGCGGCCTAACCCCTGCCCCCCTCCCCCCGAATGTCTGACAAAATATCGATATCACAAATATCGATATACAAAAATATCGGAATCCTATCCCTAACAAGGTAAGTGCAAATATATCGAAAAAAATATATAGAATGACAAAAATATCGTTTTTTGTAAAATATCGTTTTTTTTTTATTAAATAAAAATCTAATATTAACAAAATAATACTTATAAATGTAATAAACATATTTAAAAATGTACTATAATATTTAAAATTTATTCATACTGTAATACAAATTAATATTAATAAATATATAATACATAATATATTTTTTATTAATATTAACTCTAAATTAATTATTTTCATAACTTATAAAAAAATTAAAATATAACAAATTACTAATACATTTATATACATAAAATAATCACATAAATAACAATTAATAACAACATAATACTAATAAAAAAGCTAAATACATTTTAGATAGTGTATGAGTAAAAATTACTATTCCCACTCCAGAGAGTGCAACAGTAGGGAAAGTGTTGGATAGCGTAGGGGTAACAATTACTATTCCAACTCCAGAGAGTGCAACAGTAGGGAAAGTGTTGGATAGCGTAGGGGTAACAATTACTATTCCAACTCCAGAGAGTGCAACAGTAGGGAAAGTGTTGGATAGCGTAGGGGTAACAATTACTATTCCCACTCCAGAGAGTGCAACAGTAGGGAAAGTGTTGGATAGCGTAGGGGTAACAATTACTATTCCCACTCCAGAGAGTGCAACAGTAGGAAAAGCGTTGGATAGCGTAGGGGTAAAAATTGCTATTCCCACTCCAGAGGGTGCAACAGTAGGGAAAGTGTTGGATAGCGTAGGGGTAACAATTACTATTCCAACTCCAGAGAGTGCAACAGTAGGGAAAGTGTTGGATAGCGTAGGGGTAACAATTACTATTCCCACTCCAGAGGGTGCAACAGTAGGGAAAGCGTTGGATAGCGTAGGGGTAAAAATTACTATTCCCACTCCAGAGAGTGCAACAGTAGGGAAAGCGTTGGATAGCGTAGGGGTAAAAATTACTATTCCCACTCCAGAGGGTGCAACAGTAGGGAAAGCGTTGGATAGCGTAGGGGTTTAAATTACTATTCCCACTCCAGAGAGTGCAACAGTAGGGAAAATGTTGGATAGCGTAGGGGTAACAATTACTATTCCCACTCCAGAGGCTGCAACAGTAGGGAAAGCGTTGGATAACGTAGGGGTAAAAATTACTATTCCCACTCCAGAGAGTGCAACAGTAGGGAAAGCGTTGGATAGCGTAGGGGTAAAAATTACTATTCCCACTCCAGAGGGTGCAACAGTAGGGAAAGCGTTGGATAGCGTAGGGGTTTAAATTACTATTCCCACTCCAGAGAGTGCAACAGTAGGGAAAACGTTGGATAGCGTAGGGGTCAAAATTACTATTCCCACTCCAGACGGTGCAACAGTAGGGAAAGCGTAGGATAGCGTAGGGGTAAACATTACTATTCCCACTCCAGAGGGTGCAACAGTAGGGAAAGCGTTGGATAGCGTAGGGGTAAAAATTACTATTCCCACTCCAGAGGGTGCAACAGTAGGGAAAGCGTTGGATTGCGTAGGGTTTAAATTACTTCCCACACTACTCCCCCTGTAACACACAACACACAACACATTATAAAAAAACACAATTAATAATAGTTTCAATTAATCAATTAATAACAATAAATATTATTAAATTAATGTAATTATAAATGAACTATTTAACACTTATTAATTACCAATTAATTAACAATAAATACCGATAAATAAATACAATCTCTTTAATTAATTACATGTAATTATATAACGCCCTAATCCCCTATAAACACACAACCCACTACACATAAATAAATGAAATCATTTAATCACTTAATAATTATTAATTACCAATTAATTATTAATTAACAATATCAAAAATTAATAAATTAAAAATATTAACACATTAACTCTAATTATTTCAATTTACTACTTAATATTATTTAATTACAAATTAATTATTAATTAACAATTACACTAAATTAAATATATTAGCACAATAAATCTTATTAATGTAACTAACTAATTAACATTAATTAATTACCAATTAATTATTAATTAACAATAACAATAAATTATATATCTTAGCACATTAAATCTAATTAATTTAATTAACTAATTAATATTAATTAATTACCAATTAATTATTAATTGACAATAACACTAAATTAAATATATTACCACATTAAATCTAATTAATGTAATTAACTAATTAGTCTTAATTAATTACAAATTAATTATTAATTAAAAAATATTTAAAAATATATATTAATTATTTAATTACTATTAAATTACTTCCCACCCTATTCCCCTATAAACCCACAACCCGCTCTAATACTAAAACGCAAAATGTTAACATAATTACTAATTTTCAAACATACATTTCTAAACATATTTAGCAAACATATAAACAACATAATAAAATACTTAACACTAAACAACAAAATTTCGATATTACTAACATACATACCTTAATCTCGATATTCTGTCTGTCGATATTATGGCACATCGATATACTATACCATCGATATTAAAACATCGATATTATTGTATATCGATATTTTAATTTCGATATTTTGTCTGACTACCCCCCCCCCCCACACACACACCTTGCACAAGCAAGCAGGAGAGAAAACGCAGGACCCAGCAGCAAGATAAGTGTTATACATTTTTTTTTAATGCAGCCCGCGGCTAAACCCCCCCACCCCCGAGCTGTGACGGCCACCCCTGATCCCACTGTAAGCAGTCCCTCTGGGAGCTGAGGTTAGTTGCTCTGAGGTCATTTACCCTTTAGACATATCTTTAGGGTATATGGTTTGCACTCTGGTTATTCTGAGGCCCCTTTAAGCAGGGTTTTAATTTACAATTCTGGAAGAACCTTTACTTATTTGTATTTTTGTGTACAATATGTGATTATGTGTCCACGGTTCCCTATCAGAAGACCCTATGTTAAGATAAAGCCAATAGGTTTGGTTTTATATGTTTTGAAGTGTCGACGTTTTAATGTCACGAGAAAGCAAATAAACAAATGATGTTCATAATGAAAAGTATGGTCAAAGGCTGTATGACTTTCTTTTCTAATGTTGAAAAGTAATATTGAAGGCTTTAAGATTTTTTTTAAATTTAATTGTGAATACATTAACAAAGCTACCCTTCATAACCTTTAAATACTGAAAATTCATATGTTTTTGCCATTGGCCTAGGCAGCGAATTGCTCTTTTAGGTTTTGGCCCTCCTGTGTCTCCCGATGCATTTCGGGCGTCAAAATTGCCCTTCGCCAGGGGAGAGTGTCTGTAAAATGAACATATCAAAGTAAATGAATCTATGGGACTCCATGAAACTGCCAGTTTCATGCTTTCCCATAGATTTATTTACTTGCGCCCCTCAATTTTTTTCAGTCACATTCAGTTGCACATTTTCTAACACGGTGACGGTCACAGCCTCCCACGAGTGGTATCCTCATGTTATCTTTGCTATGTTCATTTTACAGACACTCTCCCCTGACGAATGGCAATTTCGACGCCCGAAATGCATTGGGAGACACGTTTGAAACTATGAAAGATTCAATTAATTCATTTTGATTTATCTGCATTCGATATGAAAGATTAAATATAGATACAAGAATAAAGATTTACCATGATGTAAATTTACAGATGATTTGACTCCACTTTGCGATATCAGACGGATCAATATTTTAGATCCCACACCAAGTCGGCTGGGAGTCTCCAGCGGTGCTCAGGGGGACGCCCCCTAATCTAGGGGACACTACCAACATTCATCTGTAGGAATGGGCCATATGGACTATAATAATAGGAAAACATTTCCATTTAAGTGGATCATTGGTGGGTCTATAAGGGTAGATACTACAGCGAGGTCAAAGGCATGTACTATCAGGAGTCTACCTTGAAAGGACACACAAGTGCTATTTCTTGTCCACCCAGGAGCAACAGAGGAACAGGCCTACCGGACACACAGTGAATTAATCAAGATTCCTGTATGGAGGCCACCTAGGAGTGACTGAGTCCCATCCCTACAGGAGGTTCCGTCAAGCAGCTAGGAGTACTAAACAATGTCCACCCAGGAGCGACACAGGGACACTGTCACTGGAAGCACCTTCCATCTAGGCGTGACAGAGGGCCAACCCTTTTGATTAGCAGCCACTTTGCCAACAGGATAGAACAAGCATTTGCAATGTAATAGGTCTCGCATTAGGAAAGTTTGAGCTATTGGTATTGCAAATGACACATTTTTTATTTATGTGTTGGTTTTGAAAATAGCGAAATTAATAGCTTTGTCATTTACAATGTCAATAGGTTTAACTTTCACAAATGTGACACCTATAGCATTTGTAATGCAATATGTGTTGTATATACGTGACTTAGATATATGGATATCACAAATAACAATGGCTTTTAATTTTTTTAAATAATTAATACTTAAATAAAAGTGTCAAACTTGTACTAGTCTTTAGTGACGTAGGATAACCAATCTAGCAATGCCCAATGCAATTGCCAATCATCTTACATGTCTTGTTAGTGCAGGTAAAAATGAAACATCATGCAGCAGCGCCATGCAGGCAGGGGGCGTATGAAGGCAAGCTTTCAAACAGCCCTATACCTAAAGCCAGTATTCATCAAGTTTCGTGCCGTCCCACAGATGTGCACCATATTACTGTTGTGTTCCGCGCATCTCCAATGTCTGAAATCATTACAAAGTTTAGCCCTGCATAGGTTCTCTCGCGACCAGTGCCAGTGGCGGACAGTATTCAAAAAGCTATATTTTAGCAAGCTTCACTGAACCCTTTGACGTAATCTGCTAGACTGGTTTCCCACCCTCCTTCACGCAGTGTTTCCCCCCATGTGAACAATGTGTAGGTTGGGCTGGGGAAAACACAGTGATTAATCAGGGTGGCAGATAACCTCCAGTATATGGACACAATCTGTCACCTCGCCCTTGGATTGTGTTAGCCACGAAAGACAACAAGAACAAGCCTGTTGGCTTTGCCAATGCAAGTTGGGCCCGTTCATTCCTATTGGATGTTCAAAGCCACGGTATTTTTCGATCATGCTGTTGACTATGACTGCAATTATGTGGCTGTTTTCAATCATTCCAAACAAAAGTAAGCTAATGCACATAAACAGACTATGCAGGTGTTTATGCACAATTCAGATGTTTCATATGCACCACGTCTCGCTCCTCGCACACGTGACGCTTGCTTAGGAAGTACTCTACCCGAGCCCGGCAAACACTGGTCTGTCAACAAGACACCTGAGTAAGAGCACTTGAAGATACGTTCAGCGCCTCCCAGGCGAAGGCGGAACCCATGACAAGTGGAGCAATGGCGCGCGCCCTGGGGGGTGTTTCAAGAGCGGCTGAGAGCCGGCCTTCATTTACGCGATTAATCTTCTTCATAGTCACGTTATGGACAAACATGGCGCTGCAGTGTGAGAACAAATACTTCACTGACTGTACGGCGATTGTTGCAAAGATAGGGAAACATTGTTAGGTGATAGAAAACTGCAGACTTCATTTATGATAATCTTCGGTGCTAAAAACTGTCATATTGGCGTGGGCTCAACATCCTGTGATTGTGAGCAAATCACTTATCTCCCCGTGTCTAACCAAAAAAAAACACGTGTGTTATTTATTTATGTTTATATAGCGCGAACTTTACCAAAGATGTCAGAGCGCTTTACACTAAAACCAAGTATGTTACATAAGGTGGTTTACAAATTTACACGTTACAGATACTAATGGGATAGTTCAAGAAGTAATAAAATAAGAGGTGGCACTGACAAAAAAACCACTAGGCATAGAATACATATTTACAGCATTGTAAGAACTTGTGTAACGTACCTGGTGCTCGTGTAAAGTGGTCCAATACATTCGGGTCGCGCTGTATAAAACCACAAAAGAACAAAACAAAAAAGAACTAGAATAAAAACAAAGGAAGGAGACAGGAAGTCAGGCGGGACTGCCGGGGACTGGCAGCTTGAGGGCGGGGCCACCTGCACAGACAGGAAGCGGATGGGAGCCTACCCCGGGCTCCTGTGATGAGGAAGGAGCCAGTGTGTGACCCAGCGGGGCTCCTGTGCTAAGGGAGAGCCCCACCTGCTGCTGGGCCTGGACCGCTGCCGTGAGGAGTCTGGGGAGAGAAGCGGAGGGGGCTCGAGGCACATTGCCGGTGCCTGCCCCGCCGCCTACCAAGCCCGTGCAGCCGCCACCACCGCGGGACAAGAGGAGTCCGACAGACCCGGTGATTGGGGTGGGAGGTGTGTGTGTGCGCGTGAGCCAGGTGAGTGGGGTGGGGTGTGTGTGTGCGTGTGTGTGTTTGTGTGTGTGCACGCGCGCATGTGTGTCTGTGTGTATGTGTTATCCACTTGCTGCCAATGTAGGACAGGAGATGTGCACGGGGTGTGGGTGAACGTGCGCGCCCACATGGGGGATTCGCCTGCGCATGCCCATCCCCTGTCTCAGATTCCCAGGAAGTGGATGACATAAGATGCTTTGCTGGATACAGCGCTTCGCGATGCTTACACCAGGTCGACCTAAAAATGGATAGAAAAAGAAGTCTAGAGTCTGCATGGAAGCATTAAAAGCTCAGCTCAATGAAATTCAACTGACAGAGGATGGATGGTGGAGGTAAAGCTGCTCACAGGAATAGGAATTAAGAGAAACTGGAGGTAGCCAGTGTCCATCAGTGCTGCTGTATGAAGAATATGGTTTGATTTAAGATGAGTAGTAGGAGCAACAGGCAGAGGCAGAGGAATCTAGGTAAAGGATTTGAGAGGAGCCGATTGAGCAGAGGTGTTCGCCCTAGTACCTTCCGGGGCCTAACAAGGGACACAACTGGCAAATGCCACAGGAAGATGTTACTAAAAAAACGCCCTTTACCTCACTGCGTATTACCTTAAAGACCAAGCTGAATGGAATGAGAGGCTGTTTTAGGAAGGGATAGCTGTACCCTGAGAGAGATGGCACCGTCCAAGATAGCAGAGTTGGAAGGGAGACACCAAGTAGGTATTCCTTTCTGTGCCTCATCCAGATGATTAATGAAGCACATTGGGTATGTGCTGGTTGGAAAAAACCGAGTATTCTGTCCACCGAACAATACATCAAGCTCATCTTTTTTATATTGATTCTCTTTCTTGAAACAAAATCAATGCAAACCCCATAAAAATCATCTAAAAAGCTGAATGGGTCACCCCTAACAGAGCAAAACACATTTCGGCTGCAAACGGAATCTCACAAATAAGTGTGTATGTAAAATAGGGGAATGTTAATATCCAAATTATTGAAATGAACAAGAATAGAAAGCAAAACAGAAGGAACAATCAAATGAAGACTAGTAAATTGAGATACCTGTAGTCTAGCCGATAACACTTATTTCAAACATGTTTCAAAAGGGCAGGTAGAGATACACATTGCAGTTTCCATCTGAGCCAACTGGAAAGGGATGGACAACATTGGAAGGGACAGGGCCAGGGCATGCAGACTCACAGTGGCATTGAGGAATATCAGTAGTGAGCATCTGAAAGCACAAAGAGGAGGATCATATTTATATCAGTAACATGAAGGACAAAGGAAAACCGTAGTAGGTGAATTTTAGGAGATTATCAACTAGTAAAATTGAATCCCAGACATGAGAGGAATACCCTTTGATCAGGGGCACACCACAGGTACCTGAGTGGTTGATCAACCACAGAAAATGGCTCACACATTGGAAAGAGGAGATGACTGCAGAAATGTCGATTAGACCCTTGGTGAGGGAAGTAGAAAAGGGATCAAAGACTAGAAGCAACATGTGAGAGGCCTGGACAACTTACTCTAGGTGGAAAAATGGAAGTCTTAGGAAGACAGTGGGCAAGATGTGCGAAGCTAGTAACTAGAGCGGGAGCAGTCCTTGAATAATTCTTCATTTGGCATGCCGGGATTGATTTTGATAGGTCATGGGAACGAGAGACCCAGGTGTGTTAAAATGTTTCCCGGCCTGGGAACTATTGACCACACTCCAAAACCAGCCAAAGTAGAGCTGCAGAAAAAAAACCTGACTTGGTAAGTAAATGCACTGTTGATTGTCCTTGAGGAATGAACTATGCACTAGAATTGTGTAGCTGGGCGTTATTTGTATTTTAAGTTGATTTTGCAGCTGTCTACCATTATGCCTTCAACTAAAGTGTTGAAAAATTCCTTGTTTTTCAATCAATATTTCAAATCTCGCTGCCTATCTGGTTTACTCTATGTGCCATGGTACAGCACCAAGACATCTAGCGGCATATGTACAACAAAATGTCGGAGCGCAGAGCTGCGCTAAATTTTGCAGCGCTGTGCTCCAACATTTTCAAAATGTAAGGATGCACCGTATTTACTACAATATGGCGCACGCCTGTGTTTTTTCCCTAGGGCTGGTAATAAAATTAGCTGCCTAGTGCCAAAGCAGGCACCCTTGCAAAATACTGCAGGGGTGTCTGCTTTGCAGGGAATTATTGTTTATGTGCAGGAAGGTGCCCCTTCCTGCACATAAACAATCCATTATGGCTATTTGTTACTTCTATAGAAGTAGCAAGTCAACATTATGTAATGCTTTTGTGCAGAAAGTGACACCTTCCTGCAACTATGCAATCAATTGTGGCTTTTTGTTCTTTCTATGCGGAAGGGGCATATTTACAAGGTGGTGTTAAGCCCTGTTAAGTGGCTTAGCGCCACCTTGCAAATATGTGACATGGAGCTATACCACCGGAACATCAAAAAAAGTGACACTCCAGTGGCAAATGGGGCTTGTAAATATGTCCCATATCTACAAAAAAATAATGCCACTGCTGTAATCCCTGTGCTGTTGCTCCAACAGGCTGCCTAGCAGCACACAGACGTACACTTTTGCACCACAGTGCAAAGTTGTGTGGATTATGTCTACTGTAGGTTTTGTACTGGAAAGGGCCTCCTTCCACTACAAAAAAACTTTGCTAAGACATACTTTAAAACTTTTCAATCATTTTTTCTTTGGTGTAAGTTTTAGCACACAGGCAAATATTGAATAGGTTAGAGAAATAAAAACCTTTGTCCAAGATTAACACCTGCATTGAGTAGGCATTATGTTTGGTGCAAAACTGTGCCTACCAATATTCGTAGATAGGACTTTGTTTAAAAAACTATGTAAGGCAGAGTGTCAACAATCATGAGGTACCCATGGGATGCTATTTTGCATTAGGTTTAGGAAATTTGTTGTGCTGAAATTAAATAACAAATCAACACTTTTTTTGCCAGTCTGCTTCACATTTGGTGATTTTTCACCAGTGCAAAGTATTGATAAATCTGCCTCTACATTTTGTACTTTAATTTGGAATTTGGGAGGTAGAGGATTGGGGAAGATTCTTGGAAGAGCCAATAGAAAAAACTAAAGATAATTGCACGTCCTCAATAGTAGTTGGCATAGAAAGGCCCGCTCCAGCAAAAGGCCCAAGCCGCAGGGAGCGGGGCCTTAATGGCGGTACAAACCAATTACAGAGGGCTAAACGGCAATTAACCTCTTTGCCGCGGCAGACATTCCGGCGCGGTGCTGAAAATTCTGACGCGTGTGCTGTTCAGACGTCCTCCGCACACGCCCACTTTGACGTCGGCCGTCCGACGCATCGAATAGGTTAAACATTCTGTCACTAGAAGGCAGAATGTTCTAACAAATGAAACAAAGGCTTCAGTAAAATCCCCTCGGGCTCCATGAATGTCAAAATTGGAATGTTGGAGCGCCGGGCTTCTACCAGCCATTAGAACTCCGTTGCACTCCATTGTTTTCAATGGAGCAATGTACCCCTGCCCAAGAAATGAAAAGATTGTCCATAAAGAGATGGCCTACCTAATTAGCTCTTCTAACCCTTGCATTCATTAACCTTCAGTTTAGGATGTGGAAAGCTTCTTGCCTTGAAAATATGAATGCGAACTTGATAGTGGTTGATGGGAAATTTTGGATTTTGGGTAGAAATTGTTGGAGTTGATCTTTTTCTCTCATTTACCTTTGCTTGAGTATTTTTTTCTTTTTCTGTTATTTGTTATATCTGCTGCTTACGTTTTCGATAAAAATACAAACCTTCAGTTGAAGAACAATATAACTGATTTCTAGTTAGACTGAATTATTAATAGGTATTTTGTGAGTGACTATTGCATTAATGCCTGAGCAGCTTTGCAACACCATAACTCGGGCAGAATCCAGTAAGCAGACGTAGACAGTGGTTATGGGGTAAACTTTAAAGTTGCATGTGCATGTTTTATCTTGCCAGGTTGGTGACTCTGTAAATTGTTGAAATTGCCTATGGGGAAAGGAGAGCAGAGTTTGCTTTAATGCCCAAAGGACTTAATGGAGATAAACCTTGTAGTCTCTGCACGGAAAGACTCCTGTTAAGTATGTGATTTATCTTTCTTTTCTGCTTTTTGTCACTTTCTTTCACTTTTGTCCCTCTTTCACATTTTGTTGCTTTTTCCTCTCCGTGTCCCTGCCCGTCCCCAGCGTCTCTGCCCCCCTCCAGTGCTGCTTTCCCGCTTCCCATTTTTCCAACTCCCAGCTGTCCAGCCCTCCATCTCACACCACTTAATGGCATCGCTGACGGCCACATGCAGCAGCTATGCAGCAGGTGCACCGCTGGGGTATCAAAGGCATGCCAATGGCAAGCCTGTCTGTGCCTGTCCACACCTGAATCACACCCAGCGCCATGGACCCTGGTCCTCTGACCATCCACCACTATGACACAAACATCCTCCACGCCCACAACACTGGCGCTCCTCCGCCTGCCTTATCACGGCGCTGAATGACACCTAGGGCCCTTTCTCCTGCTGCAACTGTAGCAGCACCTTTGCCTGCCATAGCACAACAAACCGACTCACTGCACGACCCACAAAAACCAGAGCTGATCGCCTCAGCTGTATCCTCATTAACACACGCTCCTTCCGCAAACACGTCGTGAAGATCTGGCAATTGCTTGACTCAGTCTCCCCCGACATCGCCTTACACATGGAAACCTGGATGAAAACCACCTCGCCATCGCCATCCCAGATGACTACAAAATCATCCACAAAGACTGTTCCATCTGACCAAGAGGAGGCATTGCCATCGTATACATAAAAAACTTCTGCATCACAACCATCTCGGATGACAACTCCAACACCATGGAGCACCTCCACTTCCAGATCCAAATCAACCAGAACACCACCCTCCACAGTACCCTCATCTACAGAACTCTTGGACCCCGCCCCCTGTTCAGCACAGCCCGCTCTCGCCTCCATGGACTACATCCTCCTCAGAGACCTCAATTTCCACCTGGACAACCTCGATGACCACAGAACCTCATCCCTACTGGAAAACCTCCTCACCATCGGACTCAAGCAACTGGTCACCTCTCCAACCCACTCAGCAGGACACACACTCGACCCCATCTTCTTGTAAGCGGCAACATCCCCATTAGCTACACCTCTGCACTACAGTGGACCGACCACTGCTGCATCCATTTCTCGTTCATCAAACCCACTGTACACCAGCACGCCCACAGCCACCCACGCAGAAGCTGGAACAAGGTCACCGAAGACCAACTCACCCTCACCGCAACCCCACCACTGACATCCATGGATGCCAACGCCCCTGCACGCATTGGATCTCCAACTGCGCCAACACACTGACCCCCTTCAGGAAACCCTCAGGCAAGCAACTCCCTAAGAAAGCCAACTGGTACTCTCCCGCCCTTCAAGTTTATGAAGAGCATCCACTCCAGAGCTCACTTGGATCCCTGCCCCCACTACATATTCAACATAGCCAGAACCTCCATCGCACCTGAACTCTGCCGCACAACTAGCTGCTCCATCGAACCCACCACCTTACCTGAAGACTGGAATCAAGCTGAGAATAACCCCCTACTGCAGAAACCATCTTTCTACCCGACAGGCCCCAAGAACTACAAACCCATCTCCCTCCTCTCTTTCCCAGCCATCGAGAAGGCCATCAACACCCAACTCTCCAAATTAATCGAATCAAACAACATCCTGGACCTCTCCCAATCGGTATTCAGGCGAAACCCCAGCACCGAGACCTCTCTCCTCGCTGCCACAGACAACATCTGCATCCTCCTTGACAGAGGCAAAACCATGGCCCTCATCCTCTTAGACCTTTTGGTCACTTTCCACATTGTCTCTCATGAGACCCTCTGTACTAGACTTCATGACGCTGGCATCTGCGACAAAGCCCTTGATTGGTTCTGCTTCTTCCTCACTGGCCGAACACAGAGAGTCAGACATCCATCTTTTCTCTCAGAACCCAAAGAAATCAGCTGCGGAGTGCCACAGGGCTCCTCCCTAAGCCCCACCCTTTTCGAACCCACAGCCGCCAAGAACAACTTACACAGCAGAATGAAGGCAGTAGCTACCTGGATGAAGGACAGCTGCCTCAGGCTCAACTCAGACAAGACCGAAGTCCTCACCCTGAGCCCCATGCCCTCTACTTCAGACAACTCCTGGTGGCCCGCAGCGCTCTGACCCCCCCACACCCAAGGACCACAAACGAAACCTAAGCGTCATCCTGGACTCCTGCTTCTCAATGAACTGCCAGATCAATGCTGTTACATCCTCCTGCTTCAACTCAAGTGGATCCCCACGAGCTCAGGAAAACAGTCACCCAAACACTCGTCAGCAGCAGATTCGTCTACAGCAAAGCACTCTATGCCGGCACCATGAAAAGACTCCAAAAGAAGCTGCAAAACATCCAAAACACCTCCGCCAGACTCATCTTGAACATCCTCGCCGCAGCCACATCACCGACCACCTGAGAGACCTTCACTCAACAAAAGGATCACCTACAAGCTCCTCACGCACGCCTACAAAGTTCTCCACAACGCTAGACCTGTATACCTCAACCACCACCTTTCTCTCCACATCCCCACCAGGCATCTCCGCTCCACCCCTCAGGGCCTGGCCACCATCCCACGGATCTGCAAGACCACTGCTGGAGGAAGATCCTCTCCTACCTCACTTCAAGGACCTGGAACTCCCTTATTCTGCATTTCAGACATTCACCATCTCTGCCTCAATCCAGGAAGGACCTCAAGACCTGGCTCTCTGGGTGAACTGCAGACCCCATACCCCCCAAAAATCCTTGAGACCCTTATGGGTGGGTAGTCGTCCTATACAAAACCCTGACTGATTGATTGATTGATTGATTGATTCATTCATTTGTACTTAACCAGCAAGAGGAGTTTATGAGGATTTCTAACCCTGTGTATTAGTATTGTTCTTTATTTGGAAAATAAGAATAAAAAGATGAGAAGGAAATCTTTGTGGCTAAAAGCGATAGGCTTCAAACATGGCATCAATGTGGACTGAACCACGGTTGTTCCCTTGATGGTGGAAAAGCATTGAATAGATATTTTCTAGCCTTTTTACTGTAGGAGTATAGAATCTTGACAGCATCTTAAGGGCTCTCCCAACCCCATGAAAGCCTTTCCAGGAATGCCTGTTTCAGTTCAAGGACCATCCTTTCCAGATTGACAGGATGCTCGATAAAGAAGGTGCCCCCCATTGCTCTGAGCCTGGTAGGTCTGCTGCACACTCAGTTTTATTAAAGATAAACATCATACGGACGCAATAGGGGGTCAGATTAAAGGGAAGGCCCACCGGCCATGCTGCTATTTACACATCCATCTGCTGTCTTAATGTCAAGAACAGGAGACTTAGAGAGATTCTATCATAAATTAATAAAGTGCTTTTTCGGGCGTCTTTGCTGGGTGGAATTTTAACAGAAGTTCTAATTCCACCCGCAAATGGGATGTTAACATAAAATAATGTGGCAACTGCAAGGGCTACAAACTTTATTATCACTGAATTCACCAAACAGATTCACCCCTTTGGCCGGGTGCTTGAAGCTGTACTTTGAATCTCAGTGCCCCATGTTATCCAGATGAGTGTGGTACCAAAATAGTGATTGTTTTTAAAACAACATGCATATATATTGACTGCAGTATTGATAACCAGCATATTGTCACGGTATGTGGGTGTGGAGTTGGGAATAGTAAATAAATGCTTCCCTATGTATCATACCTTTGAAGGTACGATAGTAGTCGATATTCTTTTGTTGATTTAAGTGCAGAATGATCTTTAACCTTTGCTATTGTGACTCATATTCTAGATGTTGGTTTCTTCAAGGGTTTAGACAGACCCCAACATGCCAACAGACTGAGGCCAAGTGGGCTGTTTTCAAATATGTCTAAGCTGTCCTACCTACAGTCGTAGTACACCAGACCAAAACATACAACTAGTCTATACCATGTCACACAACCCCCCACCACAGTCTCAGCTCTCCTTTAGCACTGGTCTCATCTTCAGAAGCAGGGGCCCAGTAGTTAATTTGTGTTAATGGTTGCCCACCACCAGGGGAGGAGTGCAAACTCACACACTTTGCTGCACCAACTTGGTCTCTCCTGCTGCCCTGGGCAGTTCGGTTTACCTGCACATCTGCTACTACAAGACTGTCCCAATGTACCCTGCCATCGTAGCTGTGTTGTCCCCACACTAATGTATCCATTCCACCAGTAGCGGCTCCTCGAGGGAGTGTTAGTGGGTGGTGGGGTGGGGCAGGGTCAGGGTGGAGGGTAGTAAACTCCGGCATACGTTCGACCTGGGTTGAGTAAATAAATAAAACGAATTACATTGCGCGCTGCATCGCCGATTTGGCGTTGCAGCGCGCACAATGTAATTTGTTTTATTTATTTATTTACTCAACTGTCGGTCGTATGCCAGAGTTTACTACCCCCCACCCTGACCCTCCAAGCCCCCGCCGCCCCATAGCACTCTCTCGAAAAGCCGCTACTGCATTCCACCATCCTCGATTTGGGCTGAAATTGACCCATAAGGAGAAAGAGCCCTTGGATCCGAGCAGCTGCCATCCCTAGCCTTTCTCATTGTTTCTCGCAGTGGTGTAACAAAACTTGACGGGGCTCCCTGCAAAGCTTTTGGATGGGACCGCCCACACTCTGGACCCAATCAGGAGCTCTCAGGCCAGGGACCCGCCACTCGTGCACAGTGCCAGAGGTGCTCGCTGGTGCTCAGGGGCCCCACCCACGCCACAGGGGCTGGGGGGACTATTGTTACACCACCGGTTCCTCCGACAGCCACTGGTAACAAATGCATGTATACGTTTAGATATGTGACTTAATGTATCCCGTACTAAATGTAACATTTGTAAGTTACAGTAATTGTTAAGCAGAACAACCAATAATAAAGTTATTCATTAAAACATTAGATAATATGTATACATTAATTGCATCAAATAAATTCATGATAGTCTACTACTTGGAAGGCGAACGATCTGCACTAGCAGCACCTTTACAAGATAATTTGTTTCTCCTCATCAAGTGAGAATTATGGAAGAGGCGTGGTCGTTTTAGAAGTGACAACAAAAACAGTATTTTTTCCTGCATGCGACATTGATTTCATATTGCCAAGCATCTTTTAATTAGATTAGCGTAAATATCATATTTATTCAACATCCCAACTTTAATAATATTAGTCAAAGAATTAAGCTGTATGCACACAAAGAACTCATACCCAGCATCTCTTCAAATACCCGAACCTTTACCCTCCTCATTTCAGACTATAACAATTTAATCAATCAATCAATCATCACATTTGTAAAGCGCACTACATACCCGTGAGGGTCTCAAGGTGCTAAGAGGGGGGGCTGCTATTTTCGAAGAGCCAGGTCTTGAGGAGTCTCCTGAACGTCAGGAGGTCTTCGTTCTGCCGTAGGCTGATGGGGAGGGTGTTCCACGTCTTGGCGGCGAGGTGGGAGAATGATCTGCCGCCGGCGGTCACTCTTCGGATGCGGGGGACGGTGGCGAGGGCGCAGTCTGCTGAGCGGAGCTGGCAGGCAGGGTGTAGCGGCTGAGTCGGCTGTTGAGGTACGCTGGTCCGGTGTCGTGGAGTGCCTTGTGTGCGTGGGTGAGGAGCTTGAAGGTTATCCTCTTGTTGATGGGGAGCCAGTTTAGGTCCTTCAGGTGGGGTGTGATGTGGCTGTGGCGGGGGATGTCGAGGATCAGGCGTGCGGAGGTGTTCTGGATGCGTTGGAGTTGTTTCAGGAGTTTGGACGGGGCTCCTGCGTAGAGTGCGTTGTCGTAGTCCAGTCTACTGCTGATGAGGGACTGGGTGACTGTCCTTCTAGTTTCGGTGGGGATCCACTTGAAGATCCTGCGAAGCATGCGAAGGGTGTATCTGAGGATGAGGATGAGGACCTCCGTCTTGTCCGAGTTCAGCTTCAGTCGGCTGTTCCTCATCCAGTCGGCGATGGCTTTCATGCCTTCGTGGAGGTTGGTTTTGGCGGTGTGGGGGTCCTTGGTGAGGGAGAGGATCAGCTGGGTGTCGGCAGCGTAGGAGATGATGTTTAGGTCGTGCTGTCAGGTGACGTGGGCGAGCGGTGCCATGTAGACGTTGAACAACGTTGGGCTGAGGGATGAGCCTTGGGGTACGCCGCAGATGATCTCGGTGGCTTCGGAGCGGAAGGGGGGGAGGCGGACGCTCTGGGTTCTCCCGGTGAGGAAGGAGGTGGCCCAGCCCAGGGCCTTCTCTTGGATTCTGGCGTCGTGGAGGCGTGCTCCTAATGTCCGGTGGCAGACTGTGTCGAAAGCGGCCGACAGGTCCAGGAGGATGAGGGCCGCAGTTTCTCCATTGTCGAGCAGGATCCTGATGTCGTCGGTGGTGGCTATGAGGGCAGTTTCGGTGCTGTGGTTGCTGCGAAACCCGGACTGGGACGGGTTCATGATGTTGTTCTCTTCGAGGAAGCTGGTCAATTGTTTGTTGACGGCCCTTTCGATGACCTTCGCCGGGAACGGGAGCAGGGAGATGGATCGGAAGTTCTTGAGGTCCTCGGGTCCCGCCTTGGGTTTCTTTAGAAGGGCGTTGATCTCTGCATGCTTCCAGCTCTCCGGGAAGGTCGCTGTCTCGAAGGAGATGTTGATGATTTTCCGGTGGTGGGGTGCGATGGTGCTGCTGGCTTTGTTGAAATTGTATTGTATTTAATTTCATTTATATGGGGCTTATTACCCCAGACATGGCATTACAGCTCTTTGCACCAGACAGCACGCTGATCTGTAACCCAAGGTCATTGGTTAATTCAATGTTATTGGTTATTGTTAGCTATTGTGTGCCCGAGCAAACCATTCCATGCATTCACTCCAGTTTTTTTGTGGTAAGGAGTTTAGTGCAATTTTCAGTGTAGGGTATGTGAGCTCGTGTAGATGGTTGGTGGAATTCATAGCTGACTAGAGAAGATTAGGCATTGTTAGGTAGCAGGGGTAAGGCTTTCAGAAGAGGAGAGGCTGTGATTTTGTAAATAAATTGTGGACAGTTGCGGAAATACCAAAATTGAGATGGCAAACATGCATGTGACTTAGAGTGGTTGTGCTTCGAGAGACAGGGCATGTCGAGAATGGAAGTGGCGAGCAGGGCCATTTGAAAAGAAATAAGGAAGCAGAAGTTTTAAAAACAGGTCAGTCTTTTATGCCATATATTAAGAATATAGAAGATGTTTATTGAGCATGCAATTTGAAGTTGCAAGACTGTAGAAAGAAACAACATTATTTGTATGTGAAAAGAGAGCTATATTTTTATGTGCACTAGAATCAGGCAAACTGTCTGTCCACTGGTATGCTATTGCTAGTCAACTGCTCCAACCAGGCCAGCTGAAATAAATCGTACACTCCAGTCATATGAGGAGGCCCTAATACAAACAAATAAGTACAATGTGGCTTCTTTGCCTCCATATTAAATCGTAAAAGTCAGCAACAATTGCAGTGCGGATGCCCCTCACAACTCTTGGCACTGGTACCAATGCACCAGTTGCACAATGATGCTACGCATGGCAGGCATCAAATGACTGTCTGTTTTCTAAGGGTTCAATATGGCTTACTATGATGTAACTATGATGTGGCTGCCAATGTACTTAAGGCTAGAAACCTTCATTTGCTGTGTTCTGCGTATGCATATTTGATATATCTATTGTGGACTGAGAGCAGGAAGCAGGTAATAAGAAATATCAAGAACTTTAGATTGCATGCAAAGGAAGCAATAACCTTAAGATCATATCAATAGGAAAACAAGCATTTGCAATGCAATTGGTCTCGCCTTTGGGACCGTATATGTATTTAGCTATGCAGCACATCAGCATGGGTGTTGAAACATCTACTGTTCTTTAACAAGGAGGGAAAGTAAGCACCAAACTGTGTGACACGCCAGGTATGGGAACACATGGAAAGAAATATTGCCTTTCAGCGTGAAATGGTATTGTCCAAAGCTCTATTTTTAATATAAAATCGGGGCCTTCGGTGGTCATATCACTGAAAATACACGATTTGAAAAAAATATTTATTGTCTGAGGGTGCTTGTGGAAGACAATTTCTATGGACTGGAATCTAGAGAATGCTAAAGCGATTTTGGTATTTTACTGACCTCTGCTGGTCGTTTTCTATTAAGAAAGTTAAATAGGGGCAGTTGCAAGAAAAATAAAAAAATTAAGTCCCTCAGCAGAAAGCAATTCTGATATTTTACTGACTTCTGCTGCTCGTTTTCTATCAAGACAGTTCAATAGAGGCAGTTGAACAGAAAAGAAAGTCTCTAAGCGGAAGCAGATACGTCGTAGGGATGCTCTCCAGAGCCCACAAAGTACATACAAATATGAAAAGGGGGGGCCCTCGGCCCCCCCGCACGCATGGCGGCGCGGCGACCGTCGCCCCCACTGTCTCCGTTGTCGCCATTGGGCGGTGGGGGCGTGCCCTGGGGGGCGCGGCCCACCGCCGATTGGCTGGCGGCCTCCCTGACCCGGATCCTGGGAAGTGGGTCCGGGTCAGGGAGGGCGGGCTATAGGAGGGGCCAACTGGCCCCTCGGGAATAAAGAGATAGGGAGCGCCCAGGAGACCCCCTTGTCCCTGGACGCTCCCTCGCCGAAACGGTGTGCCCCGCGCTCGGGGCTTCTTTGTTTTTTAACGATTTCTTGCTTTGTTTTACAGGTCCGCGGTCTATAGGTGGGAGAGAGCGGTTTTGGCGCGATTCTTGTCGGCGGAGCAAGATTCAGCGCGGGAAACTCTTTGCATATCGCTTTCTTCCTAGGGTCCGGCGTTTGCTACCCGAGCCGCGCTAGGAGCGCCAGGAGCTGAAAGCTGCCGGGATCATCGCCTTGCCGGTCGCGGAGCAGCAAGGGCGAGAGGCCGTTTCGCGGAGCGTGGTAGAGGCCGCTTGAGGCCTCGTGAGGTATTGTGCGGGGCGGGGGGGGGGGGGTTGTTGGAACAGATAAGGAACTTGTAGCTCGGTTCAGTAAGCGTTGGTCTTTAGCGCTCTATATGCATTGGGTGGGGGTTCGATCCTCCTATTTAAAAGAAAGGTAAAAGAAAAGGGCATACATAGGAACGTACATAAATATTTATAAAAGGATAATGTTACGCAGGTGAAGCCGTTACTGCAGACCTTGAGAGGCTACAATTCCTCTCTCCTGTCCCAACGCGGACATCCCAGTTACTGCCTATAAATTTGGCCTAACATTTGTGACAAATCTGCAGTTTTTGACGCCCGGCTGCGCTCTCTTGTAGGAGGGTAATAAAGTGGTGTTCGGTAATTTCCTCAAAGTACATTGAATACATTTAAGTATGCCTGCACGCTAATGGATAACGCGACCACAGTTTTTTAAGCGTTCCCATGAGGCAAAACTCGAGAACTTGTTCGCATGTATTGCTTATAGATGCTCTTTGTATTCCTTCTGAGTGATACATAGGGGAGCCTGTGAAGGAACATCTAATTTGTACTATTTTCTTAAATAGGAATGGTCAGTGCATGTTAATTACGTGTCTATCAAGTTTCGTGAAGTCTGAATGATATGATCTGTTCTTTTGGATGACGTCCAGATTCGTTTTCTTGCTCACTGTCCTGATTTTTGGCTCACAGGGATAGCCTTAATTTCTTTGTTGACCTTTCTAGAAGGGAACTGTCCTAGCCCGTTAGATATAATTGCGAGCAGGTCTAATTTGAAGGAGCAGCCTTTTGCAGCATATGGTATCAGGATGTATTACTTTTCGGTTTACTGGGCAGTAGAGTAATAGAGGGCAATCTGGTGTGGTGTTCAAAATATCACTTCAGAGACAATTTCTCGAAGCATTTTCCTTGCAAAGGAACACGAAAATGGAAGTTGGGGGCAGTGCACAGTGGGATGGTTGAGACGGCAATTTCTCTCCAAAGTGGTAGTTCTATTCGAGACAGGCTCATGTTCTAATACTAACCGTAACAGGCTAGAGAGGTGACTGTCCCCATTTGCGCGGCAGGATCGTAATAGACTGTTGCTGGGTAACATGCGGGATCAAAACCATTTCTACACGACTATACTAATCACTGCTAGGTTTGCAGACACTTATGATTGAAGTCTGCGAGGGTGTCTTAGTAGGAGAATGAAAGTGACTTTAGCTGCAATTTTGGTTCTAGTAAAGGGAGAGGAGCTGGCCCAATGGCTAGGGCGCTCGATCTCGGACAGGGGGGAAAGCGGTTCGAGTCCCGGCAAGGCTGCTAAGCCCCCTGTGATGCTGGGCAAATCACTTAATCACCCCGTGCCGAAGTCGGGGGATATTAATGAGTACAGGAGGCTTCTGTTTACATCCAGTTTAGATGTGTAGTATTTAGAACAGAACTGGCCATCAGTTAAAACTCGTACTTTGCTAGGATGCCACGCGCCAAAACATTTCTGCCAATAATTTTGTGATTGCCCGGGGTCGGGGTCGGCTGAGAGTTTCTAATGGGGCCAAGCCTCGCTCAGGCGAGGGGACACGAAGTGATGCTTAACATGCACTTTGAATTTTAAGCGTTGATTCGAGAAGGGATTGCACTGCCTGGTGTAATTCGTGGGATACGGGGCAAATCACTTATTTTCCCCGTCCCTGAAGGGATACTGTAAATAAGGTCCACACTTGGTGCTGGGTTGCAACAATTTGGGGATGCCGGCCCTGGGCACGCCTGTGTAAATCTGGCCGTTGTATTTTCTGAGAATTAACGTTCTTGTACAGTCACTGAGCACATTGTGTTTTCATGCCAGTCAGCAGATCTGAACAGTCTGTCTTCATATTAAGGGTCTGAAGGTGGGCTTCGAGCAAGTTAGCCAAGAATACAGGCTATTTGGTTTATAACAGTGTCACATTACATATATTCTATGGTATGACCACCCTTATCACAATTTTGCCACAATACTGGGAAGTCGTGGGGGAGAAAGTGATGAGTTCATGGCCTACGGAATTGTAATATTTAAACAGGGACTGCGCACGATGGTGAAATGAAGTGCACAGGGGTAGAAGCGTGCGATTGGCTTATATCTGAGCCCGACACATGCGGGTGCCGCTGGGTACACGGGCGTCATGTGGGAGACACATGGTTGCAGGCTGTAGTCACAGTCCACATAGCAATGTGCGTGGGGTAACCAAATGCAGGATTACATGATACAAGCATGCGTACAAATTGCTCCTGGGGTGCCGACCAGATGCTGAGCGGAAATTCACACCGAGGATTCAGTTAATTTGGTTATTCACGTGTTTTATATAGCGGCGCCAACTTTGCCCGCAGGCATCAGAGCACAGCACAATAGGAACAGATCAGGTATACGAGGAGTTCATTACACGTGAACTGAGTACATGAAGCAGATCTTATGCTTCAATGAGGGAAGGAAGGACGATGGCAGGCAGACAGAACTCGTACGGTAGCATAGTGCGCAGGGGTAATCGTAACAGGTTTACGGGTTACAAGAGAGAACATGGGACAATTAGAGCTATAATACTGCACTATAGGCTAGTCACAGACGCAGGAACAAAGTCGGGTAGGCAATAATTACATTTACATGGATAGTTTCAGCAAAATGAAAACAATGTTGGGCTAGATGAAATGGGCCAGTCTTTTCGCCTGTAACAGAAAATAGGTCAGCGTTGTCCTTATCCTAGTTATACTGGTGGCACCAACTATTGATGCTCCCAGACGCCCGACTGCGCAATCACTGCAGGGAATTACGAGCAGCACTGATTTGGGAAAACGGAATGTTCAATGATGCTGCTTCAAAAACTACAGTGAAGGGTTTCCTTTAGTGGGCTTGTGAGTTACCGCATTTTAGGTTTCCACTGTGTGGTATTAGTGAATACCAGACGTAGCTAACTACCTCTTTATGGTATAAACTATTCAATGAGTGGGTCTGTTCTGAGGGTGGCGGTGCACGTAAGTTCTCCAGGCTGATGCCCTCTTCCTTGGGTTCCTCCTTGCGAGTATCGTGTGTTACGTGTAAGGCTTGACAATAGTGTGAAAGCCAGTCTCCTAGGTTGCGCGGCACACATTGCTCTACACGGGAGCTGTTTGTTACCTGAATTTGAGGACTACCCAGGGCTCCCTGCTTCGTTGTGGAGTAATTCATGCACTTGCTGTCGGAGGGGTTTAGATTAGGGTTGAACTGGGTTCTCCCTTGGGTAAACGGGGAGCTATACTTCTCGGAGGGCTTTAGTAAGAGGGGAACACAGGTCAGGGGTTGTTTTTCCTCATGTCAGCTTGGTTTGGATAGTGGGGTACCAAAAGCCAAAGCTATAACTGGAATGGTAAGGGGCTTAGGGTCAATTACAGCTCAGCACGGATAGCAAGGTGCTAACTTATGCTTTATGACTTTGCTATGGAGCTGGTAAAGACGGTGCCGCCCCCCCCCCCCCTCCCCCCCCTCTTCTCGATCTAAAAAATAGGCTTAAAGGCTTTGAGAGTGACAACAGAAATGGGAAATAAGGTTTGGGGTGGGCAAGTGTGAATAGGCCTCTGAGAAATGCTTATATGTATCCCATCCAATTTCAGGGCAGAACTGATGGTACCCATGGGAGGGGGGGGGGGAGCTATGGCATTCACTGGAGCCTACAGGCTTATTCCTAGCCAGGGTTATATTAATAGGCACCACACGGTAGCATGGAGTTAAATGCGCTACGGGTGTCACGAACTGATGCTGTTGACCACTCGCAATGGAGAGTAAGGTGGGGAGTGCACCTGGGGCCCATCTCAGCGAAAGCCTAGCTTCGGAGGGCATTGGAGGCAGAACGGGTGGGGCAGCTTTCGTTAAGAAGCCAGAAACATTACCTGAATATACAGTATGATGGCACGGCATTTCACAATGTGTATTGTCCTGAGGTAACAATGGATGGGCTATTGCATTCACGGTGGACTACAGGTCTAAGCTTTCATGAAGGTCATATTACCAGGCACCCTTAGGTAGCCCTAATGCGAATGTCAGCAAGTGTCACAAAGCCTAGCATCTGAGTACGTGGAATACAGGCAGGTATGGATCAACTTGGGGTATGAAGTCAGGAACATTACCTACATAGACAGTACGATTCCACGGCATTTCACACCGGGTATGGTCATGAAGTAACAATGGTTGGGCTACTACATTCACTAAGGACCACAGGGCTGAGCTTTCTGAGTATGTTGAATACATTGAAGTAACAATGGTTGGGCTATTACTTTCACTAAGGACCACAGGGCTAAGCTTTCATGAAGGGCTTACTACCAGGCACCTGTTGGTAGCCCTAACTTGGATGTCCGCAAGTGGCACAAGCTGTCGCTTTACGGCACACGAATGAGTAGTCATCTGGCGCTAAATGTTATCTAAAACTTACTTAGCAAGTAAGTGATGGTAAGGTAAGATTAACACGTGTACAGCAGTTATCACCAGGAACACTAATGCTTTGTGTTTCTCTTTTCCATTTATGTATGACCGGGTCCATGGTGGATACCTGGTGGGCCCCACATCACAACAGCTGCAACAGGGGGACGGCCCGCGGGATGCTTACGTCAGTCGCGGCTGGGTCCATGGCAGATATCGGAGGGATGCTCCACACCGCAACATCAGCAGCGGGAGGACGTCAAAAGGGAAGCATACCTTGAAAGGGGGCAGCCAAGGGCAAGGGCCCAGGTAGTGCTGGCAGGTGTAAGTGCTACCCATTCCTTAAGGTGGAAGTGGGATTGTCACCCAGTTTTCCTGGTCTTGTCAGGGTTTTTGCAGTTCCTCAAACCTGTGACGCAGGGGAGGAACTCACCACTAGAAGTGGAGGAGCTACAACGTCCCAGCACAAGCAACAGGCTGGACGCGGGACAGGGAAGATTTGGTTTGGGGGTCTGGGCCTTGATCAGTTCAGGAACTTCTTTCTGGGACTCTTAGCTCAGCAGCCCGACCCCCCGTCAGTGGTGATACTTCACCTAGGGGAAATGACTTGGCCTAACTTGGGAGGCAAGTACTCATTGATGAGTTCATCTCCACTGCGGGTGGGTCGCGAGGACTTGCTCGCGTGGCACAGTAGTAAGGTCTCAACTTATCCCGCGGTGGTAGGGGCGTGGGGCGGACTGGGTCAGGGCCTTGCATCACTCGATAAAGGGGATCAACACACAGTGGGTCAAAGTATTTCAAGCCCCACCGGTTGCAGACGATCCAACATGGTATATTTGGGGTGCATAATTCTACTTGGTGAGGGGAGTCCATTAGACGGAGGGAAGGAAGGTCCTGGGGTCTGATAATGTTAGGGCCTGGTTGGGTTTTTTTTTCCTAAAGTGAGAACTTTCTAAGGTAGGTCAGGGCAGGGGGAGGCCAGATCGTCGGTTAACAATGCTGGCCTGTGGCGGTAAGGTCATTATCGGTGAGCACATATTTGAGGTCTGAGGGGGCGGGCATCATCCTATGGAGGTTCCTGCCCAGGGGGAGGGGCCTGCGGGCCACTCCCAGAACTCCAGGGGCAAGGTAATGGATGCTGCAAAGCAAAGGAGCGCGGGTAGGAGTAGTTCACGCTTTCCTTAGGCTGGTAGCCACCCCGCGCGCGTGGACTCATGACGCCACCGGCGCAGAGTAAGGGCCCTCCTTTAGTGGGTAAATGGAGTTCAGGGCGTAGACCGGGCAATTCCCGGGGTAACACTGCGCATGCGCACATCCAGAGGGGAGGCGCAGCTTGTAGGACTTGACACCGGTAGTGACCCTGCCATATGGCCAGAAATGTACAAAAATTCTAGATGAGGATGTTTAGTCTAAGTTAGGAAACAACATGTATTAGAGTTTTGTTAAAGTCAGGCTCTCAAACTTGTTGCTAAGAATTATGTACCTAAATGTCCTGCTGAATTTTTGTATAAATTGTTGATTATGCAATTAAAAACCTTTTTTAATTTCATACTTTAATAAATACGGCCGGGCGACTAGCGCCCGCCTTCCAAAAAGTAAAGACGTCTCGTGTCCACGTTCCTGGGTATTGGGTGCCGGATTGGGGGGGAGGCGGCAGCTAGTCGCTGACCATGTGAAAAGGGGGGGCCCTCGGCCCCCCCGCACGCATGGCGGCGCGGCGACCGTCGCCCCCACTGTCTCCGTTGTCGCCATTGGGCGGTGGGGGCGTGCCCTGGGGGGCGCGGCCCACCGCCGATTGGCTGGCGGCCTCCCTGACCCGGATCCTGGGAAGTGGGTCCGGGTCAGGGAGGGCGGGCTATAGGAGGGGCCAACTGGCCCCTCGGGAATAAAGAGATAGGGAGCGCCCAGGAGACCCCCTTGTCCCTGGACGCTCCCTCGCCGAAACGGTGTGCCCCGCGCTCGGGGCTTCTTTGTTTTCCCACCCACCATCCCTTGGAACAAAAAGTTTTGTAGCAGTTCTTATGTCTGGTTGAATGGTAAGTTTTGAAGGTACGGTCCACGGGTCTCACAGGGTAATAGAGATGGAACTGTTGGTATATTTTGTTGATGCTTTTGTCTAGGAATTTTTTCCCCTTTTAGCAAGTCATGTGTGAAGTGAATTGTATTTGATGATAAGTGTCTTTAGGCCTTTTTCTCCCTTTGTAGCTATACGTTGATACTGTTATTTATTAGCCAGTGTAGCTGTCCTTTAGAATTTTTTCCCATAGGTCGTCGTATTTATTAGGTATGGGGCATGCGGTAAGGTCATTATCGGTGAGCACATATTTGAGGTCTGAGGGGGCGGGCATCATCCTATGGAGGTTCCCGCCCAGGGGGAGGGGCCTGCGGGCCACTCCCAGAACTCCAGGGGCAAGGTAATGGATGCTGCAAAGCAAAGGAGCGCGGGTAGGAGTAGTTCACGCTTTCCTTAGGCTGGTAGCCACCCCGCGCGCGTGGACTCATGACGCCACCGGCGCAGAGTAAGGGCCCTCCTTTAGTGGGTAAATGGAGTTCAGGGCGTAGACCGGGCAATTCCCGGGGTAACACTGCGCATGCGCACATCCAGAGGGGAGGCGCAGCTTGTAGGACTTGACACCGGTAGTGACCCTGCCATATGGCCAGAAATGTACAAAAATTCTAGATGAGGATGTTTAGTCTAAGTTAGGAAACAACATGTATTAGAGTTTTGTTAAAGTCAGGCTCTCAAACTTGTTGCTAAGAATTATGTACCTAAATGTCCTGCTGAATTTTTGTATAAATTGTTGATTATGCAATTAAAAACCTTTTTTAATTTCATACTTTAATAAATACGGCCGGGCGACTAGCGCCCGCCTTCCAAAAAGTAAAGACGTCTCGTGTCCACGTTCCTGGGTATTGGGTGCCGGATTGGGGGGGAGGCGGCAGCTAGTCGCTGACCATGTAAGTATATACTAAATTATATAAGTATATACTAAAGTATATACAAGAGGTCTCGAATGCTCGACCTAAAATATACTGGTAAATACCACAGAAAATAAACTCATGTAAAGGCTGCATTGGATGTCTTCTGTACGGGTGGGTGAAATATCCCATTCCACCTGTGCAATGGGTTACATTTTGGCCACTCTGCTTACTCTTTAACGCAGTGTTCTGGCCAAATTCTGCCATTGTCGCGTGGTGGAATTTTTCTCCGGCAAGGCTCCAGAATATGCAGGTTGATGAGCGCAAGCGAGATTCGACATCCCCTAGGGTGATTGTCTAATGTGGGCGGTCACTGACGTTAGTGAGTGGTCGTGGTTAGTGGGCTGCCTTTCAAGTAGATTTGGTGCTGCTCCAGTAGATTTTCTACTCGAGTGGCAGCAAAACCAGGCCGCTCGATCTTGCACAACTCCTGATGCAGTTTGTGCTGATTTTCAGCACTGCTCTCTCTACCGGGGCTAAATTGCAGTGCAAGCAGCAGTAGCTACATATTCTTTTCTCGTTGGACGAATTCCGCAGAATATGGCGGAGCGTTTTTGGAACACAGAATTCAATGGCGTGATACTCCGCAAGTTCCAACCACCCCTAGTCTTCAGATGTTCATCCTCAAGTTTGGCTCACAGTATTAATTACAAAGCAGAGGGAGACCTATTTTGGATGCATCCAGTGGTGGCTCCTCCGCTAAGGCGGAGGAGCATAGCCCCACTGCTTTTAAGCAGTGAGACGAAAGGGAAAATAAAATGAAAATAACTTGTTGTTATTATCATTTTATTGTTTCCAGCTGCTTTGCAGGTGGGCGGGGCTGCTCTGCTCCCAGAGCAGGCCAGGGGAGGAGTGGTCTGCCCACTCCAAGTGCGTATGAATGCTTGGCTGGTCCTCTCGGCCGGCCCAGCATTCATGCGCACTTTGCATGCCCAGGCCTCTATTCCCTGGCTGAGCGCAGAACCACAGCGCTCAGACCAATCACAACGTTGCATTGCAGCATTCTGATTGGTCATGGGAGACTGAGTGTGCTTCCTAGTTGCTCTTCGGACTGAGTCTGACACAGCCTTGGCCTGTGAAGGTAAGAGCAGTATGCCGGGTTGTGGGGTGTGGGGGATTCAACAGATGACCACAAGGGAAAATTAAATAAATATTTAATTTTCCCTCATCATCGTCTGTCGAAACTCCCCCCCCCCACCCAGCCTCACCGCTATCACCTGCACAGGTCGTGGCTGGTCCGACGGAAGATAGACGGAACAGAGGGACGGGGCAATAAGGTAAATGCTTTTTCGTACATTTGATACATTCCCCTTCCTTCTCCCGCCCCCTTGCCTTACCATCCCAGATCCCTGCCGGCCGCCACTGGATGCATCTCGTTTGACATAAAACAAAATGGAGGGCTAGGACAGCTTTCCCAGACAGTGGACGTTTACTGCCTGCATTCCAGTGGGTGAAGGGTGGCGATACAGACATTGGGATGAAAAAAAGGGTGCCAGACAGGACTCCATTTACAAAATCAGTGATGACTTTGTTAACAAAGGGCTGCTGATTAGAGGTCCCGAAGCTTCACCTTTTTGTCAATGATTAATTTGTAAAAAAAAAAAAATGCTAGGTCCCATGGCATTGCTCTGGGGGCCACTGCTATTTGCACTACCAACTGGACCTGCCATAGCTTTCAAAAGTCACTATGTATGTTCCATTGAAAGCATCACAGTCCTATAAATGTGTCAGTTTCGACAAATCCAGGCCACCCAAAGCTGTAAGAATTGATGGCACCTATTTTTTATTTATTACAAATTATGCACTCAAAAGGGCAAAAGTAAAAATGTGAAATTCACTATTAACTGCAATATGATGCATTTTCTGAAAAGTCAATTATGTTCGAATACTTTATTTTGAGAGTCTTTTGGATATATGGGCACTTGTACCCACACCGCAAGTGCCACTTCAGATATAGTACGCAAGTGCCACTTCAGATATAGTATGGGAAGGGCTGAACATCAGGCTACACTTTGAAGTCACGTGCTACGGGAGAATTAGCAGGGGCAAAGCAAGTGTATGTATAGCGCTCTGATGCTTTTTGGTTAGCTTCGCGCTATTATACAAATACCACGTAGGTACGTACAATGTGATTTGTATCTAAAGAATATGATTCATTTTTTTTCTCACATGCCAGCCTTGGAACCCGACAGAAGGTCACACGCCTAGCAGTTAATGAGACTCAGCAGTTCAGGGAGTGTGCCAGCAAGACAGCAGGCATACCTAAAAGGACACTCGAAGAACTGTGTGAAGGCCTGAACTGTTGTCAAGTGCGCTGCATTCTTTAATTTATAGTCCCTTGACTGAGTATGGCATCGCCAGATACCTGACCACCGCAGGGCTTCACTTGCTGCCCGTCGCTGGCAGATGTTGCAATTCTAGACAGCTGCGCCATCTTGTTAAAAAATCTGTGTTCATTAAAAGGTATCCTGCCTGGGATCACCTGCGGTGAGAGAAAACTGCTGACGGTGCTGTGTGGCGCTAACACTGGACCGGAGCCAGCGTCTCTCTGCCACGGCTCAGCGCTCCCAGCAGAAGGCATGGGCGCACTTACACTTCACTCCTTGGGAGAGTTAGTGCAGAAGGTCTGCACGGGGACAAGGCAGGTGGCTTCGTGGCAGCCATCTTGGAAGATGCATATAATGAGCAGATGTTTTTTACGAAACCCTAGGACAAGGACTGTATGAATTTACCTAAATTACATACACGCCACTGACTCCAGTGAGATTCATATACTGATAGACATCATGTGCGGGAATGACGCACTCAAGTTTATCAGTCTATGTCAGCCTGCAAAGTACACATGAAGAATGATATTCTCGTGTTTTAGATCAGAGGTCTTCAACTTGTTAATGCCGAAACCCCTTGTCAAAACATTTTAGGCAAAAGAACCCCGTCCTGACAAACATTTCTAGAACCTGGTACTGCTCATCATCAACAACTTTCAACAACAATAAACGCCTCCAATTCTCACAGCAAATCATTTTTATTTGGGGAAATAATATTAAAATGTGTTTAGAAAACCAAAGGTCAGTAAGCGTGGGGGCGTGGTCAAAGGTGTAGCTAAGATCAAAGGGCCTCATCTCTGAGGAACTGGCCTAGGGGAGCGGTGCAAGTCTTCTTGCTGCAGTGCACTATGCCAATGTTGAAGGACAGGAATGCACCGTATTTATGAAATATTGTGAATTCCAGGTCTTTCCCCTTGTGTTGGCACACAAATTGCTGCCTAGCACCAACATAGGAAGGATAGTTTTGATAGCTGTGTTCCGTCTGTAGTATTTCAGTGAACTGATACAGTGAAGGGTGATATTTTTGCAATGATAGTCTGGAATTAATTGTGTCAGCCTTGTGCTGCTTTTTTGGTGTTTGCAACTTTGGTTAGGGTACCGTGGTAAATGTTCCACAACTCTATGGGAAACCTGGCTGGCCACCTGTCTCCTGAGCAGTGCAGATGGCAATCCCATGTATCCTCAAAGTAGTCTAGGAGTGTGGATAATTTATCTTCATTATCTTTGAGAATGCAGATTCTATAAGTAAGTCATAGAATCTAGTTACTTCTGTTTGTTGTACGAAGGCCAGAGCAAATAGTTTTGTATTTAAACTGGAAGGTGCTTTTGCTTGAACTGGAAGGTGCTTTTGCTTGAGTAATCTATTATCAGGCTGAATGTTTTAGATGCTGCCAGATTCAAAATGTATAACTACTTTTTTGTGTGAGTAGTTGTTTGTGTTTTCTTATATTATGTGTGATAGATGATTGCAAGTTATGGTTTTGTTTGCTTGGAAGCAGTGCAAATATGTTGGGTATAATTTTATCTTGGTATTGTCCATGGATGGTATATAGTTGGAAAAATGGAGGTTAGCAGGTTTTAAAAGTCCCAATTAGAGCCACATGGGGAATGAGTTAGTGTTAATGGATCGCGGGCCATTGAAAATATGATTATTCTGTGTTTTCATGTAATATTCTCTGTTATATAAAGTCATTTTTAATAGGAATTTTATATATTTGTTTTTGTGATTTTCATTTACATTTCCAGTTATTTCCTTTTGTCATTGTGCTTGTTTAAAGCTTAGAGCCATCTGGTTTATCAGTTTGTTTTTTTAAATATTAAAATTTAGTTTGCAGTGTTGGTAGCATAAAATTATTGCAGAAAATATTCGTTTTATTTGTTTGAACATTTTAGTGAAGTAGCTTACTTATTTTGCTTTAATAGTTTTTAAAATGATAAACTTGTAATTTTTCCAAATTGGTTTCTTTATTTCACTGGGTACCGTGACCGACACCTGTCTTATTTTTTATGTTGCAGTCATAAAAATTGATTATTTTGTATTTCTACTTATAGTGTTTTGTTAATCGTTTTTTATTCTGATTTGATAAATGTTTTTATTTCTAATGTGATTTGTTATGTGCTGTTTTTCTAGTGGCATTTTCCTTAGATGATAAAAAATGCTAGTTTAAGTGTGTGTTAATTTTTCACTATTATTTAAAATGTTTTGAGGTGTTTTATATATTAAAATTAATATATTTAGTTGGTTTATCAATATTTCTTTCTTAATATTTCATAGGTTGATATTCTTATATATTTTTTATGTCAATAGAGGAATTGATATTTGGGGTGTCTGTATTGGATTCATTGATATTGTGTTACTATGATATTTAGACTCACAATATTAGTGTTGTGAATATTTTTATATTTTAGAAAGGGGCTATTCAAAGATGATTTTGTGATTATCTATATTTTGAATTGACATTTTCGGAGCTCAAAATTGTTGTGGTCTGTGCTTAGTAGTATATTTAGTAGTACAACTGCTCCAAAATAATCTGCCAGGTGACCCCCTCGCTCACTGAATATGTGATGCACAGACTATTATCTTTTCTTTCATTATTAAACCCTTCCCGACTTTGATTGGTAGGTGCTGTATAACATTTACAGTGGGTTTTAATAGTGCAGAGCCTTCAATTAATTCAATTAGGCCATCACTAAGTGTGATTATTAGCTTTTTGATGGTCGGAAGGGGATAGAGGTCAATAGTCTGGAGTGATGGAATAGAGTGAGCCAAATAAGAACTTGAAGGCAAGGAATTTATGAGGGCAGATCATGGTCCATTCAATTTTAAATATACAGAAAAACAACTAATTTCTAGTATTGGATATCATAAAAACACACTGTTTCTAAATGCTGTAAATAAAAATGTTACTATTGTACCAAAGAATAGTCCCATGTTTTTTGACTGTAGAAGGATACATTGCTGAGACTGTCTTGCTATGCTGTGCAAAGTCCAAGATGAACGTTAATACATTGAGCTATCTTGAATGCTGGTATAATTTGGGACACCATCCCTCCCTGACATGGTGTCCACTCCTAGGTAATGCCCTGAAGTCTTGATACATTATGGTCCTCAACTGCATGCTGATTTACATCACTCATCTGCACAAGAAGTGATATAATTGAATTTGACAACATCTATCTGCATATAAAGTGGCATCAGTGGATATCCCATCAACTATCTGCACAGGAAATGAAATCACTTCTCCCCCTCCCAGGACTACTAAATAGCGCCTGCAGTACAGACGAGCAGTGGATGCTTGCAAAGGGCTGGTACACTAAACGTGCAGCAAATGCAAACCTGTCTGTGCCCATCCATGCCTGGACTGTGCCCAGCATCAGGAACACTTATCCTCCTGCCACTCCTCTGCTGTGACTCTTCGTGCCCTAAGCCCTGGTCATCACTCCACATGTTGCGCTTCACTGCACCACACAGCACAGAGGGAGCATTCTCCTGTGCTTGCTGCAAGTTTTCATGCACTTACCCACACCCAACACTCACCGCACCCGCACTGACAGCATTCAGCACCCCACTATCACATACTTACAGTCCTGTAACCACTCACATAACACTCTGCATGCACCTCAATACCCGCTCACCCACCAAACATGCCACAGAGATCAGGGGCCTGCTGCACTACAGTTCCCCAGATCTACTTTTCCTCACAAAACCCTGCCTGAAACCTGCATCGACATCTGACATTGCCACAGCCTTGCCCCCTAGTTACAAGATTGCCAGGGAAGACAGACTTTACAAGTCTAGAGTTGGAACCTCGATCATCCACAAGAACACCATCAGCTGCACCACCTCCATTGACACGTCATCCTCCAACATGGAAAAGTTGTCATTCAAGCTCCACATCACAGCCAACTTCACCCTAAGTGATGCCCTTTTCTACAGACCACAAGGATCGCGGACCAACTTCTCAGAGACCATCATGGACTTTGTCACACCACTAGACTCCAACGTTAGCAACATTATGCTTGGAGACCTGAACTTCCAGCAGAAAGACCACGCCGACCCCATCTCAAAAGTACTCATCGAAGACCTTGGAAGCCTGGGTCTCACCCAGTGAGTAAAGGGACCTACCCACATCTCCGGATAACCTATGGACCCAATTGAATTACCTTCGACAACATCAGAAATGACGACCCAATAACAGTCTGCTGGACAGAGAATGCTCCTGTCAAGGTTAGCATCCCTGTCAAACGCACATGCAACGCCACCAGACCAGCTTGCCAAAACTGAAATAGCATCACTGACAAGGACAGGATTACTGTTCGCAAAACACACACCAACCTGAACACAGCAACAGATTTCCCAAAGCCATCAAGAATTTCAACAATTGGATTACCTCCTGGGCCAACTTCCTGGCCCACCTCAAACACAGCAATACAGCAAAATCTATACCCCATGCCAATAGGTACATGGAGGGATTTAGACTGAAGAAACACCACTGCAAACAACTGGAGTGCATATGGAGAATGAGCCAGAACAATACAGACAGGAGCACGTTCAGATTTGCACTGAGATGCTACCATTAAATGATCCACTACACCAAGAGTACCAAGCTTGCAGAACTAATTGATGCCACCACCAACAGAAGCGAAGAAATCTTTGTCATTGTGAAGTATTTCACTTCACCAACTGCTGCCTCCAACTCAATCCCCGCTCGCAGGACCTCTGCAACAATGTCTCTCAATTCTTCAGCAATAAAATCACCTCAATTTACAGCAACTTCAGCCCTCAACCAGACCTTGCCAAATGCCTCCCAATCTTATCTAAAGAACCAAACCAAATGGCCCATCATCACCCCAGAAAAACCACCACCAACATTAAGTCCATCCACTAAGACTCCCTATCGGACCCCTGCCCCCACCAAGCATACTCCAGAGGGCTGCAACCCATGTTCACACTCATTCTGAATGCATCCACCTCTTCTGCGACCGTCCCAGATTCTGGGAAACATCCAACTGTCCTCTCATTAGAAGAAACCCTCTGCAAACTTTTCGATGTTTGTCAACTAGAGACTGATCCGCTTGCTACCATTCCCAGCCAAGGTCTTAGAAACAAATCAGCAATGGATGCCTTACCAAATACCTCAACAATTACCAACTCCTCGACCCCGCTCAGCCTGACATAGAGGCCTTCATCCTCCTGGACCTCTCCGCAGTATTTGACATGGTTTCCCACCCCATCCTTTGCCAATGCCTACACAAAACTGGAATCCAAGGATATGCACTCCAATTGATCTGCACCTTCCTGAGTGAAGGGACCCAGTCAGACCAGCCTGGCACCATACACCTTGGATGCCCATGACCTCATCTGCAGAGTTCCGCAAGGATCCTCCCTGAGCCCGCCTTCTTCAATGCATACTTGATCCCTCTAGCCAGCTTCATGTGCTCTCATGACATCAACACCCTCTCCCATATTCTCAACATGCAACTCATTCCCCCCTCACAGACAAGAGAGCCCAGTAGCCGTATCGAGGTCAATGCGTGCATAAATGAAATCGCCCACTGGATGAAGACCAGCTGTCTAAATTTGAACACCCACAAGACCGAAATCATGATTTTTGGGAAAAGCACTTCACCATGGAAATTCCACCAGGCACCGTATTACACTGAGTGCCCCGGAGGCGCAACAGGATTGTGCGCCTGCTTTGTGCAACCCTGGGGCACTTTGGTATTACATAAGGGGTCATAGACGCTTATGCATCAAGTTCTGTAATACAGATAGCGCTGATGCACATGTAGTGCCAGCGATATCATTAGAGGGTGTTCCCTCATTTGCATGGGGGTGTGGCCCCATGCAAATGAGGCAATTACTTTGCCTTGTTATAGAAACTGGTGTGGAGGCAAACATGCTTTTAGGAGGTGCAATGAAGGTGCTGCAAAAAGGTGTCCCACTTTTAGTGCGCCTCCTAAAGACAGCCCTCTAGATGGGAGAAAGGGGGCCCAATTTTCTCCCAGTCATCTCCTCGCAGGTGATTGCAGTCCCTCTTTAAAGTGCAGGCAGATTGCATCCTACACACTGAAACACAGAGCGACTTTGAAGCAGCCGCTCTCTTTTTCATTTGAATACACTGCTCCCAGGACAGCACATTCCATTCCCTATTTGCACACAGTTCACCTATTTAAAGGTGCACTGTGGCGAAAACAGGGAAAGAGTGCTGAATATGTAATACAGCCTCTGGTGACCAATGAAGCCGGCACCAACACTTATCCCCAACCCCCACACCACGAACCTTGGGATTGTCTTTGATAAGTAAACTTGGCATAACCACTCAAATAAATCAATCAGAGCAAAGATTTTCAAATGGGTCCAAATCTGCACCTGGAAAATCTTTGCACACGCTCTGGTTACAAGCAAGATGGACTACGGGGACACCCTATATGGCGGGATCAGCAGAAAACTCACCAGATAGCTGCAGATCTTTCAGAACTCTGCAGCCAGAATCACTCTCAACTTCCCACATAACACCTAAAGGAGCTTCATTGGCTCCCCATACATCAACAAGCACAATTCAAACCCTTCAGCCACACGTTTAAGGCATTACATAACCCTAGCTTATAATACATCAACAATGGCATCTGCTTTCACAAACCTTCCAGGCACCTCCACTTATCCGGGCTTCTACATGCACACATCCTATGCTTACGGAAAACCAGATGTGGAGGTTGATCTTTTCCTGCATCTCTCCTAAAGCATGGGACGACCTGCAACTACACATAAGAGTCTCCTCACTTCTTGAATTCTGCAAGAAGCTGAAGACCAGGCTTTTTGAGTAGTCCCACCAGACCCTAGGTTTGTCTAGACTCTTACCTGCTCAGTGCCAGGATACCCTCCAGAGTGATAGTGCGCTCTACAAATCTGCATAACATAACATAACAGAACACCACTGTTGTTATTTTGGCTTAACATAATGTGGTTCGTTCTTGCATTATTGTTAACATATGTGTAACAATGGTGTGCAGACCTGGCATAGTGTTGGTATGTGAAAAACAGTAGTAATTCTGTGGTATTCTGTGGGCTGTATTATGGAAAGAGCCCCAGGGGCATGTGGGCCCGCTTGTGCATGGCCAGTGCACTTTGGTACTAAAGAAAGGACTGCAGACTCTTGTGCGGTGCTTTCTGTAATACAGATAGCGTTGGTGCACATATAGAGCCACACTATCACCAGAGGGTGTTCCCTCATTTGCATGAGGACGTGACCCCATGCAAATGAGGGAATGCTTTTGCCTTTGTGTCCGTACCGTATAATAGACACAGGGACAGAGGCAAAGAAGCTGTTAGGAGGCGTACTGAGAGTGTGTCACCTGAAAGGTGCCACACTTTCAGTTCACCCCATGATAAGAGCCCTCTGGAGGGGGAAAAGGGGTCCTATGGGCTCCCCAGACATCCCCTTGCAGGTGAGTGCAGTCACTCACTGCACCTGCCTGCATGGGGAGCTCTAATCTCCCTTAAAATTGTAGGCGGGTTGCACAGTGAAACATATGGTGGCTGCTTCAAAGCCATGCCATATTTCACTTGAGTGCGCTGCCCCCAGGGCATCACGACTTCGTGGTTGCCCTGGGGCAGTGCATTCAATCTGATATGGCTCACTCTCCTTGTTTGCTCAGGGCGCACCTATTGAAAGGTGTACCCGGCGAAAGCAAAGAGAGCGCGCCATATTCTGTAATATGGTCCCAGGTACCATATTTATCTGGATGTGCTCAACTTTGACAATCAAGTGAACTATTCGATTTTTAGAGGGATCCTAAAATTAAAATTGTCTAATGTGTCCAAATCCTTACTTTAATTGAACAACACTGATGCATTATTCAAAATAGCAAGAGAGTTATTATCTCTAGTGTCCCTGGGTCAACATGTTTCATTCAACACATCTATGCCTCAAAGCGTGGAATGAAGAACTTTGACGAAAGTGTGACAATAAGATCGGCTGCTTTATACCCATAGAGGCTTCAACTACATTATCCTACATGAACCTATTAGAAAGAAACACAATAAGTCGGTATGAATGACATGCTTGAATGGTTGTGTGAAATACTCACAAGTTACAATTATACCCACAAAGGGTGGATACGTGACAGAACTAAAGTAATCTGTATGGGATCCTTTAGAGGTCCTAATGACAACCAAGTGACCCATTAAGGCATAGGTGTGTCAGCTGATACATCTTGGTGGTGGTGTCATATTTCTGCCTCGTTCTATAATTGAGGATCTCATTGTTGAGGAGCTGAGCTGGTTGCGTCCAGATGTCTAATGCTTTTGGGTATTGGCACAGTCCTGACATTTCTAGGTCTGGAGGCTTTTCCAGCTTTAGAATGACTGGGGATCAGTGTAGTTGTTGCAAGTAAGGTTGAAGGAAGGATGAGCTCTGGCAGTGTGGAGAGATATACATTAAAAAGCAATGGACTGTTGTTATGTTATGTTATAGGAGCTTATAAAGTGTACTTCTACCCAAGGGTGTCCTGGCGCTACACTCTGACTCACATGAAACTAACAGGTGCCTATACCCTGAAATACCATGTCTTCAGCACCTTTCTAAATGAAAGGAGCTCCGAGGCATTCCTGAGATGCATCGGCATGCTGTTCCAGGCTGTCGCCACACAGTGGGAAAAGCTGCTGCCTCCCCAACTAGCCTTTTCTATTCGGGGCACAGCTACTAATCAGGCTTCGGTGGAGCACAACACTCTACCTGGAACATACCATTCAAAGCATCTGCCCAGAAACTCCGGTCCACTGCCCCTAAGGGCCTTAAAGACCCGCACAGTGCTTTGAATTGTGCTTGTCTTGTTACTGGCAGCCAGTGCAGTTGCCGGCGTCCATCTCCAGCAGAGGCAAACCTTGGCATGCCTGTTAGCAGTCTCGCCGCTGCATTTTGTACTGACTGTAGTCTGTACAGATGTTTTTTTTTTTTAATTCAAGTACAGACTGTTGTTGTAATCCAGGCACGACAAAATGAGGGCTGAGACTGCTGTACTAAAACCATCGGCTGGAAGAAAAAAAAAGATTTTTCTCAATATCCTAAGGATATAGAAACAGGTAGATACCACTCCGGTAACCTGGTCCCTAAAAGCAAGTTTCTGAACCATGATCACACCCAGATTTTTAGCTTTACCTGAGGCAGCTGGTAGCTTTCCTAAAACTTCAGGCCACATGTCAGGTGTCCAGATATTGGGATTATTCCCAAATATAATGACCTTGGTCTTGCCTGCATTCAATTTCAGGCAATTGGAGGCCATTCAGCCAGAGATGTCTTTCAGACAGTCATGACATCTGGAGGCCATCCCATCTTGGGCCCCTCGCTGTATAGACAACACAATTTGAGTGTCATCTGCATAGGAAGTGAGTTGCAGACCGAATGCTCTTATCAATGCCGCCAGTGGGCAGACATAAATGTTAAAAAGTGTGGGGGTCAGGGAGGACCCCTGTGGCACCCCGCATGAGAGGGCAAAAGGCTTAGATTTGTCCCGCCCCCAAGTCTACAGTTTTGATTCTATCCGCTAAGGAAAGATTTCGGGAGGCTCCAGGCAGCCCTGCCTTCCACCCCGCCTTCGACAGTCAGTCCATGAGCACACCGTGATGGACCGTATCGAAGGCTGCCGACAGATCCAGTAAAATCAGGACAGCCACCTCTAACTGATCAACCGCAGCTCTAACCTCCTCCGTGGCCTTGCTATGTCCCGCACGAAAGGCACACTGCGTGGGTTCCAGTGCTTTGGTGCTCTGAAAAAACGCCCTGAGTTGCCTATCAATGGCCTTCTCCAGCAACTTAGTCGGCAACGGGAGTCGAGATATGGGTCTCTAGTTGTTGGGATCATTTTTATCCAGATTAGATTTTTTCATTAGAGGGAGTATTGAGGCGACTTTCCACCTTCTGGGATATTCGCCTAAGTCTATAAGGGCGTAAGGGTGGTTGTAACAACCTCAGGAATATTTTTAAGTACCGCAGCTGGGCAGGGGTCCATGGGAGAGCCAGACCGAGATGCCCGCAGAAGGCTGATGACCTCTGAGGTCTATAGCCGGCTGAAACCCTCTAAGCTATCTGACGCCGACATCACCCTCAAATCAAGGCTGGCTGCCACATCACCCGTCTCCCCTTGAGCCTTGGAAAAGTAAGAGAAGATCCCTTCCACCTTGTTCCGGAAAAAAGAAGCTATCGATTCACACAGTGCAGGGCTACTGTGGGAGATAGGTTTAGTGGGGATCGTCATATTCGAGATATTCCTAAACAATTCTCTGGAAGATGACTTGGCCTCCTTTATCTGCTCCGCGAAGTACACCTTCTTAGTTTCTAAGAGTAATTTCTTATAGTTAGAGAGGCTTTCTTTATACTTTTCTTTTTTATTGATGCTATACCCTTTCCTCCATGCCCTCTCTAGTCTCTTGCAATCTGTTTTATACTTTTGCAGGTTAGCTGAAAACCAAGGGGCTGAGGGCTGGGCTCGCCTGGATGTAAAGAGCTTAACCGGAGCAACTTTGTCACAAGCGTTCTAGATCCATCTAGAGTACAACTCCACTGCCTTGTCTACCTTAACTGGAAGGGTAGGTGTGTTTAAGGTCAGAAAAATACCCAACTCGGTGCTGTCTGTTTTTCCATGCCCGTATGATAATCTTCTCCCTTGGTTTGGGATTAGGCTGGATTTGAGGTGTTTGAGGAAGAGTAAAGATAATGGCCGCATGGTCCGACCACGGGAGAGGCAGAATTTCCGATATGGCCAAACCGATATTGTTGGAAAAAAATGCCATCCAGGGTGTGCCCCGCTGTGTGTGAAGGGGCAGCCACCCATTGTTCTAAACCCCCTCCGCTCATAAATTCTCTAAGTCTCTTATTGTCTAAGTCTGCTACATCCTCCAAGTAGAAAATGAAATCTCCCATGATCGTGAAGGAGTTCGCACACAGCCCCTCCTCCAACAGAGCGCTGATCGAGTCCAGAAACGTGCCTCTGGGCCCTGGAGGATGATATATTAGCATAGCTTTGAAGGTGTCTTGGGGGGAGAAACGTACGATGATAGACAGAGCTTCACAGGCTTGATTTGAAGCTATCAAAAAAAGAGGACTCAAGACTACTGTGATATATGACGGCCAACCCTCCACCTCTTCTTGAGGGTCTGTCCAATGTATGGCACAAATAATTCAAGGGAAAGGCCTTGACAATATCCGGAACTGAGGTATTGTCCATCCAGGCCTCCGTAAAAAAGGCCATCATGATCTGGTGTTCTTCAATGAACAGGCTACATTCCAGGCTGTGTGTGTTTAACCATCGACCTGGCATTTAACAGTAAGCACTTAAACTGAGCATCTGAGCCTAACTTCAATGGGCCCTCCAACTCCTTTAAAGGAAAATTGCTGGAATAAGCCAGAATGTGTGGGAGAGGACACCTATCCTATGTCTGAATTGAAGTTGATGTTCAAGCATTTCACAGGTGGGGGATGGATCAAGAATCAAGACAGACCAAGACGGAGGGGGTGGTAGTGAAACTGTTAGTCTATGGTGTTCTTGAGGCCATTCAACATAACACCTATCAAAGATTCAGTTCCTCTACCGGGATGGCAACCTGTCTGTTTTTCTGAGTGGAGAATTTGTTTGACAAACTCAGGGATTTGCCTTTTCTGTGAGCTTCCAGAGAAATAGATCTTTTAATATATGCTTGTAGTTTAGCGGAATCCATTGTGCTTCTTTAGTACCTTTTTAACGTAGGACGTTTATAGTTCATTGAGGAGGTTTACAGTTCATTGAGGAGTTTTGTGGTTGAGTGGATTGAGTTATTGAGTGCTCTGGCTAGCATGGTGGCAGACGATGGAAGGAAGATGTTTTTAATCATATTTGGGATACAAAAGTCAGTGGAAATGTGGCAATGGCACTGATTGATTCAGTAGTTTCCTTTATAGAAATGATGTTGAATGTACATAATTTAGGCTGCATGGCTAGGAAGATAGAATTAAGCTTGGATGGCCACCGGATGTCATTCATTGTTTTCAAATAGATTGTCTAGCCTGTTCGCTTTTTCAGTGCAGTGAGTTGCAGAGCTCCTGGGTTTGTCAGCATAGATTGAGTAAAAAGCCTGAGTCAGAAAATTCTGAGAAAAATTCTGGAGTCTCTTAGTTTAACATGATTTTTCCAAAATGTGCAGTGAGTAGTGAGATTGTCAGGCTGTCTAGGGAGATATTGTGTATGTTCTGTACTATCCCTAGAAATGCCTTTTTACATTCTGATTCAGCATTTTTTCCAGTGCCTTTCAAGGATTCTAATTGTGTTTTTGTGACCACATCTGAGTTGAACCAGCCTTTGATTTAGTTATTTGTTTTGTGAGATTTTTAGAGGAACCAGTCTGTTGAAAGTGTCTAGAGGGCATATGTATCAAAAATGAGTATTAAATCTGTTTATTGGCTAAAAAGGACAGACACAAGCAATTATTCGTACAATGTAGGACCATGACAGGAACATAGCATTAAGAAGCTCAAGTAAACGGCTGACAGTAGTGCGGAAAAGACACAATATCGCTGCGAGCCAACTGCCGCGCTTGCAAGGTCCATTTGGAGCATCATAGCAGTGTCTAAAAATGAGAACAACAACCAAACCCCATACTCCGAGTCCCACCACCCCCCAAACTGCCCACCCACCACCCCTGTTCCAGGTCCAAATTCCATCCACTCGATCCTTATCGTCTAACTGGATGTCTCTGAGTTGTTTCCTTGCGATAGTCTCAGAAGGCGCAGATATCTGGGACAGGTCACTTCCCTAAATTCCGTGGCTAAAGGAGTCAAGAAGGGTTGCCACAAATCTGGGTACTTGTCCCCCTCCCCCTTTGCAATCAAGGACAGCTTCTCCATTCCCAGGACGTGCCAAAGACGGTGCAACCAGCCCTGAAAGGTGGGAATATGTGTGGTACGCCAGTAAACCAGAACATTCTGTAGCGCGGAGCCCTGGACTATGGCCATTAGTCGACCCCGACGGGCACGCATCGGATAGTTAATGGGATTAGGTAAGCCCAGCAACACATAAGCAGGGAATCTCGGTCGTGTCGTGTCAAATTGCGAGTCCACTTCATCTAATACTTGTTTCCAATATCCCTGTAGGTGAGAACAGTCCCACAATAGGTGCACCAGCGTACCCCTCTCGCCACAACCACGCCAGCAGGACACATCACGCGTACTATCCATCCCATGGAGCTTCTCTGGGGTATAGTCCCAATATGTAGTGATTTTAGTGAGGGTGTCAGTCAAGCCCATGTGATAGGCGGAGTGTCGGGCCCGGTAGCAGATGCCGCCCCATTCTTTATTGCTGAGTGTGCGTCCCAGGTCCTTCTCCCACCTCGCCCTACCCGAGTTGTGGACGTGTGTGTATCTGCCTAACAACATGCGGTAGAGGTCTGATATGAGCTTTCGATCAGACTTCCTCGTGATCAGCCAATATTCGTACTCACTGAGCCTGCGGTCCGCCCCACCCCGGATCTGTGTGTGGAGTGCCCAGTGTCGCACCTGGAGATAGCGGAGGCGCTCTTCCTTGGGCATATCATATTCCCGCCGGAAGGCATCAAAGGGGATGACTCCCTCCGCCACGTACATGTGTGAGAGCACCCTGCATCCCGCCAGGCCCCACCGGGCAAAGGCCGTGGTATCCTGACCAGGACCAAAGTCTGGATTGTTCAGTAAGGGTGTCAGCGAAGATGGGAAGGATGTCAGCTCATGTGTGACACTCACAAGATCCCACACCTCCAATCGTGTCCTCGTAATATACGAGGCGTAGAGATTAGGGGGCTGATGCTGCCGACGCAGGAAATGAACCTCTTGGAGTGTGCGGCCCACCGCTGCCTGGTCTTGAAAGAGCCAGTGCTTCTCAGACTCCCACTTGCTCCATTCCACCAATGTTCGCAGTTACGCCACTTGATAGTATAACAACAAATCCGGCAGACCCAGTCCCCCACTCTCAAGAGGCAGCATCGCCAAGCGAAGCTTCATCCGTGGCCGGCGTCCGTTCCAGATAAATTGTGCTAAGTCGGATTGGGTCTGGCGGATCCAGCCCTCCGGGGGCCTCATGGGGATGGCGTGGAACATGTAGAGGACTTGCGGCAGGACCGTCATTTTAATAGCCGCGACCTTGCCCACCCAGGATAGCGGAAGGTGTCTCCATCTACCCAGTTCGGACCGGATCGTCTGCTGGAGCCGGGCATAGTTGAGGCGAACCGTGCCCTGTAAGGTGGCCGCCAGCTGAATACCTAAATAGGGGACAGCTTCCGAAGCCCACGGAAAGGGAAAGAGCCCCTGCAAGTAGGCACGCGTGGACGCCTCTAGGGAGAGATCAAGCGCCACTGATTTGCTCAGATTGACCTTAAAGCCTGCCACCCCAGCGAAAGTGTCGAGAATGTCCACACAAGCCGGCAGCGACTCTCTGGGTGAAGATAGCGACAGCAGAACATCATCAGCATATAAACTTATGGTATGCTCGAAAGCTCCCATTGTAATCCCGTGGACCGCGGGGGCAAGTCTCATGGCTTGCGCCAGCGGCTCCATATAGAGGGCAAAGAGCAGGGCCGATAACGGGCATCCCTGTCTCGTGCCCCGTTCGATGGGAAAGCGGGGCGAGGAGCAGCCGTTTACACGGACTGTCGCCGAGGGCATCGAGTAGCAATTCAAGATCCAGGTGCGGAATCTGTCTCCCAATCCGGCCCTGACCAGGACTTGCTCCAGATACGGCCAGTGGACTCGATCGAACGCTTTCTCTGTGTCAATCGCGAGCATCATATATTCCCCTTTTGTACGTGTGGCCTTCTCAATTAAGTGTAGTGCCCTCTTGGTGTTGTCTACGGTTTGCCGCTCTGAGATGAATCCGGCTTGGTCCGGAACAATCAGTCTCGGCATAAGCGGGGCGAGTCTCGCCGCAAGTATGCTCGTATACAATTTCAAATCAATGTTGAGTAACGAAATGGGTCGATTCGCTGCGCATGTTGAGTGGTCCTTCCCAGGTTTGGGGATAACAGAAATGGTGGCATCTAAGAGGTCCCATGGGATTGCGCCCGGCTCTGAAAGGGAGTTAAAAAGAGTAGTAAGCAAAGGCACTACCTGTGCGCAAAATGTCTTATAAAAGATGGCTGTGAAGCCGTCAGGCCCCGGGGCCTTCCCCAGTTTGAGCTTGGAGATGGCCGAGATGACCTCCTCGGGTCTGATGTTGCCGTCCAGGGCCTCAGCTTGATCCGGTGTAAGCACCGGGAGTTGGGAAGAGTCCAGGAAAGCCTCGCTCGCCGCCAGTTCTATTGTGGACCCCGTGTACAGGGAAGTATAGAAATCACTGAATGCGACTGCAATCTCCACATCCTCCGTTGCCAAACCTCCATCCGGTTTCCTGATTTCCTTCACCGTGTGACGCTTCCGCGTTTCCCTAAGTGCCCGGCCCAGTAAGCGTCCGCATCTATCGCCCCCGGTGTAGTACATATGACGCACCCTCAAAGCGGCGAATTCCGCCCTATCCTGATCCAACGCACTCAGTAGCTTCCTAACCACTGTCAGTTGCCTCCTGATCCTGGGGACACATGTCCTTTGGTGCATGCGTTCTAGCTCCTGACCCTTTTGCGTGAGCTCGTCCCTTTTCTCTGCCCTCGCTCTGTTTTCCGCCGCCGATATGGCTATAAACTCTCCTCTAAGAACTGCCTTCAGAGCCGCCCAATGTGTCGCCGGCGAAGTGTCGGAGGTGGTATTATGGAGTAAATAGTCTTTTATCGTGCCTACTACTTTCTCAATTATGTCTTTGCGGTGTAGTAGCGTGTTGCGGAGTCGCCAGCAGCGTGTGGGTCGTGCCACCGGGAGAAAAAGGAACGTCGCAGAAAGTGGGGCATGATCAGAGAGGGACACAACCCCTATGTCAACAGTAGATGTCAAGGCCTGGAGAGAGGTAGAAGCTAAAAAGTAATCCAGTCTTGCGTATGTGCGATGTGCGCTCGAGAAGTATGAGTATGCTCTAGTACCCGGGTGGAAGCCGCGCCAGAGGTCTACCATACCCAGTTCCCCCAATCTCATCAGCCCCCCGTCGGAGAGGGTCCCCTGTGTGGTACGCTGCGCTGACCTGTCCAAAGTGTTATCTAGTACCAGGTTGAGGTCCCCGCCAATGAGGATATGTCTGTCCGTGGATGCCGCCACTTCGCTGAGCGCCGCGTGAAAGAACTTTTCCTGACCCTCATTGAGGGTGTACACCGAGCAGATCGTGAATTCGGACCCCCCTAAAGAAAAATAGTAGGATAGCAACCTCCCCTTTATCTCAGCTCCCTTCCGTAGCACCCGCCCTCTAAATCGCTGCGCAACTAAGATCGCGACCCCAGCTGTTTTACTCGAGGTGGATGAGAAAAATTGCTGTGGGAAGCCATGCGCCTTCATCCTAGAGCAGTCCTTATGTAGTAGATGCGTCTCCTGCAGGAGACATATATCAGCCTTCGCGTGTTCAAGGCACGAGAGGACTGCCTTCTGTTTGATCGGGTTGTTGAGCCCTCTGACATTTAGGGAGAGGATGCGTAGTTCAGTAGGGGGCATGATTCCTTCCTACCCTTGACTGCTCCACACCCCTGGGACCCACCATGGAAACGGCACCGCCTCTCATCCTACCGCCCCCCTTGTCACAACCTGGTGCGGCGTGCCCCAATACTCTGGAAACTCTTAGTGTCTTCCCTCAGTGGACCCCCTAGGACCTGGAACCCCTCCCATCCCCCCTACAAAGTTGTGCAAACCCGTCTCCCCCCCTCTTCCCCAACACCCCATCCTCCACCCTCCCCACTCCATCTTCTTAACCACTGAAACACCAACTTGAAAATGAAAAAATAGAGAACTTGATGACTGGTTACTAAGTATTGCGGGGTATATGAAGTCAAATCCTTCTTCCGTCTCCCCCTTCGCCGACCTCCAGAAAAACACAATAGACCCCAAACGGTGCAAGTCCTAGGCGAAAAGTCAGCCCGGCTGCTGCAAGTTTAAGTCTGTAGCTACTGCTTCCACTGCTGCCCTCCGGCCATCTTCGATCTCCGTCTTCGGGGGTTTCTTGACTCGGCGCCGACCCCGTTGTTGGCGCCATTGAGACGAGGATTCTCCCGCGCCTCCTTGGCGTGGTGGTTGCTCTTCCTCCTCTTTCGGCGGGTCTATGCCCAGCACCTGACAAGCTTCTTTTAGAGAACGGAGTTGGTAAAGTTTGTTGTTTAGTTTGAACACGATCCTGAACGGGTGCCCCCAACTGTAAGGTATGGCTTGCTGCCGGAGATAGCTCGTGACTGGCTTGAAGCAGCGGCGTTTATGCAAAGTAAGTGCCGATAGGTCCTGGAAGAGGGTCGGGGAATGGCCACTAAAGGAAATGGGGTGCATCTGCCTCGCCTTCTGAAGAATATCTTCCTTAGTGCGGAGGTCCTGGACGCACACCAGAATGTCCGCCGGAAAAGTAGACCCGGATCGCTGGGGCCCAACCCTGTGTGCCCTGTCTATCGTGAGTGTCGTCTCCCCCGGCCTGCCCAGGACATGGTTGAAGAGCTCCCTGGTAAATTTAAAAAGGTCCTTTCTTCGTCCGAGCGAGCCACTCCCCGAATAAGTATGTTGTGTCACCTGGAGCGATTTTCAAGATCTTCTAGGTGTGTCTGGAGGTCCACCTGTTGGTCATGCAATCGTATAATCTCCTGTTGGAGTGCCTCTGTTTCGACATCGCGATTGTCCTGTTTCGTTTCGAGCTCCGCCACTCGTTCTCCAACGCCGTCCAGGTCTGACAGCACTGCTCGGATCTCGTCCGAGAATTCCTTTTTGAGGGTGTGGATGTCTACCCTCAGAGACGTGAAGAGGGACTCAAGGAAGGCCTTTGTGATGGGTTCCGAGCCTGCCATCTCCGGGTCGCCCTGTCGTGCTCCAGTGCTCGAAGCGTCCTTAGCCATCGAGGGCGACTGAGCCTTGGCGAACATCTCCTTCACCGTCTTGTCTTTACGGGCCCTTGATCCCGTCAACATGGCTGCCACACGGCAACAGGCTCTCCCCCGTGAAGATCACCAAATCAGTTATCGGGTGTGTGGACACCCCGACAGTCTTATGGTTAGGCTGCGCCAGCTACTAAGCTGTACACCGTCGGCTGACACCCACCGTCTAGGAAAGTGGCGCCAACTGGGCTCCACCAAACTCAAAAACTCTGTCCACTCCGGGCACGGTCCGTGTCACCTCTGCTTCTCACCACGGCCCTCGCCTCAACCACGTCGTCTGTAGGCACTGTCACAGCTCGCTACTCCACTCTACTGCCTCTACCACAGGCCTCCGCTCACTTCAAACACAGCCCCGACCGAGGGCCACACGGTAGATATTTCCGGCGACTACACGGTCCTCTCTACGCCACTGGAGCCCGGGGCCAATGTCCGCAATCGTCTCCAAGCAGTCCCCCCGGCAGGCCCGCAGCAGCAACAGACGCGGTCTCTGTCCGTTGCCTCACGCAGCACTCGTGCGTGGGCCGGGCCCGCTGTAGCCGCCCTAGACCTCACTGAAATGCCCCAGACCTCGGGCTCCCAGCCTCGGTGCCACTGAATAGTCCCCCAGGACGAAGCTCGGTCCCGGATCGCACCGCAAATCCCTCAGCCGTTAGTTCGGGCCTCCGTGTTCGGCGCAGGCCTCTGTACGTGGCCGCTGCCCTCTCCTCCTCACCTCTTCGCCCTGGTGGGCCCTGCAACCATGAACCACTCCTTCGTCTGGGCGGCGGGTCTGCAGTAGCAATCGAGCGGGGGGTCCGCCGATGCCTCGCGCCGAAGTATGCGCCGGTCAGACCCGCCGAAGTCGTACCAGACCTCGCGTAGGGTGGTCCCAGATCTTGGGCCTCTGGCCCGGCCGCTGCTTCTCTTGTCGTCCGCTCCTCCCCCAAGGCCGGCCGCGATTGTAGGCCGCACCGCGGGTCCGTTGGCGACGTTCGCTGTGAGCGCACTGTGCACCCAATAAACGCCCCCGCGATCACCCGTACTACAGGGAATGCCAGGCGAGCAGATGGGGTCGCTGAAGAGGGGCTCCGTGAGGCCGGAGCCCGTGCTGTGGAAGGACGACGGCGGGAGCTCAGAAGGATGCGTCTGCTCACACCGCCATCTTGGCCACGCCCCCCGGCGATTCTCATTTAGAGATTTTTAGCGAATTGCTAATTGAGAATTGCAAAACGCAATGTAAATAATTTATCGCAAATAATTAGCGATTTCTTAAAAATCGCAAAATCATATAGCGATTTCCAAAATAGCTATTTCTTATTAGTGAATTCGCTATTAAGAAATTGCAAATTTAGCGAATCTGCAGTAAAGGTGCAGCTTGATGACATCGCACCCAGGAAGTGTGACAGCCCATGCTGTTCCTGATTGCCTGAGGCTGTGTCAGAGGCTGGGAGGAGAAGCACACCACTCTGAACTGCAACAACACCAATACACAATGAATCCACAGGAGAAGGATAAGGAGGCAGCTGGCTGGAAAAGAAAACTCAAATTCAGTGAGAAGGAGCAGGAGGTACTTATTGAGGAGATGTTTAAGAGCTATGAAGTGCTTTTTGGCAAGAAATCCCTGCATGTCCCTGAGTCTCAAAAGCGCAAAATATGGCTGGACATACAGGGCTCCGTTGGTGAACTAATCAAGCGCTGGTTTGACATGCGCTCAAGGTCTAAGGACAAGGTTGCCACCAGGCTTGCCGAGGCAAAGAAAACTGGTGGGGGTACAACTACAGAGCCTGAATCCAGACCCCTTGAGGAGTTGGTGGAGTCCACCCTACAACCTGAAAGCATCAGCGGGGTTGCAGATATCGACAGCTCCGGCACGCCCAACACCAGACAAGGTAAGATGCATACTAAATCAGCCCTGACACATTACCAACTTAATAACACACACAGGAATGCCCAAATTACTAAGTTACAATGCAACTCCATTCCACATTTTCTAGCCCACCCATCAATGCATCATGGGGGATGTAGTCTCACACACTACACAGTTGAGCAATGACACACAGCAATGTATCAGCAGTTGACACAAAATAGTAAAGCCAAAAATGTTACGCAGCACTACGGTAACCAAAATGCAAACAATTTATTCAGTGAACCATGGAAAGCAGGACACATAATAAGTAGTGCTTTTGTATTTACAGGTGAACCGGACACACGAGGGTGACAACACCGAAGCTGAGGGGGCAGCACAGACACAGCACCAGGCAAGGGGAGCGGACACAGATCAGACAACACTGCCAACACCTGTCCTAAGAAGACACCGTTACATTGTGCCTCCACCCCCGGTGTTGGAGGGAAAATGCGAAGGCATAGAGAATGAGGCACATCCAGAACAAGAAGAGCATGCACGTCAGGAACATGATCAGCCCCCTATGCACCGCAGGGACGACAGTTGCAGGAGACGCACGCCGAGGGCACAAACCAGCACAGACGCAGGAGATGATCCTTCCGTATTTTCTGGCCTGGAAGGCATAATGGTGAATGTCCAAACGCATGAGGTCAATACACAGGCAGCTGGTGTCTGTTAATCATAATCTTACAGACATGAAGGAGGGCATCAGAGAGCTCAATCACAAAGTTGAAGAAGGTAATAAGAGAGATGACTGGAGCAATCAAAGAACTTTGTGCCATAATGCAAAGGGACCATGCATCCAGACGTAGGGAAAAACAACATCTGTTCACCTGTCTGGATATCTATAGCAAGGCGGTCAATCGTTTGTCAAATGCCACATCGGTACTGTCAGGACGCACAGTGATGATGCTGGTAGAAATGGCACACTGCAGCGAGGATGTTGCCAAAGGTTTGGTGCAGGTCCCCAATGCAGTTGACCAGCTGCAGACAGCTAACATAGGTAGCACAGGTCTCCTGGGGCCAGGGGACAGTGAGGAGCTCTCCAGCATCACCCCACCAAGTACATAACCCAGACGGCGTAGTGTGGGGCAGGGAACACCATCAGATGCCTCAAGGGAGCGCAGCCAGCACCATGAGCTGCAACTGCAGGACGTGCATGGTAGAAATAAACTGAGTTGACACAGTTGAATGCTAATGGGTGAAGTAACCCATAGCATATGGACATTTGTAAATCAATTTCTCATGCCCTGTGTACATGACATGTGCTGCAGCAAGTGCCACACATAAAGAGTGTGTTTGGACTGTGTGAATGCAATTTACCTGACGCTAAGGTACATTAAAACACAGTCTTTCTCAAATCATTATTTGCTTTGTGTCATCATTACTCACCAAGAAATAGTTGTGTGTTATTTCGTCACGTCTCCGTTGGCCATCAGCTGCCCCAACACCACCTGCTGGTCTGCAACTTGGACCTGGTACCTCATCTGATTCTGTATCTGTGAGTTCCACTGGTATGCCGTTTCTTGTTTCAGTGATGCAGCAGGTCTCTGGGCCATATTGTAGTGCTCCTCCACTTTTGTGCAGGTAGCGGAACCTGCTCTTCAGTATACCAAATGTCCGCCCCATTACACAGCGTGTTGACTTGTGTGCATGATTGTATCTCCACTCTCTTGTATTAGCCGGATTGAGGTAAGTTGTGAGGATGAATTTGCGCACTGCATATGCACTGTCACCTACAGGATGAAAGACATACGGTTAAACACTGTCCTCTCACTTCATCTCTTAACTGTGTATAAGAGTGCTTGACATGCATTTATCTAGCAGGTATCCCTCGCCAAATTCACCCCCACTGAGACGTGTGTATATCCCACTGTGTCTAAAAATGTAGGAATCCTGTGTACTACCAGGGTATTTTGCCACTGTATCAGTTATGATATATTTTGCATTGCAGATGACCTGAATGTTGATTGAATTGAATGATTTCCGGTTTTTGAATACGTACTCATTGGCTGAGGGAGGTGAGAGGGCTACATGGGTTCCATCTATGCAACCAATGACATGGGGAAATTGGGCAATCTGGTAGAAGTCCTGTTTGGTTTGCTGCAACTCCTGTTGTGTGGCTGGGAATATGATGTGATGATGTATCCTTTGTACCATTGCATCCAGGATTGCATGGAAGAAGCACGACAGGCAACTCTGGGAGACCCCTCCTGCTGTCGCTATCACCCCCTGGAAGCTCCCTGATGACAGTAAGTGCAGTGAACACTGGACCTGCCCATGTGGTGGAATTGTTTGGGTCCTGTGGGCTGGGTGTTCAAGCATAGATTTTAGCTCAGCAATAAAGTCTAATATAGTAGCTGAGTCCAGCATGTACTTCTCATGTATCTCTTCCTCTGTCTGCTGGAATAGAGTGATGCACACTCTAAAGACCCGTTCCCATTCTCTGTGCTGCCGCTTGAATCCACATCCTCCTGGCTATCACACACAGCGCTGCCATTGTGGAAGTCCCAGTTGCATTGTGGGCCTATTTAAATATGTTGCACCTGGTTACTACCTGGTTTGAGTTGGTGGTAAAAATCAGGTGCAAAATTTAGATTTTTGAAGATTCGCAATTTGCGATTTTTTGAAACATTGGTTAGCGAATTTGCTTTTTGCGACATAGGTTTTTGTGACAATAGCAAATTGCATGATGCTAATTGTGAATTCGCAAATGATTATTCGCAGATTGTGGGCCACTCAAAAGAGGTATTCGCTATTTTAGTGAATACCTATTTTGCGATGCAAAACAATTTCATACATGGGAGAAGGGTATTTTGCGATCGCAAACACTGCTTTTTTGTGATTCGCAGCATTTGCAACCTCAAAATACCTTGATACATCTGGCCCTAAGAGCCACAGATGAAATTGGTTGACAGTGATAAGAGAATCCCATGCCCCATTTAGCGCTTGCTGAAGGGTTCAAGGTTGAGTTCCTTCATTGACAAAGTAATTACAATTGTGTAGTTGGCCGGTGAGAGGGTGGGGTGTACACTGAGTAGTTTGAGGCTCATGATGTGCTGATCACTGCAGGTGATAAGGTTGTGACTTTAACTGCGATTAGTTTAATAAACGGTAATTGGCATATTGCATGTGAATGGCAATCACTATAGTCGAACATTGACACTTTCAATATTCAATCATAATGATTCACAAAATAAATTCAAAAGCAGGAGAAAATCTACAGTGGAACACCAAACACACGGACGACTATCCATCCTCTCCCCCTCCAGCTAGGGGAACCGTCAGTGCTCTGTGCATTTCTCCCATAACATTTGGTGTTTCCTAGGACAGCCAGCAGCTCCATCAATCAGAAGTTTCAGGGCCTCTTACCACCTGGCATTTCTTGATGCCTCCACCTCTTTCCATTTCTTAGTAATGAATCCTTTATCAAGTACCATCCCTAGTACCTTTGGTGCTTTGATCGTATCAACGGTATGGCATGCAGACAGAGAATGAAGAGTGACTGGCTGTTTGAGATCGATAGCTTCAGGGTTGGAAAAAAGCAATGCGGCGTGACCTATTTTAGGTTTGTTGAACGAGGTCTCGAGGTCACCTATGATGTATTGTATTGTATTCAGGATTTATAGAGGGCACTGTGACCCTATGGGTATCCTGGCGCTTGAACATGTGAAATCAGTTATCCTAGAGTGTGGTGACGGTTACAGGGATGAAGACGATGAACTACGTCCTGGGAAAGAGCCAGGTCTTCAGCTTCTTTCTGAATGGCAGAAGGCCATCCATTTGTCTAAGCTCAACTGGGAGCTTATTCCAGGCTGAAGCTGCTGCGATGCTAAAATCTCTTCCGTCAGATCTAACTCTTCTAAACCTGGATACTCTTACCAATTTGGCTGAGGAGGAGCAAAGATTATGTGGGGGAACATACCATTCAAATCTTCTCTGTAGAGGCTTAGGCCCAATGCCATGTAAAGCCTTAAAAACTATACACATTGATTTGAATTGTATCCTCTGCCCAACTGGGAACCAATGGAGCTCGGCCAAGGCCTGAGATGACGAAAACTGCGGGGTCTCATTAGTGCTAGCTTGGCTGCCATTGACTGGATTCTCTGGAGTTTCTCCATCAAATATTTACGAGACTCCAGTAAAAAGGCATTGTAATAATCCAGTCGGCTAAGGATAATACTCCTTACTACCAGCGGCCTGGTCTGTTTAGGGAGCAGTGGCAGAATCCTTCGTAACACTCTCATCAGAGCGAAGCAACTGCCAACCGTCATGTTTACATGGGACTCCAGGGTCAGATTGCAATCAAAGCTGATTCCTAAATTGCGTACTACCCTTGCCGGGGTCGAAGGGGCTGTCACCGGTAATGGCCAGAACCCAGAAGGTAATGGGTGGGGAACTTTTCCAACTGAACAGCACAGAATCTCAGTTTTTTCCCCATTAAATTGCCAATAGTTGTTTTGAAGCCATTGGCCTGTAACCTGCAAACAGTTATGAAATGTATCCAACGAGAGTGCCTAATGGCCTTCCAGAGATAGGATCAGCTGGGTATCATCAGCATAGTTCACAAGACTGATATTGTGTGACTTGATGACTGCAACCAGAGGCCTCATATAGATGTTAAAAAAGGGGCTAATTTCAGACCCCTGTGGTACACCATGCTGGACTTTCATGAACTGGGATTGGTACGGGGGATTGGCTACCGCCTGCTCTCTATCTGAAAGATAGGATTTGAACCACTCCAGTGCTGACCCTCTCACATCTGCTCTGGCGGAGCCTAGCTAATAGTACCTCATGGTTAACTGTGTCAAATGCGGCGGACAGGTCCAACAAAATCAAAATTGTTGATTGTCCCCTGTCCGCCCGCATTTGAAGATCATCCAGTACGGTTACCAAGGCAGTCTCTGTCCCATGTCCTGGGCGAAAGCCGAATTGCACATCCTCCAATTTCCTGTTAACTTCGAGAAACTGAGAAAGTTCTCTACTAGCCAGTTTTTCTATAATCTTCACTGTGTAGGGCAGCAATTAAATAGGCCTATAATTCTTAGGACATGCTGGATCTAATGAAGCTTTTTTCAGGAGAGGTGTAATTAACGCTGTTTTTCAGCATGCTGGCACCATTCCACTCTCAAGAGATTGCTTACAGATCAGCCTGAGCGCCGGAAGAAGCTCTGTTCCTAAGGTTTTGCATAATTTATGGGGTAGCGGGTCCAGCAAGGAGCCTGAGGACACACTAAGGGCTAATTTAATAAAATCCTCCACTGGTGGTATTTGTAAATGGTCAAGGCTCTCTGGGGTCTCTATCATTTCCTGTATTTGTTTTTGGGGTGTAAGGTGATTCTCAGAATTCCCATTCTGGTCCTCCAATGTGGGTATATTGCTAGATTGTAGCCCCTTGATGATTTTACTTATTTTCTCCTCAAAAAACATGGCTAGCCCATCACAGAGAGTTTGTGTTGGTGGAATTTCCTTTTTTGTGCAAATGGGATTAGTGATGTCATTCACTATTTTAAAAATGCTCTTGGCGCTATTAGAAGGTTTCAAAACAGAGTCAGCAAAATAATCGGTTTTTGCTGAGGTTGTTTCTTTTTTATAATTTGATATTATTTCTCTCCAAGTTTTTTTATTCTCATCTATATATGTTTTCTTCCTCCTCCGTTCACCTAACTAACAGTCCTTTTTCCGATGTTTTAGATTATTATTGTACCAAGGGGCAGAAGGTCTACCCCTTTTTATAATTACTTTTAGGGGTAATTGCTGGTCAAGCTGCGTAATAATTTGATTGCAGAAATTCGTTTGCCTATATCCAAAGTACGATTTACGAGGGACTCTGGTAGTGACGTTGTCATTCCGGCCAGTCTTCTCCAGTCCCTGTCTCTAAAAATCTTATTTTCCATCGGGGTAGTTGTACTCAGTTTCGGGCAGACAATTCCAAATTGTACTAGTTGATGGTCAGTCCAGTCTACTGGCAAAATTGCCCTCATCTCAATTAGATCTTTATTTATTAAATCTTTGTTTGCGAAAATTAAATCCAGTATATGTCACCCTCTGTGTGTGGGCTCTCTGACCCACTATACCAAATTCATATTTTTGCATGTCTGGAGAAGGTTATAATATCCAGGGTCTAGACTCCCTGTAATGACAAGCTTCTCCGTATGTTTTGGTGCTTCTGTCAGTCACCAGGTCATTACTTACCACATCCTTTCTCAGTTCCAGAAAGACACCACATTTCACAATACTTACCCAAGAAAGGAATAAACTCTGACAACATATAAGACCATGGCTGAGGAGCTCGCAAATAACAACAAGTCACAACACCTCCCTTTCCGAGAGGGTAAACAACGCATTCTCCTCCTGGCAATGTAATTTAGACATCCCTGATGGGAGGCACTTTCCCTTCCGTATCAACAATTACCCATTAGAGGGGAATCGCCCATCCCTCTGTAAGTACTTGGTAAAAGGGTCCCAACCTTCCCTCACAAGGAATACCAACAAATGATATGCTCTAGGGTTTCTTTATTACATGATAATAGGATGACAAAAGAAAGAAATAACTAAACATCACAGTCAATCATCAGCACATAGATATACATAGAGCCTGAAAATAAAAGCATAGTTAGATACAGTTAGATATACATCGAACACGTCACCATAATCTTAGGCGTCGTGTCATCTGAAGAAGGGTCCGTCTCTCTTTCCCTCACTGGTTGGTTCCGGACTCTCTGTTGCACACACACGACTGCACGTCTGCACCGTGATGTATCATCAGACCGCCAAAACACCAGACCAGCATCACAGCATCTCTCCAGCTCTCAGCATCTCAGAATCTCTCTGAATCTCTCTGCCTCTCAGAAACTCTCTGCCTCTCTCACGGACCCCCTTTCTCTAATATAGAACTCTATCCTCTATCGAAGCTTCTGGAAGAACCCGCCTACCTTTCTCACAAGATTCCTGTACTTTTCCACACCAAGCACCCAACAGCAGCTGGCCAAGCTTTTGTTATGGCGCCAATGCGAAGAAGGCACATTCCTCCTGATAAGAACTGGTCTGCTCTGGTTCACTGCCGGTGAACAACACATGTGATCTCAAATATCACCTCTCAACTACAGAGGCTCAGAAGATGGCTGCAGTTTAGAATATGGAGTTGCTCAAGCATAGGCCTCTACTACTTGGAAAGCAGAATGCTATTATACCACGTCAAAGCCAATAGGCTAAAGTCATAATTCACCTAACTCAAATACCACTATGCCCTTAATCCCTCAGTGTCCACTATGGAGCACATGTGTGCACCATCACCAACAACTCTGCACCTCCACATTTCATACCTTCTATTCTTTGGCAAGATTATTCTACTGCAAGGCCATCCTACATTAAGGCTAAAGTAACATAGCACACTTAAATGAGTACACATTGGTGGTGATCGAGGGTCATCAAAGATCATCAGACCCCTAAAGTGGCTCATTCACTACATTGCACCCCTTGACCCTTGAACATCACCATTCACATATATCAAAAATAAAATCACTGAACTAAAGGCACAGCTACGACTGCATCTTTTAACTGCAAAATTGGCATCATTGCAAAGTAACAAGCAACTGAATATCATGACTGAAAAACCAAACTATCATTGGGGCACTATATCTGTTAACTGTAAAAGCAGTATCAATGCATAATAACCAGCAACTGAATAAAATCCAACTGAAGATCCGATTGACATTGAAACATTACATATCACATTTAAAGGCAAAACTGTAAAAAAAAAACGAAATTTTCAGAGTGAAACATGCAAGACTGTAGGCCATATTTGAAAGAGTACCTACAAGGGAAAAACTGCATTTCAGAATCAAAAACACAACTGTTAAAAAGCATATTTGAACCAGCAAATCTCGTGCTGATGTGACTACTCAAAAACATTGAATTCAAAGCAGATCATAATGAACTGTTTTTTCTCTGCTTGTTCTTTTTAAACTTCATAACTCAGGTGAAATATCTAAAAATAATTCAGCTTGTATCATTTGAACCTCTAATAATGAAACTGCAAAGTCTACTGCCAAAGCAGCCAACTGTAGCTCAGAAAATATCAACTCCAAGTGCAGCACAAAGTCTCTATGGGAAAAAAGTGTTCTTTTCTGTGAAAAAAGCAAAACAAAAAACACCACTGTCTCTTGTCAGGGTGCACAAGCAGTTCTCCTGTGCGAAAGACACAGCTCTCATTCTTTTAAAGTCAGCCTCACTCGAAGAGGACAGTTCCAATTGCAGAACACTCTGCTGAACCCTTTGTCGCTTAGAAAGAAGCAGTCCATCTATGTAGATGACAGCTCTCTGGCATCCAACTTCCTCAGTATCCCCTCGGCAAGGAAGAACCCCATCTGATCTAGTTCTCCATAGATCATCAGCTCCCGTCTGCCATCAGCCCCAGGACATCACCACCGTCCAGTCTGGCTCCAGGCTTGGGGCGGATGGGGGTCCAATCTCCAAAAAATAACAAGCTAAAATAATAAAATAAAATAATAAAAGGGGGTTGAGGGCCCATGCATACAGGGAGGACCTCACTTGCACCCCGGCATCGCAATTTGAAACGATAAACAAGTATCACATGTCTTGCCAAAAACTTCAATTCAAAAGCACATAATTTTCTTTTTACATCTCTCAAAGTCCAATATTTTAATTTCTGTCTGCAAAGCTCTCCTCTAGATCTGGGGAATAGCTTAAGAATGCTACCTGCATTATATTCTCTACGTTTATTTGGGCAAAATCAAATTTTTTCCTTACACAGCCAGAAGGGCTGGGGCAGTCAACTGTACGCTCTTCTCCTTCTTGCTAACATACCCCCTCCCTTCCAGAGATGTCCGCGTCTGAGAGCTGGCTCAGTTTCAACCATAACAGAGACACACTGCTCAGCCTCGCAATCCCTCCCTAACAAAGAGCTCACATTCCAAGAGAGAAGCGCCTGCCCACGTCTGTCTGCCCTACCTACCTCCTCATAAGGATGGGGCATGATGGTGATGAAGCCTGCACCTTTGTGCAAGCCTCCCTATCTTTCCAATTAAAGGCAGCTCCACAGTCTGAAGAGTGGAATCCCCCCTCCTTCACACAGATTCTCCGCGAAAAGAATTTGGGTGCTCGCCAAACATAACAATCAGCGGAGACTGCTCCTGCGATCGCCCCCCTCCCTTACAAAGAGCCCGGGGAAGAGGAGGCTCTGTGGAATGCATGTTATCTCCTCAAGGTCAAAGCATGGCAGTTCCCAGCCGTTCACAATCCAAAAGCTGTGAAATTTTCCATTCTTAAATGGAACAGCATGATGTAAAAAAACCCTTACTTTCGTCTAATACACAAAAACAGACTCAACCTCTGTTGACTTCCATTAAAATCCTGGGTTCTATTTCTAAATGCTCTGCTCTTCTGTTTAGCTAATTCAAGCAAATTTAAACTATCATGTATAAAACATTGACAACCTTAAAAAGTTGCATACCAACATCACATTACATTGCTGTACTATCTGGGGTAGCATCAGTCAAAGAAGGTCTATGTTTGTTTAATTTATAGCAGTCAACTATCATGGGCAAAGAATTATCACATTTGCGCACCAGCTACATAAAATCATTTTAATCATTAGTTGTTGGGGTCACCAACCCTGCTTCTGTGAAATCCTCCCCAACTGCTATTCTGTCTATAAGGGCCATTTTACCACTAGTGCGACCTCCCATAAGCAAATTACATTTCCTCTCACGCTGTTTTGTCCAGTATCTTTTAGTGTGCCAAAGCACATAGTCAGGGGCCTTTGTGCAGCATCTGAATTTAAAAGTCCCTGCACTCCACTGTAGCTAAAATGGGCACATTGCTTTTGGTTAAAATCACAAAATACATTTTTAAAACCTGGAAGTAGCCAGTCATACTCAATTCGCTGTTGTACACTTTCAAAATCATATGCCTGCATTTTTCTTTTAAAGCAAAATGTATCGTGCACTGTTAGGTCTGATTTATTTCCACCACTGGTGATTAATTCTAAAACACGGGTCTTCTTATCTGACTGAAAACTCTCTTCGGAAGAATTAATTAAAACAGCCTGTGCAATTGGCAACCTGACGAGATTTTCTGTAACATTTTTCACATGTAAATCATGCACGTTTAAGTCTGTTGTCAAAGGAATATTTTCACACTGGACATCAATTAACATTTCCTTCAGCTCTTTTGGCAAATGCTCAAATTGTGGCTGCACGTTAAACAACACATTAAAAATAATCCCACTATCTCTGTCTGAAACATCATCCCACGTTTCAGGGTTATATTCTGAGATGTTATATTCACATTGCAGCTGCGCACATTTTAAATGCATTTCTTTTTACTGAACACTGTAAAGGGATCCCGCCCTTTCTGCCTAACGTAAAAAAGCTATTCACAAGCCCTTTATACAAAACACATTTAAACACACAGCAATTCTCGTTCAACCAAACACAATTAGCTCACTCATGAACCAGAACGGCTACCCCATGCAAATAAATCAACTGATATCTGAGAGTCTGCTTTCAATTGCAAAAAAAACCCCAATATTTTCCCATTTTAAATCAACGTTCATATCCTGCAACCGACTACGCCAATTGTAATGACAAGCTTCTCCGTATGTTTTGGTGCTTCTGTCAGTCACCAGGTCATTACTTACCACATCCTTTCTCAGTTCCAGAAAGACACCACATTTCACAATACTTACCCAAGAAAGGAATAAACTCAGACAACATATAAGACCATGGCTGAGGAGCTCGCAAATAACAACAAGTCACAACACCTCCCTTTCCGAGAGGGTAAACAACGCATGCTCCTCCTGGCAATGTATTTTAGACATCCCTGATGGGAGGCACTTTCCCTTCCGTATCAACAATTACCCATTAGAGGGGAATCGCCCATCCCTCTGTAAGTACTTGGTAAAAGGGTCCCAACCTTCCCTCACAAGGAATACCAACAAATGATATGCTCTAGGGTTTCTTTATTACATGATAATAGGATGACAAAAGAAAGAAATAACTAAACATCACAGTCAATCATCAGCACATAGATATACATAGAGCCTGAAAATAAAAGCATAGTTAGATACAGTTAGATATACATCGAACACCTCACCATAATCTTAGGCGTCGTGTCATCTGAAGAAGGGTCCGTCTCTCTTTCCCTCACTGGTTGGTTCCGGACTCTCTGTTGCACACACATGACTGCACGTCTGCACCGTGATATATCATCAGACCGCCAAAACACCAGACCAGCATCACAGCATCTCTCCAGCTCTCAGCATCTCAGAATCTCTCTGAATCTCTCTGCCTCTCAGAAACTCTCTGCCTCTCTCACGGACCCCCTTTCTCTAATATAGAACTCTATCCTCTATCGAAGCTTCTGGAAGAACCCGCCTACCTTTCTCACAAGATTCCTGTACTTTTCCACACCAAGCACCCAACAGCAGCTGGCCAAGCTTTTGTTATGGCGCCAATGCGAAGAAGGCACATTCCTCCTGATAAGAACTGGTCTGCTCTGGTTCACTGCCGGTGAACAACACATGTAATCTCAAATATCACCTCTCACCTACAGAGGCTCAGAAGATGGCTGCAGTTTAGAATATGGAGTTGCTCAAGCATAGGCCTCTACTACTTGGAAAGCAGAATGCTATTATACCACGTCAAAGCCAATAGGCTAAAGTCATAATTCACCTAGCTCAAATAACACTATGCCCTCAATCCCTCAGTATCCACTATGGAGCACATGTGTGCACCATCACAAACAACTCTGCACCTCCACATTCCATACCTTCTATTCTTTGGCAAGATTATTCTACTGCAAGACCATCCTACATTAAGGCTAAAGTAACATAGCACACTAAAATCAGTACACAATGGTGGTGATCGAGGGTCATCAAAGATCATCAGACCCCTAAAGTGGCTCATTCACTACACTCCCATTAAGCCATAAGTTGACATCTCCTAAGAAAAGAGGTCTTGAGTGGATTAGCGCCATAGTACTAAGAACATCTGCCAGTGCACCCTGCTGTTGAAGACTGGCTACTCCAGGTGGTCTATAGCAGACTATGCCAGTCGCTACATGTCCCTTAGGATGCCATAGTGCAAATCCCAGAAATTCGGAGCCACTCACCCAGTGCTTAAATTGAGCAGGTACTTTCAGGTGCTCAGCACCGGCACTTCTTTCACAGGGCGTGGCTACAATTTCTGACCCTGCAGGTGGTGGTCACATTGTTAATTGTTCAAATTAAAAATAAAAAGAATAACATACATTGCATGGTGACTGGCTGGTAAATGTTCATAGACAAGCCAGCATATGCCTGTCCAGGCAGGCGTGATTGTGTATCACCACGTTGATCACAAATCCAAGAAGTCATCGACAAACTATGGCTTGCATTCAATTCCCTGAAGTCTGCTGCACCCTGCCACTGCCTGAGCCTAAGCCTCCCATTGGATAATTGTAGCTGGGGGCTGGCTCATGACAGAGTGGAGGCAATGAAGCTGCGAGAGCGCATTTAGAACCTGGGAGTGAGGGCTCTTGAGGAAGAATAAACAGTAAAGTAAGTGTGAACTTTCCACTTGCTGCGTAGCCAGAGTAGCATATACTGCAGCCCTGCATTGCTGCTATCCTCAACATGCTTGATGCGGCTGTGGCCCAACACAACTTTTGTGTGCCAGGGTGTCACCTGTAGAATCTGTGCGCTGCCCCACAGCATGGTAATTGATGAGGGTGCGTGAGTCCAGTAGGCACCATAGCCATTCTTACCGGCATTGGCAGCATTACGGCTGGGGACAATGCCTGTGCGGTAGCAGGCAGGGTCAAAGCCAGCTGATCATTGGATGCTGATGCCTTCGCCATCCCTGGACCTACTAATTACAGGCAGCACTAGCAGTGACATCATTTGCTGTGCTCGAGCAGCCGTCTGTTGCACAATAAACCTAGTCACACCGCACTGATTAATATAAGCAAAAAAAGCATTTTCATTTGGTGTACATTTTGTTGTTGCACTCGGTCTTCCGCTTCTTTAGGAATGACAACAGGAAAATGCAGTGTTCAAAATAGCAGGGACATGTACAGGCTGACGACAGGGGTCACAGGCAGCAGCAGTGTTATAGATGAGAGAGAGAGCAGGAGTAAAGAAGAGAAAGAAACAACAGGGGAGGAGAGAGATAAGACAGAGCTAAGAAGAAGAAAAGGAGAGCAAATCAGAAACAAAGAGAGAGCAGCCATGATGTGAAGAAGAGAGCATTAAGAAGAGAGAAGATAGAATGAAATGATGTAGAAGACAGGACAGAGGAAAACAAGCAGACGAATGATAAAATGGAGACACAGCTAATCACTGCTAGAAGAGTGATAGTAAAGAGCCAAGATCGAGGGGAGAGACCAGAGCATGGATACAAGTGAAGAAGAAAAAGGGCAGAGCTGGAATGAATAGAGGGCAAATCAGAAATACAGGGAATAAGGTAACACACCAGGTGTGACAAAGTTGATAGAAAACAATTAGAGAGGTGAGAGGATAGACTCTTAGAGCAAAGACTTAGTGGACAGGTAACAGATCAGGTTAGAAGATAGAGACTGAGACAGAGAGAGTGTTGAAAGTGGGGCTCACCGGAGGAAGAAGTGAGCTGTGGCCTCCTTGGCAACAATATCAGCACCTGCACTTCTTTTTTTACAAATTAAGCACTGCACTCACCTCATCAATATCTACTGAGATGAAATCCTATTTGTCTTTGAAAATGATACCAATCCCTCCACCTTTCCTAGTCTGCCTAGGTTTATGTATAGCCTTGTAGCCCAGAGGGCAACTTAGCCCCAACTCCAAGTCTGACCCGGGTTGTGTCCCGTTTCGGTGATGAAAAGGACCTCCAGTTTGTGAGAGTCTATAAATAATTGGACCTCCACCCCGTGTTTATGCAACGATCTGACATTAAGTAGGCCACGCGCGAGCCTGACCTCTTCATTCGGATTTGCTTGCCTCCTAGATGAGGCAGCCTCCTTTGACCATTCCTAAATCACCTATTTCTCGCAGCTCCCTGCTTGTGTAGGAATAGCCCCTTTGTCCTTTGCCTAGGAGATCAAATTGGGCAGAGGGGCTGGCGCTGTGTGCGGTCGGTGCGCGGACAGGCGCAGACGGGCTTGCCTTTGGCCCGCCTTCGGCGGGTAGCGCCACCATGAGTATAAATGCCCAGACGCAAAGAAAGACTAGGGTGCTGACCCAAATCACCGCAGGCTCGCTGTAACAGGCAAGTACCGCCGGGTCAAGTGCTAACAAGGTACGTGTGGTAAAAATTACACAGAATGCACAAAATGAGCGATTAAAACGTTTTTTTTAAAATTCCAAGTGCAAAATACAAGATAGCAGCAGTAGTACCTCCGCCCCCCACACTCGCAGCATCTAAACCACGTGTTACACATAAGTGTAACACGTGGTGTAGGCGGTCATTTCTGATGTGTGAAATCCAAGAGAGCACCTGGATAGCAGAGTTGGGTCGGTCATCTGTCTTGCAATCCCACAGTTCCACCTTAATGAATTGCTGGTGTGTGACTTCGAATGGTGGCACTGTTGGTGTTGTAGTTTCCGGCTAATTGAATGCTCGTAACAGAATATTAGAAAAGCATTCATGGGTAACTAGGCCTTGAGGCAAAATGATGGCTTAGCCCAGAGATCTTCCATTGTGGGGTACATACAAGACATTGGCCAGCTCATTGTAAGTCTCAAACCATGAAACCCAGGATCGCAGGCAGAATCAGAAGGGTGAGCTTTTGTGGAGATGGCCTCTGCACTTGTTTACCAAGATGATGCTAAGGGGTTCCAGTTAAGGCGTTAACACTACCTTCAAGCACACCCATCTTTCTTCTGCATCGCATGTCAGGCTGTGTTTATTTGTTATTGTGTAGGAACTACTATGCAGCTGATCAGGTGAGCACCCCCTCTTTCTACTACACTTGTCCCCTTTTTTTCTGACTTTGAGAATGAAGGGAGGTGTAGCCTAAGCCTGGTGCTTAATTTGTAAAAAAAAAATAAGTGCCAAGGCCCTTGTCAGGAGGCCACTGCTGCACGTGCCACCCATTGCCCCTTACAGCACTGCCAATGACAGTACCAACACAACTACTGACCATCACACTGCTATAAGTGTGACAATTCTGACTATTCCAGGCCCCAAAAGCTATAAGAGTGGCTTAGGGGCATGGATTAGTCATTTTCAACGTATATTAAAATAATAAACAGCAGTTGTTGTGTTCTTCTCTAAACTAGACAAACATCGCCACCATGTGGCAGGCTGTCATAAGTGCCCAGGGTGACAATTATGTGCCAGCACTGAAACCACCGGCTCCAATTAAGCACTGCCTCATCCCCACATTAAAGGAATGTTTAAAGTGTAGGCTAATAAACAATCTGATCGGCAGTACTGTGCGCTGATTCAACAATTGCAATAGACAATGAGCACAAGGTTACTCATTACCATAGACCACTCTTTCAGTCAGATTTTTCAATACAAATAAATTTATTTTCACTCTTTTGGATTAGATTAGGTGGATTATTGATTGAAATATCACACACTCAATTTTGTGTAACATAGATTTCAACACTTATAATTTTTGTTACATAAAGGAGAGATAACTAGGACTTGATTTTGGGAAGGAAATTGTTGCTAAAATGTTGTGTTGTTTACAAAGGAACAAAGTGGGAAAACCAATGCGGGACATACGGTGAACACTCAAGACAAATCACTCACATAAAGTGTATACAATGGACAACAAAAGATAGTGCAAAGAGCGGGAAGGATTTGTGTGCTTAAATTCTTATTTTTATACACTAGGATCTACCCCTGTTTTAATTTTTTCAAAAGGTGGAGCCTAGTCCACTAAATGGAGGAAGCACAATTCAATTAAACTTGTATAAACTAGACCATCAAAAGTTAAACAATTACAATATCGATTTATAATTGATTGGTCTATGAGCTCATAAGAATAAGCAGGGTCGACGCGTTTCGAATCCTTTTTCAATTGCAAGGATTCTCCTCAGGACCACAGACAAAAATTCTGCAAAACATAAATAAAATGACGTATTGTCAGACGTCTCATCAAGCAACTCTCAACTAGTATTCAGTTCAACACACACTCAGGTCCTACCTGGATTGCTTGTTTGAGGGATTTTCTCTTTTGGATGCTAAAAGAGAGTGCACAGTCAGGTTTAAATAATTCTATGTTGGAGGATCTTCTGGTTAGAAAAAGCTCGCATTCATTTTACTCACTTGATTGGTGATACAACGATTTCTTATAAATCCGCTATGATTAACTGGTCAGTGTCGGTTCATTCATATATGTGGCATTGCATCGTGACGATGTTCATTCTGTGGGAAGATCAATAGTTTGAATGAAACTCTAATGGCCACTCAGTGAGACTTTTGCCTTACTGCATACTCTCAATTCAGCCTGGCATATTCGGCATGTTCGTAGGAGCGGGCTGGCTCCACGGTAGAACCGCTCGCGTGTTACAATTATTCGGACTTCCAAGATTAAAGGGAGAAATATATGTAAAATAATACCTTTCGTGAAATTAGTTCTCCCCCAGTATGCGGCGCCTCCGTGGATGAGAGCGGCGTACTATTGTTCCGGGTTCATTCGGTTTTATTATGGTTTACTTCCGGGACAGCCTCGAGACGTTGCTGGGAGTGGTAGTTTTTTGTGTATTTATAGGCATTTGTTTACATGAAATCATTTTCCTTTTGCTTACGTGTGGATCCTATGGCCAGAGTCGATGTTGGGTAGAGTTTTAGATGTAATTCATTGGACACTTTGGTTGTTTATATTGTTATTATGACATTGACACGCGTTAGTTGGGGATTATAGTCCAATTGCTTTAAACAGTTGATCAAACGGATATAGATGATTCATGGTGAAAAAAGTGAGCATAGTTGTGATGGTTTTTTTCATAAATTGTATAATTCAGACATTTCATTCAAACCTCGAATGGTGGTATTAAATTTGAGAATGAGCATAGCTTCTCGTTGTCGCAATTTGACCTCCACATCTTCACCTCTTGGGTCATGGTCAATCTTCGATATTATCGTCCATTTAAGATCGCTTTCTTCGTGAGCCTGATCGATCCAGTGTTGAACAAGGGGGGCTGTAAGGACTTTTTTCTTAATCCTGGATTTGTGCTGCGACATTCTTTGTCGGGCTTCCTGGGTTGTCTTGCCTATATAGAGCTTATCACATGGGCAAAGTATACCATAGACAACATTTCGTGTCTTGCAGTTTGTAAATTGATCATGTTTCCATGATATGCCTGCATGTTGGAACAATTGGCCCTCAATTGTGGAGGCACAGCAGATGCATGTGCCACATTTCCGATGGCCAGTTATTGGCGGAAGGTTGATATAGTCTCGCAATGTGAGAGCTTTTGTTTTTGGAACTGCTGCTGGAACAATTTGATTGGCTATACTTTTGTCCTTCTTAAAGGCAAATAGTGGTACTTCAGAGAACTGGGCATCTAGCTCTTTTAATAGATGCCAGTTTTGATGAATGGTAGTTTTGAAAAAGTTGGAAGATGGACAGAAAGTAGACACACAAACTGTGCGTTGTTGTTGTTTCTTTTCTTTCTTTTTTAGAAGCTCCTCCCGTGGGGTCCACCATGCTCGCTTGATGGCTTGCTTGAGGAGTTTTGCTGGGTAGCCGCGTGCTAGTAATCTCTCTTTTAGGATGTTGGCATGGTTCATGTACTCATCCTTGAAGGTACAGTTTCTCCGGATGCGGAGAAACTGACCAACAGGTAAGTTCTGTTTTAGGCTTCTTGGATGATTACTTGAATAATCCAATGCTTTATTACGATCTGATTTCTTCCTGTAGAGAGTAGTTACTAATTGTCCATTTGAGCAATAAACCTCCACGTCTAGAAAAGAGAGTCTCGTCATAGAAGTTTGTAAACTGAACTTGATGTCTACCGTTCTGTTATTGAGCCATTCATGAAATTCTGTCAGTTGTTCAGAGGTACCAGACCATGTGAAGAAGACATCGTCGATAAATCGTACCCATCCACCGATCCATTGATGGAACGGGTTATTATAGTGGATGTACTTGTCTTCATATTGACTCATAAACAATATTGCCAGTTCCGGGGCAAAAGGGCAGCCCATGGCGACTCCCTTTATTTGGAAGTAAAATTCATCTTTGAACTTGAAATAGTTCTTTGTCAAGGCCATTTTGGCTAGTTCCAGGATAAATTCAGTTGGTATTTTCACTGGACGTTCCCTCCTGTTGAGAAAGATTTCCAGCACTTCTAGTGCCTGATCCTGAGGGATTTGTGTATATAAAGACACAATATCCATGCTGACCAAATGGTCATGATTCTCATTGAATGGTAATTTTCCCAATTTGTTTAAAAAATCGGTAGTATCTTGGAGGAAAGATCGTACTGTAACAATGAATGGCTTCAGGAAAAAATCAATAAATTTAGAAATAGGCTCAAATAATGAATCGCAACCGGAGATAATTGGTCTGCCTGGAGGTGTTGTTTCATTTTTATGTACTTTTGGAAGTACATAAAAAAGCGGTGTTCGGGGATGTTTATTGACCAAATAAGTGTATTCATTTTTACCGAGGAAACCCTGTTCCAAACCTCTTGATAAGATTTTGGATAGTTCATTTTGCAATACCATAGTTGGATCATTGTTAATTTTCTGATAGCATTCTATATCAGTTAGTTGTCTAGTAGCTTCTGCTACATATTCATTTGTTCCCCAGATGACTATGGAACCACCTTTATCGGCTTGTTTCACGATAATATTTTCATCATTTTTGATGGATAGTAATGCTTGTTTCTGATCACGAGATAAATTTGGTTTTACAAATCCATTTTTTCTCTTTTCTTGGGCCGCGATCGCAGATAGGACTGTTTTTTCAAAATAAATGACCTCCTTTGGTACTTTGTGGGTAGGAGGACAGAAGCTTGATTTTCTCCTAAGTCCAGTGGTTTCAGTTTGCGGCAACATTTCTTTATCAGCAAAAAATGTAATCAATCGAACCTTTCAGCAGAATTCGATGAATTCTAATTTTAGTCGCACAAAGTCAGTTGGTTTTGATGGTACGAAAGTAAGTCCTTTTTCTAAGACGCTTATTTCAGTTGGGGTGAGGAGTTTGTTCGAGAGGTTGTAAATTGAGGATTTCTCTAGTTTTTGTAGTTCTGTCTCCTCGTAGACATCTCCCATGGTTGTTGAAATCGCGTTTTTCCGCGGGCTTTCGGTTGGCCCTGAGCTAAAAAAGGCTGTTGCTGTTGTTTATTTTGTTGATAGTTCGATTGATATTGTTGTTGATAATTGCTTTGATATCCTCCTCTCCGATTATATGAGGGGCGAGATGTGCCTTGGTCTGAATCGCTGCCTCCTGATGAGGAGGTGTCAGAAAAGGTCAAGTACTTTGTTCGTGATCTTCCTTGGTTGTCAGGAAGAAAGCGTCGCGCCTCGGGCCGAGAGTAAAAATCTTGTTGCAAGTATGGATAAGCTTTTTCAAAGGTGAAATTCCGTTTATCTCTTTCAAACTTGCTGTCTTTTTGTTGAACAGTGTAATCTTTAAATTCAAGAATGTCTTTTTCCACTTTTTCAAGTAAACTTTTTGCGTCTTGAATCAGGGAGTTTGATTTTATTTCGGCCTCTAATGCTTCAATCTCCTCTAGTTGTAATCTAGATAGCCGTTGTGCAGTTTCAATAGTTAAGACCATAAGATCTCGACTGCACTTGGTCTCAATAAAACTAAAACCTTTTTTATAAATGATATCCTCTGTAAAGATTGCCTGTATGTTCTTCACTATCAGTCCTGATGGTATAGTGCCTGACCTGAGGTGTTGAAGTAGGTAATGGCCATGTAAGTCCGTTCGTATTTGCTTTTTCTTTAAATGAGTAAGTTTGTCTGATTCATTATTAGTCTGTGCGCTACTACTGAGGGTGGCTGAACCGAACAAAGGAGGGTCACTTAAGAGTTTTTTGATGTGTTCTTCACTATATGCGAATGTTTGATCTTCTGACATATTAATTAGGCTATGTAATAATCAAAAGAACTCATTCAACGTAACACATTCACAGTGTACAACGACTTGCATACATCAAAGACATAAATTATAAAAAATCATAATAGTCTTAATTAGGACAGAAATTAATTGAACGAAAAAGGCAATTTAAATTTGAAATAAACCACCTACACCAGCAATGGAAACCACAGTTTCATTTATTGTGGTAGGGACACACTTATGTGTCAAAAAAAACTCGCGAGCGGGCGCCCGCTAGAGAAGCTAAAGAACAAGGGGGTTTTCGGCTTAAGCACAGTAAGGCTGTGCCAAAATACTAATAAACAATCTGATCGCCAGTACTGTGCGCTGATTCAACAATTGCAATAGACAATGAGCACGAGGTTACTCATTACCATAGACCACTCTTTCAGTCAGATTTTTCGATGCAAATAAATTTATTTTCACTCTTTTGGATTAGATATGGTGGATTATTGATTGAAATATCACACACTCAATTTTGTGTAACATAGATTTCAACACTTATAATTTTTGGTACATAAAGGAGAGATAACTAGGACTAAAAGAGAGATTACTAGCACGCGGCTACCCAGCAAAACTCCTCAAGCAAGCCATCAAGCGAGCATGGTGGACCCCACGGGAGGAGCTTCTAAAAAAGAAAGAAAAGAAACAACAACAACGCACAGTTTGTGTGTCTACTTTCTGTCCATCTTCCAACTTTTTCAAAACTACCATTCATCAAAACTGGCATCTATTAAAAGAGCTAGATGCCCAGTTCTCTGAAGTACCACTATTTGCCTTTAAGAAGGACAAAAGTATAGCCAATCAAATTGTTCGAGCAGCAGTTCCAAAAACAAAAGCTCTCACATTGCAAGACTATGTCAACCTTCCGCCAATAACTGGCCATCGGAAATGTGGCACATGCATCTGCTGTGCCTCCACAATTGAGGGCCAATTGTTCCAACATGCGGGTATATCATGGAAACATGATCAATTTACAAACTGCAAGACACGAAATGTTGTCTATGGTATACTTTGCCCATGTGATAAGCTCTATATAGGCAAGACAACCCAGGAAGCCCGACAAAGAATGTCGCAGCACAAATCCAGGATTAAGAAAAAAGTCCTTACAGCCCCCCTTGTTCAACACTGGATCGATCAGGCTCACGAAGAAAGCGAGGTGGAGATGTGGAGGCCAAATTGCGACAACGAGAAGCTATGCTCATTCTCAAATTTAATACCACCATTCGAGGTTTGAATGAAATGTCTGAATTATACAATTTATGAAAAAAACCATCACAACTATGCTCACTTTTTTCACCATGAATCATGTATATCCGTTTGATCAACTGTTTAAAGCAATTGGACTATAATCCCCAACTAACGCGTGTCAATGTCATAATAACAATATAAACAACCAAAGTGTCCAATGAATTACATCTAAAACTCTACCCAACATCGACTCTGGCCATAGGATCCACACGTAAGCAAAAAGAAAATGTTTTTATTTAAACAAATGCCTATAAATACACAAAAAACTACCACTCCCAGCAACGTCTCGAGGCTGTCCCGGAAGTAAACCATAATAAAACCGAATGAACCCGGAACAATAGTACGCCGCTCTCATCCACGGAGGCGCCGCATACTGGAGGAGAACTAATTTCACGAAAGGTATTATTTTACGTATATTTCTCCTTTTAACCTTGGAAGTCCGAATAATTGTAACACGCGAGCGGTTCTACCGCGGAGCCAGCCCGCTCCTACGAACATGCCGAATATGCCAGGCTGAATTGAGAGTATGCATTAAGGCAAAAGTCCCACTGAGTGGCCATTAGAGTTTCATTCAAACTATCGATCTTCCCACAGAATGAACATCATCACGATGCAATGCCACATATATGAATGAACCGACACTGACCAGTTAATCATAGCGTATTTATAAGAAATCGTTGTATCACCAATCAAGTGAGTAAAATGAATGCGAGCTTTTTCTAACCAGAAGATCCTCCAACTTAGAATCTTAGTTATTTAAACCTGACTGTGCACTCCCTTTTAGCACCCAAAAGAGAAAATCCCCCAAACAAGCAATCCAGGTAGGACCTGAGTGTGTGTTGAACTGAATACTAGTTGAGAGTTGCTTGATGAGACGTCTGACAATATGTCATTTTATTTATGTTTTGCAGAATTTTTGTCTGTGGTCCTGAGGAGAATCCTTGCAATTGAAAAAGGATTCGAAACGCGTCGACCCTGCTTATTCTTATGAGCTCATAGACCAATCAATTATAAATCGATATTGTAATTGTTTAACTTTTGATGGTCTAGTTTATACAAGTTTAATTGAATTGTGCTTCCTCCATTTAGTGGACTAGGCTCCACCTGTTGAAAAAATTTAAAAAGTTAAAATGGGGGTAGATCCTAGTGTATAAACATAAGAATTTAAGCACACAAATCCTTCCCGCTCTTTGCACTATCTTTTGCTGACCATTGTATACACTTTATGTGAGTGATTTGTCTTGAGTGTTCACTGTATGTCCCGCATTGGTTTTCCCACTTTGTTCCTTTGTAAACAACACAACATTTTAGCAACAATTTCCTTCCCAAAATCAAGTCCTAGTTATCTCTCCTTTATGTAACAAAAATTATAAGTGTTGAAATCTATGTTACACAAAATTGAGTGTGTGATATTTCAATCAATAATCCACCTAATCTAATCCAAAAGAGTGAAAATAAATGTATTTGTATTGAAAAATCTGACTGAAAGAGTCGTCTATGGTAATGAGTAACCTCGTGCTCATTGTCTATTGCAATTGTTGAATCAGCGCACAGTACTGGCGATTAGATTGTTTATTAGTATTTTGGCACAGCCTTACTGTGCTTAAGCCGAAACCCCCCTTGTTCTTTAAAGTGTATGCTAGGCACCCATAACTGGCTCCTAAATGTCTTCACCCAACCTGTGCTTGACTATTGGAAGCAGGAGCAGGGCGACCAGATGCCTCTAAGTCAAGACACCTCTTTTGAACGGTGTTCATACCATGTTGTGGACAATTGCAGGTGTAGCTCGTTAAAAGCGACCCCCATTGCTGGCTTTCAAGCTTCCCCAGTTGCTGTGACCTTTGTGCCTCTCTAGGGCAGCCGCCTCCAGATCCCTGCCATCAACCCACATCTGCACCTATTTAATAAACACTGGTTAATACAAGAAACATACAGGCTATTGTTCAACCTGGCTCTAAAACGGTATGCCTGCACTGAAACTAATGTTTGTCATTAGCGACAAAGGAATACAGAGTGGGTTTATTCATTGCAAGCTTCTGGGCAAAAGCTTTTAAGGACCACAAAATGCAGGTGTATTAGGTGCAAATCACAAAAGAGGAGGCCAGAGGCAAGCAGGCTACTGTGTGCTCAATTGCTTCAAAGCACTTTGCACGTCCGCATCGCCTGATTGCACTTAGCAGCGCGCAGGGATGTGATGCAAATGGGGTACATATAAATATACATTAGGGTACCACGACGTCATTAGGTTCCTGGACGGCAGTCATTTGCTTTACTTGCCTCTCTGTCATCACTGCAGTGTTCACATCACATTACTGCTGCAGAGGGCAAGCTGGTATTCATGGCTTCCATTTAGGACATTTTGCAGGGCAAGAAATGTAAATGCAGATCTGATGCTCAGCACAGCGCCGGCACGTGTACTCATAGAAGATTCATGTGACATCTTGAAGGACCAAAGTGAAGACATGAAAAATCATCGCACAGGACGCGTGGCTCTCGAGTGAGAAGCAGAAGAGATTGTGTGCAACTAGCATAATTGTGTTCTGCTTCTCATGAGAGCGTTTCTGATGTGAATTGTGTCATGATTCATATACAGTGATCTGTTATATGACCAGTGGTGTCGCTAGAAGTCATTTTTGAGGGACACACAGTGAGGCAATTATAAAATTGGCGGACAGTACTGAAGTGTGTGTTCACACACACGCGCATGTTTGCTTAAAATGTTTAAATATGGTTTTATATGTGTTTGTGTATACATCTTAGTATATGCAGATATAGATATATTCACACAAAGTCATATTTCAATATTTTAAGAAAAATGTAGACTCATATTTCCTCTAAAAATCAATTATTTGGCCCTAATTAGAAGCCATCTATCAAATGCTCAGAGCATTTACACGAACCAATGTGACATAGGTTCCTGTAAATGAAAGAAATGTCTGATGGATTGGCGGACTTCTCAAAATTTGGCCCGAGGGGCCTTCCTCAGGGCGGGCAGCGGAGTACCCGAGTCCAATGCCCTGATGAAGCAAATTCTAGTCCGCCCAACTCTACACCAGGCCCTAAGTCCAAAGGAAGAAATATTTGCCAGACCTGACGTGAAGCAGTATTAGGTCGACGTGGACGGCTTCCTGGACCTGAAATCCAAGTTTTCCCGCTCTGAGCATTTCCCGCCTGCATTGATGGCTTCTCAGAGACTTGGTCTAGTGGCTCCCCGTCACCGGGGGGCGACCGCTGAGCCTTCACCAGGCGAAGTCGCCCCCACTCCGCTGCTCCTGCCCGCTGCCTGCCTGAGCCCTGCTCTGCTGCCTCGCTGCTGCCTCGTTGCTGCCTTGCCTCGTTGCTGCCTTCTGTGTCTTTCCCCCCTCCTGCTGCCTCGTTGTTGCCTTTGTCGTTTTCCTTTGCCCCTCTGCTGCTACACTCGTTTTTTCCCTTCTATTTTGCCTGTTTGCCCTCTGTGTATCCCTTTCCCCCCTCTACTGTCCTTGTGTCTCCTCCCGTCCGCCGGACGACCCAGCCGCCGCTGAGCCGCCCTCAGACCTCCTTCCCGCCACAGACCTCCGCCGACTCCGCCCCACTCCTGCCCATTGGCCGCCCCGCTCCCGCCACCCAGCTGACTCGCCCTCCCGGCTCCTCACTTATGACGCCCCCAGAGCGACCGCGCGCAGCTGGAGCACCGAATAAGCGCCGAAGGCGCGCCAAAGGTAAGCTCGTCTGCGCCCGTCCGCGCCTGGACCGTGCCCAGTGCCAGGACCCTTGGCTCCCGAAGACACCAGCCCACCCGCCGGACCTACGACGCCACCGAACTCCACGCACTCAACGCCGGTCGAATCCCAGACTGCTATCGAGCCACCCCGAGACGCACCCACGGACCCTTCTGCTGCCACTCCTGCAAGTTCACCTGCATCCGGACCTACACTACACCAGCACCGACCAAGCCGAGCACCAGCAGCAACCCCCTCAAGTGCATCCTGCTCAACACCCGCTCCGTCCACAGACACGCCGTCGAGCTCTGGAACCTGCTCGACGCCACAGCCCCAGACGTCGCCTTCCTCACGGAAACCTGGATGAACGCCTCCTCAGCACCCGACATCGCCATCGCCATCCCGGACGGCTACAAGATCATCCGGAGGGACCGCGTCAACCAGACAGGAGGAGGCATCGCCATCATCCACAGGAACACCATCCGCATCACGACCAACACCGACGACACCCTCGCACCCGCCGAACACCTGCACTTCCAGATCCACACCAACCCCAAGACGACCCTCAGAGGCACCCTCATCTACAGACCCCCGGGACCACGCACACAATTCAGCGAAGACATCGCCGACTTCATCAGCCCGCACGCCCTCCCCTCCGCTGACTACATCCTCCTCGGGGACCTCAACTTCCACCTGGAGAACAACAACAACCGCAACACCACCACCCTGCTGGACAACCTCGCAAACCTCGGACTTAAGCAGCTGGTGACCACCCCCACCCACTACGCCGGACACACACTCGACCCCGTGTTCTCATCCAGCAAGGACATCACCATCAGCCACGCCACCGGACTCCACTGGACGGACCACAGCTGCGTCCACTTCAGCTTCAGAAGGACCACGATCCACCACCACCAGCAACAGGTTGCACGCAGAAGCTGGAACAAGAACACAGCCGACCAGCTCGCGACTTCCCTGAGCATGAACCCTCCCACCAGCGCGACGAACCCAAGCCAGGCGGCCACCAACCTCGCCAAGTGGATCAGCAACTGCGCAGACGACCTCGCCCCACTGAAGACCCCGCCTAGCAGACCCGGCAGCAAGAAAGCCCCATGGTTCACCGACGAACTCAAGAGATCCAAGAAGAACTGCCGAGCCCTCGAGAAAGCCTGGCGCAGAGACCCAACACCGAACAACATGACTGCCCTCAAGCTCGCCACCCGAAAACACCACCAACTGATCCACACCACCAAGAAAACTGCATTCAAGGAACGACTGGACAACAACGCACACAACAGCAAGGAACTCTTCAACATCGTTAAAGAGCTCTCCAACCCCAACGCCGGAAACAACGACATCACCCCTTCACAAGACCTCTGCAACTCCCTCGCCTCCTACTTCACAACAAGATCGCGGACATACACAACAGCTTCAGCACTCAACCGACGCACGCCACGACTGAACCACCGCCCCCCACCACCACCCTCCGCGCCTGGACCCCGATCAGCACCGAAGACACCGTCCGCACGATGAACTCCATCCACTCCGGATCTCCGACCGACCCCTGCCCTCACCACGTCTTCAACAAAGCCGACGCTGTCATCGCACCCCACCTGCGGGACATCATCAACACCTCCTTCGACACCGCTACCTTCCCGGAGAGCTGGAAGCACGCCGAACTCAGCGCTCTACTAAAGAAGCCATCAGCCGACCCCACCGACCTCAAGAACTACCGCCCCATCTCGCTGCTCCCGTTTCCTGCAAAAGTCATCGAGAAGACCGTCAACAAGCAGCTGGCCGCCTTCCTCGAGACAAACGGATCCCTCGACCCCTCGCAGTCTGGCTTCCGAGCCAACCACAGCACCGCCCTGATCGCAGCCACCGATGACATCCGAGCCCTGCTCGACAACGGAGAAACAGCGGCCCTCATCCTCCTAGACCTTTCCGCGGCCTTCGACACTGTCTGCCACCGTACCCTAGTGCAGCGCCTCAGCAACGTCGGAATCCAGGAGAAGGCTCTGGAATGGATCATCTCGTTCCTCGCCGGAAGGACACAGAGAGTCCGCCTCCCCCGTTCAGATCAGAAGCCACCGAAGTCATCTGCGGCGTTCCTCAAGGCTCCTCGCTCAGCCCAACCCTCTTCAACGTCTACATGAGCCCCCTCGCAGCCATCGCACGCCAACACAACCTCAACATCATCTCCTACGCCGACGACACCCAGCTGATCCTCTCCCTCACCAACGACCCCGCCACCGCCAGAGCCAACCTACATGAAGGGATTACAGACGTAGCCAAGTGGATGATGAACAGCCGCCTGAAACTGAACTCGGACAAGACGGAAGTCCTCATCCTGGGATCTTCACCCTCCGCCTGGGACGACTCCTGGTGGCCCCCCGCCCTAGGCAGCGCACCCAAACCAACGGACCATGCACGTAACCTGGGCTTCATCCTGGACTCCTCCCTCTCCATGACCAGACAAGTCAACGCCGTCTCCTCATCATGCTTCAACATCCTACGCATGCTACGTAAGATCTTCCGGTGGATCCCCACCGAGACCAGGAAGACGGTCACCCAGGCCCTCGTCACCAGCCGTCTGGACTACGGCAACTCCCTCTACGCTGGAACCACCGCCAAACTCCAGAAGAGACTCCAGCGGATTCAGAACGCCTCAGCATGACTCATCCTAGTCATTCCCCGTCGCAGCCACATCTCCGGACACCTGAGAGATCTGCACTGGCTCCCGGTCAACAAGAGAATCACCTTCCGTCTCCTCACTCACGCACACAAAGCCTACACAACCAAGGCCCAGGATACCTCAACAGCCGCCTCAACTTCTACGCTCCCACTCGCCAGCTTCGATCGACCAGCCACGCCCTCACCGCCGTCCCCCACATCCGAAGAGCCACCACAGGAGGAAGGTCCTTCTCCTACCTGGCCGCCAAGACTTGGAACTCCCTCCCGACCCACCTCCGCCTGACCCAGGACCACCTTGCCTTCAGGAAGCAGCTCAAGACCTGGCTGTTCAAGCAGTAGCGGACCCCCCCTCCCCTAGCGCCTTGAGACCCTCCGGGTGAGTAGTGCGCTATATAAATGCTTTGATTGATTGATTGATTGACAACCCATTTCAGAGGGAGAAGGGCAAGCCGGGGTTACTGGGCCCAATCATGGAGGTTGAGATCTTTTTCTCCTGATGTCTTGGGGCCAGACCTACTATGGATCCTGAGCATTCTGCACTTGCCTCTCAGTTGTACCTGTGGATGAGCAGCCCAAGTCACCCTTGGGAGGGAAGTGTGAATACAGGTTAGTGAAAAGGACTCAGAACTCAAAGAGCACACAGCAGTGTCAATAAATCAATGTCCAGTCATATAATAAAAAGAAGCATTTTATTTCTAACTCTAAACTTATGACATGTATAAACAATAACATATTTCACTTTGAGGCCGGGACCCTTGTTTTCCACTGGAAAATCGCTGTCCCACCCACTCTTCGTCATGTGGTAGGGTTTATTCCCTATTTGGGCACACCCTCTCCCCTTTTAGATTCAAGATCACTTTTATTATTAAGGCAACAGGGTACAGCAATCAGCCCACCTACATCCATTGGCTGGTTGGGAAGCATCAATTATACTTATAACATGGTAGGGCAAGGTATACAGAAACAGAGGAGTAAACAGTCAGGGTAAGATGTGAAAAAGTGTAGATATGTGTCCTGACAACTAAAGGGGAGGACGAGACAGCAGGCATATGATAGGAATGGCGGGGAGATATGAAAGTCTGAGGTCATCCACTATCTACCAGTTTAGGTAGGCTTACGGTCAAGATGGGTTAGACGGAGAACTTGTAAGCATATCTGGCAGGTCAGCTCTCTAAATTCATCCGACAGGTACCGATGCATTCCCCCATGTGTTAAAAAATAAGGGTAAAACAAGGGTAACGCATAGGATACCACCACCTTCAGCTTCTGTAATCCCAGCCATTCCCATAGTTTGTGCAGCCAGTCTAATTGTGCTGGGATTGCCTCAGAGCCCCACGGGAAAGTAAGGTCTGTTTGGCATCTCCCAGTGCTGGAGTAATGGCACAGCCTTTTGCCAACTTTAGGGGGTATTTACCTAGACGGGTAAACCCAAATGAAGTCACTTGGACCTGGATATAGAACAGTACATTGGAACAGTGGTCCCAGTAAACAATTTATGAACACACAAACTACAATAATTAAAACAATTAAATGGAAGAAACGTGGTATACATAATGAACAGTGTTATTTAATCACACTGAACATACATTGGTTCATAGCATTTGTTTCCACAATGTCAAACAAGTACAGTGGCCCCGGAGGAGAAAGGGGGGGAGGGTGAGGGTATTGTGGTTGAAGAGAGGATAAGAGGGTGAATAAAAAAAAGTGCAAATCACAAAATCTGTTGCTTAAAAAGCAAAAGGACTCGCATTTAAAGCCAGATTATTCACAATGTATCCAAACGTTAGATAGCCATGGTTTAAAACAGTAACACAGTGATTAATCGCTGCTGGTCAAGCTGGCTAATATTACAGATATCGACGTTTCGACCCATAGAGAATAGTAGGTTGTTTGCTTCCTTACGCCGGGGTCTTCCTCAGGACAGGAGTAAAAGGAAGGTGGGGTTACCTAGGGATAGAGCATAAAGAACCTTAAAAACTAAGTTTATCCATATGAAACGTGAACTTAAAACTGAACAGAGCCCAATAGTTATCATGAAAAGCCCGTAACTGAGGGCTGGAAGAGGGAGTGAGGGCGCGTAGACTCCAGAGTGAAGAGCGAGAACAGTCACCTGCAAGAGTAAGGTGCAGAATCAGAATTAGATTCGAGAGGCCCACCTGTGTAGTAAAAAGGGTGTTAAGCCGGATCCGTCAACTTACTTGAGGGGATATCAATCCATGGGGAAGAGAAGAAAGGCCATGCCGGATTAATCAGCCGGGCCTTGAATTCTGTTAAATTCTAAAAACAAATGTGGAGAAAGTGCTAGTCAGGACTCAAAGATACATACTCTACCTCACGGACAGGAAACTGGTTACGTTGTATTCCAACTCATGTTCTGGACAGACTGAAATACCTGATATAATCTTCGAGTCGGGCAAAAAAACTCAGTTGATTACAGTCTCTAAAAATAAATAAAGGGACAAAGGTTCTGGTTAGTAAACGGAACCCAACACTATCATACTATTAATTAATGCTGATTATAGCTACGCGCATTGCACAAGGTTACCGCTGCTCACAGGAAACGTCTCCGTTTTTGTTGGAGAACCAGGGCACTGATCCCTGCTGTTTAAATAGGCAGGCTTAGAGAAGTCAAACGCACAAGTGTATTGTTACCGTGCATGCGCTCAATGCATGTCAACCCATGACAGATGCAGAAGTAAGGGAAGACAGACTGTCAAAGGATGCCCCCTTCCTTGACCTATCAAAAGCAGGTAAACACCGGTCTAATCTCTTGAGGAAAATCATTGCGATGTTAAATGGTATTGCCAGAATGCATGGTCACCATCCCAGCATTGGAGACTTTACATATTAGAGAGAAGAGGGATTACGGTAGCTGTTTATAAGAAACGTACGGTAAAATCCCTAAGAGGAAAAAATTGAAAAATCCTCAAAGTATTCAAAAGTCATGTGTGCGCAAAGATGCAAAGTAGTTAGGTTATGGATATATTGCTTCTACCTGAAAAAAAGGCTCAAAGAGCGATTTTGGTGGGATGATTTTCTAATGCAACTAAAAGAAGAAAGTCCTTCTTTGGTTTTAATAAACCCCTCACTCACCGACCTGGTCGGTGACATGCTTCATCATCGGGGCCACCTTGATAGCCGAGTGCCATCAAGGTGTGCTGCGACACCTGAAATACAGTGGAGCTGGTATATGAGTGATGAGTGCAAGAAAAAGGTGGGTGTGTTAAAAATTGTCCTGGTATGGCTTATTGGTGAAAATTTTTTTTTATTCTTAAGACTACTGGACAATATTAAAAGAGTATGTGTAGATACAATAGTAGGTTTAATTATGACCAGGTGTATCTGAAATGTAAGTGGAAGGTCTACATGTTTCAAACCGTAATTGGAATTACCGGTTTTTCTTCAGGACCACGAAAGGAAATGGGTGGTCAGGGTTCACTAACACCCTGCCATACCGTCATTCCTTTGTACCCCAGTAACAAAATAGAGTTACAGGGCAAAAAAACAATTTATAACCCGGTGGTGGTTATGCTGGGAATAAAAAGACCTGTGGAGAGAAAAAGTATCAATCACAAGAAAACTCGTTACATGCCTGCAACGTAGTGAAGTGACGAAATCTCCTGTCTCTGTGAGTCATCCCACACTGAGTTAATGCGAACTAATGCAGTGCATTTGTGCTGCTCAAATACATAAAAGTGGCGTATTGGCGCAAAAACAGCCCGTTTGGCTTCCTGGCACACCTATCAATAGTAGTGTGCTTGGTGAGAATGATCTGTGATTCATCTGTCACAAGCATCCATTCACTATAGGTGCGTGACTATGCAACAATCATATCCTTATAGGTGCAAGGAAATACGACGTGCTACTGCTTCATCATGATCCAAACAGGACAGTACAAAACAAACACGACATTTAACACACAGTAGAAAAGAGCTTACTCCTAGTTAAGGGTCATTAGGCAGCACGGGATTAGAGGGAAGGGCGGCCTTAGTTGGAAAACATATTCTGCAATGGAAAGGGGAGACAAGGCTTAGTACCGGGTTTGGTGATTAATGGTACTGGAAAGGTTCGAGTAAAGAAACGGACGGATTCACGTTTCATCAGCGGGCATCTGGATTCAACTTACAGTTTTCGATAGGTCTAGTCAGACGGTGTACCTAGTATGCCCCTCCATGCGCCCGTAATGAGAGCGAGTGGTGAGCCGAGTTAAAACGGCCGTCATCGTGGTTGCGGTGGGCGTGGTCGTCTCACCGTGATGACGTCACGCGCTTCCCGAAGTCATAGTATGGAAGCCTCCAAGGTACACGCGATGATGTTACCAAGGGAACGCCGCTGTGTATGGAGAAGTCAGTAGGGAGCATTAGTATAAGAACTTCCATTTGCATAATAGGCGCAACAGAGCAGTGAAGCGCCTAGATACTTAGACAAGAGGGAAGGAAATATGGAAAATCACAGTCCCTCGTACGATGGTTACAAAAAAAGGGGGGATGGTACTACAAGGGCACCCTGACTCGGGCTGTACTGTAAAATGGACAGACACAATATAAGGCTATTATCACTAGATAAAATAGCCGGCGGTACAATGTATTAAAATGTAATAAAAACATGAATCAGACAGGGAAATATGGGGTTGGGTTGAGTAGCAGGCTTTTGGGATATGAGCCCATGAAAACTAAGGGCTTAATATATCTTGATAAAGAGGGAGTGCAAAAAGCGTTTCTGAGGTGCAGATTTTATAGAACATTCGCCCATGGTATGGTATCGTTTAAACCATTGATATGTGTAGATAATCTGTAGACCCATCTTTGCTCTTTCTCATACAGACGTTTCTGTAAGTTAGGGCCAGGAGATAACCTCGTCTGGCACTTGTTTACAATTTTATTTGGGTATCCGCGCTTTTGCAGTTTCTCAGATAAATCATTGGCTTGTTCCTTGTATTCAGAAAGTTTGCTGCAGTTCCTGCGCAATCTAAGAAATTGTCCATACGGCAGGTTTTCCCTGAGTGGGCGAGGGTGGAAACTCTCGTACCTTAATAGATTGTTCTTTGCAGTTGGTTTGTAGTGAGTTCTTGTCTCTAGCCGGTTATTTTCCTTGCTGATCACCACATCCAGGAACACAATTTTTTCTTTGTCATAGCAGTTTGTGAATCTGAGGTTCACATCGCAGGTATTAATCCAGGAAATAAATTGGTCCAATTGCTCGACAGGTCCTTGCCAAATTGCTAGGACGTCGTCGATATAACGCTTCCAGAATGTCAGATTTTCGCGAAAGGGATTTGCCTCATTCAAGATAAATTTTTGTTCGAAGTCGTACACGTACAACCCGGCCACGCTTGGGGCAAAAACACTTCCCATTGACGTGCCCCCAAAGTAGTTGCATTTCAATGCCATCTTCGCACATTCCAGAATGAAAGCTCTAGGTGTATTGTGAGACCAATCGGTATTTTCCTAGGTGTTTTCAAGAACTTGGATGGTGTCATCTCGAGGTATACTTGTGTAAAGACTTTCAATGTCAAAACTTAATAGGACAGTGTTTTCGTCTACAGCTAGATTTTGCAATAGATTCAGTAGACTCTTGGTGTCTTGTAGATATGTCATTGCGTTTTGGATAATAGTCTTTAAAAAGAAATCACAAAACCTGGACAGAAGTTCTAATAAAGAACCAATGCCTGAAACAATTGGGCGTCCTGGGGGGGTAGCCTGCCCTTATGCATTTTCGGCAGGATGTAAAAATATGGGATTTTTCCTTCTGTGGTACACAGGTAATCCGCTTCCTGTTTAGATATCCTCCCAGTAGCTTCTGCGGTTTCCACTAGTTGTATAATTTCAGTTTTTAATTCATCGGTGGGATCTGAATCCAGAGTTTGGTAATTTCTGGTGTCACTGAGAAGGCGTATGCATTCCTCGCGGTATGTAGTTTTATCCATAACCACCAGACCCCCACCCTTATCGGCGGGTTTTATTATGATGGTTTCACAGGCACGTAATTCAGTTAGTGCTGTGTTCTCGGCTCTACTCATATTCTGAAATTGGGTGGAGACCTGCATGTTTTCAACATCATTGTATACGGCCTGTTCGAAAGCGTTCGATTCCACTGGAGTGGTATGTGGGGGTGGTGTGAAGGTAGATTTTACTCTTAATCCAGTTTCATTTTCAACTTCGTTTCCTCTTGGAGGGCCCTGTTTCTCAAAAAATGCTTTCAGTCTTAGTTTTCTGAAAAAACCTGCCAATTCGCACTGTAATCGGAATTTGTCCAAACGAGCTCTGGGGACAAAACCAAGACCTTTGTTCAAGACACTCTCTTCTGTAGTTGATAATGGTCTAGAAGATAGATTCGTAACTAGGGTCTCGTATTGCTGGGCCCTGCCTTGCTCTTTGTTCGGTTGCTCACTGGATCGTCCTCCTCCCAGTGTACCTGGTTGGGTTGTCTGTTTTTTCATCTTCCCCGACGGCCCCTGCGAAAAAAAGGAGGCCGAAATTGGTTCTGTTGAAACGGGGGTGGTTGAAAATGTGATTGAAAAGGAGGTTGCCATCCATACATGGGGAAATGTGGCGGTTGGTTGTAAGGATCTTGAAACATTGGCGGATTGAAATTAGGCCAAAAATGTTGTCCTCTTCTACCGCCTCTGCCTCGTTGTTTATTATCGCTGTTGTTTGATCCATTGCTACTGTTCGATGAAATACTTGAACCATCAGAATCAGATGCGGACTTCTCAGGTGGTTTAAAGTCTGGGTCTGAATAAGGGTAGGTGTTTTTAAAGGAGAACCTTTTCAAATCCTTCTGGAATTTTGTGACTTTTTGTTGGGTCAGGTTCTCTCTGTATTCATTTATCTCCTTATTTATTTCGTCGAGTTTCCTTTTGTACCCGGTGATGCTTGTCTTGATATGTGTTTCGGTTTTCTGAATTTCAATCTGGATAGCTTCTGACAATCTCAGAGCCGTTTTCAGAATTAGCACAATCCAATCATGCGTGCAATGCCACGCTATTAGGGCCCAATCTTTTCTGAATGTGGGATCATTCAGGAAAATACGTGGTGCATTCGTCACCAGAAGGCCTTTCAGGGCCATGTCATTTGTTAAATATTCCTTTAGGATGGTACCATGTTGAATAGTTCTTATGCGATCCCTCTTCATCTCTGTCAACTTTTCCCAATCACCTGTCTGTGATATTGTTTGTGAGATACTAGCATCTGCAAATCCAGAGATTTCGCCCATGATGGCGTCAATCTCTTCTGTAGAATATGAAAGGCCTTGATTTTCTCCCATGTTGTCTACTGTGTGTTGGGTGTGGTGTTTGGAATGTCAAGGGATCAAAGAAGGACAAAAACTCTCGCAGCTGTGCGCTGCCAAGATATGCAATAAACAAATGGAGAGAGTAAAGGGATTTTATCCACCGAAGTGGACGGAAAAGTACTCCTGGTCCCCTGGGCTAGGTATCTATATAACAAAAAAGAAGGAGTACCACCTGAAAAAAAGGCTCAAAGAGCGATTTTGGTGGGATGATTTTCTAATGCAACTAAAAGAAGAAAGTCCTTCTTTGGTTTTAATAAACCCCTCACTCACCGACCTGGTCGGTGACATGCTTCATCATCGGGGCCACCTTGATAGCCGAGTGCCATCAAGGTGTGCTGCGACACCTGAAATACAGTGGAGCTGGTATATGAGTGATGAGTGCAAGAAAAAGGTGGGTGTGTTAAAAATTGTCCTGGTATGGCTTATTGGTGAAATTTTTTTTTTATTCTTAAGACTACTGGACAATATTAAAAGAGTATGTGTAGATACAATAGTAGGTTTAATTATGACCAGGTGTATCTGAAATGTAAGTGGAAGGTCTACATGTTTCAAACCGTAATTGGAATTACCGGTTTTTCTTCAGGACCACGAAAGGAAATGGGTGGTCAGGGTTCACTAACACCCTGCCATACCGTCATTCCTTTGTACCCCAGTAACAAAATAGAGTTACAGGGCAAAAAAACAATTTATAACCCGGTGGTGGTTATGCTGGGAATAAAAAGACCTGTGGAGAGAAAAAGTATCAATCACAAGAAAACTCGTTACATGCCTGCAACGTAGTGAAGTGACGAAATCTCCTGTCTCTGTGAGTCATCCCACACTGAGTTAATGCGAACTAATACAGTGCATTTGTGCTGCTCAAATACATAAAAGTGGCTTATTGGCGCAAAAACAGCCCGTTTGGCTTCCTGGCACACCTATCAATAGTAGTGTGCTTGGTGAGAATGATCCGTGATTCATCTGTCACAAGCATCCATTCACTATAGGTGCGTGACTATGCAACAATCATATCCTTATAGGTGCAAGGAAATACGACGTGCTACTGCTTCATCATGATCCAAACAGGACAGTACAAAACAAACACGACATTTAACACACAGTAGAAAAGAGCTTACACCTAGTTAAGGGTCATTAGGCAGCACGGGATTAGAGGGAAGGGCGGCCTTAGTTGGAAAACATATTCTGCAATGGAAAGGGGAGACGAGGATTAGTACCGGGTTTGGTAATTAATGGTACTGGAAAGGTTCGAGTAAAGAAACGGACGGATTCACGTTTCATCAGCGGGCATCTGGATTCTACTTACAGTTTTGGATAGGTCTAGTCAGACGGTGTACCTAGTATGCCCCTCCATGCGCCCGTAATGAGAGCGAGTGGTGAGCCGAGTTAAAACGGCCGTCATCGTGGTTGCGGTGGGCGTGGTCGTCTCACCGTGATGACGTCACGCGCTTCCCGAAGTCATAGTATGGAAGCCTCCATGCAAATGGCAGTTCTTATACTAATGCTCCCTACTGACTTCTCCATACACAGCGGCGTTCCCTTGGTAACATCACCGCGTGTACCTTGGAGGCTTCCATACTATGACTTCGGGAAGCGTGTGACGTCATCATAACTCACTAACTCAGCGCATCTGTGTATTCAGTGCTTTACAGAGTCAATACACTGGGACATTAATGAACGTTGTGTTACACTGCCAGGAGCAGATCTGAAATCTAAGGCTTTCCCTAAGAATGTGCCAACCCCGCAGTCCTCCGGTCTCTAATCACTCACTTATTACAACCTGACATGGCTCGCTTACTCACCACGGTATTCAGCTGCCAAATGATCCCAAGGTGAACAAGGCGATCGAGGTGTATGCACGCCCTTCACACTCCCCGAGCACGGAGCACCGAGGATTAATGCCCTTTCTGCACTTCAAAAGAACGGCAGTCTGTAGGTCTATAGTGGGAAATGAACAGCTCAATGGGTGCGTGCGCTACGTGCAGGACATAGGCTGCGCAGTGGGCGCTGCACGCCATATACTAGGCATTGATGGCATTTGTTTTACTGCGGCGTGTGCACACACTTTATTGAATGGGCTCAATGTGTACAACCTTGTCTACCACACAATGTTACAATCAATCCTGCTCAAAGTAAAACCTGCAAATTCGGGAAACTGGGACAAAAAAACACAATCATACTCTAATGAAAACTTGTATTTGCTTAAAACAGATTTTGAACAAAATGAGGCAATTATTGAGGTAATACGAATCCCTGCCGATTATTCTGAACGTGTTTCATTCCATGTTCTTATGCTGTCTAAGCCATTACAGAGGAGTGCCGACCATATGCAAATCAGTCTCATTCCCCAAAAACTGCCTCCTGACTAGAGCCTCGGCACTTATTTTTTTACAAATTAACCACTGAATTTGGCACATTGCCTACAGAACCTCATTATAGTAGGGCCACTGTATTCCTAAATTATACATATATGTCAGATTAATATTCGCAGTTACACAAACGAAATGCCTTTATTCATAAAGGGAAAACATTGGAAATGTCAAAACATGTTGTCATTATTCAACATGGTAAAACGGTAAACATTGTATGTGCGCAAGGGTAAACATATATGGTTTTGGTTCCAGTATATTTACAAGACGTCATGGCAGATATGTTGTACCTAATTTGGAGAAAAACAGAAGTTCTTGTTCACATAGTGAGCAGGGATTTAGTAACATGTCTACATTAGGTCTCATGTATGGATATCAATGCACAAAATGTGCAATATGCCCTAAAATAAAGGGACAAAGGTTCAGCTTAGTAAACCGAACCCAACACTATCATAGTGTTAATCAATGCTGATTGTAGCTACGAGCATTGTACAAGCTGACCGCTGCTCACAGGAAACGTCTCCGTTTGTGTTGGAGAACCAGGGCACTGATCCCTGCTGTTTAAATAGGAAGGCTTAGAGAAGTCAAACGCACAAGCGTGTTGTCACCGTGCAGGCGCTCGATGCATGTCAACCCATGACAGATGCAGAAGTAAGGTAAGACAGTCAAAGGATGCCCCCTTCCTTGACCTATCAAAAGCAGGTAAACACCGGTCTAATCTCTTGAGGAAAAACATTGCGATGTTAAATGGTATTGCCAGAATGCATGGTCACCATCCCAGCACTGGAGACTATGCATAGTAGAGAGAAGAGGGATTCCGGTCGCTGTTTATAAGAAATGTACCGTAAAATCCCTAAGAGGAAACATTTGAAAAACCCTCAAAGTATTCAGAAGTCATGTGTGCGCAAAGATGCAAAATAATTAAGTTATGGATATATTGCATCAGGGCTGATGTGCTGTACCTAAATGCTCGAAAGATGTCATACGTCAGAACCTCTCAGCCGTGGTGTTCATTAAAGTAATTAGGGGCCCATTCACAATCTGGTGTTAAACGACCCCGTTATACTTCTGTATTGTATTGGCACCAGTGCTAATTTGTGCCGGAGCTTTCCGATGCTTAGCACCGGCACTTATTCATCAGGGCCGGGTCTACATAATACCACTCTTCTACAACTCTGCACGTCATATGGCAATGTAAATGTGGCGTACGCATAGCCTTTCACTAGATGGTCAAAGTATATAATTAAATTAACTCACTAACTCGGCGCATCAGAGTATTCAGTGCTTTACAGAGTAAATAAACTGGGACATTAATGAGCGTTGCGTTACACTGCCAGGAGCAGATCTGAAATCTAAGGCTTTCCCTAAGAATATGCCAACCCCGCAGTCCTCCGGTCTCTAATCACTCACTTATTACAACCTGACATGGCTCGCTTACTCACCACGGTATTCAGCTGCCAATTGATCCCAAGGTGAACAAGGCGATCGAGGTGTATGCACGCCCTTCACACTCCCCGAGCACGGAGCACCGAGGATTAATGCCCTTTCTGCACTTCAAAAGAACGGCAGTCTGCAGGTCTATAGTGGGAAATGAACAGCTCAATGGGTGCGTGCGCTACGTGCAGGACATAGGCTGCGCAGTGGGCGCTGCACGCCATATACTAGGCATTGATGGCATTTGTTTTACTGCGGCGTGTGCACACACTTTATTGAATGGGCTCAATGTGTACAGCCTTGTGTACCACACGATGTTACAATCAATCCTGCTCAGATAAAAAGTGCAAATTCGGGAAACTGGGAAAAAAGACCACAATCATACTCTAATGAAAACATGTATTTGCTTAAAACAGATTTTGAACAAAAGGAGGCAATTATTGAGGTAATACGAATCCCTGCCAATTATTCTGAACGTGTTTCATTCCATGTTCTTATGCTGTCTATGCCATTACAGAGGAGTGCCGACCATATGCAAATCAGTCTCATTCCCCAAACACTGCCTCCTGACTAGAGCCTCGGCACTTATTTTTTTACAAATTAACCACTGAATTTGGCACTTTGCCTATAGAACATCATTACAGTAGGGCCACTGTATTCCTGAATTATACATATATGTCAGATTAATATTCGCAGTTACAGAAACCAAATGCCTTTATTCACAAAGGGTAAACATTGGAAATGTCAAAACATGTTGTCATGGTAAAACGATAAACATTGTATGTGCGCAAGGGTAAACATATATGGTTTTGGTTCCAGTATATTTACAAGATGTCAGGGCAGATATGTTGTACCTAAATTGGAGTTCTTGTTCACATAGTGAGCAGGGATTTAGTAGCATGTCTACATTAGGTCTCATGTCTGGATATCAATGCACAAAATGTGTAATGTGCCCTAAAAAAGAGATCAGTTGGATCATTCAAGTGTGAGCCAGGCTAATTGAGCTTGGCTAACTTCCAACTCATTCAAAACATTTTGGATGGAGTCTAAAAGGGACATCCATTTGCATTCCCTTACATTGAGGATCGTTCCATTTTTGCCTCCCCTAGGGCCAAAGGAGGCCTTCTCAAGTACCACCCACTGTAGTTCATCTGGGCTGTGATCTGCAGTTCTAAAGTGTTCAACCAAGGGTGCTCCCTGCACCCCACATCTTATTCGACTGCAATGCTGGAGAATGCGTGCCTTTATTTTCTGTTGGGTTTGGCCTCCATATATAAAGCCGCACGGACACACGATGCTGTAGATGACATTGTTCGAGTTGCATGTCGTAAAGGACTTCAAAGTAATCATATGATACTAGCATGTAAATTCTTTGGGTTGAATAGTTGTTCGGCATGCCTTGCACTGGCCGCACTTGAAGTGGCCAAGCGTCGGTGGTAGATTCCACAGTGATTGGATAGATGGTGCCTCAGGGTTCTCTAGGAAGAAGCGTACTATGTGGTCCTTGACACTTTTGGCTTTCTTATATGAGTGCATGGGAGGGTTGCATTGCTCTATATCCTCTGATATCAGGACCCAGTATCTGTTAACCACCTTTTTAATGGCATGACTTTGTGTAGAAAAAGTGGTGACGCATATCATCCTTTGCATTATAAGGTACAACAGTTATCCTCCGAGAGGACTGAGAGACAATCTACCCTTCGGACAGTTCCTGCAAATCCCCAGGAACTGTTCTAAAAAACGGATTTTTTTGCTCAATCAGATGACCTGAGCCAACGACTGATGGAGAGAGGCTACCCGAGGAAGTTGATTAAGAGGGCACAGAAAAGGGCGTGGTATAGCGTGAGAACCTGCTGACACCCAAAGATAAGGGAGAGGGGTCCATGCAAAGGATGATATGCGTCACCACTTTTTCTACACAAAGTCATGCCATTAAAAAGGTGGTTAACAGATACTGGCGCCTGATATCAGAGGACATAGAGCAAAGCAACCCTGATGTCTTATTTAGGGCACATTGCACATTTTGTGATCTGATATCCATACATGAGACCTAATGTATACTTGTTACCGAATCCCTGCTCACAATGTGAACCAGAACTTCTGTTTTTCTCCGATTTAGGTATAACATATCTGCCCTGACATCTTGTAAATATACTGGAACCAAACCACATATGCTTACCCTTGCTCACGTACAATGTTTATCGTTTTACCATGTTCAATAATGACAACATGTTGTGACATTTCCAATGTTTTCCCATTGTGAATAATGGCATTTGGTTTCTGCAACTGTGCATATTAATTTGACATATATGTATAATTTAGGAATACAGTGGCCCTACTGTAATGATGTTCTGTAGGCAATGTGCCAATAAAATACAGCTGCGTAATGGGGTTGTTTAACACCAGATTGTGACTGGGCCCCTAATTACTTTCATGAACACCCCGGCTGAGAGGTTATGACGTATGACATCTTTCGAGCATTTATGTACAGCACATCAGCCCTGATGCAATATATCCATCTCCTTGTGTTTGCTTTGTTCGCCCCAAGTTGGCAGGATATGCCTAGACGTGGGTCCCTTGCTCACTTTGCCACTGGATTCAAACTAGCCTGGCTGAAGAGGGCTTCTAGCCCGAAACCGGTCCCAGGATGCTTGTTTCTGGTCCAGGGAAGACATGGCTTGGCAGTTCGGGCTGGACTGTTCCCATGAGGCACAGGGTCAAGACTGATTTGCATATAGCTGTGTCTGAACTGAGGTGGCAAAGTGAGCTAAAGAATGATGATGGATTTAACCCAGATCTGTGACTGGGGGTGAGTGTTTAAAAAGTTTCAGCACTCCATCCATCATCTCCTTGTGTTTGCTTTGTTCTTTCTAAGTTGGCAGGGTATGTCCAGACGTGGGTCCCTTCCTCACTTTGCCACTTGATTCAAGCTAGCCTGGCTGAAGAGGCCTGTTAGCCCGAAACCGGTCCCAGGATGCTTGTTTCAGGTCCAGGGAAGACATGGCTGGGCAGTTCGGGCTGGACTGTTCCCTTGATGCACAGGGTCAAGACTGATTTGCATATGGATGTGTCTGAACTGGGGTGGCAAAGTGAGCTAAAGAATGATAATGGATTCAACCCAGATCTGTGACTGGGTCTGAGTGTTTAAAAAGTTTCAGCACTCAGTCCATCATCTCCTTGTGTTTGCTTTGATTGCACTAAGTTGGCAGGGTATGCACAGACGTGGGTCCCTTACTTACTGTGCCACTGGATTCAAGCTAGCCTGGCTGAAGAGGGCTGTTAGCCCAAAATCGGTCTCAGGATGCTTGTTTCCTGTTCAGGGAAGACATGGCTTGGCAGTTCAGGCTGGACTGTTCCCATGAGGCACAGGGTCAATATTGATTTGCATATAGCTGTGTCTGAACTGGGGTGGCAAAGTGAGCTAAGGAATGATGATGGATTCAACCCAGATCTGTGACTAGGGATAAGTGTTTGAAAAGTTTCAGTATTCCGTCCATCATCTCCTTGTGTTTGCTTGGTTAGCTCTAAGTTGGCAGGGAATGCCCAGACGTGGGTCCCTTGCTCATTTTGCTACTGGATTCAATCCAGCCTGGCTGAAGAGGGCTGTTAGTGTGAAACCGGTCCCAGAATGCTTTTTTTTGGTCCAGGGAAGAGATGGCTTGGCAGTTCGGGCTGGACTGTTCCCATGAGGCACAAGGTCAAGATTTATTTGCATATAGCTGTGTCGGAACTGGGGTAGAAAGGTGAGCTAAAGAATGATGATAGATTCAACCCAGATCTTTGACTGGGGGTGAGTGTTTGAAAAGTTTCAGCACTCCGTCCATCAGCTCCTTGTGTTTGCTTTGTTCGCCTTATGTTGGCAGGGTATGCCCAGACGTGGGTTCCTTGCTCACTTTGCCACTGGATTCAAGATAGCCTGGCTGAAGAGGACTGTTCCCATGAGGCACAGGGTCTAGACTAATTTGCATATAGCTGTGTCTGAACTGGGGTGGCAAAGTGAGCTAAAGAATGATGATGGATTCAACCCAGATCTGTGACTGGAAGTGAGTGTTTGAAAAGTTTCAGCATACCGTCCATCATCTCCTTGTGTTTCCAATATATCTATAACCTAATTATTTTGCATATTTGTGCATACATAACTTTTGAATACTTTGAGGGTTTTTCAATTTTTTTCCTCTTAGGGATTTTACAGTACGTTTCCTATAAACAGCGACCGGAATCTCTCTTCTCTCTATAATGCATAGTCTCCAGTGCTGGGACGGTGTCTATGCATTCTAGCAATACTATTTAACATCGCAATGATTTTCCTCAAGAGATTAGACCGCTATTTACCCGCTTTTGATAGGTCAAGGAAGGGGGCATCCTTTGACAGTCTGTCTTCCCTTACTTCTGCATCTGTCATGGGTTGACATGCATTGAGCGCCTGCACGGTGACGACACACTCGTGCGTTTGACTTCTCTAAGCCTTCCTATTTAAACAGCAGGAATCAGTGCCCTGGTTCCCCACCACCAATGGAGACATTTCCTGTGAGCAGCGGTCAGCTTGTACAATGCGCGTAGCTACAATCAGCATTGATTAGCACTATGATAGTGTTGGGTTCAGTTTACTAACCGGAACCTTTGTCCCTTTATTTATTTTTAGAGACTGTAATCAATGGAGCTTTTTTGCCCGACTCGGAAATTATATCAGGTATTTCAGTCTGTCCAGAACATGAGTTGGAATACAACGTAACCTGTTTCCAGCCCGTGAGGTGGAGTATGTATCTTTGGGTCCTGACTAGCACTTTCTCCACATTTGTTTTTTGAATTTAACGAAATTCAAGGCCCGGCTGATTAATCCGGCATGGCCTTTCTTCTCATATTCATGGATTGATATCCTCTCAAGTAAGTTGACGGATCCTGCTCAACCCCCATTTTACTACACATGTGGGCTACTAGAATCTAATTCTGATTTTGCACCTTACTCTTGCAGATGACTGTTTGCGCTCTTCACTCTGGAGCCTATGCGCCCTCACTCCCTCTCCAAGCCCTCAGTTACAGGCTTTTCATGGTAAACTATTGGGCCCAGGCCCCTCTGTTGAGTTTTAAATTCACGTTTCATATTGATAATCTTATTTTTTACGGTTCCCTATGCTCTATCCCTAGGTAACCCCACCTTCCTGTCACTTCTGTTCTGAGGAAGATCCCTAAGGGACCAAACAACCTACTATTCTCTAGGGGTCGAAACGTTGACAACTGTAATACTAGCCAGCTTGACCAACAGCGATTAATCACTGTGTTACTGTTTTAAGCCATGGCTATCTAACTTTTAGCTACATTGTGAATAATCTGGCTTTAAATACCAGCCCCTTTGCTTTTTAAGCAACAGATTTTGTGATTCTCACTTTGTTTTATTCACCCTCTTATCCTCACTTCAACCACAATACCCTCCCCCTCCTCCCCCGTTTCTCTTCCTGGGGCACTGTACTTGTTTGACATTGTGGAAACAAATGCTATAAACCAATGTATGTTCAGTGTGATTAAATAACACGGTTTATTAAGTATACCACGTTTCTTCCATTTAATTTTTGTAAATATTATAGTTTGTGTGTTCATAAATTGTTTACTGGGACCGCTGTTCCAATGTACAACTTTAGAGGGTATGTCAGGAGATTCCGAAGTCCCAGCAAAATGTAGTTGGGAAACCTAGTTATGTCTGTGTCAAACATTTCGTCCACCGCAACCAGTACTTCACTCCAAAAGAAGCTTATCTTGGGGCAAAGAATATGAGTGAAGGTGCAACGTCACAAACAATTACTGTCAACCTCTTTTTTTCACTGGATAACCCTGGCCTGTGCAAACTACCAATAATGTGCGATTTAAAGAAATAGTTATTTGCTGGAGGTATTGTGGGCTGAGGCACGTGGAGGATGTTAACCCATTCTTTATCATAAAGGTGTGTTCGCATTCCACCTCTTATCTTCGCTGCACAGTTGTTTTCTATGCTTTCTGCAGGGTGGTGAGAAAGGTGTAGATATCAGAGATGAGACGTTTGTCGGAAGAGTGGGTAAGAAGCCATTTATCGAATGGGGTAAGGTGTCTACCGGCATGGGACAGAGCAGGGGTCATGGCAGTCAATGGCGTATAGTTGTGTACTGCCAGCGAGCCGCAGATGGGAATCCATAGGTCAACTGGACCTGAGCGAACAACAAAAGGACATCTGACATTGAATAGGTCACCTACCCTTTTGCAGTTAGCCTCCTGCATGCGGTAAACGGTGAGCCATGGAGCACCGGAGGAAAGTCTGGGCTCCCTATCGGTGTCTTGGAGAGATGGGAGCAGAAAGTCCCCGCTGGCGCTGTACCCTGTCCCAAACTCCCAAGGTGGCTCAGAGTACCGGTGCAGTTTCAGTAGCCGTGGAACCTTCCAAATATGGATGCCTGCCAGTGCTTGAGCAATAAAGCACCAGTGTTTTCAGTACAGTAAGGCTGATACCACCAAATAACGCTGCTGCACCGCCTGATATTAGCACTTTAGGTTGGTAACCCCCACCCCTCCAACCGATTGAGATAGATATGCCTGTGGCTTTGCCATATGTGCCTTCCTACCGTCCCAAATGAATGCACAAATAAGTCCCTGCAATCTGTCCAGCGTCCATGGAGGAAGGCGGGGTTTAGGCGGGGTTGGAGTGGCAAAGTCTGCATGACATATAGGATTTTTGGTAAAAGCGTCATCTTGACGGCTGCCAAGCATCCTAGCCAAGAGAGACTGGATCTCTTCCTCTTGGATAATCTGAGTGGTTCCCATCTGCTCCTCTTCTAGGCTCCTTGCACTGGCTACCAGTTCGCAAGTGAATTGTTTTTAAAATTTGCTGTATGACACACAAAGCCCTAATGGGGAAAGGTCCACGATATTTAGCCTTGAACCCTACCCTTTATAGTCCGGAAAGAGTTATATGTATGATCAGCAGACAAAATGTTGCTTACACTCCCTCAAATAAAAAAGTCTCGTTCAGGGGGAAAGTGTTCTCTTATTTGGCCCCTTTTTACTGGAATGCCCTTCAGTTCATATTTCTGCCTGGGTCATCTTAAATTCAGGAAGTTACTCAAACCTGAGCTGTTTTAGCTTTGGCAAATGTTTCTGTGACTGCTTTTTTGTTGTTGGGAGGCTACTGCACCCAGATACCCATTGAGGGGTGAGTCGTGCACAACATAAATAACTGTAACATAACATAACATCATTTTTTAAAAACTTTATTTATTATACTGCATGATACAGCAAGCAGCGTGCTAAGGAGCCCACGCTGTGCATCAATGAAATGACAAATAAGATGCAGCTTTTTTCTTTTTGTCCCCACCCAAGCACCCCAGTCCAACTTCGAAACACATAAACACAAGTGGCAGACTATACATAGAAAGATATTACTTCTGCAACATAAAAAGGAGCAAAATGAGTGAGTAGGTTATACAGAGGCCAGTTCTTCAACTTAAGCAGATTTTTCTGCAAGCTATTAGGTCATATCTGGGTGTTCCAGCAAGTATGTGGTCAGTGGGGTCCAGAAGTCCCTGGAACTAGAGAGCATTGGGAATTCCTCAGCTTATGTCTTCACTTGTTCTTTGCAGTATACTAGGTCTCTGATCCATTTCGTCAAGTTGGGTTCCGCCTTGCCACCCCAATGCATTGCAACAGCACATTTCGCAAACAGAGCTGAAATAGAAACAGTGTGCCTGTTGCATGGCTTGACCTTCTTCAGTAGCCCTATAAGACATAGTTCTGGCGTACATAGAATCTTTGCCAGTGTCATATCATATCAGAGAGTGCTTTCACAACCTGCTGCCAAAATCTGTTTATGAGAGTACAGCCCTACGTCAATTGCATGAAATTGGCCCCATCCTGCCCACATCTAGTATATCTCGCATCCTTCCTCAATCCAAACTTCAGCAATTGTGCAGGGGTGTAATACATCTGATGCAGATACTTAAAATGTATAATGCAAAGATTACAGTTGGGGGTCAGGCGCCCAGTCAGTTTACAGCAAGATTCCCAGTTTTCCAAGGAGATGGGTGATCAAGTTCCTTATTCCATTTATCGAGCGCAGAGGAGCAAGACCAGTCATTTCCCCTTTGGGATGCATTATATAATCTGGTAATCAATGCATTACTGTCCCCTCCCGATACAACCACCTGTAGCGCTTCAACACTCTAGGCTCCTGCGGAAACTCAGGGTACAGAGTACATACTGCCAATTGCAGCCTAGTATATGTGAAACCATGCATTGCTTTGTATGTTTGACCAGCCATAAAATCATTCAAGAATAAAAAAGACTCACTTAAATACATGTCCCCAAGTTTCGTGACACCTGCATTTTGCAGGACACTTAGGGCCCCTCACTCCAGTGCCACAGAAATGCTCTGGTGTGCCTCAATCGGCATGTCTGGCGCATATAGATTTTCCCTCCGTACCCGAGCAGCTAGGGCTTTCCACGCCAGAACAGTACTCCTGACCGGGTTGAGCTCCTTCCTTGTGTCACCCTCGCCTTCATGCAGGAACATAGCCCCTAATGGGACTGGAACTGCAATGTCCGCCTCCACCACCAAATGTGGCAGGTATCGCTGCGGATAGTGCCAATAATGCCAATAATGCACAAAATGCGCCTGCGCACACAGGTAGTATAAACGCAAATCCGGTGCTTCAAACCCGTCACGATCAAACGGCAATGTCAGCGTGTTCCAGCTACATCTAGGCTGCTTGCCAGCCCATACCAAGGCCAGTAGACTAGCCTGCAAATTTTTAACAAGAGCTGCATTCAGCGTTATTGGAATATTCACAAAGAGATAGAGGAGTTTGGGAAGAATAGTCATCTTCATGATGGCAATTGTATCCGCCAATGATAATGGCAGATGAGTCCAATGTGGGACCTGATCTGCAGTCTTAGTAATGACACGTCCGTAGTTCATCCTAAGCACTGTATCAGGGTCCATGTGCACCCAAATCCCCAGGCATTTCACAGGATCCGCCAACCAGGAATGTGGGTCCTCCAGTACTGTCTCCTGGGTACAGTCTGTCAGTGGGAAAACAGTGGATTTTGCCCAGTTTATACCCAACCCAGAGGGTCCCTCAGACAGAACGTACTCGCGATGACAGTTGCGTGGTCGGCTCACAGACTAATAACATCATATCATCCGCATAGAGCGGGTGCTGCCGGAACCCCAGGGTAGCCTCAGCGTGCTTTTGTCTTGCATGCTACCGGCCCGAGCGCCAATGAAAAGAGCATTGGGGAGAGGGAGCAACCCTGCCTGTTGCCCCTGCATATTGAGAATGTATCCGATACCAACCCATTAACTTGCAGCATGGCGACCAGACCTGTATACAAGAGTCGCACCCATTTTAGAAAAAATGGCGGCATTCCCATTCTCCGCAGGACAACAAACATGTATCCCCATTGAATCCAGAATCACTGCAACTGCCAGGAGCTCTGGGTCCAGGCGATGTATTACAGCAAATATAGTCCATAGATTATGTACGGTCGATCGCTTGGGGACGAATCCCGACTGGTTCGGGAGGGTCAAAATTGGGATCAGAGGGTGTAGCCTGTTGGCAATTATTTTTGCCAATATTTTTGTGTCAATGTCTATTAGGGACAGTGGCCTGTACGACTCGCACTTTTTTGCAACTTTGTCTGGCTTTAGAAGTGTAACAATCAAAGCTTCCCTGAGGGTGGGGGTAGCGTACCAGATTCATAGGCCTCAGCAAATACCTCAAGCAAGTGCTGGACCTCAATATAAGCCTAATAAAATTCACTGGGCAGCCCATCTAAACCCGATGCCTAACAGGTCGGGAGGGCAATTATAGCTTCTTTTACATCCTCCACATCAAAGGGATGTGTCAGTTATTCACGCTGACCATAAGATAACCACCCCAATGCAATGTTATCTAGATAGCTGGAAATGTCATCTTCTCTAGCCGAGGGCCTGGTCCCATATAACTTAGTGTAAAAGTCGGCAAACACCTTACTAATCTCCGGGTGGAGTGGCGAGCAATGGAATCTTCATCCAGCATCTCCACAATATGGCCCTGTCCTTTAGGAAGCGACAGTTTATGCGCCAGAGACCTACTAGGTCTACCACCCTCTCCATAGTATTGTGCCTTGCATCTCCTAGACCTATGCAGAATATCCTGGTCAGCTGTCTGATTGTGTTCAGATACCAATTCCCTGATATGCGCCAGAGTCGTGGGCGAGGGACTTGGCTCATATTCATGTTGCAACTCACTGATCTTAGCAGCTAGGCTACTTATTCTATTCCAGAGATCCTTCAAAACACCAGCCTATGCTCCAATGCATTCCCCACTAATTGTAACTTTAAAGGCCTTCCAAAGTGTGCCCGTGCTATCAACTGAGCCCTCATTTTCGGTGAAAAAGTTGGATATAGCAGCCCCAATCGTGGCCCGGAACACCGGATCTAGTAGGAAAGATTGCTGTAATCGCCACTGAAACGGTGGCCTAACACATGCAGGAACATTAAGCTCTAAAAGCACAGGAGAGTGATCAGAGAGCATTTTTGCCAATTGTTTAATGAAGACAGTCCAGGGGCACACCTCCTGTGAAACCAACCAATAGTCCAACCTGGACCAGGAACCAGGAACCAGGAACCGTAGACACAAATGTACCCTCTCTAACAGCCGGATTTCAGGACCTCCATAGATCTTGAAGACCCTCAGTCTCCATCAGCTCAACCAATACCTGAGCAGCCTGTTTCCCCTGCCCCACCGCATCCACCGAGTGGTCGAGCCTGGGATCCAGGCACACATTTAGGTCACCAACCCATATTACTACCGAGGAGGGAAAGGAGGAGATACGCCTCCAGTCATCATTAAAAAATGTTGGATCATCTATGTTGAGGCCATAAGTATTCACAAAAAGCACCGTCGTGCCATCCAGTTTGCCCTGGACCAGAAGCACCCTGCCCTGCTCATCGGCTTCGGACTTAATTAAGGTGAAGGGTTCCCTTCTTGACTAGAATCAACACTCCTCTAGAATAGGAAGAATACGATGCTGAAACACTTACCACAGCCCAACGACCCCCCACGTTTTGCACGGTATGTTTAGTAAGATGCGTCTCTTGAAGAAACGCGACCTGCACATCTTGTCTGTCTAGAAATGCTAATACATTACTGATCTTTTTGGGGTTATTAAGACCACACACATTCCATGTTATTAACCTAATAGTACCGCCCAGACATGCATTTAACCATCATACATTGCAAGATATCACTTTGCATGCATCTCAGAAAGGGCCATCGTGCCACCAAATATGCTGCAGAGTGTATGCCAAGTTCCCCCGCTTCCCTCAGCCACCCACCCACTTCAGCATCCCCAACTTTCTAAAGACATCCTAATGAAATACAAACAACCCTTCAACGAAAACCTAACCCAGAGCAATCGCCGGGGTACACCCATTGGGGAGCACTAGAGTGCATTCAGCCTCCCAGTTAGAGGGTAGGTGGCTGATTTTGTCCATAGTATCAACGTGACAGCGCAGTCAATGCTCAGTGCCTGTGAGACCTTGGTCCATTCCAACTTTTCTTACAGTGCTCACATGCACAACAGGACATATGCCCAACATGAAGCCCCCACGTAATACAATATTTCACATGGAGTTACCCAGCATCGTTGAACGTCCCTCCTCACAGCGGCCACCAAAACAGACAAGCGAGGAAACAACGGGCAACATGATCACTGTTATGCAGGCCCAACTAGCAACTCACTGTTCCTCCTCATCTGGATCCCCAGCAGTTTTGCGGCGATGCTTCTTCAGTGACTTGAGATGTTCCATTGCGGTTTTCGGGTATTGAAGATCTTGTAGGCCCGATCCTCAGACGTGCAGGATAGAGCATAGCACACGGGATGCCATCCGGCAGCAGCAACTTTTTGACCTGCGCAAACTCCCATCTCACCACCTGCACAGCTGCGGTAAAGTCCAGGAAGAAAGCCAACGCGTTGCCCTGATAGTTAATTGTGCCCTTTTCTCAGGCCATTTTGAGGATGCTGTCTCGATCACAATAATTTAACAGCCGTGCAATTTTAGGTCGCGGCGGGCCCCAGGGATCGAGCGAGCTGCCAGGGAATGGTGTGCATGTTCCACAATCATCATCTGCGATAGAATGTTCTCCAAAAGAATGTCTGAGCATTCCCTCTACGTATACCTCCATCTTCCCAGTGATGGTCGACTCTGGCAGACCTGTGATCCTCAGGTTGTGTCTCCTGAATCTCGCCTCCAAGTCTTCATTCTTCGCCTTTATGAGAGCCAGCACTTTTTCCATGTTCAAGATTTTGTTGGAGACTGTGTGCAGGTCGTCTTAAGCTGTGGAGACTCGCTTCTTGACTTCACCCAACCTAGTGCCATGCTTGTCAAGCTTGGCAGACTATGATCCATTCGTAAGTTAAGTGCGTCAGTTTTCCCATCAATTGACTGTAGGCTCTGCTGTATAGCCAGAAGTGTGGATTCCAGAGTCGGAAAGCCACTGATGGAGCCTCATCCTCAGAGTCCGAGGCCTATCTGGTTTGCGATCTTCCCAGTTAGCGCATTACAAATATGAGGCAAGATTGTGTCTTGTCGGCCTTCCCCATTGCACCCAGCTCCCTTGCATCAATAGCGGTCTCCTCTCACCACTACCCAGTCCGGCAGAAAAATCACCATGCAGTGGGGCGGGTCTCTTAAATGTACTCTTGGATCCGCCGATATATAGCTATGTCGGCACAGGCCTACAAAACCCCAGGCCACTTCAGCAACTGGCGCAGACACCGGACTCTCCGACTCCAGAGCAGTCCACTAGGATTTTGAAGGCCTGGAAGTGGATATCCCTGCAAGTTGGGCATCCCAATCTAGCCACTCACGTATCATCAGCAGCCCAGTCGTCCAAATGTTCGGTGCACAGCACACCCAAACTTTCACTGCGCATCAACCAGCAGCACACTTTCCTCCAAGGTGTCACTATGCGTTGGGGGACATTAAGGTTCTTAAAATCCAAGATGTTGCCAGATGTGCAGGTAGGCACCTGCAGGAGTCAGTACAACTGCATCGCAACACCAATGCAGCAGATCAAGTCACCGGGGGGCCTTATATTCGAGGCCGCAGCAGCAGATTAGTCCAGCACCGCACCTAGGCCCCGTATCACGTCCCCGCAGGTAAAGAGGTGCTAGCTCCACATGTAGATCCCCAAGGACTTGCCCGCCTCTTTCCCAGCAAAATCACTCACCATGGCCACAACGCAGCAGGTGAGGGGCGTCCTTGCCTGCCGCTCCAGAAGTATCAGCACCTCCGAATAGGCCTTCTGGCAGCAATCTTCTTATTCACTTGGGCCCTCACCGCTCCTCCGCCACCCCCACGGCCAAGTTCCCAAGCAGGTAGTAACTCCAGGGGCCTCCGCAGTAGAGGGTAGTGAGCGCGGCCTTCAGCTGCGGAGAGCGAGAAGGGAGAAGTGTGGCTCAAGGTTAGAGCGGCAGACCCTGATGCAGAGGTCTAGCCCGGGACCAGGGTTCAATTCCCCGCCTCGGCGGGTCTTGGGCTCAAAATTCCACGGACCTGATAATTCTCGCCTCGGTGCCTATTTCAATCATGGAGTCCCACTTTGCAACTCTGGTCAATAGCTTGCTTAATCTCCACAACGGCCCCCACAACGCTAAGGATGCCTGGCCTCCACCTTGGGGGTGCCCAGGAGTGGACACCTCACAGGGAAAGCCAGGATGGGTTCCACAGCGGTATTCGTACAAGCGCCTTGAGTCCCTTGCGGGCGAGTAGTGTGCTATACAAGTATCAATTTACATTTACATTTACATTACAGCGGGTGCCATGTTGGTTTCTCGCGCCGGCTCTGCAATTTCACAGAAACAGCTCCCCGTTGCAGATTCAGGGCCGCCCACTGCCACAGTCTCGGCCTGAGTACATTATTGGCTCAGTAGCATGTTAGGTGTAGCTGTCTGCCACGTCTGGAAACAGGATTGTGGTCGCATGGTAGAACAGCCGGCAAAGCTGCATTAAGATGCAGCCATCTTGCTGTGCGCCCGGTAGCGCCCCTCAACATAACATAGTTATGCTCCATTGTGAAGCCAGCATTGGGGGTGTATATGCAGACCCAAGTACCCTAGCCCCTGTGAGACCCAAGTGAACGGAAACCTAGTCTCAAGCTAAACTTGATCAGCCTTTGGAATGGTGAGGTTCTAAATAGAGGACTTTTGGAGAATAGTTTTAAAACCAGAAGCCCCTTCAAATGCCGCCAGTTCTGCCATCACCACTTGTAGGTAGTCATAAGGGTTTGATAAAACTAGTAAGACATCATCCGCATGTAGCACTACTTTGTGACCCTGCCCCCAATAGCTATATGTGGGTTATTATGTATCCGTTTGGCAAATTGCTCCATATATAAGGCAAATAGTGAGAGTGACAGGGGCCAGACCTGTCAAGTGTCTCTGTAGATTTAAAAGGAGTAAGACATGATTCCGTTAACCCTCATGACAGCCCAGGGGAAGTATAGCTACACGGGCAGTCACCGCGACCAACACTCGCCCTTGTTAACAGACAACGCGGTCCCTGAGCGGGCCCGAACTCATCGCGGTGAGAGGCCATACTGTGATAGCGGGTGGCCGCACCCCTGCAGAGGCGCAGGGGTGCCGTGAGGGCTCGGGGGGGTATTGCACGCCCAACACAAGCACAAATCAGCCGCATATCCTCGGGCACACTTATAAGAAGAACGAACCAGCCACACTGTGTAGGGAGAGACCGGAGGCAACCCAGAACCTACACACAAGGTAATAAGGGGACGCGCTGAGCAGTGCATGCAGCCTAATCGGTTGCCTGGGGCTTTCGTCGCCTTTTGATCCGCCGCCATCGAGGGGACTCCTGCGGTGCTCACAGTCCTGGAGTGAGACCTTTCTTGCGTAATCCATACCAGGCTTTTGCTTCACCCGCCCTGAAGAGTGGGCTTCATAGCCCAGGGTGCACAACGCCAGACACAGCTGCCGCTGACGAGGTGGAGGCACCTAGTCCAGCTTGTTTTTGTTGTGGACAAGTCAAGCAAGGTACTGTCTTTTCCTTTTTTCTCCCCTTGGCTCCTCCTATATGGCACCCGAGCAAAATTCAAATTTTGTCAACTGACCGAATGGTGTGCCTATCCCTGGCTTCGTGAGGAACTTCGTAATGACTTTGTTCTTTTGAATTGTTTCAACCTTGCTTAACTCTTAATTTATTGGCCTGCACTTTGGGCACTTACCCACGATTTGACTGGAAAAACTGTAATCTTACCAGCAACAGCGCAGAGCCGTGAGGGAAACGGCTGGGCATTTCTTTCAGCTTTCACCGTGCCGTGAGGGAAACGGCCAACAAGACCCGGTGGTGATACTACAACTCCCAGCAACCCCGGGATACTAGGCGCACCCGTGATGCCGCAGCATGCGCCCGGAGGCGCTTGAAATTCGGCGAACGCACCCCACAGCGCGGGACACGCACGGGCAGCTCCCGGGCCAAAGACGGGCCCGTCCTTGCCCGTCACTGGCTGGGCCACTTTTCTTGGCTTCTATCCTTGGGAGTAAGGTAACTTTTTATAATGCCTACAACTAGTGCTCCCGCTCGTACTCAAAGAAAGCGTGCATGTACTGCTAAAGGGCCTCGTACTACCTCAGCCACTTCCCCAGTAACCCTGCCTACAGCAATTGACTTAATGTTACAAAAGGCGATTGGGGTAGTTACTACGGAAATTGAACTTACGGAAAGACGTTTATCTATTACTCCTGACTTCTCTTTCTTGGTAACATCGACTTCAGCCAATGTTGTAAACCCTTCTGAATTATCTGTACTTGAATGTCCCCCTTTGCAAGACTTAATGTTCTCATCTAAAGCAGAACCTGCTAGAGAGGCTACTGTCAAAACACTTAAGAGAGACAGGAAGAGAAAGCAGGGCAAAGTTAGGGGGTCTAAGCGAAAAAAGGCAGGGGAGGGTAATTTAGAAGGTACTTCAAGTGGTCCCAGATCAGAGAATTGCTTGGGCAATAATGATGTGTCTCTGGCATTCCAACTATATCCATCTTGGGCCCAAGCACTATTATCGGATCTCCTCACTCAATGTAGGACCATTGTGAAGGAAGAGATTGCCCCACTTTATGATCATGTTCAAAACCTAGTGGCTAGTGTGGGTAAAATTCAGGCTACCAGGCAACAGTGCGCTAATACCAACTCACTATCTAGACACCAAATAAGGGCTGAGATCGACCAGAATCCTTCTGAGACTCAACAAATTCAATTCTGTCCAGAAATTACTTAGGCCCCGGCTCCAGCAAATTCTAAAGAGGTAGCTTCTATTACTGAAAGGGTAGATAAGACTATCCCTCAATTGGCTGGCCAAGCCCCAATAGAGATCCATCCCAAAGCAAGGAGGGAGGACCCAAAACAAAATCAGTGTATTGGGGCAAACCCATCTTAATGTGGAAATGGGTAATATATCCACGGAGGGTAATAGAGATGGGGTCCCCCCACATAGGGAAACACAAAAACTGTCCCTTCCAACTATCAATCTACCTCCAGCGGCAGCACCTTATGTAGTTATTCTGGCTGGAATTCCCAAACTTAAATATGGCCAAATGAGCCCCAACTAGACCTTAGAAATAAGATATTGTTCTGGTTGGCTACATACAAACAATTAGCCTATAATAGGGCTGGCGAGATCTTGATGGTGCGTAGGGTGGCTTGGGTGGGTCCCACAAAAAAAACAATCCCTGGGGACTGTGTGATTTTTAATTTTAAGTATCCTGAAGTCGTCCGCAGATTGATAATCCATCCTTCCTGTTCTTTGGGCAAACAAACTGCCATCAGAGCCCTCTCTTTGGACACTTTTTACCCCTCTTCCCGAAATGTTGGTGAAGTTTATTTCTCCCGGGACTGTGGTAGCTGGTGTGTGGATTCTTATGTGATGCCCCCAAACGTCCCGTCCTTATTCAATATTCCGGTGTCAAATAAGTTTGCCCCCTTAGAGGATGTAGACTGACTGAGAGGGCCGGAAGTTTTTAATAATTATAAATCTGGAATGTGGGCATCTGAATCTTTGTTTGATCCAACCCAGGCCCAGAGACAGGCTATAGTTCATATGGGGGAGAGTATGGAGCTACACGAACAGGATACTTCCCTCTGTAAGAGGTCACACAAATCTGGTGGTTCCCACATGTCTACCTATGCTGCCTTAGCCCCTGTCCTTTTGGACTCTCCGGGAGGGGGGGGGGGGAATTTTGCAGGTGAATAAAATTAAAATTCTGTTTGGAATGTGGCAGGCCAAACTAACAAAATTGCTTGCCCTGATTGGGGGACTTTTATAGATCAACATGATATATGCCTACTTCAGGAGACGTGGGCAAGGAAAGAGACAGTAAGACTGGGTTTTGCTTCATTTAACCATCTGGCATTGATGGGGGAAAGGGGTAGACCCTATGGGGGGTTATCTATATTGTGTTGAAAATTAGTACGGTTTGGTGAACATTATCTGCGCCATCTTGCCTCTTCCCCTGATGCCACACTTTTGTCGTGCGCACCCGCCATTTTAAGATGCCTTGATCAGAGCGAACCCTTTTGCATGCTGCTGGCCCCTGATATAGCCCTTCGCCCTCACTAAGCCTGCACGCTGACCAACCCCCTGCTTGCACCTGCCTTGAATCATAAACCCCTCTTCGGCGCTGCTCTGCCCCAGGCCCTCATCCTGTTCCCAGCGCGACACCTCCCTTCTTCCCTTTCTGCCCCAGGCCCTCATCCTGTTCCCAGCGCGACACCTCCCTTCTTCCCTTTCACGATCCCCGGCCCTTAGATGCAAACCCCCTTTTTTCCCCGTGTGCCCGTTTGTCTTCCCCGTTCCCAGGCCGACACCCAGCACTGCCGATACCATTCCTTGCCCCTCCCCGTACAATAGAAAGCTTCCCCCACCAAAGGATCCCCGGGTTGATCAAAGCCCCCACTCCATGAGATCCGATCAAACCCCCCACCACATTCCGTGAATCGGCGGAATATCCAGCTGCGCGATACTCATCACCTGTTGTGACTAGGGTGGGGACTTCAACTGTAAATGTGTGTGGGAACGGGCCCAAAGGGGAGTTCCGGGAATGTCTTTTCCATACATCAAAGCTTTAACATGAATATGTAATCTGCAATAAAGTCATAAAACAGTGTATAAGAGGCCAGGCCTCAAAAATGTAGCTAGAGCACCTCAGAACGATACCTTCTGCCCGTTTTGTTGTGTTCTCCTCCGGAGAGAATAAAAAACCTTGTTTCCTGCCTTCCAGTCTCCAGCGCCTGCCTCTTCATTGATTAAATAACTAGAGGGTCACAGAGGCAATACCGCCGGGCAAATACCGATTGTCCCCGACCCGTCCAAGGTTTAACAATTGGCGTCCCAAGCGTGGGGCCCATCAGCGACTCGTGGATCCAGTGGGAGAGGTCCCGACGACAGAGTGAACGACTGCAACGATCGGGAGAGCTCTTGCCCAATAGACCCTCGTCTGGCAGCCGATCATCCGAACTTCACTAGTTCCGAACAGACCTCGCTCGAGTGATCTACGGTCCTGACTGGGAACCATTAGGAGTGCCGTGAGAAATACGAGAAAAAAGAGGACGAACGGGCGCTGGATTCGGAAGACAAGAAACTGTCCACATGGTCCGGGTAAGGTCGTGTAATCGCGACAAGTTGCGAAATGATTGCTTGATTGTTTGATTGCTTGATTATTCATAAAATACTAGTATTACTCTTTGTTTGACCTATTTGGAGACTCACTGTCTGCACACGGAGAAACAGTAGGCTCCTTCTCTTTTGCAAACGGTGAAGGATAGGTAACGTAACCGTCGCGCCTATCTTTCTCCCCCACTGACTCTATTATTTCTTAACGGTTTTTGGGAGACTCCCCTCTCCCTCACTGATTAAACTGGGTTCTTTAACCCCGAACTACTGTTCACAGATTGTCTTCTGGAGATTCTCTGTCTGCAAACCGGAAACAACAGCTTCCTCTTTGCGGTTAGTGAAAGGGTAGAGGACGCAGACTTTTGCGCCCTACTTACTCTCCCCATTGTCCTTTTTCTATCCTATTTATTTATTTATTAATTGCTTGATTGTTCCGCGCTCTTGGTTACTCTTTTTTATTTTTTGTTCATGAGGTATTCACTGCCTGCAAACAACGTAGAATAGGAATATTCTGTCTAGTCTTTGCACCTAGTGATAAGATAGGCACTGCTGACTTATTAGTCCCTCGTTACGAGCCGTCATGTCTGTCTTCTCCCCATTGATTGATAATTGGTTCAGCCCGGACCGTGTATTAGAGGTGGACCATATAGCTCCACTAGAAGGCACCCCTAATAAGGACATGTTCATAAACTATGGATTAGTTACCATAGCCTATAATAAATTGTGGCACAGGTATACCAAAGAAAGTCAAGACAAACAGTGGCCACTGGCAGGATCCTTTGACCTTGATAAAATAGAAACGTTAGAAATAGCCCTTCGAAATAATAAGACAACGCCTATTATGCTCGACAGTCTCGGTATGTGGCGCAGAGAGGCTATGCAACGACAGAGAAAAGACGAGGACAAACCAAGTAGAGAAATATACCGACAGGACAACCCCAGGACACCGCTACCCACAAGTTATCCCCCGACACTACGCAAAAGACGACCAGACTTAGGGCCAGACCAATGCGCTTTTTGTAGATATGTCGGACACTGGAAAGCCCAATGCCCGACTCTACTGAGCGTGAGTAAAGGCAAAGGGCCGACAGGAACGACAGATCGGCAGTATGAGAAAAAGCACGAGACAAAGAAGAACCCGACTTACATAGACAGACCAGATAGAACCACCACGTTTGATTATGCCCGATGGCACAGATTTCGCCAGGACAATTTCAGCGGCATGCTCAAGTTCTCCTAGGTCGGGCAACGTCAAGACGGGAACCCAGCCACGCTTTAAGATTCACAAACGGAAAGAGATAATTATGACCAATAACTGTTTTATATTCGTCTTGGGTCTTTGTATGTCGTACTTGTACTGCCCCCCCCCGCCCCCCGTCTGAGTTTGTGTGTATATAATGTACGAATCTGCGTCATCCCTCTATACGTGTTTCCGTGTTACTCAACCTCTGTTAAGCAGAAACTTAGCATAAAAGCAACCTGGAAAGAAAGAAATGGTACAACAAAATCCGTAGACCATTGATGAACTTGAACTTTTAATTTAACACAGCAAACAAGAAATAATAACGGTAAACTGTAGAAAATGAAAGTCAAACAGAACATTCGCCCCCCCCCCCCATTCTGGAACCTTCCAAAGTAGGGCAGGGTTACGGCTACGCCCAACCAGCGGCAACCCATATAAGGCGGGCCCCGCTGCCAACTCTTGGTCAGGAAATCTTAACATATGGGGAAGCCGGAGGAGAGGCAGGGGCCAGCGGAGTCCAGCCGCAACGGCCCTAGGTAGTTTCCGGTAGTCCCGCCACATGCCTCCTCGGCCCAGCCGCAACGGGCCTGGATAGACTTGAGTAGTCCCGCCACATGTCCAGAGAAGAGCGAGGCACCTCTTCCTTTTCTCCTCCGCAACAGCCGCAGCAGCCCTGGGCGGCGGATGCCCTGTCCATACCCCTGCAGGAACGCGTCCAGATCGGGCCGGGAGGGAGAGGCGACGCGGACGAGCCTCTCCCACCTCCACCGATAGGAGGTCTCCCAGCCCCCGGCCCAACGCCGAACACCCCCAGTCAGGCGATGGTGCCCATACTTGCACAGCACCGAACACACCATGGTGGCACCCCAGTATTTGCGCAGCACCGAACGTGCAATGGTGGCCGTATTTTCGGAACACCGAACCTGCAATGACTGCACCGATACTCGTGCCGCGCCGAATGCGCGCCACAGGTGGCCATACTCCCACAGCACTGAGCACAAGACTTGGGGAACACCGGATGTGGAGAGACCTTCATGCGGGGCGATGAAAAAGAGCAGCATGGAGTGCACCGGGAGAAGGAGACGGCGTGAACAAGTCTCCCTCGCCCCCCCCCAGGTGGGGGCATCACAGCTGCACCCCAGCTGAACGTCCCGCTTTCACACAACAGGGACCTCTTCCTTTCACTCCGAAGGATCTCTTCCACTCTTGCAAACTCGACGAGAGTGGCCCCTGTAGGGCCTCAAAATGGCGTCTGGGTCCGCTGGAAGGCGGGCCCCGGCCACTAGAGTAACTTTGACCAGCAATATAACTCGGACATTTGCCCACTGGGGCACGAGCCCCCATCTCCGACAGCATCTCCGCAGCCTTGAAGATCCTACAAAAGTCCCCGGCGGAACCTTCGGCCTCTGCAGGTTTCCGGTAAGGGACGGCTGCCTTGACCGCCAACGAAATAAACATGACATTGCCACTCCTTCTGTTAGCATGAATTCTAGAACTGCCGAAAAGGACTCTGGTCCAAACTGCCAGTAATGGGAAACATTTCCCCCTGATGCTACTTCCGGACTGAGCCGGCCCCGCCCAAAATGGCGCCGGTATCAAGAGGGACTTGCGAACACCTCGTGGTGTTCCTTCGCACTAATATAAACTTGATGTTCTGAGACTTTATATGATCCTTTGTACACTTGGCTAGAAAAGACAAGGAGGGCTCACTCGACGAACAGTGTGAAAGGATCCCGTTAAAAAATGTTGATTACAAATGTACAATGTATTATATTTTTATAGCTGATGTATAACCTCATCTACGACGCACACATACAGTATGCATATAGGAAATCTGATTGCAACTATTATGATTATGCTTCTAAATTATGAAATAAATGCCCCCGAACCCCCAGCCAATTAATAGACGTTTTAGTTTCTTACAAATGAATGAATAAAACTTTCCAATGTATTTATTGCCGCAAGACGACACTCCCACTGTACGCGCTTTAGCCATTGCCATGTCCGACCAAATACGACTGCACCCTCATCATCCACGTACTGAAATGATGCTGAGAAATAAAGGTTTTCGAAACTATGGACGGGTATTGCATGCTTTATTTTAAAAAAATGTGGGATCGGTGGGAAAGTTCTTTTCTGTGCACCCTACTCTGCTCTCTCTTTAAGGTTGAAAGAAGATGGTTGCCCAGCCCTGGAGGACGGATCGGATCGACAACACGACACTCTGCCTTCAAAGTACGCGACTGACTCATGAACTCTCGCGTGGAGGAAGACCTTGACTTCCAAGGATGGGTAAAACGAACGGTGTAAATGAGGGAATGTAAAAGGAGGGTGAAATGAAATGATGTAAATGTTATAAAGTACAACGTTCCAAGGTATCAGGGAACGGAGCTGACCCAAGAACCGAAGAACCTTAGAACGCCACAGCGTTGAAGGAGGTTTAAGGATCCCGATAGTGAGATACGTCCTTTGACTAGATACCTCGCACTAGGCACCTCTGGTTTCCTTTTCACGTTCCCCGCACACGACCTATATGGACACACTGCCCCCCCCCCCCCGACTCCAGAAACCATATCCCCAGGGACTCTGCCCCGAGGAGGGAAGACGAGTAAGAGGTGAGTAAAGGACTCTTGAACACATGTATTTAAATATGCGCGAATGCTGTTCCTTCCCCCCCCCCCTTTTTTTCTCCCTCTGCAGGTTACATCAGAAATTACAGCCGAGGTGTGACGACGATCTGAAGCCTTGCCATGTCTAATACACGAAGCAGACTAGCGCCGCAAGGTGGTGCCTAAACACGCCTGCAAACTACTCACGTATCGAACAAACCCGAAAAATTAGCACGACCTGATAAAAAGTGATCACCCTTAAACCAGACCGGACGAATGAACCCATGTCACGTATGATGCGAAACTGAGAGAATGTGTGTGTGTGACCGAGGCGCTGACCCAACTGGTCGAAGGACCGAGAATGCGAGAAAATGCGACAAAATGGTACCTCCTCTCTTCTTTCCTTTTCTCAAGGCACGTCCCCTCTACCCTGTCTAATACTCAAACTGCATGATTACAAGATCCTAACGCAGACCCGTGAATGTCCTTTACTGTGTAATGCACTAAATAGCCTTTCTTGACTACACTGCCACCCTCTCTGTTGCACGTGTACTATTTAGCCTGCCGTTGCACTCTCTCTCTCTCTCTCTCTCTCTCTCTCTCTCTCTCTCTCTCTCTCTCTCTCTCTCTCTCTCTCTCTCTCTCTCTCTCTCTCTCTCTCTCTCTCTCTCTCCTTCTATTTTTTTGCACTCCCACTCTTCCGAGCGATTAGCCCCGAAATTGGCAGACTGCCACCCCTAGCGCACCACCTAATTGGCTTCAAATACCGTCAGTATTTGCACAAAAACTTGTCTTTAATACAATCACCCTGAGACCGTGTCATTACCTCTCCTTTTCCGCTAGAAGTCAATGAACCGAGGTTGGGCCGTAAGGGAAAGGACAGGTAAGACGACAGAGGTTCCCTAATCTGGCCCGTAATAAGGGAACTACATGTCAACGGCTCCTATGGTATAAAACAAGGACCTCAGAATACGCGACCCTCCCCGCCCCGAATTGTCGCAATACCCAAACAGGAAAAATGATCACCCCTGTTACATCCCCTGTATCAGCCGCTCCAAACTGGAGTTATGAAACTACCCCTCATTCCCGGTTGGGAGGAATGGGTCGATTTACGCCCTTACCACAAGTTTCTATGTCCCTAGTTGTCTCCCATAAAACCCCTGTCTTTTCTGATTAAGTACTCAGGCCGTAGGAAGCTACGTAGGAACCAGAATGATGTTTTACAAGGTTAAAAGACTAGACCAAAGTGAAGAAGTCGTTGAAATGAACCCTGTTTAGTTGAAAAACAGGACGCATTGATAAAAAGAACTGTTTAGCCTATGTTCGTCCCACAGCAAAATATCTGTTTAGTACCATGTCGATAGCACACAGTACCCTTGGTAAATATAAAGCCCTAGAGAACGGCATAACTTTGTCAAGCCCGTCTTACGAAGGTGGGTCTCCATCAGATAAACTGTCGAAACTGTAATAAATAATTATGAAGGAAAGCCATAATACCTCCAACAGGCCCGTCATCGGTCATTTATATGTTAGTTGTGAACCCTAAAATAACGGACGTTTTCATTTCTATCTGAAGCTGGGAGAGAAATAGACTTTTGTGATTTCCTTCCTCTACAAATTCTCTAAAGACTGTCTTTTCAAACTCGTTTAAGGGTACGGCTGTCAGGAGAGAGAAGGACCGGATGTGGGAGCACGAGGCCTGACTGCAGACTATGGAACACCTACGACATGGGCCAAGGCGAGACCGCGACAGAACAGAGCTACAGGACGAGGCACTACCTCCAGCAAAGTGAGAAGAAAGGGCTAAACTGATGCCCCCGCTCTATGTTCGAATGTGTGCCGAGAGGTCCCCGCTCTCCAGACTCGGTCATGAGCCCGCCCATCTGAAGTCTCTCGTTCCCCTAGTTTGTTCCTAATTTGGCCTTGCTCCATCCCCCTTTTTCTCTGACCTACCCTATGGACTGTTTTGTACGCTCTTCTTCCATCTGAACTTTCTGACAATCACCTCAAAGGACACAGGGCGAAAAGGACCTTTCCGACCAGAAACGCGAGGAAAGGGTCGTGCCCTGCAACGCAGAACTTAGAATAGAGCTGGACTTGTAGCTCCACCGCTGGCGCTCCACAGCGCCAACGAAAGACAACAAAGAATAATGAGAACTCCTCAATCACCGTTTCTGCTATGCCTCATTTCTCTCCCAGCCGCCATTGTATTGATCATGCTCCAATCCGAATCTGATATATGTAATAACCTACCAGTTCACGTTATGAAATGTACTTGCTGCTCTCGCTACAGAACCGTTTTTTGTATTACATTTTTATGACTTTCCTGCTAAAACAAATTGATCAAAGTTTATCAAATAGGTCCACCTCCTAAAAACTAGAAATGTTAAAATGTATTGTTTACAACTCTTTTCATCTAGGGTTCCTACCGTTTTCTTTCTCATGCCCACCACAATAGAACCGAGTAGAAAATGAACCAGCAAGATGTCTTGAATATGTTAAAGGGAGGACTGTTGAAAATTAGTACGGTTTGGTGAACATTATCTGCGCCATCTTGCCTCTTCCCCTGATGCCACACTTTTGTCGTGCGCACCCGCCATTTTAAGATGCCTTGATCAGAGCGAACCCTTTTGCATGCTGCTGGCCCCTGATATAGCCCTTCGCCCTCACTAAGCCTGCACGCTGACCAACCCCCTGCTTGCACCTGCCTTGAATCATAAACCCCTCTTCGGCGCTGCTCTGCCCCAGGCCCTCATCCTGTTCCCAGCGCGACACCTCCCTTCTTCCCTTTCTGCCCCAGGCCCTCATCCTGTTCCCAGCGCGACACCTCCCTTCTTCCCTTTCACGATCCCCGGCCCTTAGATGCAAACCCCCTTTTTTCCCGTGTGCCCGTTTGTCTTCCCCGTTCCCAGGCCGACACCCAGCACTGCCGATACCATTCCTTGCCCCTCCCCGTACAATAGAAAGCTTCCCCCACCAAAGGATCCCCGGGTTGATCAAAGCCCCCACTCCATGAGATCCGATCAAACCCCCCCCCACATTCCGTGAATCGGCGGAATATCCAGCTGCGCGATACTCATCACTGTAAATGTGTGTGGGAACGGGCCCAAAGGGGAGTTCCGGGAATGTCTTTTCCATACATCAAAGCTTTAACATGAATATGTAATCTGCAATAAAGTCATAAAACAGTGTATAAGAGGCCAGGCCTCAAAAATGTAGCTAGAGCACCTCAGAACGATACCTTCTGCCCGTTTTGTTGTGTTCTCCTCCGGAGAGAATAAAAAACCTTGTTTCCTGCCTTCCAGTCTCCAGCGCCTGCCTCTTCATTGATTAAATAACTAGAGGGTCACAGAGGCAATACCGCCGGGCAAATACCGATTGTCCCCGACCCGTCCAAGGTTTAACAATTGGTAGCATCACACTTGGGCTGCACGGTGACACAATTGGCCACTCCAACTATAGATCTTCAATGTGTCACACTTTAGTTTCCATCCAATCTCAGGGTGACTTTTATTAATGTGTATTCTCGTCCTGTTAGTATTGGTAAAGAATCTGTAACATTGGCCCTGCTTGATAATTTTATTCCCCCCATTTCTGGTAATAGCCAACTGATTATTGCTGGTGATTTTAATTGTCAATATGAGCCCCTACCTGCCATTGGAAACTCTATTAATATAGGAGAAGGCGAGCAATGGTCTATACCCGAGCTCCAAATTACTCCAATTAAGGCTTGGTCACCACTGGCTGTTCAATTGAATTCAATAACTATGGCCCATTCTATGAGAGCCTGCAATGGCAGTACACAGTACGAACGTGAAGGAAAGGCCATGTTTAATCGCATTGGCCAAACATCCCGGATAGATTATATCCTGGTCGAGATAAGGTCCTGGCCTATGGTCACCGATTTTGAGATTCTATCCCGACATGATAGTGACCATAATGCTTTGGTTCTAAATTTGAGACTACCTGACACTGGCATCTCCGATGGGAATAAACCAAGCCAGAATAGTGAACTGAATCTCTCAAATAATAGGAGAAGGCTTAAATGGCCTGCGGTAAAACAATCTCTAGATAAAATGAGTGCCTTATATTCAGCTGTCTATAAGCCCTTAATGGAGATTAGTGGTTGTATTGAGGATGGACAAGAAGAGGTGGCAAATAAAATCGCTAAACTACATCTGGGGTTGGTGGCAGCATTGGCTGATTTACTTAATCCGGTAGTCACTAGACATAGGACAAACCAGAAGACTCAGTCATGGTTTGATGATAACTGTAAAATGGTGAAGTCTCTTTTAATTGAGTCAATTAAAGCCCCATCCAGGAGTCTAGTCAAATTGAGGAGGCAGGAATACAAGCAGGCTATTGCAGAGGCCAAGCAGCAATGGGAGAACAATAGATGGGATAGGATAAAAAGTGCCCTGGGTAATAGGAATATGCAGGAGTTTTGGGCAATCGTGAGAACTGGCAGCAGCTATGGATATGCTGCAGATGAGCCGAGTATTGCACCCGAGAGATGAATGGATCACTTTGGGGCCCTGTACACAATGAAAGCAGGCTCTTCTATGAGCCTGGGAACCCCCAGAATCCCCACAATGACTTTCGACATAGACTAGAAGATGCCCCCACACTGATTACTCTTAAACCAGCCTTAGACATAAAAATCACACTATTGGAGGTGGAGGGTGCGATAAGAAGACTCCCGGCAGGAAAAGCCCCTTGCATTGATAAAATCCCCGGGGACTTTTATAAGGACCAACCTGAGATTTGGACCGTGTACTTCTGTCTGATGTTTAATGGCATACTTCAGGGCTCCTGAAACTTGGCTGGGGGCGGAAATTGTCCCAGTATTCAAAAAGGGCTCCCTATTAATCCCTGCAAACTACCGCCCGATCAGTTTGATCGACGTGAGTCAAAAACTGTTTGCACGGATTATTCTCGATCGCCTCCAGACTTGGATGGAGGAATCGGAGATACTGAGCCCTTACCAAGCCGGATTTAGGGAAAAAACATCTACCGTTGACCAACTTTCACAATTGCAACTCTTATATTGAAAAACGGTTAAAATAGAGGGTGGCAGCCTCTACTTAATTTTCGTTGACCTTAAGACGGCAATCGATCTGGTACCCCGGGATATTTTGTGGGATGCTTTGCCGGATATGGGGATTCCAACCTACCTCCTTAATATTCTTAGGAGACTCCATTCTAACAACTTTGCGCAGGTTAGAAGTGGCAGAAGGGGTGCCTTGACTCCTAGGTTCGTGGTTAACAGAGGAGTGAGACAGGGATGCGTCCTGGCGCCCACCCTTTTTTGTCTTTTTGTTAATGCCCTAATTGTCCATCTCAAAGGGGTCAAAGATATTGATGCACCCAAGATACGTGGTGAGCAGGTAGTGGCACTTATATTTGCAGATGACACCCTCCTTTTTTCCAAATCCCCGATGGGAATACAGCGTGCCCTTGATAGTTTTGCCAGCTTTTGTGAGAAAAGGGGGTTGGAGATTAACATCTCAAAAACAAAGTACATGATCTGCAATCCACCAAAGGTCACTCGCTCCACTCCTTCTCTAAATGGCACTGCTCTGGATAGGGTCACTGTATTCGAGTATTTGGCCATTACCCTCAACGACACTATGGAGTGGGGCCCTCAGATAGTCAAGGCCAAACTTAGGCTGGTGCAGTTGACAGGGGGTGTTCTAAAATTGCACCGGGAATCCACCGCCAAATCAGTTGCCTCCGTCCTGGAAATTTATAAAGCACAAGCCCTGGGAGCCATTTTGTACGGGGCAGAACTGTGGGATCACTCCCCAACTGAACATATCTCAAGGCGGAAAACTGCTTTTTGAGATCTCTGCTGTCCCTTCCAGCTAGTACTCCCCTTATCCCTCTAAGAATGGGCCTAGATATCAGACCCATAGACGAGGTAATTGGTCTTCGCCCTTTAGCATATTGGCGTAGACTAACCCCAGAATTGAGGTTCTTTAGAGAGGACGTTAAAGAACTTATGAGACTCCCTGGAACAGACAAAATCCAATGGTTTGTTCATATAAGAAAAGAGAGTAAGAGGTTGGGCCTCCCAGATCTCTGGAGTAAGCCTGAGGTATGAAGGTGTCCCGTGTAAACGTGGTGAAATTCCATCGTAATCAACAACTGAAGGATGTTGTCACCAACTCTGCGCTCGGATACCTAACCATAGTCTTTCTGAGACACAAAGATGAGTACAAACTTGAGCCTTTTTGGGATGAGATTGTCCCTAGACAAGCAAGGAAACTCTACGTTCAATTCAGGCATGGCACACTACCCCTTAGGGTTTCTCGCATAAATGGTCTGATAACAAATCGCTAGAATGCCCAGCGTGTGGTGCAAAAGAGGAGTCTGTGCCCCGTGTTCTTTTTTTCTGTCCATCTTATAAGAATCTTAGGCAGCGATGGCTCATTCAACTATGTAGAAATATGGGACTCAAGCAGTATCACCAGGCACTCAGGATCTTAAAATGTGATACTTCCCAACCAGTTGTATTCTCCGTTTCTTGTTATTTACATGCCATGTGGCAGAGGCGCTGGTCATTTATTAACAACTAGTCTCGTGGTTAATGTTCTGTCTAGTCCCGCCCGTGGTGTGATATCTGTGTACTGATTATACAATATTTTTAACTTGTACATATCCTTTTTATCTCTCTAACTTCTTTTTATCCTTTTAGTTTTTACAAAATGGAATTTGTGTACTTTTGCAATTAATGGAGTAACACATACTTGTCATTATGCTTTTTACTGAGTGTATTTTGTATTTTGTATCTTTTAAGGTCTTTGACCGAAATAAAGATTACTTGACTGACTAGCCACACTGGATCCATGGAGAGAACCGTGTACCAAGTTCAAACCGAGCAAAGATATGGCCAGTGGACCCAATCAAAGGCCTTCTCTGCATCGATAGAAAGAAGGGCCGGTGTGTGGGAGAGCTGTGTCTTGTCTAGAAGATGACATACTTTCTGTGTTGTCATTGTAGCTCCTCTCAGGTATAAACCCAGTCTGGTCGGGGCTCACCAGGCTTTGCATGTAGGGAGCCAGTCTATTTGCCAAAATGCCTGTAAAGATCTTAGCATCCACATTTAGTACCAAAATAGGGCAGTAGGAAGAACAGTGTTTAGGGTTTTTACCTGGGTTGGGAATTACTGTGATTGTGGTGAGGTGCATTGTGTCTGTCGCCAGTATGGGGGTCAGCAAGGGGCCAAATGCTTTGTAATAATCTGGGCTATATCCATTGTGTCCAGTGGCCTTACCAGTTTGTAGACGTTGTATAGCCATAAGGACTTTACTGGGGGTAATGTCTCTATCCAGGATGGAGATATCGTTCTGAAGGATGCAGGCCAGAGGGACCGCCGCCAGATAGGTGTCACTGTTCTCAGCACTGAGATCCTCAGCTTAGTAGTGAGTAGCATAGATACTCTCAAATTCCTGAATGAGCAACTGTCTCGGGAGCCATCAGAACTCGGTTTCAGCAGGGAACTCAACTCTGCGTGCAGATTTTGCAGAGTATTGCGCACTCCGTACTACACGGAGGTCACAGAGTTCTGAAAAACTCTGCTCCATGGAAAGGAGTTTTTTTTTCCTCACTCGAGTTCGTCAATGTCAAGTTGGAGAGCACGAGCAAGTAAAATTCACCTCCCGGCGAGATTTTTCCTCGTTCGCGATCGTCAATGTCAAATTGGCGAGCACATACATGGAAAATCAACCTCCCGGCGAGGTTTCTCAACGCGAGATGTCACGTATGCTCGTGACTGCTCACGTTAAGAAACCATCCGTTTGCGTTGAGAAAGCTGCTACTTGAGTAAAAAAATCTATTTGAGCGGCAGAAAGGAAGCAGCACCCGCTTGCGCTGTGCATGTTGCCGTTCGCGATGATTGCACAGTGCAGGCAAGCACCTGGTGCTAAAAGTCACCACAAACAGCATTTATCTAATGCACTCCACCGATTGTGGAGCTCTGTGTAGCGTGATGGAGTTTCTTTTGCACTTTGCAGAATTCCACGTAGCGGACCTCCATGAACTCTGCCCAGGCTTAATCAGAACCCACCAGTTCACCCACACTATGTTCAACACCTTGAGAGCGGAGGCAGTGGGCCAGTAAGCATCCCACTTTGTTTGCTCCTACATAATATTTCTGCTTTATTTATAGCAGGGCATATTCTACCCTGTCCATAACGAGGGACATTAATTGCTTGGGGGCCACCGTTAATTGACACCAAGTCGCAAGCGAGCCAGTGCTCATATGTGATTCCTCTAGAACCCTAAAGCATGGGGCAGCGCCCCTAAAACGAGAGAAGAGTGTGGGGGAGTCCCTTTTAAAGGATGGTTCCCCTCACCCACCCATAGGTGGCATGCTTCATCATTGAGTAACCTCCTCGCACAGTGAACATAGTCGCAGTGCGGGCTACAACCCCCTCATTGAGAGGAAGAAGCTCAGGGATGTTTTGTAATAAGGCCAAGAGTTATTCTAAAACCTTTTAGAAGAGCAGGGCGTGGAGGGAGTGAAAAAGATGCGACCAAAAGTGAACAAACCATTCATGCCAAACTTAGTAGGTGGTTAACAAGAGCATACAACCAGCTAGTGGGTATATTAACCATTCGAACAATTCTGCTGATCGGCATTTTCCCAGTGTTGTCAAGCGAGCTAAGGGTGCCTAACCCTCGGTGCACACATTCGAGGTGGCATCCAAATCCTAGGGATGGCTCCCCTGCACTGGTGACTTTCTTCACTTTTGTTCATACGATTATGGTCCTGAAGAAAGCCACTACACCTCTACGGAGGGTAACAAGGCTGAAACATGTGAACCAATGAGAGTCTATGATAGGTTGAATTCTCCTGCCATAGCCCACCTCTTTTAATCCTGACCTCTGGATGTCTTATTAAACTTTGTTCTGCCTTACCAGGGAGTTTGTTTTAGCTCACTTTAACACCCTTTGCACTCCCTTCACGCCCGGCTCATCTAAAGGTTTCAGAATACCTCTTGGCCTTATTACAAAACATCCCTGAGCTCCTCCCTCTCAGTGAGAGGGTTGTAGCCCGCACTGCAACTAGGTTTGCAGTGCGAGGAAGTTACCCAATGATGAAGCATACCACCTTCGGGTGGGTGGGGGAAACCGTCCTTTAAAATGGACCCCTTCGCACTCTTCTCTCGTCTTAGACCCAGGGGTGCTATCTTGTGCTTCAGATTACATTAGAGGGGAGTCACCCCCTGCTTGTCTCTAAACCTTCTCAGTCTTCTTTTGTGCATACTCCCCTAGAACCCTGTCTTTAGTTTGAAGTTGGACTTACAGATCGCACCTATCTTTATTGAGGCGTGCTGCGATAGCAATAAATTGACCCCATACCACAGTTTTCAAGGTTTCCCACATGAGTGTGATAGGTGTGGTTGTTATGCCATTAGTGGCCAAAAATGATTTAATAGTGGCCGTGATTTCAGTAAGTGTTTGTTCATAGGTAAGAAGCTTAGCATTAAGATGCCAAGAACAGAGAGCCGGTATGGAGCTAGGAGTTGCGTATCTGAGGGTGACCGAGGAGTGGTCTGAAAGGCCAGCTACCCAATAGCCACTGCTGTAGTTGCCCCAGTGATGTGAGGAGAAGTGAGGGAGAGGTCAATTTGAGCATATGTCTGGTGTGCAGCAGAGAAGAAAGTGTAATCCTTAGACGTTGGGTGTGTTTGTCGCCACACATCTGTCAACCCTGCGTCAGCCAGACACTGTCTACAGGCATATGTAAGAGCACCAGTCTGCCTCAGTCATTTGATAGCTCTGTCCATCTGTGAATTAACCACTATGTTGAAGTCACTCCCTAAAATTATGTCAGTGTCTGGTTAAAACGTGACCTATTGCATCTTTAAGGAAAGGTTCCTGGTGGTCATTTGGGGTATATAGATTTGCCAGTGTGAGCCTATGACCCTTCAGATTAATGGGCAACAATAGGAGTATTAGAAATGGGGGTCTCTAGTTGGCAGAGGTAGGTACCTTTGTACAAATAGGGATCCTTGCTTCTAGTCAGGGTAAGGAGATACACACTTTAGATAACCCCTGCTCACCCCCTCTGTAGCATGGCACGAACAGTCAGCTCTATAGAAGAAAATAGTCTTTTCTTCTATAAATTGGAGTGGGATTTGTATTGTGTAGTGGGTTCTACTTATTGACTGTTTTTGTACTGATAAATGCTTTCCATATTTCTCCTAAATTAAGCCTGTCTGCTCTGTGCTACCGGCTACCAAGGGTTCAGCTCAGGTTTAAATGATTGAAACCTCATTGAACTTGGTAAGGATTGGTGTCAATATTACATGAAGAGAACTACCATCCACTTAAACTAATAATGTCATGCCTGCTCAACACCCGGCCGATTATGTGGTGGGGCGGAGCAGTGCGGGCATAAAGCCGCCCCAAACGGGCGGTAGATTATTTCATATTCTAGTTGATGCACGCTTGTCTTCCACCCTGCCCTTCACTGACCTTCTGCTTCTGTGGTCACCTCATGTCACAGTCGGCTTTCCTCGTTGGGCTGCAGTGCAGCAGCTTGTCTTCCTTCTTAGATTCTGTTTCAGTTCTTCTAGCTTCTACGGTAACGCTTGGCTGATCTTCTGGAAACCAGGAAAAAGAACAAAAATACCAAAGACATTTAAAGAATCAACTCTTATGATTAAGGCAGTAACACGCTCTACGCAAAAAAAATGATTGTGCTTTGCTTATCTGATGTAATTATCCCACAGCGTTTGGAGATTCCATTTCCTATTATGCATTCCTGTGGAAGCTATATAAAATGCAAGCAAAGTATTAGTTATTCCTGCGGTTAAGAAACTAATTCCTTTTTCTAACCCTGAAAATTTTTGTGCATATTCCTTGTTTAGATTCAAGCAACAATTCCAATTGGGAATCTATTTTTTTTCCTTTTTGTATAAATATATACTTTTTGGCTTTCACTGATACCCTGTTATATCACAATTATAGGTTTGTCCATATGATGCTTCACACTTTCTATATATGTTCTCTACTCTGATTACTATGAAACACGTTGGGGCATATTATCAAGCCCAATTTTGCCACCTTAGCTGCAGTTTTTGGCCGAAAAGCAGCGATTTAAATATCGCTCTATTATCAAGGACACGCTAAGGCGTGTGTCCTTGAGTTAGCAGCCGTCTTTCATCCACTTTGCATGTCAGTGATTATTATCGCTAATGACATGCAAAGTCGGCGTTCCTCACAGAACAACATGGGTAAACATCGCTAAAACTGCATCGCGATATTTACAAGGATGCCCCAGACCCGCAAATCAATTATCAAAATCGCGCTAAGGTCCCTTTATTACAGGATTTTAACTCTAAGTACTAATCCGACTTAGCCATCTTTAACATGGGAGGTGGATCTCAGGGCTAAGTCCACACCCGCCTATTGTCAAGGTTTACATTATCGCACGTAATTTTTCGCTTCTTTTCTCATGCTAATGCATGTTATCACCTTCTATCGCTGGATTTCACATCGCCTGGGTGAAAAGCGTTAATAATACGTCACTAACCCGGCTCTGAAATCCAGCGATAGACAGCGTAATGAAAATCGCGCTATGCGCGATTTGCAATAATTATCTCATGTGCTTCATAATATGCCTCCTAATTTTCCACTGTTACTTACACAGATGGTAATCTCATCCTGCATCTTCCACCACTGTATCATAAGTGGAAGAAGGGAATTTGACAGGTAGTTACTGAAGTGACAGTGCATACATGTAAAACAAGAGTACTTTGTATAGTATCAAAACCATATACATACACTAACATGTATATTCTTTTCTTTACATGCAGGAATCACATAGAAAGGTTCTGAATCTTGCCATTCATCCCTGAGTGCGCTGTGGAATGTGTGTCTTTTCTCTTCCCTTGTTTTCCCCTCTTCCCCCATCTCACAATTGCTTGCTTTGACATTGTTGGGCATTCTTGGTGGGTAAAGGAAGTTGGGACCTTTGGAACTTGCATCTCACCCCTGCGCAAACCTCAGTTGAGAATTAAAAATAATCCTCTTTATCACACTGGTGTAGAAGGTGTTCTTGTAGTCTAACTTGCTGGTAATTAGGGTGTGAATGATGGTTTTTCTGGGGTTACTTGGTAAGCATTTGAAGATCTGCCTCAGCATCTTCAGAGTGTAAGCAGGATGCAGTGAAAACGATGACTTGTATGGTCATGTCCAGTTTGCTGTTGGTGATGGTTCTGAGGTTCCTGCAGTGGGTGCTTGGTGTCGGTATGGGTCTGAGTTTGGCTGGCCACCAGTTGAAGTCCTATGGTGAGGTATTCTTGCTGAAGATTACTACCTCTGTCTTGTTGATGTTGAGGTTGAAACAGTCATCCAGTTAGAGACTTTGGTCATGCAGGCGGTGAACTTGTTTCATGTGTTGAGAAAGAGGGAAAGTATGTGTTGCATGTCATTGGTATAGAGAGGATGTGGATGTCATGTGTGTGGATGTTGTTAGCTAGAGGGTTAGGTATGCATTGAACAAGATGAGGCTCAGTGATGATAAGTTGTACATGCAGCATTTTTTAGAACTGAGTAATTTTAGTTGATTAATTAACAGATTAGAAATGTTTGTCAAATAGGTTTTCTGAATTCCATGCTTCTTCACAAGTCATGGGATGTACGTAACAGATCTGGCTGTTTAAAATGACCTGTCGTAGAAGCAAGACTTCTTTCTTTCTTGTATTAAAGACAGAGCCAGTTAGCCTTCATACATTGCTGCCCTCTTCCCAGACACTACATTATTGAAGTCTTTATGAAAGTTCTTGACTTTCTCTTGCAACCTAACTGTGAAGACCAAGGACTGTTATTAACTGCATCAGAGGGAGATATTGAATGAAAGCAGTATGAAAGCTAAACCCGGCGGAAGTCCACACATCACACCGCAATGCTTTATTGCCCTGCATTTAAGAAGTTCTGAAGCTTATAGAGGAGTCTTTTCAACAACAGTGAGAGGATGAAAGTCCTTGCCTGATGAAGGTTATATAGTTTTTGGATTGTTAGTTGTTTTGAATTTTAATTGACTATATATAAATATAAATATATATATATATATATATATATATATATATATATATATATATATATATATATATATATATATATATATATATATATATATATATATATATATATATATATATATATATATATATATATATATATATATATATATATATATATATATATATATATTACCTACTGGCGATAGCCAGTAGGTATATATAGTTAGGATTTTTTTCCTATGGGATTTTTGAAAATTCTATGTCGAATAACTTTGGCGTTTGAGGACAGAATTGGCTGAAATTTTCAGGACAATGGAACATTTTGTTTCTGAGCAGCCCCTGAAAATTTGGGGGGGTTTCGTCAAGGGGGGGCCGAGAAAAAAGGGGGGTCCCAAAACGTGCTTTTCCCATGCAATTTTCCATAGGGTGGTTGGCCTCACTTTTAGCCCGAACGGCTGAATGGATTTACACCAAACTTGGCAAAATTGTAGGGACTGGTAGCCCGATGTGCCTTTGCTATGTCTCAAGATATATGCTCCAGTGGTTTTTACGAAAATTAACTTTGAAAAATATATATTGGGCTACATTGGGCTATATATATGTTGGAGCCCAAATGTAGCCCAATGTAGCCCAATGTAGCCCAAAGATGGCCACCAGAGACAAAAAAAAACAAATGTAGCCCAAATATCAGCCAGATGTAGCCCAACTATAGCCCAATGACAGAATGTCCCAGAGTGTTCTAAAGAACAACTAGAGTGCTAACAGTCCTACTTATTACAAAGGTATGGCACACCTGAAGCCATCTTGATTGGAATAAAGTGGTAACTCTTAAAACATTTAATTTAAAAAGGAGCAAAATGAGGGGGTTCATTTTGCCATAGAAAGTATGATTAGCGAATATATGACGAAATCCCGCATACCATCAGTCCGCAAAAAAAATCCCGCATGTACTATTAGGCCGCAAATTAAAATAACGAAAACGTTTAGAACGAATATGCCTTTAGCATACACTAAACAACTAAACTACCCTAAACCCTAAAACACTACCCCCAGCATGACCCTACACTACACAAACACTACAACACTACCCTAAACCCTAAAACACTACCCCCAGCATGACCCTACACTACGCAAACACTACAACACTACCCTAAACCCTAAAACACTACCCTCAGCATGACCCTACACTACGCAAACACTACAACACTACCCAAAACCCTAAAACACTACACCCCAGCATGACCCTACACTACGCAAACAATACAACACTACCCTAAACCCTAAAACACTACCCCCAGCATGACCCTACACTACGCAAACACTACAACACAACCCTAAACCCTAAAACACTACCCCCAGCATGACCCTACACTACGCAAACACTACAACACTACCCTAAACCCTAAAACACTACCCCCAGCATGACCCTACACTACGCAAACACTACAACACTACCCTAAACCCTAAAACACTACACCCCAGCATGACCCTACACTACGCAAACACTACAACACTACCCAAAACCCTAAAACACTACAGCCCAGCATGATCCTACACTACGCAAACACTACAACACTACCCTAAACCCTAAAACACTACCCCCAGCATGACCCTACACTACGCAAACACTACAACACAACCCAAAACCCTAAAACACTACCCCCAGCATGACCCTACACTGCGCAAACACTACAACACTACCCTAAACCCTAAAACACTACCCCCAGCATGACCCTACACTGCGCAAACACTACAACACTACCCTAAACCCTAAAACACTACCCCCAGCATGACCCTACACTGCGCAAACACTACAACACTACCCAAAACCCTAAAACACTACACCCCAGCATGACCCTACACTGCGCAAACACTACAACACTACCCTAAACCCTAAAACACTACCACCAGCATGACCCTACACTACGCAAACACTACAACACTACCCTAAACCCTAAAACACTACCCCCAGCATGACCCTACACTACGCAAACACTACAACACTACCCAAAACCCTAAAACACTACCCCCAGCATGACCCTACACTACGCAAACACTACAACACTACCCAAAACCCTAAAACACTACCCCCAGCATGACCCTACACTACGCAAACACTACAACACAACCCTAAACCCTAAAACACTACACCCCAGCATGACCCTACACTACGCAAACACTACAACACTACCCGTAACCCTAAAACACTACCCCCAGCATGACCCTACACTACGCAAACACTACAACACAACCCTAAACCCTAAAACACTACCCCCAGCATGACCCTACACTACGCAAACACTACAACACTACCCTAAACCCTAAAACACTAGCCCCAGCATGACCCTACACTACGCAAACACTACACCACTACCCAAAACCCTAAAACACTAGCCCCAGCATGACCCTACACTACGCAAACACTACAACACAACCCTAAACCCTAAAACACTACCCCCAGCATGACCCTACACTACGCAAACACTACAACACAACCCTAAACCCTAAACACTACCCCCAGCATGACCCTACACTAAACAACCACCACAACTCTACACTACACTAACACAACACTACACTACACAACACTACACTACACAATAACTAACCCACGAAAAAATTAACACAAACCCACTTACCTCTCTCGTCATCGTGGTTTCCACAACGCAAATGCATTTACCATACATGCCTTTAAAACGTAATTCTTTGTAAAGGCATGCGTGATAAATGCACATGCGTTTTGAAAAAATGCGGGATAATGGTATGCGAGGTCAATGACCTTGCGGGATAATGGTATGTGGACTGAAAGTCCGCGGGATAAAAAATGCGGGAAAATGGCTGCAAACCATGATTAGCAGCAGACTTCCCTGGTGAGCACTAGCTTTACTACAGTGATCTAATGAGCAACTAGAGTGCTAACATTCAGAATTTATGGCAAATGTGTGACACATCTGAATGCCTTCTTGATAGAACCAAAGTAAACAAGCATTGAAAATGCAATATATCTCGCCCTCGTTTAAGTTAAAGCCATTCTGTTTGTAATGAGGTGGCTTTTTAGCTTTGCTTTTATTAGTGTTTTTAAAACTTTCATGTAAATAACATGCATATGTATGCATATATGTATATGTATGCATGCATTTATATTTATATAGATATGCAGATTATATATGTTTATATATGTATATTACCTACTGGCGATAGCCAGTGGGTATATATAGTTAGGATTTTTTCTCTATGGGATTTCTGAAAATTCTATGTCTAATAACTTTGGCGTTTGTGGATGGAATTGGCTGAAATTTTCAGGAAAATGGCACATTTTGTTTATGAGCAGCCCCTGAAAAGTATCTCGCAGCAGCCCGATGGAATTAATATGAGGAGGAATAGGCACAGCGCTCCACTATGGTTTCAAACAGACTACTACAACCACAATGCCAAGGGGCTGACACGCCCATGTGGGCGGTTTAGAAAGAATTTGAAAACACCTGCGTGCTATCCGAAGCTGTTACTCTTCCCCAAGCCAGGCCAGTGATCAAGGGGATGGTTCCCCATAACGCGTATGGCAGATTGGCAGAATACATCGCTGTGTGAGCTGTACTTTGGTTGTTGCTGCAGGCCAGAATAAAGAGGTTGTGGGATGTATAGGTGTACAGGGTGGGTAGTAAATTATTTACCAAGTATTATTAAATATGTTTAATTGATTTTAATATTTAATTGTTTATTAATTATGTTAATTGTATAATTATTGTTTTTTTAAATATGTAAAATATGTAATTAAGATATTTTTTACCTTATATATTAGGTGTAAGAGAAGGGAAGTTACAGTAAATTATTAATAATAATTGTTTGATTGACAATTATTCATGAAAAGTATGTAAATAATAGTTTTTTCCTGTATATATTAAGTGTGGGTTGTTTGTTTTGTATGGCTAAAGGATGGGGAGGTAATTAAATATAAACAAATTAGTAATAGTTCATTATTATTAATATTTTATTAAATATTCAATTATGTAACATGTGTAAATAACATCATTTGAAGAATTAATTTTAGAAATATAGGCTAGAAAGGTATTTAAGTAATAATACCTTTAAAAATAATAAAGAATGTTTTATAACTATGTTGTTTATTATTCTATGCGTTAATTGCGTTGTGCTTTTTAAATGTAAATAACATTGTATTTATTAGTTAGTATTATTTTGAGAATATAGGCCCTTATTATGATGGCGGTCATTCGTACCGCAGAACGCCATCATTTTGGGCAGGTGACCATCCGACAATGAGTCGCAGTCCCACCTGCCCAATTAGGATAGAACCACCATGCAGGTGGTCGAAAAATAGGCTTGTGGGCCTGCAGCACTGGTTGTGACACCCACACAAGAATACCTTCAAAGGGTTCTCAGACATTCCACTGCAGTGTCTGCGTACAATTTTACACTACCATGTCGAATTGGCAAAGGCACCCACTTGCCAGGCCCTAACCTTCCCTTTGCTCACATCTAAGATACCCCTAAGGTAGGCCCAAGGTACCCCTGTGGGTAGGGTGCATTGTGGGTAAAAGTTATGACATGTACTGATGTGTGTGACATGTCCTAATAGTGAAATGCTGAGCATTTCATTGTTCACTATTGAAAGGATATCTGTCCCATACAGTAGCATTGGAGATACTTTGTAACATCTTACAAGTATAACTTCAGAATTTAATAACACATCTTTTAGTGAAGATGCTTTTTAAATTGTGTGCTTCACATTGGCACTTTTAGAAAGTGGGGCAAACACAAGGAGATGATGGACGGAGCCATGAAACTTTTCAGACACTCCCTCCCAGTCACAGATCTGGGTTGAATCTGTCATCGTTCTTTAACTCACTTCGCCACGCCAGTTCAGAGCCAGCTATATGTAAATCAGTCTTGACCCAGAGCCTCATGAGAACAGTCTAGCCTGAACTGCCATTCTAGGTCTTCCCTGGGCTGGAAAAACCTGGGACCGGTTTCTGGGTAACACCCCTCATCAGCTGGGCTAGCTTGAAACAAGTGGCAAAGTGAGAAAGGGACCCACGTCTGGTTAAACTGTGCCAACTTAGGGCGAGCAAAGAAAACACAAGGAGGTGATGGACGGAGCGCTGAAACTTTTCAGACACTCACCTCCAGTCACAGATCTGGGTTGAATCCATCATCGTTCTTTAGCTCACTTCCCCACCGCAGTTCAGACCCAACTATATGCAAATCAGTCTTGACCCTGTGCCTCATGGGAACAGTCCAGCCCTAACTGCCAAGCGAGGTCTTCCCTGGACCGGAAACAAGCATCCTTGGAACCAGTTTTGGGGTAACACCCCTCATCAGCCAGGCTGGCTTGCATCCAGTGACAAAGTGAGCAAGGGACCCACCTCTGGGCATACCCTGCCAACTTAGGGCGTACAAAGAAAACACTTTTAGAAAGTGGGCATTTACTTGCTTAGCCATCCTATGTGCCTCTGCTCGGTTTTGTATTAACTGTCTGGTTTTGAGTGACAGGGGTCTGGGATGCGCATTTACTGCAGACAGTGATGGGAGGATTGAGGTGTGTCCTGCCCTCCCTGGATGACTCTGAGCTGAGATGAATAGACCTGGGCTGCATTTAGAGCAGTATGAGATTTCCTTGTATCTGAATGGGCCCTGTCTCCTGTGCACAATGCTGTCTCTACTTCCTGCCAGGAAGTTGGACCAAAGCGGACAGGACTGGTTTGGACTGAACAAAGAGATTCTTTGCCACAAGAGAACAAAGGAAAATGTGGTATACATATTGGGGCCCACCTCCCAGAACTTTAGATCACTTCTGGACTCAAGAAGAACCTCTACCAAGGAGAAAATGTGGGAAATCTGAAGGAGAAGTACTACCCCTGTGCTGTGTTGGGTTGGCCTGCAGTGGCTGTTTACTGCCAAGGAAAGGACAAAGACTGAACTGTGCTGTGTATTCTGTTTGTAGAAGATCTCAAAGGGCTTTGTGTAGAGCTTGCCTCCTGTTCTGCAGTTACAGGGACATAAAGACTTCATTTCCTCTGTCCTTCTGTACCTGGAACTGCTGTTTCAGTTGCCACAAAGGGAAATAGCAACACCTACGCGCTCTATAACGTCCTGCAATGAAGCTGTGGGCACCACTCAAATTGACGCCTGAACCCCACCACATCACCTCCCTAGCAACAGTAAGGAACCTATGGCTTACCTCCCCTAAATCGCAGTTAGGAACGACGCCTCACCTCCCCTTTGGTCACCACCGAAGCATCACCTCCCCGATGCCACGCACCGTCTTTGTTTTCATCGTTGGCCAAGGTACTGTTCTTTGGGGTCCATGTGACTTCGGGCCTGATGCCGGGCACCTCACGCTCAGTGCCATACATAGTGGAAAAAGGTGTTATTTACATACACCCAGAGATGTGGCACCTGACTTGAAGGAGGGGGTTGACATACACCAGGGAGATTTAGGTTTATGAGGTAGCTCCAGATGTACCTGAGGTGGATTGAGGAACCCACAAAGGGGTTCATATTCCTAGGGGTGGGAGAGACACTCTACTGACTCTAGATGAGACATGCAGGGAGAGGGTTTCTCCCATGGTAGAAGCCTTGGTATGTGAGCATGGAAACTGCCCAGAAGAGTGTGGGTTGAGTTAGAAACAATCAGACACCGTTTTAGCAATCTCAGGACGGTGATGGGGTACTTGTCTAAGGCACTGGATGATGAGTTGAAGAGTAGCTTGGTTAACACCTGTGTGGGGCTGTGTGATTCAATTGCCAGAGAGAATATTTGAAGTCCCTGTTTTCCATAGCTATTCCAACACCCCGTAGAGTGTGAATTCTCTGATCCCAGGGAGCTTGTGCTGGAGGCAGGCCTTTTGGTGGATTCCAGCAAGTCTGAAGAAGCTTTTGGGAGCGATTCTGAAGGAGGTGGCTCAGGTTTTCCCCAACCAGGTGAGGTAGGGGAGGTTTGCAGTAACCCAGATAGGTTCCAGTGTAGTGGGATGGGTGAGGACTCCTGCGTCCTGTCTCTGAGTAGAGGGAGTGGGGGTGAGCTGCGTCCCAAGGTGTCCAAAACCCAATTCCAGAGCCTGGTAGTTTCCATGAGCAAACACCAGGAGGGGTGCCTAGTCGTACCGGGAGGACATCCCCTGAGGGTGATCTCAGCTCAGGTGAGCTGGAGGAGACTGCTGTAACAAGCGTTCCACCAGTTCTGGTGTCTGGCAGCACCACTCCAGGTGGGAGGGTGTATGAGTCCAGAGAAAGGGATGAGGGTGGGAGACAGTCCCCAGTGGAGAAAACTAGTGGGTCAGGGGTTGTCAGCTCTGAGATCAGAGCACCCTAGGACTGACCCTGGTGAGGCCTCTTCTGGCCTGGGAAGTCTCCATGCACTGTCAGCCGTACAGGAGGCAGGAGTGTGTTTCCCTTGGGGGGTGGGTGTTCTCCCCCGGAAGTCCTGGCTTGCCAGGCACAGGTCCAGCCTAAGTGTACAGAACCTGAGTTAGAGGGTCAGGTCCAGGGTGTTCTCCCTGACCGGGAGAAAGGGGTGACTACTAACAGTGCCCCTACAGGTGTGTTTTCTGGGGGTTCTGCTCCAGGTGGGAAGCGTAGAGCCCGAGGGAGGAGGACAGGGTGTGGGAGAGCCAACCGTAGTCTTGTCCAGACTCAGGGTACAGACCCTAGGCTGGCATACCATTTACAGAATAGCACCCCTGCACTGGTAGAGGAACTCTGCAGGACACTTGGCACAGGTGCACTGACAGTTCTGGAGTCTGGGGGTACCTCTCAACAGTGGAGGGTACCGGACCCCGGTGGGGAGGACAGGGAGCGGGAGACCCCACCCCGGTGTCCTGGCCAGCTGCAGGGTACAGACCCTAGACTGGTTGGTCAGTGTCATGATACTATCCCTGACTTGGCAGGGTAGAGAGTAGACAAAGGGTGCTGGGCAATTAGCGCTACTGCCTCCCCCCCCGACTCACTAATGCCACAGAGGTAGAGAGCCCTGCGGGCATGAGGCCTGGCTCTTGTCATTGACAGCTGTCAGTGGTGACTGTGGCTTGCTGTCTTTGTGGACAGAATTACCCTTGGGAGGGGGACAGGAGTCACACCCCAGGGGTGGACTGGGCCACAACCTGTGTTGGCCATGTGGGTACTGTCTGCCTGTTGGGACACATCTGTGAGCAATTAAGTTTAGGCACTGCACAGATGGGGTCCACAGGTCAGGAGGAGGGTTCCCTAAGGGTTAGCTTAGTGGGTCCAGGGAGTATGGGCAGAGTGATCCAACTGAGTTCAGGAAGGCGTAGAACCAGAACGTGCTCCTGCTGTTCTGGGTCAGGTCTGTGTTCTAGCGCCCTAAGCAGGGAAGTCCATCAAGGGACTGATTAGTCTACCCTTGCTGGGAGGGGGTTGTGTTAGACCTGTCTTTTTTAGCAGGTTTATCCCCAGACTTTTTGTTTATGGCAACCTATTTTTGAACTGTTTCTGTTGGGTGTAGCACACCATTGCCAAGTAGAAACCACCATTTCGAACAGGGAATAGTAAATGTTACCCCTCTGAAATCCAAAACTTACCCTACTCTTTCACTGACTGGAGTGGGAAGTAGTCAATTATAGCCCTCCAAAGTCCAACACTTTCCCTACTGTTGCACTGACTGGGGCGTGAATAGTAAATCCCCCCACACCCCCCCTCCGCAATCCAACACTTTACCAAATCTTGCACTGGCTAAAGTGGTAATAGTACATTTTAACCCCTCCGCAATCCAACACTTTCCCTAGTGTTGCACTGACTGGAGTGTTAATAGTAAATTGTACACCTCCGCAATCCAACACTTTCTCTACTGTTGCACTGACTGGAGGGGGAATGGTAAATGTTACCCCTCGCAATCCAACTCTTTCCCTACTGTAACACTGACTGTAGTGGGAATAGTCAATTTTACTCCTCTGCAATCAAACATTTTTCCTACTGTTACACTGACTGAATTGGGAATAGTAAATCCTACCCCTCCGCAGTCCAACGCTTTCTCTACTGTTGCACTGACTGGAGTGGGAATAGTAAATGTTACCCCTCCACAATCCAACACTTTCCCTACCATTGCACGCACTTGAGTGGAAATAGTACATTTTACCCCTCCACAAACCAAATCCAAAAAATGACCCTACTGTTGCACTGACTGGAGTTTGAATGGTAAATATTATCCCTCCACAATCCAACACTTTCCCTACTGTTGCACTGACTGGAGTGGGAATAGTAAAGTGTGCCCCTCTGCAATCCAACACTTTCCCTACTGTTGCCCTGACTGGAGTGGTATTAGTAAAGTTTACCCATCCGCAATCCAACACTTTCCCTATTATTGCACTGACTGGAGAGGGGATAGTAAATTGTATCCCTCCGCAATCCAACACATTCCCTACCGTTGCACCGACTGGAGTGGGAATCATACATTTTATCCCTCCACAATGCAAAAATTACCCCACTCTTGCACTGACTGGAGTGGGAATCATGCATTTTATCCCTCCACAATCCAAAAATGACCCTACTCTTGCACTGACTTGAGTGGGAATGGTAAATTTTACCCTTGTGTAATCCAAGAGTTTCCCTACTGTCGCACTGTGTGGAGTGGGGCTAATACATTTCACTCGTCCTGAGACCAACACTTTGCCTATTTTTGTATACACTGTAGTGGGAATAGTCTATTAATTAATTGGAACATTTTATAGTTTACTTTATATTGTTACATTCATTTTATTATCTTTTGGTTTATGTAAAATTATAATATTTATAATTATTAGTGTTTTAATATGTAATATATTTTCAGTAAATTGTAAATTTGTATTTTGCTTGATTTTTATTTGTGAGGAAAATGATTTACTTTATATTTTTTAAGTTATTGGATGTATATATATTGTGTATTTTTACCTAAAACAATTATTCAATTATAATATAAATTAAAATTAATAGTCTAATAATATTTCTAAGTAGATGTATGTAAATATATATTTACACCGACATCACGGTGGGCGTGGGCGTCGGACATCTGGGAGCCGTCCGATCTGAGCACGCGTAGGATTTTCCCGCACCGCAGGGATATTCCGGCTGCGGTCAAGGGGTTAAGTATAGTATGACAATATTTTAGACATCAATATATTTATGTTACAATAGTTTTGTAAGCCGATATTTTGAGGGAAAATACTTTGACCGTGATCAGACAAATATAGCTGTGTTTCTGGGAGTGAATCATCTATATTCCACAAGAAACATCTGCAAAGCCATGAAAGCTGTAAGACACCTTGGGATAGGTTGCCCATCCAATGCACATTCAGGTAGAAGTAATGGATTTAAAAGAAGTACATCAGCATCTCAAGTGACGCCATCTCCAACAGCACACACATTAGGTAGACTGTCAACATGGTAGACATAATGTTGCTGAGCTCCAGCAATTTAAGCAAGATATTGAGGATGAGCCCAATGGGGTGCCTGACAGATTGTGTGGGTTACTCCAATGGGTTTATGATTCTAAACGGTGTCCAAAGCAAGGATGAGAAAGATGATGTGCGGCCAAAGAAATACAACAAAGTAAAGGTGTTTAACTCGTGATCAAGACATGAATTTGGTGGGAGATTCTTAAGGTTCCTCACTGAAGTCCAAGTGGAATAGATTGGTGACCCTCCTCCTGCAACTATATTGGGCCACACACAATTAGTGACAGCAGCCATCTTGTCATGAAGATGGCAACTGGTTAGAGAAATATAGTCTGATCTAAAATCAGTGGCTGTGTGGTGATCAAAGGATTTGCTCTGGAGGAAGATAACATTGTATAGTGGTATCAACAGCTGTTAGTGTAGGCAACTGCCCCCTAACATTATGATGATGAGTCTTAACATTAGTGGCACTGTGCTGAAGGAAGCGAGAAGGAGATACGGCAAAAGTGTGGTTCCATTGGTGAGCAAGGGTGTAGGAAAGTAGGATCTGCTTCCATGTAAGTCCCTAGTATATGGTACTGAGCTACCTAGGGCATAGGTACACCAGGGGTCTCCCATGGGCTGAAGAATGTATAATGCCACCCATGAGAGACATCTCAAATTGTTACTACAGGCCTGCCATTGCAGCCTGTGTAAGCTGGTGCTAGTACCAGGTACGACAGATATAAGTTTCCTTATATCTGAGGTCACTGCACTTAAAACCTATAAGCCACCCCTAAGGCAGGCCTTTCAGTCTTGAAGGCAGGGTGCTTGGTTCTAAGTGTGAGGGTGCCCCTGCATGAGCAGGACACCTCTTTCAGAGTCCATTCTCCCTGGTTGAAGGTGCATCAGACATTTCGATACATAGAGTGGCCATGCGTCTTTACCCAATGGCTAGCTCTAAACTGGCTGTAACGAACCCTGTCTTGTTTGGTATTAAATATGTTGGAATTATACCCCCACACCGTAAACAGTGTGGGTGATATGATTTCATGCACTGTAAAGCTCCTCCGGGAGGCCCTTAGTGCTCCTGGTACCAGCCTTCTAGACCCGGACAGCAAGCTAAGGCTGCTGCTGACTAGAGACACAATTCTGCCTTCTTGCTGCTGAGCCAAGCTCGAGCAGGGGAAGGCAGGACAATAGGTTTCCTGTCACAGGGAGGTGTGACATCCTCCCAGACAACACTTAGTGTATTGGGACAGGATGGGGGCGCTAGCCAGCGCCACTGAGACTGCTTGAAGGAGACATTTGGTGCCCTCCTTGCATACTCCAGTTCAAACCAGTTCAGGGAGCCATTGGCTCTCACTCTAGTGCAAAACTGGGCAAAGGACATGTAAGTATTCTCTCCAATGTCCAGTCCTTCCTGTGGGAGGGACCCCTGAATCGCACCAACCCTTTCCTTAGGGTACTTAAGGGCTTATCTGTGGGTGGGTCCCTAGAATTGTCGTGGGACAAGATTCAGATCCGAAACCATCTCATCTTTAACCGTCTGGGCAATCTGGGCGTCGCTCTGACCTGCAACTGGGAAGACTCCTGCTTCTCCTGGTCTCGTCATCCTGCCAGTCTTTCTGCAACATCCGTGACTGTGCTCCATACTGTTTCCTCAAAAGGATATTCTATTGTGTTAGTGAGTGTTAATAAGAAAACATATTGGGTGGTTCTTTTTCACTTAACCATACCATAAGATTAAGTGCTGGTAAAGCAAGCTTTCTTTATACTTCATCTGGGCTAAGCCTGAAGGCTGCTCTCCACAGCTACCACTTAGAGAGCTTTCTAATGTTGTTTAAGACAACTGAAATCACCATAAGGCTTGTCTGTATTATTGCAGGGTGCTACACATAAGTGAGCATCATATACTAAGCCAGCCTACAAAAAAAGGGGAACGCCCTCAAATATACCCTGTGACATTTACTGTTTAAAATAGACAATAACACATCTACCCATTTCACGAACAAGCACTCTTCAAACTCCTCATGCACATAAACAAAGCCTTGCACAACATTGACCCCACATACCTCAACAACTGTTTAAACCTTCACAATACTAGCGGACCCCCTCCCCGTTCGGCCACAGTCCTACTTGTACACATCTCTGCAATTGCAGAACCTGATCCCATGGTCTTGCCTTCTCCTACCTTTCTCTTAAAGTCTATAACAACCTGCCCCTGTACATTAGGGACACTTCCTCAGTTCTTGAATTTTGCAACAAACCGAAGACCCAGCTCCTACTTCATGGCCCGGATACCCTAGTGGGTCAGCCATGCACTATACAAATACAAATACACATAACATGACATACCATAACATATACTATCCACAAATCTTGAAAATACAAGAGTTGGGAAATGCTTACTATGGGGCCAGGTAGCACAGAGAAATTTACAAAGGCAATGCAATGGCAAGAGACAATATTTCTAGAATAGCTGGACCAAGGCTCTGAGATGAGTAGGACTACTTGAGGTTTCATCCCAGTGATGAGTTGGAACACTTGAGGCTTCATCCCAGTTGAACCTTTCTAGGGCACCCAAATTGGATCCAAGGGGTAAAATACTGGGGGGCTTATTTATGAGCCCTTGTGTCACTTTTTGTGATGCACCAGCAGCGTAAAAAATGTGCCTTGTTGCACCATATTTACAAAGTGACGCATCTAGGTAAATGTAAATGTAAATGTACAGGAATTTATATAGCGCAAATCACCAAGCGGTTTCTAAGCGCTTGCTTAGGGAACCCGTCCTGGTATTCCCCTGTGAGATAACCCCGGCAGGGTATCCGCATGTGAAAGCCAGGCATCCCGCCGCGAGGGGCCGTTGTGGAGATTAAGCAAGCTATTGCCCAGAGTCGCAGAGTGTGAACCCGTGAATCGAGTAGGCACCGGAGCGAGAATTGTCCACGGACATTTTAGGACTCAAGACCCCGCCGAGCCGGGAATTGAACCCTGGTCCCGGGCTGACCTCTGCTTCCAGGTCTGCCTCCTCTAACCAGTGAGCCACACTTCTCCACATCAGGTAGATGCGTCACTTTGTAAACCCCTGCACCACATTATACCTGCACCAGGTATAATGTATGCAGGGGGAGGGGGCGTTCCGACGCAAGAAAGGGTCATAGAAGTGACGCAGTGAAATCTATAAGATTTCACTACCCCACTTTAAGGACACAATGGCGTCAATATCTTACGCCTTTCTCATTGCAGGCGTAAGGCTGACACAGGCACAATTAACATGGGACTTGCCCATGCCACATTTAACACTGGCTTAGCAAAGGTGGCTACGGTCTGACGTGAAATTTCATGAAGATCTGTGCTGGGGAGCAAAGTAAATACAGTGGGGGTCATAAAAGAGGTCTTTTTCAATTTTCGATTGCAGAGTAAAATGTGCTCACAGCAAAAAAAAACTGGGTGGCTTTATGCCAAACGTGTATGAAAGTATAACATTACTAAGAAAGTTTGCTTCCTGTTAGAATCCATTTAGTAGATTTTGAGATATTTGCATTCAAACTGATGCTGGTAGGTAAAGGGTTAACACTTTTGCATACCTTGTCCATTATAATCCATTGACGATAAGCAAATCACGTTCATGGACGATTCACTGTTCTAAAGTAATTAAATACAGGCCTCTCATTGGAGAAGGGAGCTGCTTCTATCACTCTCCACTTGGTCCAGGGACCCAAAGCTGGGTCGACAGAACACAAAGGCTCTGATTGCCTGGCTGCAAGAGCGAATGTGATCATGCAGGGCACCGACCCCAGGTCGTAGAAAAACATGTCAAAGGTCACTTAAGGGAGCAGGATAAGAACACCCTGTACCCAGGCCTTATGGGGAAGATACACAAAAGGCCCTACGTTTTATTACAAATATTTAAAAAATTATTCATTTTGCAGAGTCTTCAGACTATTTTTTGAGGTTGGATATTGACACACATATAATGGCACTCACGGTCTTGAAGTTGGGACCACTTACTATGATACTTGTGGATATATTTTGGGCCCCTTTCAAATTCTGCGGTGTCAGTATCAAGAGTGCACACTATTGATTCCATTTTGGGTGTGCTGAGCCTGCGGCTTAAAAAAATAGGCAGCGGACCCCACAACACATTTTTTGTGCCCCATAAAAACTCAAAACTGGGATCTACACAGATAAAATGGGTCACTTAGTTGAGAAGCATGGCATTAGACTTCCTTTCTAAGGTTGCGTTGATAATGAATGAAACTTTCTTTTAGCGCACGAGTCCACTGTCTATATTCTGAGACTGAGAACTAGGCACCTATAGCAATGAAGGAAAAACGTCTTCAACAAGCATCCTGGGACTGGTTGCGGGGCATTACCCCTCATCAGTCCGGCTAGCTTGAACCCTGAATGGTCCCAGGATGCTTGTTTCCAGTCCAGGAAGGACCTGGCCTGGCAGTTCGGGCTGGACGGTTCCCATGGGGAATAGGGTCAAGACTGATTTGCATATGGCTGAGTTCAAAACTGGAATGGCATGGGGAGCAAAAAAAGATGGATTTAGTCCCAGATCTTTGTGCTGGGGTGAATGTTTGACATTGTTCAACATTCTGTCCATCAATTGTTCATTTGTGTATTTGTCACCACAAGTGGGACGGGTATGCCCATACGTAGGTCCCCTTGCTGGAGTCAAGCTAGCTTGGCTGATCAGGGGTGAAACCGGTCCCAGGATGTTTGTTTCCAGTCCAGGGTGGACCTGCCCTGCCAGTTCGGGCTGAACTGTTCCCATGGGGAATAGGGTCAAGACTAATTTTCATATGGCTGGGTTCAACTGGTATGGCATGGGGAGCAAAAAAACGATAGATTTAGGCCCAGATCTCTGCACTGGGGTGAATGTTTGACATTGTTCAACATTCTGTCCATCAACTGTTCTTTTTTGCATTTGTCACCACGAGTGGAACGTGTACGTGTATGCCCAGACGTGGGTCCCGTGCTATCCATGCCACTAGAGTGACGCTATCCTGGCTGATGAGAGGTGCAACCCTGAAACCGGACCCAGGATGCTTGGTTCCAGTCCAGGGAGGACCTCGCCTGGCATTTCGGGCTGGACTGTTCCCATGAGGAATAGTGTCAAGACTGATTGGCATATGGCTGGGTTTAAACTGGAATGGCATGGGGAGCAATAAAACGGTGGATTTAGGCCAAGATCTCTGTGGTGAATGTTTGACATTTTTCAACATTCTGTCCATCAATTGTTCTTTTTTGCATTTGCCACCACGAGTGGGAGGGGTATGCGCAGACGTGGGTTCTGTGCTCTCCATGCCACTGGATTCGAGCTAGCCTGGCTGATGAGGGGTGATACCCTGAAACCGGTTCCAAGATGCTTGTTTCCAGTCCATGGAGGACCTGGCCTGGCAGTTCGGGCTGATTTGCATATGGCTGGGGTCACACTGGAATGGCATGGGGAGCAAAAAATCAATCGATTTAGGCCCATATCGCTGTACTGGGGTGAATGTTTGACATTGTTAAACATTCTGTCCATCAATTGTTTTTTCTTTCATTTGTCCCCATGAGTGGGACGGGTATGCCCAGTCGTGGGTCCCGCGCTCTTCATGCCACTGGAGTCAAGCTATCCTGGCTGATATGGGGTGAAACCCTGAAACCGGTCCCAGGATACTTGTTTCCAGTCCAGGAAGGACCTGGCCTGGCAATTTGGGCTGGACTGTTCCCATGGGGAACAGGGTCAAGACTGATTTGCATAGGGCCGGGTTCAACCTGGAATGGCATGGGGACCAAGAAAATGATGGGTTTAGGTCCAGATCTGGGTACTGGGGTGAATGTTTGACATTGTTCAACATTCTGGCCATCAATTGTTCTTTTTAGCTTTTCTTAGCATCAATGCTTGTAATTGGGCGTTTTGAGCACTTCCTTTACATCTATTTTTTTAAGAGTGTTCCTACTTATACCAGAACTTCTGTCACCAACAATCCTTTCGTTCTTAATGTCTTAGCTAGCAGTTTTAGTTTTGAAAGCTCACAGCAGAAGCAGCGAAGAGTATAAATACAATACCTTTAAGTACATTTAGCAACACTTCTATTAATAATTTAATATGTAGTTTCTTATTAAGTAATTATGTAAACATGCTTCTTTTTTAACTCCTGGGTCATGCAGCAATATGGCTTTAGCCTGTAGGCCTTATAAGTTGTATCCTTGTACAAATCCATGTTCAGAAAGCGTGCTAGATCCTATGTCAGTCTGCAATATTGGGCAAACTTGAGCAATGTTGTGCGCATGTGTGTGTTGTTAGAAAGTATATGCTCAATTCGGGAATTCATTTTGTGCAAATAATATGAAGTCTCTAAAAGGGGGACACATCCTTAAAGCATCATCAATCCCCAGTCACTGCTTCTCCTTACTGGTGTAGAGGCTGTTTTAAATTTGTGTGTAGAGTCCATCTTGTCTTTCCCTATTTTGTGATATTCAATGGTGGCAAGGCCTGCAAAATGTATGCGGAGCACAGATTGATCTCAGATAAATGAATGTACCCTGTTGAAATCTTGTTATGCAAGGCTTGCTAAAAGACACCTCATGTGGCATGCATTGCTTCATCCACCCAGCAACGGACACCCATATAGATGGCCATATATCGCTACGGCCAAGTGCCTGTATTTAATTGGACAGGTATTGTGCAATATCATCTGCAAATACTGTCTGCTGACGCACAGGCGGTTGGCATGCAGACTTCAATATGGTTGCAAGCTTGTATCATGAGATGGTATTGGGCTCTGATTGGTTGTATATTTAAGGCTTGTGTAATCATTGCACCTTCTGATCAGCAACACACCATGTATTTGTCCATAATAATGAAGAAACCACTTTTTTTTATCATGAATGGATATGTATCAAACACTCCTTTGGGGTTTTTTGTGTATATAAAGAGCTAATGCAAGTTCCTCAAATTGGATATGATGCTTCATAGCCCATGTTAACATGATCATATAAAAAAATCTGCTTATGAACCTTGACAATTGTTTGTGCTTCTTTAAATAAAGATTCTACACTTGGATTAACACCCTCTCCTCCTGTCATATTCTCTGTCCTGTTTTTACTAGAATACATCACAACACTGCAGCCACCCATCACTGGAAATTGTAGAAGACTTTGAAGTGGTATTTTTAGGACACCCATCTGTTTCAATTGTAGTGTTGGACTTTTCCCTTCTTGGACCCACAAGAGTTCTAGACACTCTTGCTGCACCTGGTTTCACTATGACTTTACCTCAGGTCAGTGTTGAGCATCAACCTTAACTTTCTCACCGGCAGCCAGATTCTTCATTGTAAAATCGGCTCGCAAAGGGCCAGATTGTGAGAATCCGGCCCTTTGCGAGCGCTATTTTTGCATTTGGGATTCATCATCCCAAATGCAAAAATCGCAATTACAGAAAGCGCAAAATTGCAAAGAATCGCATTTAAGGAATCTCAATTAGAGATTCCTTAAATGCTATTCATGAACCTTTTAAAAATTGCGAATTCGCAATATGGGGCCGCTATTTACCGCGAAGTGTAACTTCGTGGTAAATAGCGAAAACACACACATTGGACATGTGTGTGCGCAACACCTGTGTACATTTGCATTTCAGGGGTGCTACAGGGTGTCCTTTGGACACCCCTGGCACCCTTGAAATCGCATCCTTATTTGCGATTAGCAAATTGCTAATCGCAAATAAGGAATGACTCCCCATTCATTCATATGGGCCTTTAGGGCCATAGGAATGAATGGGGAGTCATTCCTTATTTGCGATTAGCAATTTGCTAATCGCAAATAAGGAAGCTGTAGAAATCGCAAATATTTTTGCGATTTTTACATGAATCCCGTTTTGCAAATCCTTAATAGCGATTCCTTAATAATCGCTATTAAGGAGTCGCAAAACGGGACATTGATGAATCTGGCCGCCAGTGACAACAAATAACAGAAATGAGCAACAAGTGTATATAAACTCTATTATTATTCATCGTCGAGCAACAACGTGGATGGAGGAACCAGGTCACAGTGACAAAAATCGATGCAAGTCTCTTCCCCTGATGAGCCACCCCTCTGCAGCAGTTTTCTATTGCCCATAACCATCAGGTGGCTTCATTAAAAGTAACTACATGGCATGAAGGATACACAGGAGTGTATTTGTTTCTCTATTTGTAAGAAGTTTACATTAGGAGCCATGTTAAATAATTGGGAACACACCTGTGTCACCCTCCCTTTGATTGACAAATGCTTAGTTAGCACTTTCTCCCTTGTTTTGCAGTGTAGTGCTTTGCCTCTGTGTTTTCAGCCTTTCCAGGCGCTCCGCACCCGAGTTATTCGCATTTTCTGTGCTCTGAACTTGCACGGACAGCTCTCAGCCCTTGTATCCCCCCTCAGCCTGGTACCTGGCTTCAATGAACACGCACATACGTGGTTGGCATCAGCAGAGACCATTCGGAATCCTTTAAAGGCTGCCAGCGGCGAGACATGTCTGCCCAGACGCTGCCGTAAGTTTTTTTGCTAGGGTGCCCCTCCCTGCCCAACTCTTGCTGCTGCGGTGTAAGAGTGTGCGAGAGGGAGCCCCGTATCACTGGCACCGGCGGAGGAGGTGTGTGTGTCTGCTGCTGACATCATCCTATAAATAGCAGACAGCGGTGCCGGCGACCGGTCTGGGGGGAGCGGCAGCCGTCTGGACCCACACCCAGTCCCCAGCGGGCATCTGTGCCCCTCTGGGACAAGTTCAGCGTCTGAGCGGTGGGGGGACGCTGCGGCACCTCTCGGCATCCTCCCGGACGGGGCTGGCGGCAGTGAGGGGTGAGTCCGGGGCAGCCACGCCGAGGAGTTGCAGCAGCCGCTCTAAGTTGCACAAGGCTCGCGCCTGGCACTGCCCGGCTGCAGTGATTTAACTTTGACGTCTTGGAGTGCCGCAGACCAGGGGGAGCCGGCGACGAGGAGGGATGCTGAGGAGAGGGATGCAGGTGCATTAGTTAGGCAAGTGCCACATTCTCTTGCAGAGAGAAGTCTGTGGTTTCTTTTTTGGCGTAGGGGCAAAAGGATTAAATGGCACCCTGTATTTGTTTCCCACCCAGGTATGTTTTTTTGTAAAGTGCTCATTAGTCTATAGGGTGTTTTTAATCTCTGCCTGCTCATTTCATGTTCATTCATATTATTTTCACTCCACATAGGCACTTGACAAACTTTACATCATATTGCATTAAAATTATATATATATATATATATATATATATATATATATATATATATATATATATATATATATATATACACATATATATCATTCTATGCATATATTTATGTGTGTATATATACATATATATATACATATATATGTATATATGTATATATATCCTGCTATGCATATATTTATGTGTATTTATATATATATATATATGCATATACACATATATTTATATGTATGTATATATATGTGTGTTTATATATATATATATATATATATATGTGTGTTTATATATATATATATATATATATATATATATATATATATATACACACACACACACACACATATATACATATATATATATATTGTTTTTTTGCAACTCATTGGTGTTATTCCATTGACAACTGTTCCTTTCAGCAGACAAATTCTAGCTGTTTCTGTTGCATTTATTCTCTCTTCATTTTCGTTTTGTGAAATACACATTCCTTATTGGCAAATGATTAAGTTAAATATCTCCTGATTTCTTGGTTCCTTTTTTGTTTCTTTTCCTTAAATCAACACTATCATAATATATTCACTTGGCGTATTGCAATCAGTCACCTAGGCTCCAAGCCCTCCCAATCCTTGCCTGACCTCCAGACTGCAGATGTTTCCTCTGCATTAGGTCTACCTGTGCCTGCTGCTGGGTGCTGTGGCACTGGGAAATGCTGCTGTCGTTCTTTGCTTTATTTTGAATGCAGACGCCTGTCTCTTCTTCCCAAGGTGGATGTGCATGGACCGCGGGGCGTCACGCCGCAGACGACAATTGATCTTAGACTCCATTGTGGGCAGCCTTGAATGACAAAGGCGAAATAGAGAAATTTGTAGAGGGACACGTGGTGTCTGGGGGATAGCACACCTTCCCACACAGGGAAGACCTTGAGGTGCGTGGAATGCAAATTGTCATCTTTGGTAAGCGAGGAACAGGATCTGTATTCCATTATCCCTCTGTGGATCTTTCTAAAATTGGGCTCCTTGGAATATGAACCATCTACAGAAAACCGCACACTACTATAAATAAAAGTTTGTGTCTACAATTTGCAGTGCATTCACTTAAGAGTTGCATTTTGAGGGTAAACTTGGTTTCCAGGATATTACCCTTTAAGTTGTGGTTTTAAGGCTTTGGAGGAAGAGGGCAGTAAGGATTAAGAGTGCATGTGTTGGACCTCTGAGCAGCCTTTGGTACACGCCCACTGGCTCACAGCGGGCTCTGATGGCCAGCAATCCTGAGCTCTCCACAAGTATAAGAAGAACCAGGAGGAGGATACTGGATTGCTCCCTATGGATATCCTCCATCTCAACAAGGGCTAATGTGAGAACCAAGCCTGGGTAAATATGTGGATTGGATTGGATTGGACTGGATTGGACTGGAGAGGCTTGTTTCGCGCACACCTGTACCAGGATCCATGCCGACCCCATTGGATGCTGTGGTTCTCCCTCAAGGCTGTGGTGAGTGCATTTGATGGTTCTGTCTTCTGTGTTTATTAAGTTGCTATGCAATCGTGCAAAGGAATGAGGATAAAATGATGTATTTTGACTATTCTTGCTGTGGGCCTTGGGGCTGTACACAAGCCGTGTTTGGTACCATAACTTTTTTAATGCCACCAATATCTAAACAGCAAGCACCTAGATACAGGCTAAGTTTAGATGAAAAATAATGGGTATAAAGGGCATAGTCAACAAATTTCCATAAAGTGTGCACAAAGTATACAATCAATGAAGAAAACTTTGCCAGGTCTGAAAATGTCAATGCACCTTTCCCACAAGTCTCTACAGACTTGGTGCAGAGGCAAACGAAATTGGGCAGGTAGCTAGAGGTGAGTTGTAATAATGAAATGCATCTTGTCTTATGTTTTCCCCCTACTGTTCGCTTTTGCAGGAATACTCTTTAGTGGAGCTGCATTATGATAGCTCATGATACAAAAACAGCATTCCACTGAAAGCTAGAATACTCAGTCACTCTTCTGGTACTTCTTGTGCAATAGTCAGGATGGACAGTGCACACAGTGGTTCAGACATCCCCCAGGAGAAGTGTTTCGGATGTTGGGTTATGGCATCCTAGGGAATGGTATGGTTGTGGACATTTTTATTGAGTGTGTAATCCCCAATAAGTTCTTGTGCTGCTAAAAAGGGTAAAACCAAAGCCCCTGTCCAAAACTTTCTCTAACAATCATTTTAATAGAAATGTGATGGAAGAGTTTAATATGGTAGAGGCCACCCATACAACCGTTTTTGGTTTAGGAAGGATTCACAAATTTGCTGAATATGAATGCAAGACTCTGCTAGGAAGTAGCGTCTGTGGAGCAAGTGCATGAAGAAAGGCGATTGGCCAAAGATTGATGTATTTTTCATATGTAATACTTGCAAAGTTAATCTTGACACAAACACTTCTCAAAGCAGTGGATTCACTCCAGAAAACCTTAGACCACTTTCATAAAGCCACTGCAGCAATAATCTTTGGCCAACAGCGTTGAATACCAGAGATAAAACTAGTAAGTTGACATTGTTGAAAATTTTGACATCAAACACTACTTGAAGGTCAACCGGCACCACATGTAGTATGGCCTATGTAATCACAGGCAGAAAGCCGGTCTGAAGTGTCCAAAATCTGGTTATCTTCCTAATTAGCTGATTGGTTCTTGGCAGCTTGATGTTGGAGGAGCTTTGCATGGGCTCTGAGTAACAACATTGTTTGGTGATTGCAGGTATTTCTGGTTCAGTGTCTGTTTGTTTCAAACAGAAGTAAAACAATTGCATCTTTAAGTTCATCTTGAGTTAAGGGACAAGATCAGAATACTGCAAAGGGATTTAGAAATCACAGTGCTAAGCTTCCTAATGATACAAGCTTCCTAATGATACCAACAGCTCATGGGTCTGGAGCGAGTCTGAATTCGAGGAGTGATTGACTCATTTGAGATCAATTTCATCCAGTAACTTGAAGGAACAAAGGGTGGAGTACGGGCGATTTAGGTGGATGGAGAGAAACCTTAATCCAAAATGATCTCTCCAATAATCGCCAGTATAGTGTTAGCACAATTGGAGAGAAGGTGTTATCTATGCGTCTGACATTTCTTGAGCAACTTTAAACAACTCTATAGAAGTGCTTCTGCTCACCAGGATCATAGTGATTTTGTGTACTATGTATAAAGTACTAAAATCAATCCTACATTTTTGTGGAATCGAAGGGATTAACGAGTTTTCCTAAATTCACCTATATTGATCGTGCAGGCCTTCGCAGTCTGCAGTTTGGCATTACTATCACAGAGATCTCACTGTCTGCACTCTGCATTTATAACACAAGGTCTTAAGTTAGGTTGTAGCAAGTGCTTTGAGAATCAGGGAACTTTTTACCATGCTTGTATTATATGCCTTTTTATCAAAGAAGAAGTATTTGCTGCAGTAGTACAAAAATGTAATTTTCATTTTACAAGTATTGTTACATTTGTCACCGTAGTTATAGAAAAAGTTATCTTTTCTTATTTGCAGCAGAATCTGATCGTCCATTGTGTAAAGAGGGATTTTAAAGGCAAGCCTCCATAGGGCAAACCATTTCAAACTACCCATCCATCTACCATCTTCCCACCCAACTGCACTTAGCAGATCTTCTAAAAGTTTCCCTTAGCCTCACGTTGTCTCCATGCTCTGCAGAGAGCCTCTCCCATTTTTAACCCTTTTTTTTATAGTAGCTGTACTGTTGTTCTCATCCCCCGTCACAACCAATGATGGTGGTGAGGTCTCGGGTACCAGCTAATTAGCAGAAGAGGTGATGTGACTCTGAAGGGATAAGCAGTTGGTTGTGTTGGCCTTTTGGTATGGTCAGGTGGGTAAGCATGTGTGGGGACTTTATCAACCCAAGTGATTTGGTACCAAAAATGTATTCTTTAAACTTTTAATGAAAACTAAAGTGAAGAAGGGCTTCATTGACACACCTGGTTCCAGACTCAAGCTTTGTACATTACAACTCATGATATATGACCACAGTTTATTGTAAAAGAATTGTAATGCAATGATATTTCGTTTGCTAGGCTATGTTAGACGTTTTTGGGTCACTTGCTACAGTGCCTTATACACTTGGTTGCCAGTTTAAAGGTGTCTTGTAAGCTGACTTTCTGAAGGGTTGAGACAGAGCCTGAAATAAAACCTTAACTTGTGGTGAAGCTAGAAAAGAGGGGAAGGGGTGAAGAAGAGAAATGGAATGTGTGGACTGTAACAGCAGCTGAACCTGAGCATGCTATGATCACCCACTATTTTTTGGAGAAAAGCTTTGCGAACAGGCCTATAAGTAATTGTTCACAGCGATGTTTATGACTTTGAACCAATAATGTCCATTGTCAACCTCTGTTGCTCTTTTAGCGCTGCAGCAATGTTTCTGTGCTGATTACTGGGCATTCGAGGGAGTCTAACCATGTAGTCATTTTCGTATGATTATTGGTCTTTCCTCAGATAGTTCTTTGTACTATGTATATAGTATACTAAAACCAATCCTGTATTTTATCAGCAACAATTGCAATTTACTGAGGAAAGGAGAAGGTCTCTAAGCCCAAGAATGAGCCCAGCTGCTCTAATTTAGACACGTTGAAGTCAGTGGATATATTGATGGACCTTCTACCCTACTATAAAAAGGTCCAGTGGTCCAGGAGAAGTAGTGAGAATGTATCTTAATATTGGGAGAGATAATGATTAACATGATTTGTTCTTTGCAAATGGTCATTCATACGGTGTTGGTTCTTGGTGAACATTGTTTTCCAAGCTTCTGTCAATAGAAGAAGGACACTCAAGCCATATGAAAAGAAAATGAGAAAGCAAGGCATAACCAATCATGACAGCTCAGATTCAGATTATTGCAGAGTTAACAATTCATGTCACAATTGATTTGGAATGTGGTGTGCACAAGGTTGTGAGACCTTGTGGGTTCCTGTTATGCAAATATGTCTCTATATCCTATAACTGAGTATGGGTAAACACGTTGTGGCATCAATTTGTGCATCCCAGAGAGCTTTAAACCCCAATAAGAGAGCTCACCCACATCTTTAAAAGATGGGGGCCGCGGAGGGCTGAAGGACCTCCAGCACCATTGGCAACAAAGGTGAGCGACAGCCCCTTGATGGTCCTTGTTCATGTATATATTTCCGAAAAGATCTCAACAGTCTCAACTTCCTGACCCATAGTTCAAGGCACATCACTGAGGTTTCGTGGTAATTGTCGACCAACATGTATCGTTTCCTTGATGCTCAAGCATGCCAATTTATCCAAAGGTGCAGGCACATGGCATCTATTGACTACTCGCCAGACCCAGGCAGATAACTTTGCCAACTCAATGTTTGGGGCACTGACTAGAAGTGTTGGGGCCCAGATGGGTGCTCGTAAGGTCTTCTCCATGTATCTGCACAGAATTTCACTTGTAGCAAAGCAGCCCATGTACAACACAAATTAGGAGCCATTACATGGAAAGAGAAGTAACTTAAAAGGTTCATGGAACTGTGAAGGATGTGGTTGATTGACAGCTGACCTTGCTCTAAACATCATTTCAAATTTTCAGCAAAAGAATACCCTCATCTTCTAGGGTACTGCAATGTTTGGGGTTTTCCAGGTGGGCCTGAAGTGTGTTCTATTTTTTCTTATTCAACATGCGCCTGTAGCTGTGGGTTAGAGATTGCCTGACGTTGACAGACACTACTTAGGGTGGTTTTAAAGCACAAGTAAAACTTTCAGTGCTTGGACAAGCTTGGCAGATATACCCCTTGACCTCACAGATAGCTCCTGATCACTTCTGGCAGTTCCCATCCTCTTACACTACCCCAGAAACCACCTCCTTCAGATGAAACAGCCTGTAGAAATACTTTACTTGTTTGGGTAGTTGTCTACTGCGAAAAAACACACAAATATGCATTTGTGAAAGGCAGGAATAAGTGAAATTCCTGGGTGAGTAAGAGAAGGGAACACCCATGTACTTAACCAGCGTAAATGGAAAAGATTTTCCCAAAACGAAAAATAGGAAATGTTTATGCAAATGTACAATGCTGCACGGTCTGATCATATTTTTCACCTGGTAGAATATGTGCTTGAGTAATATTTGCACGCTAGAGTTCTCGTGTAAATCCACGACTGTCGTAGATTCACGAGGATCAGTCCTGGATTTCATTGTGAATGCTACAAAAGTTCGAAATATACCCCAAGCTAGGAAGTAAAAGTTGAGGAACAGACTTTCAACTTTTAGAAGCCTTCCTTAGTGAATCAGGCCATTTATGTAGAGATACTGTCTGGTGGGCACCTGTGTATGTGGGTGGTGTTAGGGGATGGGGTGTGCTTGTGAGAATGGTGCACGAGAATATGTGAGGTTGTGTGAGAGAGGTGGTCCAGGAGCAGCTGCCTGTAAAATCACTTTACTCCTTGGGCTGCAAAGCTTGTCATCACCCCTAGCAACCGTAGCATCAATAGGTGATTTGTGCCATTAGAAAGGGAGAAATGCTTCTGTTTGCACAGTTGTCTATTAATGTTCATTTTATTGATTGTCTAACCTACCAATAACTGTACAAGTTAAAACCCAAATGAATGGTCTGTGAAGCAGCATGTGTTTGTTTTGCTCTCCATAATGTGTGAGGTGATTACTGGGAATATTGGCTGAATGTAAAGTTACATTTTCTTTTTGTTCATAATATCTCATTGTCAATTGAATATTACAAATGTTATCAATAGCTGAACTAGAAATAACTTTTTATCACATGTACGCACCTTTGGAGCAGACTTCTGGACACATTCCGTTCATATCCATACTGGTTATTTATTAATGGTAAATCAGTTCACCCTGAAATACAAAGTTTCATGCGTCTCATTTTTGTCCCATCTCCTTCCTTCTGTGCCTTGGTAATTATGAAACAATATATCAATTGAGTTAATTATTGATGTGTGTATCTGCATAGGTTACTTTGGCATTACCTGGTGTAAGCTTTGCGCCTTACTTTGTTGCTAAAGTTGAATTTTCAGTCACAATGTCACTTTTAAATGCAATCAGGTTGGGAGCCTGTTCCACATCATAAACTTCATGTTTTCAAGAAGGAAAGCAGAATTTGACAAATAAAAGTGTTAGTCGTAAAGATACTGTCTGCATGTGATGAACCAACCACAACTCAGCAGCACAGGAGGAAAACGCACCACAAAGTCATTTTGTGTAGGCACCAGGTGGTCAATTTCACTCCCAAGCACGAGAAACTCAGCAGCAGAGTCTAAAGTGTGCTTAGAAGAGAGATGAAAATAGGATTCTCGTTTGTGAAATGCTGCTGAACAGTGAAGGGCGTTGGGGGGCGAGCAATCAGGTGGGAGGTTTGTTTACCTTGTGTGTAGAAAGCATTTCAAGTTTCCCAAGGTCGAATGAGAGAAGGTGACCCTTGGCATCAGCGTGCTCGACTAAATGATGAATGACCAGATTAACAAAGAGTGTCAGCTGGGCAAGGAAAGGGGATAGAATAGCAATCTCGCTGCCCAGTCTGACAGCTTATAACTAGGTTGGCCAAAATTGTGATTTTTTTCCGTACAAAATATACATCATTATTCGCAATATAAGGGGTATACGGGCAACATCCGCGTGAAGGATTACGAGAGATTAGCCATCCCATACAAAAATTATGTGTGATAACTGCTCAATGTATTTTCCTTGTGGTATTGAAAGGAATCGGGGAACTTTGCACAACCAGCACAGGCTACTAATGTACCTATCCAACTCCACTGTTCCCCCAAGACATCTTCTGCACGTATCAGTCTCCTATGGATGAAACGTACGTGACAATGTAAAAAGCAGAAGAAGGCAAAAATGACGTAAAATACAAGAAAGCCTCAAAATCATAAATAATATTCATGTAATAAAAGTGTGCCCATCCTGTGGACAATGACACGGATACATTGGAATATATTGTAACTTGGGTACCGGTGAGAGTGACACACCTCTTGATAGCTGCTTTGACGGAAGTTACAAGCTTCTCTGTGGTATTCAAGGCTAATTGTGACCTAAAAGAGGTCCACAAAATGTTTGAAAGCAGGAAGTTGCATCAATGGTATGCCAAAATATAGAGTGTGGTCTAAATATCATAAACCAACATATTGCAAAAGTAAGTGCATAGTGGTAAGTATAGTTTTAAGATTCTAAACTCCATATATATATATATATATATATATATATATATATATATATATATATATATATATGAAATCGCTCCCGCTAGTGAAGACACCACTCGCGATGTATATATATATATATATATATATATATATATATATATAGAGAGAGAGATAGAGAGAGAGAGATCATGTACAAGTGAGCGCCCTCACTTAAGGATGCCCTTGTTCTCAGTCGCGCAGAAGTATTAAGTCAGATGAGTTGGCTGTGACCCCTGGCAGGTTTCAAAACATGCTCAAGGTACAGGGCGTGTACTATAGGCCAGAACACAACCCCCTTCGTCACCATTTAATACAAAACCATTCAAAATAGGAGGTGCATACAATTGTAAGACAGAGCACGCGGTATATGTATTAACATGTACGTGCATGTAATCTTAGGTGTGTGGCAGCACAACATTGGTTGTCCACCAAAGGGTATTACATCTTATTCGCACCATTACTAATAGTGACCAGACTTATCCATGACACTGTGTGACACACCATCAGAATGATCCCAACCAAATCAGATATTATGTGATTGATGCTGTACCATAAACAGGAGAGGGGAAGAACGGGTAAGAGCACTAAGGGAACTGGAGGCAAGGTACATAATCAATCTTGATTGCAAAGTTCGTACTGGTTTAAATCATGATGAAGAATTACATTCCCATCTCTAAAATTGTACATGGGTATGATTATATGATCGCCTAAGATTGTGGCTGTTTCTTCCTTCTGCGCTATTTTCTTTTCTTTTCATTTTTCTTCCTTTCTTTGCCTTTTCTTTGTATTATTCTTTCATTACCTTCTCACTGAAATATCCCTCTGCCCCGTTAGATGGATGGGGAGTGCCCTGGGTGCTAAAAAATAAGGTTGCCCAAGCTACTTACAAGCATGAAATGTTTTAAAATGTTCAAAATTGAACAAATGCCTACCGGCAGATGTGGACTAAACATTGGGAAAGTGTCAAATTGGTGATTTGGGTGTAACAATTTCCCACTTGGGCCCAATGTATATTTTCATAGAATGACTGTAATGCATTTTAATTTAGTAGGCACGTCGATAATTTAACCCTCTCCTCAAGACTGAAGTAGGCATTAGTTAATGTTAAGCTATAATGTTAATACGAGTGGGCTAAATGTACTCTAAATAATGTCAGCAAAACACACAATATGACGGACGGAATGTTGCACAATGGCAAAACATTCACCCCCAGTCTTGTTTGCTTTGCTAAATAATGTCAAGCATAATTTGAAATGTTATGAATTTATTAATTTGGATGGTGACATCTATGTTCAACTAGCTGTACCCGGCTACGCGTTGCTGTGGCTCAGTCTGGTTAAATGGAAGAGAAAAAAAAGAGTAAGCGCACGTTTCTAATATGTTTAATTTCACAATGCTTGTGGGTTTACAATATGTTTTTGTGACTATTGTCTCTATGCGTCCCTTGTAGTTGTTGCGCAGCAAGCAAATCAATAGGGTCTGTTCGGCTTTTTGATTAAAAACATGTGTGTATTGTACAAGCAACGTTGTGTATATATACACACGCGCTTATGTTTCAAAGTGAACCAACTCCTCCCCCCTCCCTCCATTCACTTCCCGGTCTGCCATCCTGACACCAACTGTCTATCCTAATATATGTAGACTATTGTCTCTCTGCGTCCTTTCTTAATGTTGTAAAGTGAACCAACTCCTCCCCCCTCCCTCCACCCACTTCCCGGTCTTCCATCCTGACACCAACTGTCCATCCTAATATATGTAGACTATTGTCTCTATGCGTCCCTTGTAATTGAAACACGCGCTTAATCGAATCCAACGTTGTGTCAAAATTTCAAAGCAATCAGTGAAGAACTTTTGGAGATTTATGATTTTGAACAAACGAACATTGACATTGTTATGTGTCTGTTCGGGCTTTCGATTAAAAACATGCGCATATTCAACACCCGCGTATTGGCATCCAACGTTGTGTTTATAAAAACACGCCCGTATTAGATTCCAACGTTGTGTCAAAATTTCAGAGCAATCGGTGAAGAACTTTCGGAGATTTGCGATTTTGAACAAACGAACATTTACATTTTTATTTATATAGATGAGTTTGTATCTTCAAGAATAAGGTGGTGTTGGTGCAGTGACTGACCACATGGGTCTAATTTGTATTTGTAACCACAATCACTTTCAACTTAGCATGCACTTAGATATCCAGCCCTATTTACGACTAATGCAGGTATTTAGTGGAAATGCAAAGTAGTAAGGTGAAACGAGCGAGCAAAATGTGCATTATAACACATCAAGTATGATTATAAAATTGTATAATGCACTATTTTGATGCTTACACCATTTAATGAGGTGTTGCATGTTCTAAAATAATTGTGCATAAAGATAACTTGAATGAGATGATATTTTGGTAATCAAAGCTTGCTTGGACAACTGCAATTAATATCATATCTAAAAATGTGATTTGAGGGAATCAGAGTGTGTTCGGTGAACTATGAAATATGTGCCTCTACATCGGAGTGGGACGCGAGTCTTGCCGCCCTTTCCATGATTTGGAACTGTAATAGAAGTGTCAGTGTGGGTGCATGTCTTGTGACCAAGGCCGCTGTGGTCTTCTGAAAAAAGTGGTACAAAAGGGGGTGGTGATGGACAGAGCATCTGAACCAATCAAACACTCACACCCAGTCAAAAGTTCTGGGTTTAATCCATCACCTTTCTTTAGCCCACTCTGCCACCCCAGTTCAGACGTGGCCATATGCAAATTAGTCTGACCCTGTGCCTCATGGGAACAGTCCAGCCCGAACTGCCAAGCCATGCCTTCCCTGGACCGGAAACAAGCTTCCTAGGACCGGTTTCTGGCATTGCAGCCTTCTTCAGCCAGGCTTGCTTGAATCCAGTGGCAAAGTGAGCAAGGGACTCACGTCTGAGCATGCCCTGCCAACTTATGGCGAACAAAGTGGTACAAAAGGGGGTGGTGAAAAGCATAATAGTGGAAGGAGAATAAACATATCCGTTTTAACTGCAAAAGGTGTCTGCTTTGATCTTAGGGAGAGAAAAAGGATTGTGTGTGCATATTATATATATATATATATATGTATAGTGTCGCTGGTGTTGAAAGTGCTCCATACAGGAGCTGCTTTCCACCTAAACTTGAGAACTACCCAGAGTTCTCTGCTTCATTTTTGCATATGTATATATATATATATATATATATATATATATATATCTATACTACTATTATGAAGCGAGAACTTTGAACCTTTGAGGCGGTTAAACTCGGGAATCGCAGCGCCAATCCACACATCCGATACATCATTGTAATCGTCAGGGTGTGCAGATGGACATAGGCTATATAAACTATAAAAATATGCGTTATTTAAAAAATGTACCTTAAAAAAAATAGTAGTCCCTTCGAAGTAGTGCCGGCCGCGACCTGCGTGCTGAAGTCAGGAGCATGGGGAGGAGCGGCGTCCAGGAGCGGCGGACATGGCGCGGGGGAGGAGCGGTGACGAGTGGCGGACAGGCGGTGAGGACCGGCGGACAGGCGGGAGGAGCGGCGAGGAGCGGCGGAGCGGTGAACTGAGGAGCGCAGGGGAGGAGCGGCAGCTCAGGTAAGGCTCCAGGGGACCCACGGACAATGTCGGGGCAGGCGGGGGTCGGTGCAGGCGGGGGCCCGGGCTGCTGGACAATGTCGGGGCGGGCGGCGGTCGGGGCGGTCGGGGCGGGCGGGGTCCCGGGCTGCTGGACAATGTCAGGACGGGCGGGGGTCGGGGAAGCCTGATTGCTCCCGGACAAGGTCGGGACGGGCTGGTAGTATATATATATTCCAACAAGTCCACTGCCAGCCGGCCTCTTACGAATTTCTTTTTTCAAAGAACATGGAGCACGGACCCAATTTAGTGCAGATATAATTTTTATTCAGTTGTTTCCCAGTCGGCCATTACGCGTTTCGGTACCGGAGTACCTTGATCACATGACACGTGAGTCAGTCACCTGACATCTTTTATACCAACTTTTTACACTTTTTTTCTGTTTCTGTTGCAGTGTTAAAGTGACAGTGCACATTTTTATGTTTACTACAACAAGCATTGGTAAACATCATAGTCTTATGTTCATCCTAGCCCGACAGTTCAAAATTGTGGTGTGAATACCAAATACCAAATCTGCATGAGTAGTCAGTTCCAAATGTTGTTATGATCCTATGTACATGTGCAAACTTGGTTCATAGTGCAAAATAGTGCAAATTGTAATATACTGCATATTCATTAAACGAAATATATATGAATTTTATAAATATATTCCTATAAATAAATATAAATATACATCTAAACACTTAAAACATTTAAAACCTTGTGCAAAAAACCGCAGTACATTTGAATCTTATTAGTACCCTTGTCCACTTTGTCTCTTGTTATGTCTAGTTAGTGTGGATCTACAGTTTACATTGTCATGTTAATATGTCATAGCTTCTTTAACTGTTGGGTTCTTGAGGTTTTTATTGTTGACCTCCCATTGTTGTAGCAATACACATCTGTCGCTAGAAGACTATATTGACAGATAAAGATTTATATAGTGCAAAAGAACGTGTTAAAAGTGAATTCTCCACAATTGGTTAAAAAGAGAAAATGTTGTTTAAAATTTGAACCTCTAAGATAAAAGCCTTTATCTTATTTTCTAATCTTGCTCTTTAATCGCAAGGTCTTACAGTTTCTAACTTTTATTCTCATTATACTATTCAGCCCTTTCCTTAGTGATATCATTACAAAAAGGGGTTGTAGTTTCTCGCAGTTATAGGTGACCCATAATAAACCCATATCCTATCTTATAGACAGGTGTATAGGTCCTCCGTGATATCCTCCCTATCTCCTCCTCTCTTATTGGGAGGTATTCCGTCTATTAGATAGTACTTTAGAAGTTTTGGGTCTCGTTGGTGAAATTCATTAAAATGTCGGGCAACGGGGTAAGTAGGGTCTCGGTTTTTAATTGCTCTTATGTGTTGCAATATTCTTTTATGCCCCTGCAGCTTGGTGCTTCCCACATACCGAAGCTCACAGGGGCACTCTAGAACATATACGACATATTCTGTTTTGCAAGACAGAGCTTTGTTAATCTGTTGGTCACCTTTGCCAAATGCCATTTTAAAACTGGTTCTATTTACGCCATTTAGACAGGCCTTACAGGTCTTGCATTTGTAAAAGCCCTTTCTTTGATTAAGCCAATTCTTTTTTGGCTGTTCAATTGGGTTGTTTACCACTAGTCTATCTCTCATATTGGGTGCCCTTCTGTTTGTAATCGACGATCTGCTTGGTAGACTATCACCCAGGACCGGATCATTTTTGACAAGTGACCAGTTTCTTTGAATTATATGGCTGATTTCCTTATTTTGTTTGCTATACCCAACTATCATTCTGAATTCATTGTTGGGTTGGTCTGATTTTTGGACCTGTTTTATAGCATTATCATTCTTTTCGCTTGGTTCCAATTCTTGTAAGGTGAGTTTTAAAAGTTAGCTTCTGGCTACCGAGTTACTCTTCTGTATTGCAGCATCAATACATTTGTATCCCCGGTTTAAAAATCTTGGTTACTTTCCAGTTGAGCTTTTTTCAGTTCATGTTTAGTGCTACAAATGCGTTTTATACGTAGCATCTCCCCATAAGGGATGCTTTGTATCAGGTGTTTTGGATGGTGGCTGCTTGCGTGTAGTACTGAGTTGACTGCAGAACGTTTTCTATGCAGTTTGGTCTCAATCTTACCGCACTCTATATATATTTCCACATCCAAAAAGATAACCCGGTGTGCACTAATTTCTGAAGTGAAATGTAAATTAATGTCATATATATAGTTATATATAGTTATATATATAGTTATATATATATATATATATATATATATAATATATATATAGTTAAAGTACATATATGTCAAGTTAAGTATAATAGGCCTATTCTCCTTTTCTTACCTATATATACTTACCGTAACAATATTTTTGTACTCGATATGTAGGCCTCGAAATTTTGGCACCAGCATATTTTTCACCATTATCCTGGTGAAGGATAATTTTATATACTGAATTTGAACTTCAGCTGGCATGATATGATTTACCACTTCATTCACCGCGCCTCCAGCTCTTGCAGCCTTACAATTTATGGCAGGGTTAAACCCACTGGAGTCTAGAGATCCTGATACCCCCATGCCACAAAGTTTAACATAATTTTGTTGAGGGTAATTCCAGTTTTTTGGGCCAATTAAAAATCCTTTTTTTGTTCCTGCCAAGCTTAGAAGTCTCAGATAGAACAAGCCAGGTACAGCAATAAACTGCCAACTTTCTCAGGTGGTGAACTTCTAGCCACAATGCTGCTAGCACTTTAAGTGCTTAAGCACATAGTGCCCTCCAGAAGGAGTCCCAAGGGAGTAACAATAAAGCAGGCAAAATACCTCAAATGAAGTCAGCGTGGCTCCAAGATCCAAGGGAATGGATTCAGCAGACAGGTGAAGGAAGCATGGAACACAACTGGAGGTTCAGGAAAGGGAGGCAGAAACCCAGAATCAACAGGAGCAAGGAAACCCATCAACAGGCGGAAGGAAAACCACCAACACGAGTGAGGAAAACCACCAACAGGAACGAAGAAAACCACCAACAGGAACGAAGAAACACACCTATAGGAGTGAAGTGGTGTTGCGGCGCAAGGAAGAAGAGGAATCTAACTCCTTATATACCCCAGGGATGGGAAATTACCTTATAAAATAGTGCCACCATGATAAGTTGGGAAAAAGACATAGAAAGCTAAGGGATAGCCCTCATCTTGGATTGGGTTCTATTAATCCTATGACTCCTTCCTGAAGGATTGTGGGATACTGGCAGAGGAACCTATGGCGCCCTCCAGCATGGCCCCTGGGGAGAGGACCGTAGCAGACTGCACTGGTGGACCAGCAACCTCAAGGTAATGATCATGGAAGTGTGCTGCAGCCCGCTGGTGTCTCTTCTGCCCTGCTGGTCACTGTAAGGCATGTCACGCTTTAACAAGCGGGACATGACGTAAACTGTTGGGCAGGGCAGGGGCAGCAACAGAGACATTATTCAATCAATATGATAAAATAAAAACATACAGCAAATTGTGAGAAGGGAGAATGTAACAATATTATGATACAGTGTCTGCAGAGGGGTTCCACATAATCAACAAAGCCTCATAAACTTGCTATAATGAAAAAAGCCACTCGAGGAAAACCGTGAAAATCTCTAGTTTATTAACCTATATGTACGCCTGGTTTTTAAAGTTAAACCAACACACAAACATGGTTTAATATGTGGATAGAAGGCAGCAGGCAGTAAATACCCGATAAGGAGGCCCGATCAGCATGGCTGGGCATCTACCAATTCATACACATACTGAAGCTTCAAGTGTCCATTGGGCAATGGTAGACTGTAAAATGTGTTCTTTTAACAACAACTTTTCTACAATGAAGACAAGCTCCTCAAATTTATAAATCTTTACATCTGTTCTTGTGCCACTGATACAAAGTTCTAGTGATTGTAATTTCAGCATATGTGGTGTACATACTCCAATGAAATGCAGCTGGCCTTACTAACTGTCAGCTTTTTTCGAGTTTGGCGCAATATTGCCACATTCCTAATGTGATTCTTTCTGGACAGAAATGAGTTGACATTTCCCATGCATGAGAGGTTGCTCCACCTGTGGGATTGACTCAGTGGAGGAAAGAACACCTGAACAGTGCAGGGTGACAGCTTTGGGTTAGCCTCAGTGCCATCATGACCCACTTTTATTCCAATGGTCACCCTCTGGCTGATTGTTTACCTACTGCTCCTCTGCATGGTCACCTCTTACCCATCGTGTAAGCCTTTTTTTGAAGTCTCGTATCATGATCCGCCTACAGCCCGCCACATGGCTCCTGACATTATTGTTCTTTGCAGCATCCTCTGCTCCTGGTCTGATAGATAAGCTTGCCCTTTTGATTTGCAAGTGGTGGCACATCTCCTTCTTGCAGAAACCTCTTCTGCAGCCTCTAAGTGTTGGAGGCACCACTGCTTAGGAGAGTGAGTTAGATCTCTGCCTCGGTTGTCCAGCAGTAAGTTCCTTGTAATAAAACCCTTGGGTAAAGTTTCCCTTTGATAGGGCTGTTAGTACCTGCTGAGGGTGTTAAAGCTTTATGGTTTAGTTTGCCTTAAGTGAATCTTTTACTTCAAGATTGTGTTTAATTTATGCTGTATTGACTTGGCTGATTTCCTGTCTTGATGCAAGGTTATTTTCAGTTTAGATTGGAATCAACGGAAGTGCAGTGCTTAATTTGATCAAGTGGTTGCCGGTGGGGGCCACTAGCACTCTTTTTTGGGGACCAACACTTATTTGTAATCATCTGACATTTACTGCAAGCAAGTAAGAGAAGACCACACAAAGGAGAAAGATAGAGCAAGAGAAAGATGGGAAAACCGTCACAAAGGGAGAAAGCAGGGGCCAGCAAAAGTGAGATAAGGGGAAGGGGGATGGTAAGCTAGTGGATTTAACATTCATGAGGTCGATTCACGACTATGTATTCTCGCGCATCGACATTTAATAACACCGTGCGGGCTTCTGAGCAGATCTTTGGTCACCTACACTCCTTATTTTACAAATTAAGCACTGGGGGCATGGGTGAGAGTTGTTAATTATTTTGAATTTTCTCCATTTGTTTTCTTCATGTGAGAATTGCATTTTCTCAAATGGCTGTCCTTAGGGGAGTTACTTTAGTTTGCTTTTGTCACTGTTCTCAGTGTAGTTTTTGCTATTTCCAGTACTTTATTACCTGGTTCGTTCACTTACACGGTTATTTCGAGGCAGTTTCTGAGTGTTCCTTATTATTTTCGTTTCCAAAATCTATTTGCATTGCATTTGTTAGTGTTTGTGATAATATTGTCTTTGCATTGAGAAGGCTTATTATTACTTTGCTTCCACATGTGACATCATTCTGGGGCAGTGCTGTAATCGGAGAATGAAAACCTACATTTCTAAAAAAATCCATGAATTTGGGTGTCAAGGTGTGGCAGAGGGGCATCACGAGGGGGCAGGGGCATGAAAATGGGAGTCTGACAGTCAACCTATTATTTTTTTTGTTTAACCTGAGGCAAGTAATTTGCAACAGGAATAAATGTTACAGTGAATCTGTTCTAGTTTACTTTATTGGCCAGAAAGAGGCTGCCTTTTAAAACATCTTCTAGGCAGAGACGTTTTAGGGCATGGGCAAAGTGGGCTCTGGCCAGGGCCCCTGCCTTTAAGGGACCCCCAGCAGAGCCAGCTCTGTTCTGCAGAGTCTTGCCCTGATGACCTTGAATAATTTATTGAACAGATTGTTGCAAATCTTTTCCTTTCATTTATTTTTAATCTGGGTAATGTGTGAGAGTCCATTACAAACCTTTTGCAGACAGAGGTTGTGTTTATGTTTCATGCAACATCCATAAAACGTTTCTTTCAGATCCAAACAAGGTCTCACATATGCAAAATAGGAGGGTGTCAGAGAGATTATTTGCAGTAATATTAGTGAGCTGCTGCTGTGTTACAATATTGAAAACACACATCACTATCCCTGAATATTGAACGAGGGTGCTTGTGCACTGCCAGTGACCTAGCCAACCAGGGTACGTGAAAGAGCTCAAACTGTATGCCCCACGAGGCTGACGGTCAACCACAAAACAACAGCCAAAGACCTACATGTTTTGTGTTATGTTATATGTATCTTCTAGACACGAGATCATCCGCAAGTCCTACATGTTCTATGTTTTTTTTGTACAAGTCAGAAGGGAAAATGAGGCTGTTTTGCCCGATCGTTTGCACCATAATTACATGTAGCCATTACTGTAAGGCGAGTGCCCCGGTGGGTTCAGCCGCGAAATGTTGATATGTGTTATATGTCATGTCACATACTGTAATGTGAAAATACCAATAAAAAATATATAAAAATAAATAAATAAATTGAAAGCTAATCCGAACAGGGCACCCCAAAATACGTTGGCCCAGGGATCCCAAAATCCTTAAAATGTCCTTGCTTACAGAGTTAAGACACCTGCTGGAATGATGATCTTCTTATGCCCAGCAATTTTCAGGGAATTATAATAAGGGAAAGATAACTCTGGTCGGAGAGTACTATGTTTCATCCAGTCACATTTTTGATTTATAATGCAGCGTGGAGGGTTAATGTGCCAGCTGCAAAGCGCATCATGTAACATGCAGATCAAAGATTTGTATTTTATTATGACAGCTTAGAGGGTTACTACTTTTGACGCAGAAATCCTGTTGTTACTTCCAGTTCATAAATTGTGATCCTAATATAGCACAGTGAGCTAATAACCGTCATTAAGAAGCTGCATGTAAACTGGAAGTCACAGGTTTGGATCCTTATTGTTAATTTCTCAATCTGTTGTTATTCAAAGTTTGCAAATAAGTATATCTTTGTGCAATAATAAAGTAATGTCAGCACAGTCAGCCCCGACCACTATTTAAAACCGACTATTGTGTTTCTCCTTACTGTTCAATCTTCTATAATGCTTACAAGTATGGAGGATATTTGACTCCTAAAAATTATATCCGTCTTTGTCTTATGTAACATCCTGTACATTGATGCACACCCTTGTATGATTCATTGTTTCTCTATGTGCGATGTAAAGCACTATGACAACCTACAATGGGATGAGTAATGGTATAAAATAATACAATAAAAAATAAATTAGTGCCATTTATATTTTTATTTATGCAAATACTCATACGCACATATATATCTGACACGTCTACAGTGGATGCACATCTCTTACATTTAGGAGTTGAACAAAGTCAGCAACCTGCGTTCAAATTATATAGTTTCTCTAAAGTACTTGTGAAGCGATAAGCTGTGTGCCTGTGTGTCCTCCAATTGCAATGGCAGCTAGGTGTTAGACTCCAGATGACTCCCAGCATGATCGTACTTGGACAAAAATAGGACTGATGGCCCTTTAAGTCAAGCCTTTTCTTTTGGCCCCTGCTTAAAATACGAAAACCTCCTCCCACCTGCAGGTAGCTGCTCTGAAGAGAGAGCAGTCAATGGTGGGCACTGCTGAATTGTGTCCTGATGTTGGAAAATTAAATCAGGACAATTTCAGTAAATTTCACTTGGTCGGCCGGGTCCCAGAACTGTCTCACTAATAGCTGCTGGAACTGAGATCCAGCGGTATCGCCTCATTTCCTACACTATTCCAGGGTAAATAGTTGCCCTAAGCAGCGTTTTAATGAGTTATGTTTTTGTTGGCTGCTTGACTCTAAATTTTGGTCACCGAGCGATTTGTAAATGATCTGCCAGGCTAAAGTTGCCCACCCAGTTAGCACACATACATAGTTCACTAACTCAAACACTCAAGATTAAAGTTTATTTTATTTATGTTATGGAACTTCAAAGAGATACACATAAAAACATTTATAAAATATACATATTCTCATAGAGTGTAAAAATTCACATAATATGCATAGAAAATCCCAATACACATTAAAATTACCATACTGTAACAACCATAAGTAAAAATTAAAAAAACACTTATTGAGCTAGAAATTCTATAGTAAAACATTTTGTTAGGAGGCGCATAAAGTGACTCTAGTGCTTCCGAGACTGATCATATGGATACCTGCAAGCAAATGGGCCTCAACCATTTTTGACGGTGTAATAAAAGTGCCGGACAGACAAATAGATCATGGTTCAGATCTTGGATCCTGTTATGGCATAAATTACATTCAGAGGAGATTCCATATCATTTTGCCATGAGGGTCCTGAGCGGGAGCATATCCAACCTCAGCAAGATCCAAAAGCGTCTCAACCCATGAGGCAAATTCCAATTCATATATGGTTGCACTCTATTTGTTGTGATAGAGTCAGTTATATACTGGAAACCTCCTTTTTTAAGACACGTCTCCCTGTCCAGGCGAAAACATAGGGATAATGTGGCCTGTTTTAAAGTAGCTTTTAATTGTGTCACTGTTAGTGTGAGGGCAAAATTGGGATCTAAACGTAACTGATCAACAGGAAAGAGGGAATTTCTATATACTAATGACTTCTCTTTTTTGTCTTCCAGAATTTCCTTCTTCATAAGTGACCTAAATGAGTCTTCTTCACTACTCACTAATCAGGCAACCCAGGGTACCACCCCAGCCAGGCCCTTGACAAAACACTTCTTAAACCCTTTTCAAGCCTTAAGGCAGCCACTGTATTCGCAGAATTAACAGAAGAAATATTTCTTACTCTTCGTGCTTCCATCACATTAGGCAGCCCCATTTAGCTATTCCAATTGGCTCCAGACTATACAGTAGAGAGGTGTTTTTTTGCTCGATAAACCTCGAGGAGGTAAGAGAAATGTCTTCTGCCATTTGCCCTATAAATAGCATCCAATCATTTGGCCTGAACTTTACTCTTGTTGTTCTCAATATGGGCCTTATCACTAAGATTGCCACACATTATTTCCCCAAAAAACAAATGAAAGTTTACTATTTCTAACTTTTGGGAGCCCAGAGATCAAGAGAAATGTATATTTTTGGGTTTCTTCGTTCCATGGAAACACATGATTTTCTTTTTGAGATGTTAATCTTTAAGTAATGGGTATCAGCAAATTGTTGTAACGCCTGCTGACGACTATTTAGGCCTATAGGGGTAGGGTCTCAAATTAATATATCATCTGCATATAGTAAACAGGCTATTACTTTACTGCCAAAAGACAGCACTATATCCTCACTCAGTGATAGGCAAACTGGGAGATCCGAAAAATATAGTAAAAAGAGTATCGGGCTAGGAGGCACCCCTGTTTTGAGCCATTTTGAGTTGGTATTTTTTTTAGAGAGGCCCGATCACTGCCTAGAAGTACTCTACACCAGGTAGAGGAGTGGAGTGTAATTACTAAATCTAGCAGGGTGCCTGGCATACCCAGCCTTTTGAGTTTCCTCCACAGCAAAGATCTGTCCACTTTATCAAATGCTGTGGAGAAATCTATAAAGGCCGCACAGTTCACTCCTCCTGTTACTCCTATATATTTCTCAATAATCAGCTGAAGAGCTGCTATATTAGCAATTGTTCTGTGATCTATCCGGAGCACAGTTTTCTCCACAGGTATTATATTATCTTCAGCACACTCACTTTTCTGAGTCAGTAAGCATTTTGTAAATACTTTGCACACTGCATCTAAGAGGGGTATCTGTTAGTAGTTCCCCGGCAATTTTCGATCTCCCTTCTTGAGTAGCGGGACAATAATACTTTGTGTCCAGGAGGGGGGCTTTCCTTTTCTTGTAGCTAGCTTTCAAAAACTGTGAACAATATTTTGCACCAAAGGGATGATTCTTGTTTTATAACTGAGATATGGACTTCTTCTGGTCTCCTCACGCCAGGGGTGTGCATCCCTCGCATAGCCAAGTCAATTAATTTCTTTAACTGAGGGAGGGCAGTGAGAGTGTCCACCCATTTCTAGTTTGGTGCATTCAACCTTCTCTCCGTTTGCTCCATGCAAGTCAGTGATAAAGTCAATCTAGCTAGCTTCCTCAATGGCCAAAGGAGGAAGCTCCACAGCCCTCCACTACTAAAGTCCAAAAGGTCCTTTTCTGTCCCTTAATCATTGCATCTCTCAAATCTACCCATAACTGATCATATTCCTCTCTCAAAGTAGGGAAACTGAGATCTTTACCTCGTGATCCAGGAGGAGACACAGCTGATTGTCCATTAATTCCAGATCTGGAGTCTCTGATAATTGGGATAATAAAGGAGAGTGATTTGGGGGTGTATTGCTAAAAAGTTGCAGACCAGTAGGTAGTGTCAGGGACGGAGAGTTTAGGGGCAGTCATCTGTAGTCTTTATCTTGTTGCCAATATTTCCTACATAGTTCTAAATCTATATTTGATAACATGAAGCCTCATCCACGATGTATGAGACTACTCTTCGCGAGGGACCCTCCTGTGGTGGTGATGCTGGCTTGCCCACTATTATGGGAGCTACAGTTAATGTATCTGAGACCAGGCATAGAGAGGAGGAGAGTTTAAGAGAGGGAGCAGGATCTGAGCTTAGTAGGCCAAGTTCTTTTCTTTAAGGCACCTCTCAAGATGTGTTGTTCTCCTCCTTAGGAATTGCTTTTGGAATGACCACCCGGGGGTTAGGCCCATTCAAGCATTGGTGTTGAGGCATCCCTTTTGATCCACATTGACGTCTTGAGTTGTCTTCTCCATTTTTTGTAGGGAGAAAATGTGATTCTTGTTTTTTAATACAGTGACTAAAGGGTCTGTATTCTGTAATGGGTTAGATTTGGTTTTTGCTCATGTCCTCCCCATTAACAGGCACCCAGATTTCATTTTTTTTGTGGTCACTGCACTTATGCTTTTCCAATACCTTAAGTGCCAACATGTACAGACTTGCTTCTTATATTTAGTGGAATAACTAGCACACCACATCCCTTTAGAGGGTAATTCCTCATATCTCTAAATAATCAGACTGCTTCTGCTTGCTTCAGCTTCCCACCTCCAAATATTCTCTGGGGCACTTTCCCAATTTGCCAGTCATTAAATGCTATCGGAGGAACACTCTCCCCTTTGTATCGTCCCGCTCAATGGTGTCTCAGGCAAGGTCCCCAGTAGGCGTGACCACAAATCAGAGGCCTTAGAGGCCACAACAGCTGAGGCCTATATCCAGTTCCTTTTAAACTTCTCTGCGGAAGGGACCACTTCATATATTTATAGGGGGCCCCTCCTCATGGAGCTGGAGATGGAAGAGGCACGATAGGGATTGCAGAAGGTTTTCTGAAGTTAGAGGCTCCTTTACTAATAAAAGCAAGAAGGGAAGAGTGGGAGCGGGATAGAGGGGTACAAGGCAACAAGCTGCACCGCGGCCTTGTGCGGCTGCCTTCGCTACCAAAGTGCTCTCGCCCTGCTGTGGTCACCCTACTGAGGGACTCTGGCTGAGTGTCACCCCCGTTCCCCAAATGAGGTGGTAGGATCAAGGTGGTCCAGACAAAGCAGGTTAAGGCAGGTTGGGGTCGGCGGGGTTAATTCCAAAGGCGTTTTGACGGTCCAGCGGCCTGGCCAAGCTTGGCGAACTAGCTGGACTAACGAGCCTGCTTCTTTTTGGTGGGCTCACGGGCTGGCTTTGGTCCCGGACCCGAGTCAGTGTTAATTCAATCGCCAGATCACTCCTGCCCCATTGCCAGCCACTGTTGATGCCAGTGTCGGTGCCGCAAAGGTTCAGCTGCATGAATACCCGTGCTGCTCCTGCTGCTCGCTCTTCCTACATCCTCGTTGTGTCTGCATCTGCGTCACTGTATCACTTCTCACAAAAGAGAATCTATAAACACACTCTCTGCCACACCAAGCTTATGCTTATGCAACCACTTCCTGCATGCCATGAAATAACTCCACTTTCGCCTAGTGATCCGAAGGATTAAATACAAAGTTCTCAGTACATCCTTAAGTCCTTTTGCAAAGAAGATCCCAAACATGTCTGAAGTCTGTCTCTCCACTGTTCTCCAGGTGAGTTTTTCAGATCTATCACCACATAACTAACCACCGTCCCCAAAGACAGAAGGAAAAAACATGGTAGATAAACCATTAAAGTCCTGGGAACACTCCTTCGGGAATTCCTTGGGCCCCTCCTATAGGAGAAATGACATGTATGCATCATTTAGAGAAATAATTGAAAAGCAAATTTTTCAAAGAGGCCTTGAATTGTTTAAATATGCTCTGATGTGACACCCCCCACCCCAGGACCCTTAATTTTACCGCACAGTTCATCCCATTACCAATATACGAGGTTATTGTTTCTACTGAATCACTAGCATTGTGGAAAGATTATGAGTCTGCCTTTGTCCATTTAATGATACAATGTGGCTTGTGGTGACATGCCTAGGATGACACAAATCAAATAAATGAAAAAAAAAAATAATTGCCTGACAACAACTTGCGCAGATGAGTGTAATGATAAGCACTACATAGGTACAGGTTGTGGGGTGGACTTTGACACACAACTACAAGTAGTCTGGTCCACCGATGCCAATTACATACCACTTCTTTTAAACATGTGACACAACCGTGGGATACCTCAGAGGATATTCCAAGATTTAAACTGGTCAGTCTAAGCTGCCCTTAATTGTGGACTTGGAGTGCAGGCTTGGTGCTACTAGTAAAGGTTCCCACCTCCCCAAAGACTAGCACTACATGTGATCCTATGTGGGGACTTTCGATTTATGGATTTCATTTTAGCGTTGCTGGCTTGACATCATTTTCTAGAAGTAGTATACTCACACATTCATTTCTAATGTCAGTAGCATTTCAAGTAGATTTTCTTGAAGAACTAATGAGTTAAAGATATTTTTTTATTTGGCAAGGAATGGGTGCTTAAAATGATTAAGTCCAGAGGCAAAGGTTTGAAACACTAATATGACATTTGTAGTTTGAACAAAGAGAATGCTGAGGTCCTCTTCTCCTTGGAGCCCTACTTTGCTGGTACTGTCAGTATGCCGGAATCTTGGCACCAGATGTTGCTGAAAAAAGCTGTTGGCTGAGTTGGAGGCAGACAATATGCCTACCAAACGAGTATCAGGAAAGAGATATTTTGTGAAGAAGATTTTATTTTGCCGAAGATGAAACAAGAAAAAGGAGGTAAACACTTGTTTCTTTATTCTGATTAATCTAGCTCAACCAGGGATGCTGATGTAGTTTACTTTCTTTGCCCCGCTGGGCTCCTGCCCTTAGGTACATGCATATCCAGATATCATGTGGACAGCAGATCCTCCAGCCGCATAGGTCTTCTTCGAGATCATACATAACAGTTGAGTTTAACCAACCACAACTGGGGCTGTTTCCCCCTTAGATATCAATTTTAGATGTGAAATCTCCCAGTATATACATACTCTTTCTGTGCAACGTTGCATTTACTATGTTGGGAAGCGGTGTATGTGCATGATGTGGCAGTGAGTGCAATAGTGTGAATGAAATGCTAATTGTAGAAGACTTCATGTTTCCCAAAAAAGTATGCCTAACATACTCTATTGTGTGTTAGACATCTTTTGGTGTGATTTACGCTGTCTTTTTACTTCTGACCTCCTGTTTTTGACTGTGTACTGCATTTTGTTTTTGCTGGTTTTAGGACTCCGGGTACTTAACCATGGCTGGACAGTGCTAAAGTGCAAATGCTCCTTGTGTAATTTGTGTTAGTGACTGGTTTATCCATGATTGCCATATTTGATTTACTAGTAAGCCCCTAAAAGTGCACCAGGTGCGCACAGTGCCTGTAAATCAAATTCTACCAGTGGGCCTGCATCACTGATAGTGCCACCCATATGAGTAGACCTTCACACGTCTCAAACCTGCCACTGCAGTTTCCGTGAGTGCAGTTTTAAACTGCTATTTTGACCTGGCAACCCACTTACCAGGTCTAGACCTTTCCTTTTATTACATGTAAGGTACCCCTAAGGTAGGCCCAAAGCAGCCCCGTGGGCAGGGTGCAGTGTATTTAAAAGGTGGGATATGTACCGGTGTGTTTTTGTCCTGATAGTCCTTGCACCAGTGAAAAACAAAATTAGCAGTATTTCACTATCTCTCCAATAGGGTAAAATTGAGATTGCCTTGAAATAATTTTTAGGTGTAATTTCCTATTGAGAGCAGATAGAGATGTGGAGTTTGAGGTCTCTGAACAATTTAATAGTAGATCTTTTGGTGAAGTTGTTTTTTTGTGTTTGAAAATGCCACTTTTATCAAGTGGGCGTTTTCAGCTTATCTATTCTGTGCCTCTGCCTGGCTGTAGAATCCACGTCTGGCTTAAGATGACAGTTGGGCTCTTCTGTATTCATTCTAGACAGTCACACAAAGGGAGCTGAGGTGTGCCTGGCATATCCTGATTGGGGCATCACCCGGCTGATGAGCCTTCCTGAGCTAGAGTGGTGGGAGGAGTTGTCACCCACACCTGAATAGGGCAGTGGCTGTTCTCACACAAAGCTGTCTCCACTCCTCTGTAGTGTGTCTAGAGCCAAGTCAAGGAAAGGCAGGGTCCTGTGCACTACAAAGACTTTCCTTTGAAGTTTGCCTACTTCAAAGGCAGAAAGGTTTATAAGTATTGGACCTCTGACACTCAAATCAGTACACTTCTGGACAAAAAGACATTCTGCCAGGACGAAGAGCTGGACGCTGTAGAATGAACTGCTACTCTGCCTCTTGCTTTTTTGTGCTGGCTTGCTGCTTCAATCCTGGGAGTGAAAGGACTGGACTTTGCTTTCTGTATCCTGCTTCAAATGGTCTCCAAGGACTTGTGTGTGCTTGGCTCCTGTTAAGAAGTCTCAGGCCCATCAAAGAATTCACCTACCAGTGCTGAGAGTCCTGACTTGCCAAGTAGTGCCAAATCCAGCTTCTGGTACCCTGGAAGTAGATTCTGGTGAACTGAAGGAAAAAATCCATGCATTGACTCCTAATTTCTAACTGTGTGCATTATACATAACTACAGCAGTACGATGAACTGCTTGTAATCAGGGTTTGCAATTGGTTCAAAGTATGTGGTTAGCGCCATGACTAGTGTCGCATATGTGGGTGGAGTGACTTTTGTGATGGTGCGGGACAGTTTTATAAATGTCTGCCCCTGCAAGATGCAGTAGTAGGGCCCTTTTGTGTTCATCTTCCATAGCTGTGGTAGAAAAGCAGAGATTGAAACTTTTCATTCAGATCTTCCACTTGGGTGCTTGCATTGAGGACACTGCTTCAATGACGAATGGTTCTATAGCCGGAATGTCTGCCATGACCATTGCCTATCATTCGTAGGGTGCCAGTGAGGCCACCAACACTTTGGGGTGTGTGCCTGGGTGAGCTTGCTCCTCTACTGGTTAGGTGTCTGGCATCTACAACAACTCTTGCCTATCTGCACTGCATGGTGCTGATCACACCCCATTCACCAGCCTCTGCGCTTCAGAGTCTTACCGGGTGTATGAAGTTGTTCTGCCCGCATGGGCGTGTCTGACATGGGGGAAGCCAGCACAGCTGCAACACATGGATTGATCTGTGACAAGCTCACCGGCTTTGCATAGGTACATGGGCAGATCTGCTGTAGAGGGGGTATAGCCCATCCTTGTCGCCAACTCTGAAATTATGGCTGCCAGTAGTGCTACACACAGCAGTACAAGAAGAGCTTGACTCTTAGGGGCAGATTTACGAAGATTTCACACAGCAAAGCTGCTGCACTGCACTGCATGAAAAGGAGATGGCATAATTGCTCCACATTTACAAAGATATGTTGCATTTATACTTACCTTAGTTTCTGAGGATTTTGGTAGGTAACTATTTATTTTATAATATGCTTTTAGCAATCATTTCTAAGTAATATACTCTTTTGTTATTTATGAAAACGTTGACTTTAAATTTTAGCATATTGTACATTATTTAGGTTTGTTTGCTAAATATAGAGGCAATTTGGGTAACCGATTGTTCCGTTCTTAGTTGTTGGTAGCTTTGCTCTTTTTGTAATGTATATATAAAAGGAAAGGTTCTTCATTATGTGTCACTGCTCAACGTTCAAGTATTTGTATGTAGTGGTATCTTATATGGGCAGGAGGAGTATTGTTATTGGTTTTTTAGTTTGTGCAATTAAACATTTTAATTGTGGGAATAGGTTGTAATTGGCGTGTGATATGTTTGGAGACTTTAGGCAGTATATATTTTAGGATTATAGTTGTGGGGTCTTGTGAGATAGTATTTGCCTGTCTTATATCCTGCAATACATCCCTTACTTCTATTTCTGCCACTTTTTGGGTGAAGTTGTGTTCTCCTACATTAATTACAGTATCATATGTTGTAGTGGGAGTAACATAGCATGCATTAGAATAAAATTTGGGACATTTCCAATTCACATTTGCTGCTGATGCACTTTCTTGGCTTTAGGTTTAACCCATGTGACCTAGTAATTGCTTTCCTTTCTAGGATGTTGTGTATTTGGCTTTCTCTGTCATTGCATCTGAAAGTAGTGTAAAAGTATAAATACATACAATTTCTTTTATAGTTTATAAATTTGTAATTTACATATAAAATCAGACAACTACTTTGATTTTTTGTACATACATGTATGTTCTTTTTAGATGTTTCAATCTGTTTAGCAGCTATTCCGTTGGGTTTGTTGTGATATGGAGCTGGCGCTTTTTTCTGTTGGAAGAGAAAAAAACTCTCAGTTTATTTTTGGATGTTTATTTGTTGGTAGTTTGTAGAGGTTGACATTGTTAGGTTTATTTTTCCTCGCTATTGCTGTGAGGTAGGTGTTTTTTTCTGGCAGCCGATCACTTTTCAAAGTTGTATTGTTTTCTTTTAGGAAAAGTGCATGTAAAGAGATAGAAGTTGGAGAGTGTTTCGTTAATTATTTGCTATTTTACAATGTCAAGTTTATTTAAAATTAACTTTAGTTTAAATATACGTTTTACTTACTTGGTTAGGTATTTTTCGCGATGTATATATATCTTCTTTAAGGGTATTGTCAGAGAATCTGGCAGAGTTTTCTCGTCTCACAGTGTTTGTCCTTTTTCGAGTATTTAGTTGATAAAATTAGTGTGCTTTTTACACTGTTGATTTATTAGTTTCTGTGATCCTATTGGTTATGGTTATTTATTGTTTGATATTATTGGTTAGATTACTTTTTGTTAGAATTTTTTTTATCAGTTATGCCCTTCTATGTGTAACGCTATTTTAGGCTTTATTTATGATGTTTGATAGATAGTTTTGAACATAGTTGTATATGTTTGTGTGTATATATATATATATAGATATCACTCCAACCGGTTGTAGTGCATCGAAACATCCAAAGCACTTTCGCCAGTGCGCAGACACGGAATAATGTTCCAAAGCCAGTCTTCAGATAATTTTCGTTTTTATTAAATCATAAAGCGCAGGGGTGCGTAGCAGGGAATGACGAACAGACACGTTTCGGGCGTGACCGCCCTTGCTCACTGTTAGCGGTAAGATGGACTCACTTTCATTTAAATAATGCAGAGTTGATTTGGAAAAAGCGCGCCCAAATGCACATAGTAAACATTATGGAAGGACCATTTACAATTCTAATGTGTAGAAATGAGATCAAAATGTGGCGGCCATCTTTGCTTAGTCAAAACATACTTGCGAATGAACAGATATTGTATGTAAATATCCATGAAAGTAACCACTGTCTTTGACAATACATACAGAAAGTTAATTATAATGAAAAGTGGACATTATTCGTACGTTCACCTTACAAATACATTGATTGGCCCTTATCTGTACAAATACAAAAAGGTCGAAGATATAGTGTGCCTAATTTCTAAAAGACACAAATAAGCGGAAACTTCATGACCAAACAAAGGTTTTCAAAACCAAAATATCTATTCTATTCATTCTTCGTCATGATCAAACAAAGGTTTTCGAGGCCAAATTATCTATTCAATTCATTCCTCATCATGAATGAGCACAAATGCTCAAATGTCCTTAACACTGTTTCTATAGTTTTTCCAAAAATTCAAACTAATTGATCTCAGAAATAGTTGTCCATCAGATTAAAAATAAGCAAATGACAAATCATTAATGGTGAAGGAGTGACAAAGTGTCAGCGATCAGTCTCGTTTTGACAATTTATATAATGTGCGGTTAAATCCAAATAAACAAAAAATGTGACAGGATAAAATAACTTGCAACCTAAGAAATTAATCTTTATGGCTGGTTTCGTGATATTGAAGAATTCATTATCTAGGGTGTTAAATCACAACCTATTTGCTTACTAGCTTCAAAGAGGGGTACATAATCAAATCACATTACTTATTAAATGTTACTGCATCAGGGTTTGGTAACCTGATACCACATATCACAGATGATGGCATTTGGCACATTTACAGAAAATTACTTAAGTCTTCTCCCATATTCAGACCTCCAGGGGTTTTGCTGTTGAGTCTAATGATGTACATTGACTCAAGTTGCCTCAGTGTTTTTTCATAGTCTCCACCTTTTTGGGATGTTTTAACAGCATCTATTACAAAGTAATTGAGTTGAGACAGGTTCCTATTGTGAAATTGGTCAAAATGTCGTGCTATATATATATATATATATATATATATATATATATATATATATATATATATATATATATTGTTCCAAGAAGCGCTTCGTAAAAACTGCTGTTGGCCCCGTGGGAGGTGGCGTACACCCTGGCCGAGCATGCCGGTCATCAATCAGCAACAACTCCAAGTAAGTACGCTCTAAGCCCCACAGAAATCGCCAAGCAATCCAAGTTCAAGGGTGTTTATTCACCTACAAGATGTTTCGGCTTCTAAGGAAGCCTTGTTCACGTAAGTGAGTGCCAAAGAAAGCCATACTGATAAATCTGTGAGGCAAGCAAAAAAATGTAAACACAAACAAAGCGTCCTGTTTCGACACTGACATGGCAGCCATGTTGAAAACTGCAGCACAGTGAAGGAATGTAATATATATACATATAACACAAACCACTGTTCACTAATAAATGACTGTAGCGGTTGAACGATGTTTAAATTCATATGGTTATATCCCGTGTAGCTGTCCGAGGCAAATTGTCACCATGTTAGACAAAATACAAGTAAAGTGCAATATATAAATGATATAACAAAGCTGTTCACCATCAGTAAACTGAACATGATACACTCGTCATAATTCAAATTCTGACACTTGTGCGGGATCATGAGACAATTAAACAAAATAGTCATATGCGCGCATCACATCCAAAAAATATGCGGGATCATGAGACATGTAAACAAAATAGATATGTACGTGAAACACATCCATAATGTTTACACCTGCTGGACGATGTGATAAAAATGTATACAGGACATTGTCTAAGCGAAATGCGGTACCGTATGTGAGAAATCAAGAGACACTTGTGGTACTGGAAACCATCCTGTACTTTGCGGTGATGTCTGTACCTGAAACTGGGGAACATGCAGTTTGTGAATATAGAACAGTTGCTATGTGAAATACGTGGCAAGACAGTTGCTGCACTATTGTCCAAGGATACCAAAAGATAAAAGGTTTAAAGGTTCAGAAAGGTTTAAAACCCAGTGCTAGGGGCAAGACCAAAACAGTAACTACGTAAAATACGTTGGTGCTGGCCCTCATGTGGTAGGACCATGCCCTATGGAAAAGTCTGGTTCCATATCAACTAATATCAAAGTCCTATTTGACACCAGTTCCACAGAAAACAGTAGGGTACCAAACAGCTGAAAATATATATATATGTCTACTGTCTCACAGTCAGTGGTATTCGTCACAAATGCCCATCAGTAAAAGGCGTGCTCGGTGGTAAGATGGTGTCGAAGTGGCGAAGAGGGTAGGATGCCCGTGAAGTGCGTGAGGTGATTGGGCCCCTCATTTTTCTCCTGTGGGAAAACATATAATGAGACAGCATTAGTTATATTTAAAAACAATTCATAAAAATAAAAATGTTCTTATGAACTAAGCTAATAGGAAGAAGATATAGGGTTTGCGAACAGAACTGATTAATCTGAGAGAAACCACCTTCTCAAACAAAGTCTGAAATATGAACATTTCCAAGAGGGTTCCTTACTCTTCTCTCAAGTGTATGGCACGTTCCTCATCCTGGTTAAGGCCCCCGGGTCCTTTGACTGAAAATCAACAATGTACATAGACTCCTTTTGCCTCAATTTCAACACCCAAGTCTAATAATCTGTTCAGGATGAAAAATTGAGTGAGGTGTCGGAAAAATGTTTGCCTCTAAAATGTCTTGCCACATGATATTTTTTGATTGTTGGGAGTAATGGCCCAACTTAACAGGAGGCAAGCACACACAAGTCATTGGAGACCATTTGAAGCAGGATACAGAAAGCAAATTCCAGTTCTTTCACTCCCAGGACAGAAGCAGCAAGCCAGCACAACAAAGCATTTTTTCGCTTGCCTCACAGCTTTATCAGTATGGCTTTCTTTGGCACTCACTTACGTGAACAAGGCTTCCTTTGAAGCCGGAACATGTTCTAGGTGAATAAACATCCTTGAACTTGGATTGTTTGGTGTGTTCTGTGCGGCTGAGAGCGTACTTACTTGGAGTTGTTGCTGATATATAATATATATATATATATATATATATATATATATATATATATATATATATATATATATATATATATATATATATTCCAAAAAGTTCGAAAAACCCAGGCAAGCCAAGGAAAAACGAAAGTTGAATAGAACCACCAACTCCGTGCTGATCTTTCAGTGCCTTTATTCGTGCATAATCATAAGCCCACAAGTTGCCATGACACGTTTCGCCTCAGCCGAGGCTTGATCACATGTCATGTCAAGGAGATAGAAAACGGCATTTATAGTGCAGGCAACCAATAGCAAACTGGCATAATTTAAAAATACGAAAATTAACAGACAGTCGTTTAGTAATATAGGACATAGTGTCCTTATATACTGGGAAAAACATATTGTGTCTAAAAATATATATTAACATGAAGGGGAAAAGGAATATAAAAACTCCATATGGCTCCAATATTCAGGTACCATCATCATAAAGTGCAAAGTGTCATTTCTGTTATTTAAAAACAACAATTAATATATTTACACCTAAAAAATATTTCCCAACTACATGCCAATTCCTGACAATCCTATTGTAGCCTATGTGATTCCCAAAAGTGCCTGTTAGATATCCGGTTTCCAATGATACCCCAATGGGTTATTCAAAAGTTGTATACCAGCCTACCAATCTCATTATGGTTACTCTCTACAGAAATGCCTCCCTATGGGGAAATATACAGTACAAAATTTAAAGTGCAAGTGATAAAAAATTACATAATGTAAAAAAATATTAAAACCTATTGTCACAAGCTGCCAAATCTGTTCCATCAGGCCTCTAAGGCATCATTTTTATTTTTTATTGTTAATTTTTTGATTTTATTTTATTTTATTTAATTAGTTGCTTCTATCACTCATGAACATTTCAGATGGTTAGAGGCAAGTATGAAGGTCCTCACTGATGTTAAGTCCCCCAGGCTGCTTACTGTTGAACTCTAGCATGTAGCGCGTTTCCAGAAGACGGAGTTCTCCGTCTCTGTCTCCTCCCCTTCTCAAGGGTAAGATAGAGTCTATCAGATAATACTGAAGCAAGCTTGGGTCACTTTTGTGGCAGCTTTCGAAATGTCTCGCGACTGGGTACGTTTGATCTTTTCCTGAGATAGCCCGCAAATGCTGCAGGATGCGTTTATGGGCGGGAAGTCGAGTACTTCCCACATACTGCAGTCCACAAGGGCACTGCAGTACGTATACCACAAATTCAGTTTTGCACCCTAGTTGCTTACTGATCACAATGGGTCTATCCTGGAATGGGCTACTATAGTGGGTTTTGTTGATGCCATGTTTACATGCCTTGCATGTTTGGCATTTCTTAAAACCCGTAATGCGATCCCACCATTTTTTGGGGGTGTCCATGTTGTTACTGACTAACGCATTAGCCATTGAGGGAGATTTTCGGAAAGTTAAATCAGGCCTACCCTTAACCAGGCTGCCAATAATTGGGTCCCCCTGCACTAAGTTCCAGTTTTTAGTGAAAATCTTACGGATATCTGCATGTTGTTGACTGTAGGTCACTATTGCCCTGCATTGCACTTGTTCCTCTACCTTATCAGTCATCATAGATTTTTGGGAAGACTCTAGTGCTTGATCTCGTGTTAGTTTGGCAGTTTTTGTTATAGCATCCTCAATCATTTTGTTACTGTAACCCCTCGCCAGGAATCTCTTCTTACATAGATCTTGGGCAAGTGCGCACTCAGCCTCAGTACTGCAAATGCGCTTCAACCGCAACATCTCCCCATAGGGGATGCTGCGGATGAGGTGGCGGGGGTGATGACTGGATGCATGTAATAGCGTGTTACCTGCAGTACTTTTTCTGTGTAATCTGGTCTCTATACAGTTTTCATTAATATACACTTCTACATCCAGAAAGTTGACAGTACTCTTGCTGATATTCGAAGTGAGCTGCAGATTCATATCATTAACATTCAGATGTTCAATAAAGTTCATGGCGCTCTCTTCAGAGCCTCTCCAAACAAAAAAGAGATCGTCTATATATCGTAGATACAGTATTACATGTTGTTCCACAATCTCCCTGCGTTGACCCATGAGGACCCGCTCCTCCCACAGCCCCATGTGTAAACACGCGAAGCTGGGGGAGAAGCAGGACCCCATAGCAACACCCCTTAGTTGTTGGTATGCCAGACCATTGAATGTAAAGAAATTCTGTTCTAAACAAATTCGTAGCATCCCCATAATCATTTTGTTGTGATGTACATTATGTAGGGGGCGTTTGTTCAGATAGAATTCTGCAGCTTTTAGTCCATCAATGTGTCTAATGGATGTGTATAGAGAACAAATGTCCAGAGTAATGAGTAAGAAATCCTCACTCGAACTTAATTTAGACAATTTGCATAAAAAATCCGTAGTGTCCCTCACATATGAGTCTAGTTCTTTTACCCACTCCTGAAGAAAATAGTCAATGTACCTCGAGATATTTTCGGTTGAGCTGTCAATCGCCGATATGATCGGCCTGCCAGGTGGAGATAAAGCATTCTTATGAACCTTCGGCAGAAGGTAAAATGTGGGTATAACTGGAAAATCCTTTTTCAGGAACTTAAATTCATCCTGCGAAATCAGGCCACTGCTGCGCCAGGCCATGAGTTTGGAGTTTTGATCTTTCCAAGCTTCCTTGATGACAGAGATGTTAATCTTGCGGTAACATGCGGTATCCCCCAGCTGTTTTTCGGCCTCTTTGATGTATAGGTCCCGCTCCCAGAGGACAATGTTGCCCCCCTTGTCCGCCTGTTTAACTATCACCTTTTCATTTGATTTCAGTTTTTTAATCAAATTGTTTTAGTTTTGATTTTGTCTCGCAATGGCCTGGCTGCTCTTGTTAGTGGCAACATAAAGTTTTTTTAGGTCTTCCACAATTAAATCCTGATATAAATCCAGGTTGTCATATATTATATATACATATGTATTTCATAAAAGAACAGGAGGTTCCGGATATTTGTGATGTGGGTGAATGTGCGTTGACAGACGATGATTGGCAACAAGCTGTGATTGATGATGAAGGGTATGAAGAGTTGAAGCGCCTCATAAATGGAGGTTGGAATCAGGATGAAAAAGAAAGTGAAAGAATTAAACCATATAGTGTGGTCATGGATGAGTTGAGTATTTGTGGTTTTAAGGTATTATGATGTAATCATACTGTTTTCTCAGGTAATTTGAGGCCAAGATTGATCAATATGGCACATGAATGACATCTGGGCAGAAGTCTAACTAAAAGGAGACTGAGGCAGTTTTTGTGGTGGCCGGGAATGGAAAAAGTGGTGGAAGATAATGTGAGAGACTGCAGTGCTTGGGGTAATAGCAATGAGAGCAAGATAACTAGGGAACCACATTTGAGCTGTAGGGAATTCCCTGCGAAACTGGATCGCCGACCCAGGAAGTGCAGCCTGACTCGCGCCTATGAAAAACAGGGTTTGTCCGCCGGACCACACCCACAGGTGATCGGCGCTCCCCTGCCTTCACGCGACCCCAGGACACCTCCTGACCGGAGCCTTACCGGAGCCGACCAGAACGACCTCTCCCTGATCGCGGCTGTTGCTGGGACATCCGACACAGAGAGGGGAAATCCGCCACCGCGTAGACTCACCTATGCTGCTTGAGTCTTGCAGTTCGCTACCTCCGCGCCTGTCTTCAAAATGGCGGATCGCAAGGACTCCTCCTGACCGGAGCCTCACCAGAACCGCCTGACCGACCTCTCCTCGACCGCATCTGCTTCAAGGGACGTCAGCCATCAAGAACAAAGAGAGATACCACTGCACAGACCGCACAGACAGACACGTGGCAGAGCTGCTGGACTCTCACAGGTCGCACACCGCCACGCCTGCCTCCAAAATGGCAGGTCGAGAGGACTCTCCGGACCGAAGACTCTAGTCTTGAAGACCTGCTGGACCCCATTACATAGTGAAAAAACAACACTGGGTGTGGGCTCCCCACAGTAAGGCCAAGCCTCAATATCACTAAACAACTAAACAAAAATCAAATACTGCAACAATTATTTAGAAAGGGAAACAAAGTCACTACGCACTAAGAATTAAACTGAGCGCGAGAGAGGACAGTTTTGTCAGAATAAATCACATTTATTTTATAACAAAGTTTGTAGTTATTCGTTGGTTCAAAGTTCACCATGAAATTCAAAACAATAATAATACGGACAATACAAAATACAGTTTTCATAAATATGACATCATCACATCAGCAATACAAATTTCAAAAGAGGACCACATTCATACGTAATTGATCAATATTCTCATTCGAAACTCACTCTTTCACACATACCAGGCACACACAAAACGATATTTACAATCTGAAATGTCACAAATTGAATTAATACAACAACAAAACACCAGAGACACTCTTTCAATATAATTTGGATGGTTGGTACAGTCGTAGAAAGCTATTTCAAGAATAGCGGTCTTAAGGTGAAGAATAACGGTCAAAGCTATTTCAAGAATAGCGGTCTTAAGGTGAAGAATAACTGTCCTCTCTCGCGCTCAGTTTAATTCTTAGTGCATAGTGACTTTGTTTCCCTTTCTAAATAATTGTTGCAGTATTGGCTTTTTGTTTAATATGGTGGACCAAAAGGACTGCCCGATCCGAGGATTCCAGTTATAATGACCCACAGGAATCCGCGGCACAGACACTGGTGAGCCGCGCCGGCATCAAGCCCTGGCAACCTGACTCCTGCTCTCCCCCCACCAAGCAGCACTCTCTGCGAAGTAAAGCCTCAAACCCCCACGCCTGTCCTCAAAATGGCGGACTATAAGTACTCTTCGTCCCGAGGACACCAGATACAATGACCTACAGGACTCCGTGGCACAGGCTTAGGTGAGTCGCGCCGGCCTGAAACCCAGATGACCTGACTCCTGCCCTCTAACGCCACATAAGCTAAACACGGAAGATAAACCTCAAATCCCCTGCCTGACCCGCAAATGGCGACCAAGCAGGGTCGACCCGAACATAGATAGTCCCGGGCTTCACCTCTCCACAGGGGACATCCTGAAAACAGCCAAGGTGAGCCACCCCTCCCTCTAAACCCAGATGACTGCTCATTCCTCGGCATGTGCCCTGAGCCCCCCGTGCCCAGACTCGGAATCCTCCCCTAACTCCAATGCGGCGGCCCCATGAAGACAACGCGCCCAGTAGTGTCCGGCCACACTCCCTCCAATTAAACTGCTCCCCCACCTGCCATCACGCGCGACCTCCCGCCCCCCCATGAACGACGACCTCAACTCGAAAACAGGAACATGGTCACCCCTTGGTGCTCATAGGGGATCTGTATATAAATTGAACAGCTTCTGCTACCACCTCGAAAACCAACCCAGCACACATAGCTACACATAGCAACACAACCGATCAGCAGGCACCCTTCCGCTCATATTTCCGTCACGATGGCTCATGACTCGCCTTCCCCTCCCTCACAAGTCCTACCTACCCATCTGAAACCCCACAGCCGGAACTCTTTCACCATCATCTTCTCTCCCCCTCCTCTCCACAAAAATGAGACGCATTTTCAAACAGAAACTTATCCGCCAGCACAAAGAAACCCTAATCACAGACATCTACCACTCAGCCTCCAATGGTCCGACTAAGATGGACCTTATATTCCACACAGAGAGACCATAAGACTGGATCTCTATGATCAGATCGCAACTGTATATCGCCAAAACCACATCCACTTCCCACAGTTGCAAACTAACCTCTATACTCCCTATCGGCTCGGTCGGAAGAGGGTACACATCCGTGGCCATCCACACAAACGGCACGGTCCTCATTCAGGCTAATAATGAGAACCTTGAAGCTTTCGAATCCCTATTTCCCGCATTAAGATCAGCCCGCCCCATTCCCTACCCCGCCCACATCCACAGCTAACAGAGAAGCCTATGTTCCTCTCTTCCCCGATGCTGCTACGACCCGCTACGCTCCTCTTCTCCCCGCCGCATCCGCACGCTTATAGCCAACGAGCCACAACAGGAAACTCTTACCACACCTTCAATTCCCCCTTCCAATAACCACACTCCCCCCACCTTCCATATCCCGCAGCCCCTTACAGAAAACACTACCTCGCCCCCCTATGGGATCCCTCCCCAGCAAATTCTTAGGTGCGACACGCTGCCAGGGACACCCTTCCCCTCGAGCTTCATCCCAGCTCTCAGACACCCAAAGCCTTCCCCTCCCCTTACTCCGACCTCTCCCTCAACCCCAAAAAAGGATAACCTGACTTGCTCCACCATCAAGAGACCTCAATCCCTCAACCTGAACCACAACACGCATGGCACTACCCTAGATGCCCCCAACTCCTCCCTTGACTCTGTATCACAGCGTCTCGCTGCACTTGAAAGCCAAATAGACATAATCTCCCTAGGTTTAACGGAAATCATTTCCAACCTAGGTATAGCCCGCAGACCCCCGAAATCCCCTTCTTGGAATCTCCACACTTTCAACGCAAACAGCCCCCCTGAGCCCTCAGAAACCCCTAGTACCCAGCTTCACGGTCCCCCCCATAGGGTCTTGGGACCATGTTCACATAAGACCTCAAAAAACAGAGTCCCCTCCCCTAGGACCAAGATCCATACTCTATCAGATACAAAACACCTAACCTCAAGGCCCTTCAGAACAGAAGCACCTATGTCAGACAGTGAAGCAACCTTACTAGCCGCTGCATACGACACTCCCGCCTTAGACTCTCCTAAATCCAAAATCCAAGTGATCACAGGTCACCGTAAAGTCCTTCCCTGCACCAAAACACTGAGACATCCTGTCCTCACTGCCATACCTAGGGCGACCAAAGATAGAACTGCCAGCAATCAGGAGCTTTTCACCAATTGCTTACTAATCAACTGCAGATCGGCCTCACTACACGTAACAGAACTAGCTGAGGCTATCCTCACTCATGACATTGACATTGCGTTCCTCACAGAAACCTGACTAAATAAGTTATCACCTCCCTGCCTAGACATGCTGGTACCACCTGGCTCCTCTCTCATCACCAAAGACAGGATGGATCAGCGAGGAGGGGGGGTTGCTATCATCCAAAAGGACAGTTTGGACATCTCGGAAACCTCCTCTTTTGATTACGAGTCATTTGAATGTCTATCCGCCATCATCAAGACCAAAGACAATGATTCCCTACTGTGTCACCTGCTCTATCACCCACCAGGCAGAAACAACGCATTTGGAGAACAACTAGCGGACCTGATAGCACAAGGCGCACTTGGTGATTCCAATAACCTAATTCTTGGTGATCTGAATCTACGATGGAATGAAACACACAATCCTCTAATCCAATCGTTATCCAGCCTCCTCTATGATAACAACCTTAAACAATTCTGTACCGAGGAGACTCATTACAAAGGAGCCACATTGGATGCCATCATTTCGCAAAAGAACTCAATCACGGTCAAACACATACTTCCGGTCGACTGGTCAGACCACCACATGATCCTATTTTATATCAATCACCCCACTATCCCCCATCAACCTCCTCAAGACCCCCCAAATGGATGAGAAACCTCTCCAAGTACCCCTGGATGTCCTGGAAGCTCAGATAAGCTCACTTCTCCCGGACAACAAAGCCCACTTCTCCACCTATGACCTCACTGACTGGTACAATTCTGAGCTTATGTCCATACTCGACAAACTAGCTCCACTAAAGCTCAAAAGAAGCAGAGCCATTTCATCCAGAACATGGTTCAACGCTGACCTCATCACAGAAAGGAGAAACTTAAGAGCCAAAGAAAGAAAGTGGAGAAACAACCCGACCGCCATCCTTCGTGATCAACTGAAAGCAGCCCATAGGAAGTACAACAACCACATCAAAAACAAGAAATCCAGCTTCTTCCGCGAGGCACTGGACAAGGCCAAAAACAGACCAAAGGAGCTCTACAGCATCATCAGACAACAAACCTCCAAGCCACTGTCCTCATCTGTACAGGCGTCCAAAGAACTATGCGACAACTTCGCCCACTTCTTCAATGACAAGATCGCAAGAATCGAACAATCATTAGACATCAACGAATCACACCCCGAGAAGAGCAGCACGGCTGTACCTCATGCTCTCTCTCCTGGCTCTTCTCTCACCCCCTGGCTAATCAAGAAAATGAAACACGCTTTTGCACCTATATGGAGCAAAATCATAAATAGCTCCTTAAAAAATGGAGTGGTCCCGGACTGCCTTAAAATGGGGCAAGTCACCCCCTGCTGAAAAAACCCGGTCTCGACTTGACAGTTCTGAACAATTTCAGACCTATTTCTAACCTCCCCTTGCTCTCTAAAACACTTGAACGCTGCGTACTTCATCAACTGACACAGCACCTGGACAATATCAACCTCCTGGACCCCCACCAGTCTGGCTTTAGAAAAGTCTGCAGCACAGAAACCGTGATGCTGAACATCATAGATGCTATCCATGGATCACTAGACGCAGACAAATGCTGCCTCCTCATTCTCCTTGACCTCTCGGAAGCATTTGATACGGTAGACCACAAACTCCTCATCAAGGCTCTTCAAGAAAGAGCTGGTCTTGGCGAGGTGGTTCTCAAGTGGTTCTCCTCCTTTATACACAATCGCACACAAAAAATAAAAATCAAGAACTTCACCTCCGAAACCCAGCAAGTCAACAAAGGCGTCCCCCAAGGATCGGTGCTATCTCCACAGCTTTTTAACATCTATATGGAACCGCTCTCCAAGCTACTCAGAAAAGCCAACATCCGCTTCCCCCTCTACGCGGATGATACACAGACCTATCTGGAAACTTCCTCTCTCAATAACATCCATAGACTAAATGATGTCCTGAAAGATGTTCAAGGATGGCTGACAAACAATCACCTGAAACTAAATCCAGACAAGACCGAGACACTCCTTATCTCGAACAAGGAGGACAACCCTCTAATCACTGATTGGCTAAAGGCAATGGATGCGCTCAAAGGGAATCTTACTCTAGCAGACTCTGTTAAATCTCTTGGTGTCACCTTGGACCCTAAACTAAACATGACGAAACACATTAAGAACTCGGCCAAAAGTGCATTCTTTAACCTCAGACTTCTGAACAAAATCAAACCCTACATTCCTAACAAGGATCTCAAACTGGCCACTCAATCTCTGGTACTGTCAAGACTGGACTATGGGAACGCAATCCTAACAGGTATTCCTAAATCGCACTTGGCACCGATCAAAACAACATTACATGCGGCAGCCAGAATGATCACCGGCATCAAAAAATCTGATCACAACTCCCCGGCACTCAAAGAACTCAAGTGGCTCCCAGTAGAAATGCAAAGTAACTTCAGAACGGCCTGCTTAACCCACAAAGCCCTCCATACTGGTAAACCCGATTACTTGGCAAAAAAACTCAAAAAAGCAGGCCAAAGCAAGGAATTTGAGAAGCTCTAACTCCCTCCTGATCATCCTACCTAAAACTAGAAAGAAAAGAACAGCGGACTGCTCTTTCACGGGAAACGCCCCCAAAATTTGGAATTCCACCCCCCCGCACATCAGAATCACACCGTCCTTTGTGGAATTCAAAAGTCAACTCAAATCCCTGTTCCTCATCCGTTCCCTTGGTTGTGGATAACACGGAACAGACAGCAACCCGAGAACTATGCACCTGCATTGAAACCAAAGAAGTTCTGCAGTAAAGTTATGCAGCTCTTACTCTGACACTCGTTGACCGCTAACACCTTCACATGTCATGCTTCTGTTGTTTATATGCTATTGTCATACTGTAAAGCGCTCTGCTACCTTTGGGTCTTGACAGCGCTATAGAAAACTTCTTAAATAAAAAATAAAAAAATAAAATGTAATGTGGAATGTAGGAGTGGGGAGAATTCTGGTAGCTGACAGTTAGATTAGCTGTTAGCTGGCTGGAGGTTGCAGTACTTTCCCTGAATAAAGAAGACTGAATTTACATCTGTTTAAGTGTAAATTACTTACTAATATATATATAAATATATAGATATATATACACTTATATGTATATATACATATATATCTATTCATTTTTTAATATTTAATTTGTTGTAAAAATGTTTGTTGTTAATGGAAATATTTTTTGGGGGTTATACTGTTATGAATTTAGTTACATATTTTATTGGAGTAAATATTTTGGTGATATATATTTATTTTTAATTTAAACATGAGTATACAAAGTTTTATGTTCATTTCAAATAATTATTTTACATAAAAAGTAGTTTTCTTATATTTATTAATGATAATGTATTTTGGTGATATTATTGTATTTGATAATGTGAGAATCAATATTTTTTACATATATGTTTATTTGAAGGTGATGATATTTGTTTCTGATATTTTTGTTTTCAATAGAAGTTCAAATCGATATTTTTAACAACGATATTTGTGTTCTTGATATTTGTGGTTTTATAAGTTGAGGATAGGAAGGTGATAATTATGTTAACAATATTTATTTTCCAATATTTTTGTGTTTTGATATTGTATGCATCAATGTTATGTCTGTGCTCCAACAGTTATTAAGCTAAGAAAATGAACTATTGGAAGAGAATTAGGAATTATCAAACTCCACCTCAAATATACATTGCTAAACCTATTTCTATTGGTCCCATCTTCATTATGTCAACCCCTCCTGTAGGATTCTAAGTCCTGGAGCCCCTGTGGAAAAAAGTTCCTTTTACAAAAACTTTGTTTCATGTGTTCCTAAATGATATCACCCTGCTTTCTCCTCTGATGTTGTCATGTAGATTATTGCAGAGTTTGCAGGCCAGCAGAGGAAAACAGTGATCTCCTGCCATTGCTTCTTTACCTGAGGCTCTGTTAGATAGTGTTTGCTGCTCGATCAGAGTCATCACAGAGGCTGAGGGTTTAAGTCACCCTCTCAGGTAGTCAGAGGCAATTTGTGGATCAGTCAGGGATTTAAATCTGACTCTGATTAATGTATTTATTTGCTTGTTTATTTGTTAATTAGTTTGTGTAGTGCAGACTGTCATATTGGTTTTTACACCATTGGTGATCCCTCAAAACCCAAGATCTCTTGAGCCGACAAGAAGAGACATGCATCCATGTGTCGGGAGCCTGCTTCGTACTCTGGTCTGCAGCAACATCGACACTACTTACGGTGCCATGTAGAGTCCAGGCTACACCTGGAACAAAACTCCACAATGTCATTTCCATTTGCAGAATGGTATTCTGCCTTTCCCTGCAAAAATAGGAGGTAAGAGATACAGCTATGTTTTTGACACTGGTTACAAGTGAATGTAATGCTTGACTTTTATCACCAGCTTACACTTGACTGCAAAACTGAAAGTGAAAGGGATCACTGAGCACACAAGTGCTATATGGGATCATCAAGGAACGTGCAGTAAAGAAACTTTCCACCAATTTTAGTACTAAATCCTAAACAAGGCCATGGGAGATTTTTACTAAGATTTTACACTTGACACAGTGTGTCATAAAGTGTATCAAAGAATTGCATTGATTTAGTTACCATTATAAAACCTGCGGCGAAAAGCAAAATTGTGTAGTACCGCACATGCGCACGTGAAACCCGTGGTGCAAAACCTTCCATGAGTCTGCTGGTCAGATTTTGCCCTCAAAAAATGAATAAAAGATGTATTAACGTTTGGAAGTCAAACGACTCTTGAAGAAAATGTTGGTGTCCATTAGTAAGTTGATCTGGTCATTTCCTGAAAAAGTTTGTGAAAATGGTTAACAACACATCACAGACTCTCTACAGACACCAGTGACTCTCTCGTGAAAGGTACAGTTCTCGTTTGTTTACAAGTAGTTACAGTCCGCAGAATGGATACCATTCACACAAACACTTATGAGAAAGCAGCCAGGGTATGAGGTGTTTAGCAAGAATCCACTTTTTTTCGAAACTGGAGCAAGGTGGCTATCCCTGCATACTCTTGGATTCTTGGACGACAAATTCCGCGAACATACCTATTCTTCGTCAAAATTAACTATCAACATAGTCTCATCCCTTTTTGTCCTGAAGAAGTCCTTTGGACGAAACGCGTTGGCTACGTTTTGTATGAAGAAAAAGAATAAAATAATTTTTAAGCCCTACTGAACGGATTCTTCAAATCTTTATTTGATTATTATTGTTTGCTGTGGGGAGTGCTGAACCATTGTGCTTTATTGTTTAGCGAGAATGGTTACGTGCAAGACGCTTATAATACCCTCGTCTCTCTCTCAAAGCGCTATAAATAACCATAGTTTATTTTGCCTTTCTAAATGGTAAGTAATTGATCATCCACTGAAAGATTAAAATCTGGGCTGATGCTGATGGTATTGTAATGCATGACCTATACAGGTGATGCATTGATGCCTTCAGTGAAAGCTTAACTTACCGAGCCGTCAAGGAGTACTTCATGCCGAGTTGTAATTTGTTACCAGTAGCTCTATAAGGACCAACTTATGCAGTGGGATTCACTAAATAATGTGGCAAAAAAAGCTAATTATGCATTCTCTGGAATAGTTTTTCACCCGCCCTTACTCAAGTGTCCGTGCTTGATGAGGTACCTGCACGCTGCACTGCGCTCTGCGCTCTAATTGCCGCGCTGTAACTTTTTAACCTACCTATTTGCTATTTGAGTTTTTATCAGTTACTTTCTCCCCTGCTTTTAACTGGGACTCATCTTCTCCCATTACTCGCACTTTAATCGGCATTCACCGCTGTTTAGCGGGTCCGGTTCCTGGGGTGGGGAACTTTTCGGCGCCATCTTAGAGTGGTGTGGACTGTCAGTGGGCGTCACTTGCGAGCGGTCTAGCGCTCCGGATGATCAGAGGGACGCTTATTTAAAGCTTCCCTCAACGCGCAGCGGAATCGCGCAGCAGGCTCGCCCTCGCTGCGCCTGAGTCACGCCAGAGTCCTGCCCGTCTGCGCCCGTCAGCGCTAAGGAAGCGCGGGTCGCGGCAGGACTCTATGCAGTAGTCTTCTCACCATGATCAGGTATCAAAGGAAGGATCTGCTGGCTATTCGGGGCTGGATTACTACCTGCGATCTTTCGCCTGTGGACCCGGTATGTGGCCCTTATCGTTGCATTTGTGGTGGCTGGGCATTAAACACTCCGTCCCTTATTCGAACGTTGGAGTCGCCATCTCTGCATAAAAGAACGGTAGGATAGCGTGACCTGAACATCTGGAATCTGAATGTCAGATCACTGGTAAAGCACCATCAGGAGATATATGATCTCCTTAAAGATTAATCTCCTGACGTGCTTTTCATGACCGAAACCTGGTTGCAGGACTCGGACTCCTCCATACTTAACTTGGCCTTCCCCCCAGATTATTCTATCTTCACTTTTAATCGTGCTACTAGGGGGGGAGGAATTGCAATGGCCATTAAGCTGTGCTATCCCTGCGAGTGGAAGGCCTTAAAACTCCCAGGATGTGAAAGTGCTCTTTTTAAGATTTCGTTCAGCCATCACTTTACTTTCTCTGGCTTATTAACATATCGCCCTCCGGGGTGCGATTCCGCTTTTAGGGCAGCGCTCCCGGATCTAATTAGCACGGAGGCACTAGGCTGTGCTAATTTCAATGTTCTCGGAGACCTTAATCTTCATTTTGACTGCCTGTCCTCGCCCCCCATTAGGAGTATTCTGGCCGATTTAGAGGCCTTGCAGCTCTCCCAGTTGGTCGTCTCCCCCACTCATAGAGATGGCCACATCCTTGACCCTTTTTTCACTAACTTAGAGGGAGTCAGGGTACTCTTTTCCACCCAGATGGTCTGGACAGACCATATGCTGGTGAAAATGTCATGCCCCATATCTGAACCTTCTTTTATATCCCAGGACAGATTAGTTTTGAGACGACATTGGAACAAATTGAAACTGGAAGATTTTTACCGTTTGTTGGAGGAGGCACCACTGGGCCCTTTCACTGATGTTGACCGCGGATATGATTCTTTCTGTGAGTGGATCTTCCGGGTCTTGGATTCTTTGATCCCCCGGGTATGGTCAAAGTGCCGTTTGAAAGAGCCCAGCCCTTGGTACGATAGCGCCTTAGCGTCTCTGAAAAGAGCCTGTAGACAGGCTGAGAGGCTTTGGAGGAAATCGTTTGATCCCGAATTGAAGGCCTGCTATCTTGCTAAAATTAAAATCTATCATAGGGCGGTGTGTAGAACACGAGCAGCCTTTTATGCCCAAGAGTTTCAGAACAGCTTGAATCCCTCGAAACTCATTTTTAAGGTGTTAAAGGATCTCATGGCTAAGAGGACAACAGCGGCAGAAATATGTTCGGACTCCCATTGCGAGGGTCTGGCCTCCTTTTTTCTCGAGAAAGTTCAAGCCATCTATCGAACCTTTTCGATAGGATCTCCAAATCTTAATACAGAGCGGGCAGGCTGCATCTCGGGAAGTAGTGAGTCTCTTACTACCCTGCCCTCCCTATCTGTGGAGGCCTTCGATTCCCTGAGCCTTACAATTAAGTCTGGATCTCCTGTTGATCCGCTGAAACCGACTCAGTTTAAGAATATGTCGCCGTTATGCCGCACTCCGGTGCTCTCTTTGATCAATTTATCACTTTCCTCTGGTGTAGTTCCCATTAGGTGGAAACAGGCTGTAGTTACGCCTATTCTGAAGAAGGCTACCCTTGACCCCCTTAAACCTGAGAACTACCGCCCTATTTTCTTGCTCCCTTGGGCTACGAAAGTTGTTGAGGCCCATGTAAATGGCATTCTTGCTGACCATCTCACTAGGGCTAACATTCTTGACCCTACCCAGAATGGGTTCCGTGCGGGCCACAGCACGGAGACGGCCCTACTTTCTATGGTCGAACATCTGCGTTCTGTGCTTGATGCGGGTCGGACGGCGGCACTATTGTTATTAGATCTCAGTGCCGTGTTCGACACGGTCTCGCACAGGATTTTGCTTCAGCGACTTGAGGAAGTGGGCGTCACGGGCACTGCCCTATGTTGGTTTCGATCTTTTCTTACAGAAAGGTCATTCCAGGTTGCGATTCCACCCGGTAAATCCAAATCCTATCCACTGGACCTGGGGGTCCCACAGGGCTCATCGTTGAGTCCCACTCTTTTTAATCTTTACGTGAGGCCGCTGGCTGCGGTCGTCAAGCAATGGGGCTTGACGATGGTGTCATACGCAGATGACACGCAGCTGGCGGTCATGTTGAGTGGGGACTCAGACGTGGAGGCTCCCAGGTTCCGTGATGGTTTACGGGCAGTGGCCATCTGGATGAATTCCAACTGTCTCCAGTTAAACACCAAGAAGACAGAGGTTATGGTGGTCGGCAAGCAGGTGGGGTTGTGGGGTGACAAGTGGTGGCCTCCTGAATTAGGTGTGACCCCCTCTCCAGCATCGGAGATAAAAAATCTTGGGGTCTGGCTTGACCCTACCCTCAGTTTTATTTGTCACACCAAGAAGTTGGCGGCCTCTTGCTATGGCACTATCAGAGGACTTAGACCTATCCTTAAATGTTTAGATGCCTCCAACAGACAACGGCTGGTTCAAGCATCAGTGTTGTCCCGGCTGGACTAAGCCAGCTCGCTTTTAGCTCGGATTAATTAGTCAGAACTTACCCGGCTGCAGCGAGTTCAAAATGCTGCAGCCAGAGTGGTGATAGGTCTGCCTAGGCGGTGCTCGGTCTCTAAATCCTTGCACTCTCTCCACTGGCTCCCTGTAAATCAGAGGATTAAATTCAAGGTTCTTTGCCTTGCGTTTAAAATCCTCAAGGGTACTTCGCCCCAAATTTTGGAGAATCTGCTTACTCCGTATGTACCCCCGCGAACCCTCAGATCTTTGCGTCAGAATCTGGCGGTGGTCTCGTGCTTCAGGCTGAGTAGAGCTGGGGGCCGCTCTTTTCGAGTGCTAGCGGCGAATTGGTGGAATTCTCTTCCTCCTCATATCCGGGGTATGGATGACCTGCTTCAGTTTAGACGCGCCATTAAGACCTTCCTATTTGTCTAGCCCTTATGCTGTTCCTGTGGCCCGTTTGTTTTTCTTCCGGTGTTATGTTGTGTTTTCTTGTCAAAGCGCCAGGACACCCCTTTGCTGGGGCAGCTGTGCGCGGTATAAGTAAAAATAACATAACATAACATAACATAACATTAGAGCCCATCAGCCCATCAACTATATGAAATTTCTGCTTACATTTGGCCTCAACAAGACAGAGACAGTGAATTAAGGGCCTAAACTGGAGCTTTGCGTTTTCACAAGGCAGGGCCATTAGTACCTTGGGGCTTCTCGGATGAAGTCCTCAAAGCCTCGATTTAACACCACAGTGTGTCATGGCAAGGCTCTGCTTATGGCTACCTTAAACGATAATAAATGTGTTCTGTCCATGCTGGATATGTCAATAAATGTGAGTTCTAAAGGTAACAACCAGGGAGCATGTGGTAATGAAGAAGGATGCTTCGTAGTCCATGTAAGAATTAAGTAGGTTTATTTAGGATATGTTGTTATGATGTAAAGTAGAGCCCCACCAGGAGCAGCCTTCCTACTGCTCAGCCCATACTCCAACTGATACTCCCCATCCAGGCATCCTCACATTCCATTACATCACCATGCACACCAACATTCTACAGCACATTCACACTGGCTGAGCAGCAGGTATAACACATCTCCTTCTTTTTATACAAATGACTAGAAAGAATAACATTACAAATAGTGCATGCAAAGGATGACAATAGAACTATAACATGCAACACAAAGACATCAGAACAAATGCAAGCAAATATTCATGGTAGCATTGTACCATCCAGGCATCCTCACATTCCATTACATCAACATGCACACCAACATTCCACAGCACATTCACACTGGCTGAGCAGCAGGTATAACAGAGCAGTGTCCTTCTTTAAAAAAAACAAAAGTTGTTCTGGGTATACATATAGATAAACCTTAAATGGCTAAAGGTACAATACACCCAAGCATTGTTAACGACAAGGGCCCGTATTATTGATAGGGCGCACTTTCCTTGTTTGCGCCACAGCCCGCCTTCAATCAGGTGTGCCGTGCATAAACAGGGTAAGTGTGCCCTATTTTGCTGAACGTGCTGCCCTTAGGGTAGCCGTGAACTTGTGCTGACCTGGGGGCAGCACATTCAAGTGAAAAACAGAGCGGTTTTGAAGCAGCTGCTCTGTGTTTAACTGTGCCAGCGGCAACACGTCTGCACTTTTAAGTGGGGGTTAGAGATCGCCTTGCAGGTGGGTACACTGATTGACTGCACCTGCCTGAAAGGGGATGTCCCCCTTCCAGAGGGCTGCCATCAGGGGATGCACTGATATTGAGCCACCTTTTAGGTGGTGCTCTGTCAGTGCGCCTCCTGACAACTTCTTTGCCTCTGCGCCAGGGTCTATAATACGACGTGGGCGCAGAGGCAAAGGGATTCATGGGGCCACGTGCTATATGTGCGCCAGCGCTATCTGTATTACAGAAAGGGCCGCACAAGCAACTACGACCCTTTCTGTAATACCAAAGTGCCGAGGGCAGTGCAAAGTGGGCGTTAACACCTGTTGTGCTCCTGGGGGTCCTTCTGTATTACGGCCCCAGTTATTTATGTTTAATCTATGTAACATTTGGCATATTTTGGCTTGCAATCAACTAATGCGAATGTGTTATGCTAAAGGTATAACATGATCTGACCTATACACATGCATTTAAGATTCTCTTGCTAATGACCAAGGTGAATAAAAATCAGCATATAACAAACCAAAAAACAAGGCTGATCGATTTAGCTGCTGAAGTAAATACAGACAGTGAAATCAAAAGAATGAAAAGGTTCCTTGAAAAAGGTATTCTCATTCCTTTTCAGGCTAGTAAAACACACAACCCTGCAGGATACTGAGATTTGTAGTTAATCCTGTTTATTAACATTCACCTGCATAACTTTTTACACTTTACTTACATCTCCGTTTGCCATGTTTGTTAAAACGACCACTTTACAACATGAACATGAGAGGTACATCAGGCTTGAACCCCTGTAAACAGGCAATATGTGACACCTGTGGGTGTGAAAAACTGGGTTATTAGTTGAGAGGGGTGGGAGCCCCACTCAAATAATAAACACAATTCATGCCAGGTTGAACCACAAAAGTCGCTAAATTAACCTGCGGTGAACCATCTGGTAGCTTGGCACATAACAGTCAGGCTTAACTTAGAGGCAATATGTAAACCCGGGGGCAGATTTACAATAACTGGCGCATCCCTGCATATCAGCAGGGATGCGCCAGTTATTGTGCGTCACGGCTCCGCCACCATGGATGCGCCGCATTTATAATGCGGCGCACCATGGGGCAAAAAACGGACAGATGCGTGACGCATCTGTGCCGTAAAGGCGGCACATTGCTGGAGCTCCTGCAAGGCTCTGGGGTGCCCTATCTTTAAAATGCTGTGTCAATCCTTATGCCTGCTTCAAGGCTTAGGGATTTGACGCAGCATGGGCTAAAAAATGACTGAGTGAAATCTTGTAGATTGCGCAGGAACGCCTACTTCTGGTGCAGGGCTTTACAACGTGACGCATCTCTCAGATGCGTCACGTTGTAAATACCCCGCAGCCTGGCGCTGGTTTAGCGCCGCTGCTGCGTCACAAAAGTGATGCAACAGCGGCATAAAAGAGGCGCAAGCGGCTTGTAAATCTGCCCCTCTGTATGCAGCACACAAACATCCAATGAGTAAAACCGGATGTATGGTTTTAAAAATGTTTTATATGAAAATAGTACCAAAAAGTAGGGGTGGGCAGAATTTTTAATTTTGCCGGCAGAATTGGAGTAATTAAGTAATTCCGTGTTGCTCGTGTAATGCAGAATTACTAATTAATTCCGCTGTTCCGCTGGTGGAATTAAATCACTGTAATGGTACTTAAACCGGGCTGAGAGTTAGCAGTCCTCTATTTTCAAAACACACTGCAGGTTAAACTTTAATCTGCAGTGATTTTTAAGAATAGAGAGACTGAACCTCTTCCAGCCCTGTTTAATACCACTGGAGGGCACATACCCTTTGGTGCCATTATGTAAGGGCACCAAGGGGTTTGCATTGGAGTGGATACCTCTTGGTGCCCTTACATACTTATGTAAGGACACTGAGGTGTATGCACTTCACTGAAGTGCACTACATACCCCTCAGCGCCTTCACATACTTATGTGTTCTTCAGATGATGTTTTCTACTTGAAGACAGGCATCTCACTCTCCCACCCAGGCACATCAGTGAGTGAATTATTTCTGATAGCTCAGGCCAGCCATGCCCCAAAATACTGCTTCATTATTTCCATGAGGAATCTCTACATTTGGCCTCCTTTACAAGTTTGCGGTCAACACCAATGGGTAGTTTGGTACGTGAAATTACCCAATCAATGGGTATCGGTAATTGTGGGATGCAGATATGCCTTTACAAGAGGGACCCCGAATGTTCCTTGAAGCCCTTGATTACAGTAAATGGTGAGAACGGCACGAAATATTGTTTTCCATGAAAATAAAAAATAATTCAAGCAAGAAATGTCTCTTGGCTAGTCATTTTCTGCTTGAATGAGTCTACCACAAGCAACAATTGCGTATTGCTATATTTCATGAATTATTTTAATGTCACAAGCATAATTCAAATTATTTCCCTGTATAATTCCACCCTGATCTTTACTCTGCTTAATTAATAGAATAGGATCACTGACAGAATATCGTGGCAACAAATATCGGGATACAGAAATATTGTGTCAAAAATATCATTGTCAAAAATAATGGGACCCCTTACTTATAATGTAAATTACAAACATATTGTGCCAACATATTGTTTTTTAATAAATATCGGCTTAAATGTAGTTTATGTTAAACATTTCAATATTAAAATATAAAATATTATTTACTAAATACTTATTTAAATTGTAGCATTATATGTATATATTTTAAGTGCATATATATATGTGTGTGCGTGTATGTATATATATGTATATATATATATACATATATATATATATATATATATGTATATATATATATATATATGTATATATATATATAAAACACCACAGCAACCTCCGGTCCTCAGAACGGCGAAGCAGGAAGACAGACCACAGGATCAGGTAGGTGAAAGTTATTTTATTTTTAGTGGCAGCATAGACGCGTTTCGGGCTCGGGAGCCCTTCTTCACAAGCAGAGATCACCGACCAAACGCCATAGTGTGATTTATAAAGAGATTCGCTCCTCACCTCCCCTGAATACCTGTCACATGACCAATAGGCATTGTAAAAAGACTGTCCATCACAGCTTCTTGCTATTAAAACTAAAAGATTTTTTTAGCAGCATTAACACACAATAAATTTAAAAAGCATGAATGCAGATGGTAAAAAAATATATATATATTTAAATATATATGACTGTATAAATACAGTGAATACAAGAGGATAAATCCTTAAAGCCTTGTACATGATTCAATAAAAAAAAAAATTGTTGTGTCAAATTCATTCTTTCCATGGACTATGGACAGTAAAACATATATACTTTTAGAGGATAAGACAATTCACAATCTCTAATAAAAGAACTAGCAGCAAAAATGATCAATGTGCAAAGCCGTGCAAAAAGTGCGAGTACACGAAAAAGATTTTTAGTGCAACATGGTGCTATAAAGTGCTAACTGTGTAATGAGTGTCAACTGCATCTAATGGCTATATACATATAGATTATATTCTCTTTACGAGAAAAAAATTATTTTTTTCAGTAACCTCAAACACAGCTTGAAAGTGCATATAGTGATAATGTACAAAAATAGAAACGAAAAACAAGTGGAACTGTTAAAGGAAAAAAAGGGGCTAGAAAAACAATTAATTTTTTCAAGCTGAAAGGAATTGTTGTTATTTCATATATTCCAATAAACCACTGCTTTTCAAAAAAGGAAGGAGGGAGGGGTTATAAGTATCTGTAGCAGCGAAGATAGGCACCTAGGAGAGGTCCCCATCATTGTAATAATGTATCCGGAACAGAGACTTTCAAATAGGCAGTCCAAACATATCAGTGCATATAATATACTTCTTCACTCTAACTGCAGTGCAAACATGCCATGTGCAAATCCGGTAATAAATAGAGTATAAAAGTACAAAAATTACACCGCTAGATAAATAGATACAAAAAGTTTTGAGATATAAAAATGTGGAATGAATGAGGGAAAGAGGTTTTCTTCTACAACATAGGTTATTGCACTAAAACTTTTCAGAATGCAGAACAATGTGTGGATGGGAACATGGGATAATATAGATCATAAAAAGTTATGCATATCCTCCACATTATTCAGCCCATTTGGCCATTTACTATCGAACTCCAAGATCATAGTCGTTTCCAACTGTCTTAATCTGAGTTCTCTGTTCCCTCCTCTGTGTAATTTAGGAATGGCTGCTACCACATAGGGGCAGATTTATGTTAACTGGCGCACCCCCAGGGATGCGCCAGTTAACATGCGACACAGTGCGACACTGCTCCGCCACCCATGGTGCGCCGCATTTATGATGTGGCGCACCATGGTGCAAGGCAGTGAGGATGCGTGACGCATCTCTCGGCGTACGGACGGCGCATTGCTGGAGTCATGTCGCAAGTGCGACATGACTCCTGCAATGCACAGGAGCCTCCTATTCAATGCATGTTGCGTCACCCTTACGCCTGCTTCAAGCAGGCGTAAGGAATTGACGTAGAATGTGACTGAGTGAAATCTCATAGATATCACTCAGCCACTTTTAGGAGGCGTTCCTGCGCAGGAACGCCCCCCTCTGCGCAGGAACGCCTCCTTATGGCGCAGGGCTTTCCAACGTGACGCCTCTCTTAGATGCGTCACGTTGTAAATAGGGTGCATTGTTTGCGCCGCCGTTGCGTCACATGGAGGCGCAAGGAGGCGCAAGGGCATCATAAATCTGCCCCATAGCATTTTAGAAAAGTCAGATTTGTTGTCATGAAATTTCTTGAAGTGGGGTGCCACCGGATAAGATTGGTCGCTGTGTAAAATTGCCCTAAGATGTTGTAAGATCCTGACATGCACCTGTAGCTTGGTGCCTCCAATATAATTCAAGCCACAGGTGCATGTCAGGACGTACACAGCATGATCAGTTTTGCAGTTGAAGTTACCCGCTATAGCAATTTCCTGTGTGCTAAAAGGAGTTTGATAATGTGTCTTGTTTATTCCAAATGTACAAGCTCTACACGTGGAGCATTTGTAAAAACCACGTGAGGGCTGTAACCACATAGGTTTCAGGCTCACCTCAGGACTAGTTTTGTCTAAAAGTGATCCCATACTTTTAGCTCTTCTAAAAGTAACAAGAGGAGAATTAGGCAGTTTAGACCCAATCACAGTGTCAGTCAAAATTATGGGCCATTTTTTCTTTACAATTTTCCTAATTTGTTTCTCCTCATTGCTAAAAGTAGTAACTAGTCTGGGACATTCATAGATTTCCGAGGGGTCGTTAATTTTCCTCACTGACTTCAGTTATTTCAACTTCAGTGGATTTTGGAGATAACAGACTTTCTCTCGTTTGGGAATTAGCTTTCGCTATAGCTTGATTTAAAGTGCTATCTAGATAACCTCTGCTTTTCAATCTTTCCCTCATTTCACCAATACAAAGATTAAAATCGACATTGGTGCTGCAAATACTTCTCAAGCTCAATGCTTCCCCATATGGAATGCTATTGATAGTGTGCTGGGGGTGTAGACTGGTGGCAGGGAGAGTGGTATTCCCTGCCGTGGGTTTCCTGAACAAGGTGGTTTCGATTTTGGCATTCTTGATGTATACTTTAACGTCTAGAAATTCAATTTCTTTCTTATGTACATGTGACGTAAAGTTGAGATTGAGGTTGTTATTATTGATGTCGTGTACAAACAGAGAAGCCTCAGTCTCATCACCCTGCCATAAAAGGAAGACATCATCAATATATCGAAGATATTTAACTATCTTCTCATTCACCCATATTAGATGTTGTTTCCTTAGGACCTGTTCCTCCCACCAGCCAACGTGTAAACACGCGTAGCTGGGGGAGAAACAGTATCCCATAGCCACCCCTCTAAGTTGTTTGAAAAGATCATTTTCAAACAAGAAGTAATTGTTGTGCAAACACCATTCGATAAGACTCAATAAAACTTTGTTGTGTTGTTTGAATTCAAGTGGTCGGCTGTCGAGGAAATGCTTGATAGATGCTATACCTTGATCATGATTAATAGAGGTATACAAAGATTCTACATCTAAAGTAATTAAAAGCATATCTTCATTCCATTCTAAGTCATTGATTTTGAGTAAAAAATCACTTGTGTCCTTGACATAGCTGGGCAATTTTTAACTAAATCTTGGAGAAAAAAAGTCAATATATTGACTGACATGTTCGCTTACACTATTTTTTTTTTTTTTTTTTTGTAAGACCTTTATTGATAGAAATCGCAGATACAACACAACAAAGAGCCCGAGGGCTCAAATATACAGTACGATGCAATACAGTAAGCGCAAAGGATCCGATTCAGGAATAGTAAGGTCTAATTTTTAAAGTTCTTGTTCCGAAGGATAGACTAGAGCAGGATATCATAGCACAACAGGTTGGTTCCGGTCTATTACGATCAGGATAGATAAATGCACATTGTAACTAAAAAACCAGAATCGCTGCGTACCACCTAGGAGATAAACGTCTAAACCCAGAAAGAAAGAAAAAGAAAAAGAATAGAAGGCCCATAGAACCAAAAATAAAAACAAACCCCCCCCCCCATCAACCCCCCACCCCGCACCCCTGCAGCTGGCTACGGCCTACCTCCCCCTAGCAGTGTGCCTGTCGCCCAATAAAAGGAGTCCCGAAATATAGAGAGTAAGAAAAGAGTCCTAATCTAAAACTCTCGTGAAAGAAAGAAAGGCGGGGAGGAGTCCACCACCCGTCCCTCGGCCCCACCCTCCCGTAAGGCCAATAACAGCGCAAAATATGGCGTCCAGCGGTGGTAAGCAGTACAAGCAAAAGAAGTTGGAAGCACAGAGGCAGCCCACAGCATAATCAAGGGTAGCAATCCACAACCCACATATCAGTTCCCGGCATCACCCTCCCATAGTTCCAATAATGGCGTGAAGCGAAAAATCCGGTGACAAAAACATTACTAGCAAAGCAATTTATAAGCACGAAACCGGCACATTGTACAATCAGAGAAATCAGCATGTCGCATATCCAGCTCGGTCAGCAACGAGGAACCCATCAGTCAATGATAGGAGGCATTCATCCCTGTCCCGTTTTATCTCGTTCACCACTGCTTACCAGAGCGTCCCAAAAGAACGCGAACAGCAACCCAAAAATGTCAAATCGATTCAACCACCCAATCGTGTCAGCTGCGCGCAAGTCCAATGGTCCCAGCCTGGGCAAGAAATGAACCATCCCCATGGTATATTGCGGAGCCGAGCCAGGAAGGAAATTGTCAACATCCAACAACATCCGAGGCGTCCCCCGGGCGATGGGGAGCATGGCTTGGAGCGAGCACTCCCGTCGCGATACCAGTCCGAGGTCTTCACGTCGCCCCAGACATGCAACATCCTCAGCATGGTATGTTTCGAGGTTCGGAGTCTCAGATACGCCATTATAATGTAGGGCAGCCATCTTGTTGGAGACGGACATGGAACAAGGAAAGTCGCTATGTACCTGTAAATCTTCCATTCTCAATCTTCCCAGTGCGCACACGATATCATCCACCGTGTTGATCAGGGTTTGAACAGAGTGAGCCATAAAGTGACGGAGGTAGAGAACAGCAGCCAAAAGATCGCCATAACCCAAGTCTCCTCTACTCTCCCCTCCGAGTGCATCCCCCTGCGCCACAATTCCGCCATCACACTGTAGCCCAGGCTCCCCCAGGCTGTATTCCATCATGTCCGCTGTAGGCGTGAGTGTGGACACTCCGAGTCAGGCCAGGGTACTCAAGGTGGGAAGCCAAAGTTCCGTGCACTATTATAGTGGCAGACGATGCCAGTATGTTGCCACAAGCTAAGATCCATAGAGACGTTCTCCTGCAAAAAGTAGCGGGAGTAGAAATTCGGGAGCCTCCCGCCGATTGCGGGACATTACTCAAGCCGTTTCTCGGCGGCCAGCAAACAGGGCATTTGCAGCCGTGCGGTTGCCCCGTACAAAGAGCCAGGCACGATTAAATCCGTACCTACAGTCCAGCGGGGTTTGCGTGCTGAAGGTCGGCCGTCTCGCACATGAAATAAGCCGACCGGCTCTCCGCGATCGTTGGCATCCCATGTTGTGCACTTGGTAGCCGGCCTCGCTACCTACTCGAGGCCCCGGTCTCAGAGCTGCTGCAGGCCGCAGAGTTCAATCGGTCATTTCTCCCGCTCACGAAGATGTTACAGCCTCAGGATTTCTCCGGGGGTCGCCGGAAGTCATCATCGTCCACAATTCGCCACTGCGGTTCAGGATAGCCGGCAGGATTGCTGCAAAGGAGGAGATGGTCCTCGGAGCCGAGGGACTGGGCGTCCTACCCGGACGCCATCTTGGCTCCTTTCGCTTACACTATTAATTGCGGAGATAATTGGTCTCCCTGGTGTAGGAATAGTGCATTTATGGATTTTAGGTATAAGGTAAAGAACCGGAAAGATGGGAAATTTATTATGCATAAATGTGTACTCTTCAAAAGAGATCAAACCCTCCCTCCGCCACTGAGACAAAAGTTTCAATAAGACATCTTTCGCTTTACCATAATCCCTTTGACCAGATTTTTCATAACAATTTGTGTCAGATAATTGTCTCTTTGCTTCCATGATATATTCTTTTTTTGGCCAAATGACCAAATTTCTGCCTTTGTCTGAATTCTTGATCACGATATTTGGATTTTCGCTTAATTTTTTCATGAGTCTATTGTACTCTTTTTCTTTTTTATTGCCATTTTTTGATGTTTTTTTCTGGAATTTTTGTACAGTTTTTTGATGTCGTTGGTCATGCAATCATGGAAAGTGTCAACCACATCCTTTATCATTAAAGGAACAAAAGTGGATTTCTTTTTGAATGGTGTGTTACCAGCGCCTTTCTGCACAACATTGATCTTAGCTAATCTCGATTGTGTGCTGAGATCAGAGTCATTTTGCTTGGGTTAAGAATCCGTAGCCGCCACAAGTCGTTATACCATCCCCTGAACTGCTGGCCGCCGCCTTGCTCCATATCGAACAACGCGTCGACATATAATCGTAGGCAGCAATATCCGCAACTATTTCCCCAATCCTTCTCACCCCATTCATCCAGAAAAGGATGTCGATGCAACAGAGTTTTGAGATCTCTTCTTTATTGCAAGTGCTGCTACTGACGCATTTCGGCTGCCCTGCAGCCTTGATCGCAACAAGGAGCCCCATTTAGGATATGCACTCGTGCTTGTACCGTTATAAACGAAATACATACAAAGTGCTAATGCTAATTCAAACATAACCTAAATATGTAAGGTAAATTCCTAAAAATGAGCAACAAACTAATGATAGGTTTTTCTAATCCATTCACATAAACATTAACTTCAAACTATGTGCATCATAATATATCATGCTCAAGTGCGCTTTAATTAGCAAACTGATTTCTCGATGTCTTTTCAATGCTTGATAGCTTATTGTAACTAAATGTAGTTTTGCATCGATGCCACCTCACATTCTCTATATTCTTTCTATATTGATTAATGGAACAAGATACCATGAAACATACTGAATGCCTATTGATGTAAAATGCCCCTATGGGCCTACATACTACTACAATTCGTCCTGTACAATATTACTAACGTTTTCAACGTGCTGTAAATGGTACCTGCACTCATGGCACATTTTATACTGTCAACCATACTCAACTATTTATATTTACATTTTTCCAGGTTGTCAGTGCATAACGTGACTAAGGGACTGAGTATGAGTTTGGTGGTCCATGTTGGTTTTGCAGCAGTCCGAGGCTTGCAATATGCTAGCAGTGCAGCTGAGAACCGCCAAGCATATTATGAGTTTCCTCTGGCGGTGAGCATGCTATGGGAACTGTGGCGGTGAGGAAACTTAGGGGCCCCTTGTTTCATCAGAGTCATGGGGTGAATGCAGGGGGCCACATGATGTATCCCTCCTGTGTGCATGCACCACAGTACCTGAACGGCATGGACTGCACAGCCACCATAATGAGGTGGACTGCCTCTTTCGGATACACGGAAAGTGTGATGGCAGAGTACAGGTTTGGATTTGAATTAACCGGCAATGCAATTTGAGGCTCATGGGAGCTTGAAATCAACATAATAGAATGTCAATGAAGCAGAATCCATAGTAGATGATGATGATATGGGGCTTTAATAAGCGCTTGAATGCCGAGGCGTCTTGGCGCTAGTGTGAGGTAGGCATGGGCAGGGGCTGAGCTAAATCTACTTGGGAGTAAACAACCAAGTTCTCAAGGCTTTCCTAAAAGATAGAAGGTTACGTTGCAGTCTCAGCGCCACTGGCAGTTTATTCCACAATAATCTCCAAATTCCCTCTGAAGCCGCAATCAGAGTGGATTCAGTAGAGTGTTTTGGCCAAAAGCCATGTTGAGTGGAATCCAGTAGCCTATTCCTCACCAAGTGTTCTGTCAGTATCTTGTTGATAGATTTTTCGAGGATCTTAGCTACAAATGGTAGACCAGAGATCGGGCGATAGTTTTTAAATTCGGTAGGCTCTAACGTGATCTTCTTCAAAATTGGTCTTCCAGGCCGCAGGGTAAATCCCTGATGCCAAAACTTGGTTAATCAGGGGGGTGAGAGTCTCACTGATCCTCTCGGCAGCCAGGTGCATAATAGCAGGGGGACAGGGGTCATTAGGTGACCCAGATGTAACCAATTTTAGAATGTTCCTTACATCATCTACAAGAAGGGGTTTAAAACAGGTTAACTTAGAGTGTACTGTCTCTACCGAGAGGAAGATTGGTGATTAGCAGCCTGAACATTTAATGGGTTGTCCAGGCTATCATATATCACTTGCACATTATTCTGGAAGAAAGCAGCCATCTGGCTACAAAAAGCCTGGTCAGGTTGAAACGAATTAGCCTGCTGTGGTTTAGCTAAAAAGTAACAGATTTAAAAAGTTATTTGGCTGAGTTTCCTGCCGCTTGAATCTTTGCTGTAAAATAAAGTTGTTTTGCTTCCAGAATAGCCTCCTTAAACTGTTTTAGAGCCCCATTGTATACATCTTTGCTCTGCGTACTATAGCTTACTCTCCGGAGGCGCTCAAACCTTCTGCATTCCACCTTTAGCCCTTTAAGTTCAGGGCCGTACCAAAGTGTCACCACCGGACGCCTCTTCGCTGTTCCAGTATATTCTGGGGCAACGCAGTTGGCCGCATCCACTCATTAAACTGGGAGGAAGCGATCTCGTTGTCGCTGTCTAATATCGGAGAAGAATGATTGAGAGCATCCTGTAGGTCCCTGCTCTTTACTTTGTTCCAGCGTCGGAACGTAACCCTGGTTGCTTTAGGCAGAGAGTACTTCATTAGGGCCCTAACCCTGGCCTAAAAAAAGACTGCCTTGTGATCTGTCCAGGGAAGTGACTCCACTCTTACAAATGTGATGTCAGGATTATTAGAGAAAACCCATCCAGAGTATGCCCCCCTTGATGTGTAGGCTTAGACACTAGCTGGCCAAGGCCATACACCTCCAAGTGGTCCAGGAGTCTGGCAGTCTCAGAAATTATACCCAGTTCCAGATGATAATTAAAGTCTCCAAGGATTGTGAAAAATTCAGAGTCTGTACAAGATGCCATATGGGCCAGGAGAGCCTGTAAAAAAGCAGCTCTGGGGCCCGGCGGCCGATACACCAATAAGCCCTGAAGCTTAAAGGAGTATATAGCCAGGTTCTGAACTGGGATGGTGCAGTGAGCTAAAAAACGGTGATGGATCAAGCCCTGATCTGTTGACTGGGTAGGAGTGTTCTGATTAACTCAGATACCCTGTCCATCACCACCCCCCCCCCCCTTTTTGAAATTATTTTGGCCACCATGAGTGTGGAAGGGTATGCTCAGACATGAGTCCCTTGCTCACTGCACCATCAGGATTCAAGCAAGCCGGGCCGAAGACGGCTGTAATGCCAGAAACCGGTCCCCGGAAGCTTGTTTCCTTTCCAGTGAAGAATTGGCTTGGTAGTTTGGTCTGCCCTGTTCCCATGATGCACTGGGCCAGGGACAGACTAATTTGCATATAGCCAGGTTCTGAACTGGGATGGTGCAGTGAGCTAAAAAACGGTGATGGATCAAGCCCTGATCTGTTGACTGGGTAGGAGTGTTCTGATTAACTCAGATACCCTGTCCATCACCACCCCCTTTTTGAAATTATTTTGGCCACCATGAGTGTGGAAGGGTATGCTCAGACATGAGTCCCTTGCTCACTGCACCATCAGGATTCAAGCAAGCCGGGCCGAAGACGGCTGTAATGCCAGAAACCGGTCCCCGGAAGCTTGTTTCCTTTCCAGTGAAGAATTGGCTTGGTAGTTTGGTCTGCCCTGTTCCCATGATGCACTGGGCCAGGGACAGACTAATTTGCATATAGCCAGGTTCTGAACTGGGATGGTGCAGTGAGCTAAAAAACGGTGATGGATCAAGCCCTGATCTGTTGACTGGGTAGGAGTGTTCTGATTAACTCAGATACCCTGTCCATCACCACCCCCTTTTTGAAATTATTTTGGCCACCATGAGTGTGGAAGGGTATGCTCAGACATGAGTCCCTTGCTCACTGCACCATCAGGATTCAAGCAAGCCGGGCCGAAGACGGCTGTAATGCCAGAAACCGGTCCCCGGAAGCTTGTTTCCTTTCCAGTGAAGAATTGGCTTGGTAGTTTGGTCTGCCCTGTTCCCATGATGCACTGGGCCAGGGACAGACTAATTTGCATATAGCCAGGTTCTGAACTGGGATGGTGCAGTGAGCTAAAAAACGGTGATGGATCAAGCCCTGATCTGTTGACTGGGTAGGAGTGTTCTGATTAACTCAGATACCCTGTCCATCACCACCCCCTTTTTGAAATTATTTTGGCCACCATGAGTGTGGAAGGGTATGCTCAGACATGAGTCCCTTGCTCACTGCACCATCAGGATTCAAGCAAGCCGGGCCGAAGACGGCTGTAATGCCAGAAACCGGTCCCCGGAAGCTTGTTTCCTTTCCAGTGAAGAATTGGCTTGGTAGTTTGGTCTGCCCTGTTCCCATGATGCACTGGGCCAGGGACAGACTAATTTGCATATAGCCAGGTTCTGAACTGGGATGGTGCAGTGAGCTAAAAAACGGTGATGGATCAAGCCCTGATCTGTTGACTGGGTAGGAGTGTTCTGATTAACTCAGATACCCTGTCCATCACCACCCCCTTTTTGAAATTATAAAGGAGTATTTGAGCCTGGCACAGAAATGCATGGCTTCAGCCGGGAGATCCCCCACTGCTTCCACTTGAACCTTCAGGAAATCTTTATAAATAATAGCTATGCCCCCTCCTCTACTTCCTTGTCTATCTTGATTACATAGTGCATAGCCAGATGGCAGGGCTGCATTCCAGTCCGGGACAGAGGTGTCATCCGTGCACATCTCTGTAAGAAAGACTATATCGGGATTATGGACTTCAGTAAGATTTCTAACTCGTATTTGTGCTTAACAACCAAGCATGTGTTGAGAAGCATACAGTGAAGGCTATTTTCTTGTGTATCCACAGCACCTATTCTCAGCCCATGACCTCTAAAATTAGGAGATATGTGCTCCTTGGCCAAATATTCCACCTGGCTCCCCTCCTCCACTCCCCTAACTTCCCCCGCAGTCTGCATGACGTTATTGTCAAAACCCCCCTTCACCCGGTAGAGGCAGTGTATGCAGGAAGACGTTCCCGCCTTACCCTCCATGCTGAGTAAATCACAGTCACTGCAGCTATCCCCCCGAAGCTTCAGCAGTGCCTCTCTAGAGTAGGAATGGACCCTAAAATGACCAGGGGTCCTGGCGCTGAGCCGCTCCGGGCGCAGGCGGGCTTGCCTTTAGCGCGACTTCGGCGCACCGTCGACACCCTCGCGCCAGCATGGTTCTTATCGTCAAGGCAGCGGGAGGACTACAAAGCTGACCCAGGTGGGGCAGCCGCTCTTACAGATGGGTACCGCGGCTCAACGCGGGGGAAATTTCTACAGGGGGGAAATTACGACAAATAGATATGTGCAAATCAGCACAGATTTAAAATACAGCAGATTACATAAAAATTCAGTTTTTAAAAATTCTCGCACTCGCAGCCCAATAGCAGCTTACAACTGAGCACACAAGCCTCAGCCTAACACAACACAGGGTCAATTTGATGTCAACACTACAAGTCCTAAGAGGCCCATCTGAGGACGTTATTAATAAACATCAAAAGACTTGGTTTTCATCTACATTTGCCATCAGCATGCCCGTGATCAAGGAGCAGGAGCTCCGAAACGCATAGGGCACAAGATTATCCAAGAGTGCATGCCGGTTTTACCTGAATAAAGGATCCTGTTGGGACCTGCAGGACCGGCCTGACCTAGAGTGTGTTTCCGTTTGTTGGACAAACTTGGAGCTTGAATTTTTACTGGCCTGTTCAAGGTCGGGGAGACTGCACCACCGCCATCATGAGGTGGACTGCCGCTTTCGGATGCACGTAAAGTGTGATGGCAGAGTACAGGTTTGGATTTGAATTAACCGGCAATGCAATTGGAGGCTCATGGGAGCTTGAAATCAACATATAAGAATGTTAATGAAGTGGAACCCATCGTAGGGTCAATTTGATGTCAACACTACAAGTCCCAAGCGGCCCATCTGAGGGCGTTCTAGATAAACATTACAAGACTTGGTTTTCATCTGCATCTGCCATTACCATACCCGTGATCAAGGAGCTGGAGCTCCGAACGAGTAGGGCACAGGATTATTCAAGAGTACATGCTGGTTTTACCTGAATAAAGGATGCTGCGGGGAGCTGCAGGACCTGCCTGAACTCGAGTGCATTTCCGTTTGTTGGACAAACTTAGAGATCGAATTTGTATCAGCCTGTCCAAGGTCGGGGAGACTGCACCGCCACCATAATGAGGTGGACTGCCGCTTTCGGATACACGGAAAGCAAGATGGCAGAGTACAGGTTTGAATTTGAATTAACCGGCAATGCAATTTGAGGCTCATGGGAGCTTGAAATCAACATATAAGAATGTTAATGAAACGGAACCTATAGTAGGATCAATTTGATGTCAACACTACAAGTCCCAAGAGGCCACTCTGAGGGCATTATAAATAAACATCACAAGACTTGGTTTTCATCTGCCATTAGCATGCCCATGATCAAGGAGCAGAAGCGCCGAAATGCGTAGGGCACAGGATTATCCAAGAGTACATGCCGGTTTTACCTGAAAAAGGATCCTACAGGGAGCTGCAGGATCCGCCTGAACTCAACTGCTTTTCCGTTTGTTGGACAAACTTGGAGCTTGAATATATATATATATATATATATATATATATATATATATATATATATATATATATATATATTCACGCTCCAAGGTTGTCCACCTTATGAGTAGCACGCGAGCAGCAGCTTTATTTATGTGTAGGTGAGGACGGGGATCCGCTCGTAGACGCCGCTCCGTAATGGATCTGCCCGACGCGTTTCGAAGCTCCATCTGCTTCTCTTCAGGGGCTTTAACGGAAGCGGTGTGCACACCCGTTACACTTCTCCAATTTCATATAAGTACATAGACAGCTTCAAAACATCTCTACATGATTCAGTTACTAAGTTTAGAGTTTTATATAATTGTTCAAGCTAAATGGACCGATAACTCCTCATCCTTATTCAACCCCAAAGGATGTACAGTGTCATATTTAATTATGAACTTTGACTCAAGTCGTCTCAATTGTCTCAGTCTATCACCACCACGTTCTGATGGCGGAATCCTATCTAAGGCACAGAATTTCAGTAGACTTAGTTTTTTCTCATGACCATCCTTAAAGTGTTTTGCAATGGGGTAGTTCTTGTCCTCATGTGTAATAGCCCTCATATGTTCTAGTACCCGTTTTTTTACTGGATGTTTTGTACTACCAATATATGTCAAAGGGCATGGGCATTGCAATGCATAAACACAGAAGTCGGACTTGCATGTGAGGTGTTTTTCAATGCTGAAAGTTTTGCTATTGCTAGATAGTTTGATTTCCTTCATGTTAACACTGTTCTTGCAGGCTTTACACGATTGACAAGTAAAGAAACCTTTGATTGCTTTATTGTCCTTATTGTCAATTATCATGTTACTGCAAAGCATATCTTTCAGAGCTGGACACTTTCTAAAAGTGATCATGGGTTGTTTCCCTACAACCTTCTTTAGTGTGTCGTCTAGCTGAAGTACATGCCAGTATTTATTGAGACTCTTCCTGACCTGCCATGTCTGGTCAGAGTATGTAGTAATGAATCTGATCAGTTCTTCTTCACTGTCACCTATTGGTTTCGGGGTGAGAAGTTCTTTCCTCTCTATGCCTCTCACTTTGTTACAAGCCTGTTCAACCACTTTAGACGAGTAACCCCGCTCCCTGAAACGTTCTTTCATTACCAACATTTCCTCATTAAACTCCGAGTTAGTGCTACAGTTTCTTTTTGCACGCAATAGTTCACCGAACGGTATACTGCAGATCAGGTTTTTCGGGTGGCAACTCGACGCATGCAGCAGGCTGTTGCCTGCCGTCGGTTTGCAATATAACCTGCTACTAAGCTTCCCGTTATCAACTGACACTAGTACATCTAAAAATTCAATAGATTGTTTGTCAATAGTACTGGTAAATTTTAAATTGCAGTCATTCTGGTTCAGTTCGATGACAAATTGCGCTGCAGCTTCCTTACTGCCTCTCCACAAACAAAACACATCGTCTATATACCTGGCCCAGAGGACTACGTTCTGGGTAAAGGCTGTGATGTTACTCGCCACCTGCTCCTCCCACCAGCCCAGGTACAAGCCTGCATAGCTGGGGGCGAAGCAGGTTCCCATCGCAGTCCCCCTGGCCTGGCAATAGACCACATGATCAAACAGGAAGTAATTGCTGGTAAGACAGGCATACATCATTTTCACAAGCATGTTAGTATGCATCAAATACTTGACATCACGGCTTTTCAGAAAATGTTGGTTAGCCTCCACACCTAAATTGTGGGGTATACATGTATATAGGCTGTTGACATCCAATGTCATAAGCCACATATCGTCCTCCCACTGTATGGGTTCAATTATTTTCAAAAAGTCTCGTGTGTCCTGGAGATATGATGGTAGTTGTTCACATATGGCCTTAAAACGTGATCTATGTATTTAGATGTACTTTCATATGTGCTACCAATCGCTGAGACAATAGGTCTCCCTGGGGGTACTGTCGCATTTTTGTGTAACTTGGGTAGAAGGTATAAGACCGCAAGTTTCGGGTGATCACATTTAAGAAATTTGTATTCCTCTTCAGATATTAGCTTGTCTTGTTTCCATATCAACAATTGTTTTTGATACTCCAAGCCATTCTTTTCATAGAGGTTTTTGGAACTAATTGCATAGTTTGACCGATCATCAAGCTGTTTTTTGCCCTCCTCAAGGTACATTTCAATTGGCCATACCACAACATTACCGCCTTTGTCAGACATTTTTATTACAATATTTCTATTGTTTTTAAGTTCAACCAAGGCCTTCCTCTGTTGTCTGGTTAGATTGTCATGATCGGTTTTCTGCACTTTGTTTATCCTTTTAAATTCAGTGATCACACCCTTTTCAAATACATCAATGCTGTCACAATGAATTTGTGGAAGAAACCTTGACTTTGACTTAAACCCACTGCCACTGGGATAGTCATAGTTCAGTTCTTCATCAGATAAACATTCTAGGGTACTTGGTATGTCATCAGTTTCAGAGCCCAAACAATGCATAGTTTTTAGAAGGCTAATGTCACCAATGGCAACTCCTGTATCTTCCTTTAAGATTGCCCCTCCAGAGGGTTTTTTATTACAAAACCACTTCTTTAATTTCAACTTTCGTATGAAGTGAAATAAATCAATCCTACCGTCCACATAGTTAAAACGACTGGACGGGCAAAATGTCAATCCCAATGAAAGAACTTCAATTTGGTCAAACGATAAAATTAAATTAGAAAGATTTACCACTGTGTTGGTGTTCATCATTTTTTGGCCGTCTTGCCTCTTGTTGTAACTCCCACGAAGGCATCGATCAATCCCTGTCTTTTGGCGCCTCTTTTGCCGCCGCCTCTGGCGCCTCTTCCACGACCTTGATTTGGTGATTCTACAGATCCGGGGCTGGGGCTGACAGGCCCTTGTCTCCCTTGCGCCATAAGAGAGAACTCTATTAAAATATTGTTTTTTACTCCTTCAGTGGTTATTGTTCCGCCACTGGTTGAAGGCATTGTCCCGTTCTCCACAACCATGTTTGTATCAGTATTTTCGCCATTTGCAGCAGTTTGGATTGGTTGTTGTTTTTCAGGTACATTCAATATTTTCTTGTTCAATTCTCTTAAATGGTCAAACTTTTTGCCAAAGGTGAAAATCTGGCCCCTCTCATAGTCCAATTGGTCGCGGTGGAACTTACTTTGTTTCTTTAATTTAATTTCATCTTCCGCTTTTTGTAGTCTTGTTGTCAACTTTTTCATCTCAGTTTCAAACTCACTGTCAGTATAGTGACCCCTCAGTTGTTCAATTATTTGTTCAATCTCCTCTGACAGTCTCACCGTGTCTTTCTCGGCATATTTGAAAAGTAATTTGATAAGTAATTTTAACATGATTGTTGAACAATGGTGGTTGTTCTCTACCCATTCCTCTATTAACTCAGGGTCCGGGTCAGCAAACGTGGGAGTAATGAATATGCGCAAGCCTCGTGGCACCCGTTTACAGTCCACGTATTTTTGCAAAGTGGTGGCCTCCCACCACTTCACTTGTTCTAACTTCGCGCTCTTCCACAACTTGTCCCAGAGCTCTTTTTTAGTGTTTTTGTCGCGAGCCGTTGTACCACTCGCTGTACTCACAGCTGAATCTCCTGAAAACGGGACAAACAGCGTCTCGGCTGCTTCCCGTCGTGAAGCCTGTCGATTCGACAAATCCATGTTTCTTCGTTTGTTAATCCCACCGTCCGTGAGACTACACAGCCCTGAATCAGGCTGTCACACGCTTTTCCTCAGTCACGGCAACAGCCGCTGCCGTACTGGTTCCGCCTTCCCGCTGCACAAGTTGATATTACTCACGTCTCCCAAACGACACCTCCGCGTCAGGACACTGCTTTTCAATATATATATATATCTACTGGCGGTCGCCAGTGGGTAGTTATAGTTAGGACCTAGTTTCCATAGGAAATCCACAACATTCTATTTGGAATAACTTTGGCGCTGGTGGACAAATCTTCGCGAATTTCTCCAAGAAAATGGCCTGCTCCGCTTTGCTCCTTCCCTGAAAGTTTGGGGGTGATTCGTGAAGTGGGGGGCGAAAAAAAGGGGGGTCCCAAAGGGTGTTTTCACCATGCAATTTTTCATAGGGACCTTTAGCCAGGGCTACAGCCCGACCGGCTGAACGGAATTACACCAAATTTGGCAGAGAGGTAGAGTTCGGTTCGCAGATTGTGCTTTTTGTTAAATGGTGTAAATCCGTTCAGTAGTTCCTGAGAAACTCAAAAGTAAAATCATAGCGATATTTAGAGACGAAGTACAGCACGCGTACGGAAATCCGTACAATTACGAGCACGAGCTGCATGCTGATTGGATGTCAACTGTCTGTCAACAGTCCAAACCAGGAAGTGTTGACAGCCATCTTGTGCCTCGGTAGCACCAGGTCACAAGAAAACAGTAAAACAAAGTTTAAAAATAAGGAAAGGGTGTAGGGTAGAAACATGTTGACCCTCTGGGCCGGCTCAGGGGGTCTCACATGGATGTTTAGGCGCCAATTTTTATTTATTTTTTTAAATAAAAAAAAACGCATTGTACGCATATTGTACTCATAAGCAGTGGAAAAGGGAAAAAAATGAAGTTTGTTTTATTCCTGATTAGCTCCCGGGGGCAATTTTTTTCTATAATGGGGGGCTTGGTAGTGTCCAACAGGAAGAAAAGAATGGAAAAAAAAGTAATGTCGAGGACAGTGATGCTCCTGCTTCCTGCATTTTATCAGGTCAATAGACTGTTTCCCATAACACAAAAGTTTATTGCAATAAATGTATAGAATTTTAACTTGAGCAAAATCAGGATGAATTTGTGTGCGTGGATTGTTTGCTGAAAATGCTGGTGCAGCAGTTGATGTGCTTGGTGCAGTAGCAGGTTGGTTGTCCTTCAACCTTTGTGTTGCAGCTCGAGCAAAGTTGTTGGGGTGTAAGTTCTTTACGTGTCCCTCCATATTTGCTGTGCTAAAGGAGTATTTTTGAGATGAATCACCGCTTGAAAGAGTTTGGAAAATTTTACAGGTTACTTTTGGAGCATTAACCTTTTTTTGCCCTTCTGGAAAAGTAAAAAACTGCCAAATTAGATCTTCTTTCCTCTTCTTTGGAGTTTCTTTAGGAATTAAATATTCTTCTGAAGAATGGCTGGAAGATGAGTCCATTGCTGTTAATATGGTAAACTTCGTTCTGTTTGACAAGATTCTCAGAAGAGATGTTTCTTTTTAGAAAGTCAAAGTAGAATTTTTAAAATGGGATGGAAGTTTCAACAGTTGAAATAGGAAGTGTTATGAACCAATAAAATGTCTTCTTTTAACGTCACATGGCTTTGCGTACGGTTACGCTGTTATTACGGTGTTCTTAGGATGCGAGTACGCATGACTTTTCACCGTGATTGGTGTAATTGCTTTTAAAAGTAATGTAGGATTATTGGAACTCAAAAAAAAAAATGTTTTCATAATTATCCTAGATAATGTGTTCTGTTAGTATGTTCAATAAATACATAAATATATGTTTTTAAACAATTAAAAACATTTGCGTCTTTGAGTACGGGGCGCCATATATGACGTCACACTGAAGCTTTGATGAGACGCGTAACATGAAAGCGTATTCGTAGCGTGTGGTGAGAATGATTAGCAGTACAAACTATGGTGCGATCACTCTCTCACTGTCAAATCAGAGCACAGGGCGCGCTATGAGAATGGTTAGAAGTGGTCACTCATTGGAAATTTGATTCAGCTGTGTGGCTTATCCACGGTATCATAATGTTACGTTTTAGCCTGTTTAAGTTTGAGGTTTGCATGTAATACTATGGTATAGGCAGATATGGATGTTTAGGCAGCGCTTATCTCCATTAAGCTTGGTTATTATCATTTACATATAGGTGTCTGAGGGAGGGAAAAGAAGTCTATGTGAATGGCGAGGATTGCACAATAGCACCACATCACTCCTTAATTTGTAGACACATACAATTGCATGGCTCTTGTAATCAAGATGCGCCTAATTTGGTGTGAGTTTTGAAAGGCACTGCGACACCTGCTATCATACCATTGTTCAGTTTACTGGAAACGTGAGTTATTTAATTTGAAATAATGCAGATTGTTGTGCAATGTTACCAGGCATCGGTAACATGATTACCGTAACTGAGCGTGTGGTTTGCTAAAAAAAAAGTTGTGTTTACTCCTCTGCATGGGAAGCTGGATGTTTCCATCTGGCCGTCGATTTCCGACCTTGAAAGCAGAGTCAACCAAATGAGCCGTATAAGAGCACTATTGTCTCAAAAAGAGGTCGCTCTTACATCTGCTAGAGAAACATTTGTCCTTCATGTAGTAAACACCCTGTAGTGTTTCACTCTAGTCTTTTCAGAATCCTTTCTTGGTGTTCTATTGTATGTTCTACTTAGAATGTAATTTAGAATGTATTTCGAATAGATGTTACTGGCTTTTGGAGGCGTTGTAAGCTGAGCTGCTGCGCAGCACCTGTTAAAGAATAAAACTACTTTCCATCTACACTGAATGCGGCTGAATTACTACAAAAAAAGTGGCGACGATCTATCGACAGGTGTATGCTACCCACGCAATTATTAAGCTGTTCCTGAAGAACCCACTCAACGCGAACCTGTACCTTGGACACATCGTAATCAAATTCCTCCGACTGTTCCCCTTAACATACGAGGATTTACGAGATTACAGAATTGTCGAGATTATAAGGTACTTTTCATTACACTTACTAAAGTTTTACGGCCGCAACTATTTTTTTCGGTCACAGTGCCAGTTGATGTGACGTACGACTTGCGTACGAAGTTAGCGTACAAACAAATGCAAGTGGGCCATGCTTACGTTTTCGACGTATCATTAAACGTGGAACGCAACGTTTACCTGTGAAACGCATCGTCGATTTTCAAACGTGAGCGCCATTTTAGTGTTTTTGAAACGCACCACTTCTATTGAACTGCAACGCTACGCAAGTATCCATTTTGAACATTTGGTCTACTCGAATCGAAGGACAACGTTGGCTTCGCTTTGAAGGAAGGAACAGTGTTGGGAGCACATCACGGAAGGACGAACATTTTCTCCGAAGATATCACAATAATTGGAACATATTGCCGCATTGAAGAAAACGGTATCAGAGTACTTTGTTATTCGAATTAGCGTGTCTCACTATCTTTTATTCGCGGTGACACGCACACCCTGCAACTGTTCTTCTTTGTTAAAACTTTAACTTTGCCTTCACAGATACGGCTATTAATGTACGTCGAGATCAGCAAGGAAAATGTTTTTTTATTTTTTTTTCTTGTCTAGAATTTTATCTACTCTAACATAGTATCATCCAACCTTGTGATAGTGAATATTTATTTTTACATTGTGTTCATTTATGATATCTCACCTACAACTTTTAGTAACTCATTACTGTTAAAAAAAAAAAGAGTTTACAAGCAGTTTCTCCTCCACCTCCTTTTCTTGATCTTCCAGGCGAACCACCTATTATCTGGAAAAAGTGGTTTGATGCTTTCACTACATATCTAGGAGCTATAGGTGCGTCCAGATACAGAGCAGAAAGGAAAAAGTACCTTTTATTAAATAGTCTTGGGTTTGAAGGTCGCTCGATTTTCAAACACTTACCTCCTTTAGTGCGTCCTCCTGAAGAGGAGGATTTAGATGATTATACAGAAACAGTCAAATTATTAGAATTACGTTTTGATATTAAACCTAGTTTGGTTGTAGTCAGACACAAATTCTATAAACGCGAACAGAAACAAGGAGAAAAAGTTGAAGATTTCATTTCTGCACTAAGAATATTTAGTGCAGAATGTGAATTTGAAAATTTTAGAGATCAGATGATCAGAGATCAATACATTTGTAAGTGTGTAGACAAAGGAATTCAACAGAAGTTACTCTCTTTATGTAATCCCTCACTTGAAGAAACTGTACGTGTAGCTAAAAGTATTGAATTTTCAAAACTTTCTGTTAAGGAGCTTGATGGAAAATGTTCTACTTCTATTTCTAAAGATGAAACTGTTAATGTTGTGAAGGTACAAGAGACTAAAGTAAATTCAGGAGGTCGTACAGATAACAAGTTTTTTAAACAGAGTAACATTTGTTTTAAATGTGGAAATTTTCCACATTTCAAGTCTGGCTAGAAAATGTCACCTGCAGGTTGTGTGGAAGATTGGGTCATTTCGCTAAAGTTTGCCAAGGTGCTAAACGAAATGTGTCTCAAATACAGTCTAACAGACAGTGGAGCAATTCAAATAATTCTGCTTCTGTCGCCTATGTTTCTGACTACAGCCAAGATGACACCTCTAGCATTAAAGATGATTTAAGGGATATGGTTGCTGTTGTTGGGAGTAGTGTGGATGATTCAGAAAGTGAATGTGTTGACCCTACACCGATATTGGTATTGGTGATAAAGTAGTTTGTTTGTTGGTAGACTCTGGAGCCAGAATAACTATGTTGACTCAAGAACTTTTTGAAGAAGTGTGTGGTGACCGTAAACTTTTTTCTCCTGACAGATCTCCTGTCAATTATGAAGGAAGGAGGATTGAACTTAAAGGTTATTTTGAAGACTCTCTTGAATTTAGAGGTAGGAACATTTTTGGTAAAGTTTATGTTTCCATCAAAGGATTAAACATCCTTGGATGGTTTCATCAGGGTTTGTTTAAGATGGTTCTCTGTCCTGGCACTAAAGATCCCATCTCTGTTGTCCAAGCTGATGACCTTGTCAGCACAAAAGACCCCATATCTCTGCTGTGCAAGATGATGATTTTGTCAACAAATTAGAAGAAGATTTTCCCACAGTTTTTAGCAATAAGTTAGGAGAAGTGAAGGGGTTCAAACACACCATTTGTGTAAAAGACAATATCATCCCCGTTAAACATAAGTTGAGGAATGTCCCGTTTAGTGTGAGAGAACTGGAAACGGAATTGATTGGCCTTTGCAGTAAAGGGGTAATAGAACTCATTGAATCCTCCTTTGGCTTTCTCCCTTAGTGGTCGCTAAAAAAAACATGGCGAGCTTCGCGTCTGTGTTGATTTACGCAGTCTGAATAAGAACATCTGGGTAGATTCTTTTCCTCTCCCTAAAATCCCTGATATGTTGTCACTCATTGATGAGTCTAAGTGGTTTAGCAAACTGGATTTGGCATCTGCGTACCACCAAGTTGTTTTAGATCCTGCTTCAAGACATTTCACTGCCTTTGTGTCCCCTGTGGGCTCTTTCTAGTACTGCCGTATGCCCTTTGGGTTGGCCTCTGCGGCAGCGGTCTTCCAGAGGATCATGTCTAATGTATTGAAAGGTATCAATGGAGTTGTCGTTTTCCAAGATGACGTGTTAATTCACGGAGTCACCTGTGATGTACATGATGAGATTTTGAGAAAAGTGTTGCAAGCGTTGTGCAATGCTGGTGTGGTTTTGAAAAAAAGAAAAGTGTGTATTCAGGGCACGAAAGGTGGAATATCTTGGTCATGTGTTGTCTGAAAATGGTTTGGAACCTAGGCCTGGATTAGTGAAAGCTATAGTTGATAGCTCGCCACCTAAGGATAAAAGTGGATTGAAGTCATTCATTGGACTATGCGAGTTTTACGCCCGTTTTATACCAGACTATGCCACTAAGGTACAGCCTTTGACCAACATGCTCAAAAGGGAAGTTCCCTTTACATGGGATGTTCGCTGTGAGGCAGTGTTTTCCTGGATTAAGGAACAATTGGTGAGTTCTAAGGTTTTGAAGCCTTTCAATCCCAATGCTGTGTGTACTATTACCGTAGATGCTAGTGGGTTAGGTTTGGGGGCTGTTCTTACTCAGGAAGTAGGTGGTGTAGAACAAACCCTGGGTTATGCCTCTAGGGTTCTTCGTGGTTCAGAGTAAAATTTTGCTGTGATTGAGAAAGAACTTTTGGCTTGCGGGTGGGCGATAAGAAAATTCAACCCTTATATCTAGGGAAAACATTTCCGATTAAGGACTGATCACAGTCCTCTGGTCTCTATTCTTTCTGGTGTTAGAGTGAAAGAGCATTCTCCAAGAATAGCTAGACTCTCAACCAAGCTACTCCAGTATGACTTTGATGTAACCTATATTCCTGGCAGCAAAAACACAAGGGCTGATTATTTTTCAAGGAATCCCATTGAAATTGACTGTGAAGATGGGTGTGAGGAGGATTATGATGAGGAAGATTGTTTTGTTGCTTCTGTTGGTTTGGATGATATGTTTTCTATTAGTGAAGCTGAATGGAGGGAGCACTTGTCTAATGATGTCCTTCTTAATGAAGTTGTGAGATGTGTGAAAGAGGGTTGGCCTAGAGAGAAAAATGTTCATGTTTCTCTGCAAACTTTTGTGAAGGTTTCAAATGAACTCTCTATTGAAGGAGGATTACTTATGCGTGGTGACAGGCTTGTCCCTCCTGGTGACCTCAGAAACAGAATCGTCAAAGGTGCGCACGAAGGTCATCTTGGCAAGACTTTAACTAAGAGGAGGGTCAGGGAGCATTTCTGGTGGCCCCAAATGGATCAGGAAATTGATACTGTTGTCGAAGAGTGTGTTGTTTGTTCGAGTGCTGAGAAGTGTTTGAAGGTACGTTCTCCTCCTTTGCAACCCATTGTCCTTCCTGACAGACCTTGGGAAAAGATAGGTATTTATTTAGTTGGCCCTTTCTATCTACTTCCCTCCTCTTCAAGATTTGCCATAGTAGCTGTTGACTATTATTCAAAATGGCCGGAAGTTCGTTTTGTTGGTGAACCCAATTCTAAGAATGTGATTGACTTTTTAAAAGACCTTTTCTTACGGGAGGGTTTTCCTTCCACAATTGTGAGCGATAACGGTGTTCAATTTATTAGTCAAGAGTTTAACTCTTTCTTATGCCATAGTGGAATCAATCATTTGAGGAGTGCCCTTTATCACCCTCAAACGAATGGTTTAGTCGAGCGCATGAACAGAGTTCTGAATAATTGTGTTCAATGGGCTATTGCCCAACGTTGCCATGTACCAAATGCAGTCAGATCAATGTTGTGGTTCTATCGTACCACACCCCATTCCTCTACCAAAGTGTCTCCTTTTGAGTTGTTACGTGGGAGGAAACCTTGTTCTAAGGTTTGTCCTGGGTGGATGTCACGTTGGGTGAAGTTAAACTCCCTCAGCAATGTGGATGAGGTCGTTAGGGCTAATGTTACTTATGCTCAGTCCAAACAGAAACTTGATTTTGATTCCAGGAAGAAAGTTATCGTTAAACATTTCTTTGTTGGTGACAGGATACGTATTAAGTTACCTGTACACACCACTAAAGGCAATGCCAAGTTCTCTGAACCTTTTGTCATTGATAAGGTCTGTGGTAATGCCGTGAGAGTGAATATGAAGAACTGGTGGAACACTGCCAGAGTTGTCAGAGCTAATGATAGTACCAAGAATGAGGGTTGGGCTTCTGATTCTACTTTCAATGGCAGTGCCTCTTTGTCTTCTGATTCTGTGTGTACTGACAATTTGTCTGCTCCTTGTTCTCTTCCCCTTGAAGAACCTCGAAGGAGTGGTCGTCTCCGTTCTGTTCCTGCTAGGTATCGCTAATGTTTTCTAGACATGCAATATTTTCTTCTTTTTTTTGTTGGTTTTTCTTGTTTTTGTTCTTTCTTCTGTTATTGAAGAAGAGAGGATGATGTAGTGTTTCGCTCTAATCTTTTCAGAATCCTTTCTTGGTGTTCTATTGTATGTTCTACTTAGAATGTAATTTAGAATGTATTTCGAATAGATGTTACTGGCTTTTGGAGGCGTTGTAAGCTGAGCTGCTGCGCAGCACCTGTTAAAGAATAAAACTACTTTCCATCTATACTGAATGCGGCTGAATTACTACACACCCGCACAGAAGTGTATGATTTTTTAAATACAGACGTGCCTTTGTATTTTGGGGAGTTAATTCAGAGTATCTTTAATGCGTCCTTGACTACGGGGTTCTTACTTTTTTAAAGTTAGAAGCAGTGGTCTTGTGAGTTCTTTTCAAACTATGGGGCCTATTAGGATGGCGGACGGACCTGCGTCCGTCCGCCACCCCAGAGGTGGAGGGACCGTCCACAGGGGCAGCGGCGGTCCCTCCGTGCGAATTAGGATGTGACCGCCACCCTGGCGGTCACATCCTGTATTTTTAACATTGCGGCGGGTGACTGTGAAATGGACTACAACTCCCAGTGTGCCAAGTGAAATAAATCTAATGGGACGGGCACACCGGAAGCCCTTAAATTAATTGAACACAGGAGGGGAACTTGTTGATGCCATGAAATGCTGCATTTGCACTTGCCTTTGAAAAAAGAAGCACGAAGCTTCGAAATGCGTCGGCAGAAGGATTTAAATAATTGGGGTGTCCTGCGACCTTCACGAGCAATTAAAAGGTTGTTACCTGACTGCTGTGGTGTGCGTTCTCATTGCAGAACAAACTTTGGGAGATATATATATATATATATATATATATATATATATATATATATATATATATATATATATATATATATATATATATATATATATAAAGGGAGATCCGGAAGTGGTGGGAGGTGACAGCATTACAAAATTATATAGAAGTGAACAGCATTCCACGCGGTTTGCGTATATATACCGTTCCCTCCTACAAGAACCCGGACCTCATGCTGCTAGAAGAATGGGCAGCGTATACTACTGAATCTTCCATTGGAATGCTCGAAATATTAATAAAATGTGCTTGGAGTGATAGGCAAAAGTGTCTTAAAGAAATAGAAGAATTAGAAACGGCGATCCTGACAGAGAAAGACATTAAAACTAGAGAGGAGTTGTGTGAGGGGATGAAAAAATGTCTGTTGGCATATGAGGACAAAATCAAACAGAGAAAACACAATAAATGTAATTGTGATGCGCAAGATTACGAGCAAGGACTTGTGTTGACGTTTGCTCGTAAATATGATGCTCCAAGAAGAGCCTCAAGATCGAATTTGGCACGTAAAGTAGTTGAACAATGGGAGACCTCAGAGTCAGATATCACGACTGATGCTGAGCAATCATGGGAAGAATGGCCTGAACAGACACCTGGCACTCCCTTTTTCATGAGGAATTTCAATTAATGCGCCAAACGTGGCAGAGGGGAGGACGAGGCAAACCTCCGAAACGGAGAAATCAACAAAGAAGAGAAAAACAAGAGGAGGAGGCTACAACAAGCACAGGTATAGCCTCACAAACAAGAAGCAAGAGGGGCATCAGGAAGTAAGTGATACAGACGAACTGACAATTATAAATTTGACATCAAGAAAATTATCCAAAATTGAGGAATCAACATTGAAAAAAGGACTCACATTTTGCCCCACACAAAAATATGAATATACTCAATCACGGATTGACTTTTCTTTGTTCACATGGAAATTGAAATTGTTTACATTTTTTAAACTTCGAGGCTCATCAAACCTACCACAAATGCAAACTTCAGAAAGTAGGGAATTGAGGACTGATGAACTAACCAGTGAAGATTTAAATTTCCTGCGGATATTGGAAGATGATGTATCTATCTCAGAAACACAAGAGGTAGTGAACATAGAAAGTTTAGTTTGGGGATTCATCAAAAAAGAATGAAATCCGGGTTGAAACCGAAATCTAAATGTGTTCCCAATACGCATTTGATACAATTGATGCTTTTGAAGAAGCTGTGACTCTTGAATTACAACAATTGAGAATGAAAAAATCAAAAAGTACAAGAGTGAACCGCTTAAAACCTAATTTCTCCGAGGAATAAAGAAAGGCGATTAAGAGACACTGATATTAAATGCAAATCATCAGACGAGGGGGGCAACTGTGTCCTATTGACCAGAGAATACTATGTAATGGAAGCACTATGACAACTATCAGATACCAACAACTATGCTAAAATTACGAAGGAAAGGTACACGGAAAGTTTTAACAACTATCATGCCCTGAAATGGTAGTGGTCTACTCGCGGAATGCTTGACAGTGATGAAACATGCTTTCTGAATTGTGAACATCCAATTTTACCAACATTTTCTCACCTTCCAAAAATTCACAAGCAAGCCGCCTGGTCGCCCAATAATACTATCTATTGGGAGCCTGACAGAGCATTTGTCTCAAATTGTGGACGTTTTACTCGACCCTCTTGTAAAGACATGTCCAAGATTCAACAGATTTCATCAGAATTATTTCCAACATTAATTGGGAACCGGATATGTTAATGATAATTCTGGACATAGCCAGTCTATACACAAGTATAGACCACTCTCAGGGCATCAAGGCAGTTGAATATTTTTTAAAGGGCAGATCTTTACATCCAGCTGAACATAGCCTTTTGCTAACTGAATTTGTGAAATCTTGCCTCTGTAATAACATCTTTCTCTTCCAGCAACAATTGTATATACAATGGGAAGTTACAGCCATGGGAACCTGCTTCTCCCCCAGCTACGCAATTTTATTAGTGGGCTGGTAGGAGAAGCAGGTGGCCTGGGCTGATGACTACCAGAAGCGGGTTTTTTGTATAGTAGGGTGACACCGTTTATGTAGATGATTTATTTATTTTGTGGAAAGGACCAAAGCAGGAGGCAGAGGAATACATAGCTACCTTGAACAACAATGAAGTAAATCTTCACTTCAGTGGAGAGATAAGTGCCACAGAAGTGAATTTTCTTGATTTGAAGGTATTCATAGCAGAAGGTACCATTTGTACTTCCCTCTATCGTAAACCGACAGAGGGAAATTCGATTTTAGAGGCCAGCAGTAGTCATCGGGCACCTCTGATTAAAAGTATACCTTACGGGGAATTTTTGAGATTAAAAAGGAACGGTACTAGGCAAGTGGATTTTTAAAAATCTGCGATAGAAGCCTCGCAGAGATTTAGGAAGAGAGGATACTCAGATGACATAGTACAATCAGCTTTAACAAGGGTTGAGAATATCCCCAAGAATTATTGTTAAAGAACCAGAGACAAAACCTGAGAATCCAAATAAGCCAAAATTTCATTTAATTATGACATTTACAAATGAAGCCCAAGACATTTCCAGAATCATTACACGTAATTGGCATATCTTGAAAACGGACTATGTAATAGGAAAGGAGCTATCCACCTATCCTAAAATTACAGATAGGAGATGTAGATCACTAAAAGACAATCTAGTGCAGAGCCATTTGGATAGTAACAAAAATAATCTCCGTTTAAGTAATTTAACAGGTTTCTATCCCTGCACAAGATGTAAGACGTGCAAACACAGCAGTAAGATATTGTCTTTCAAGGTACCAGGCTCAAACAAGGATAGAAAATTCAATATGTTTCTTACGTGTAATACCCATTCTGTGTATACTGTCTCTCCTGCCCATGCAACCTGTTATATATAGGAAGCACCATACATCCCACATCCTTTAACATGCTCGAGCTATTGAGAAAAAGGATCCTGCATATCCAATTGCAAGACATTTTGCTGAATTACACTCCAGCAATAGAAATCTCTTACGATTCTTTTGTATTGACCATGTACTTCCGAATGAAAGAGGGGGGAACAGAGAATTCTGTTTACGTAGGCTAGAATCAAGATACATATTTGACCTGCAAACGAGGACCCCAGGAGGATTGAATACGGAAGAAGAATTGGCTATTCAGGTGGGTTGAGGCTTCTCTCAGATATAAAATCAATTGAGTTCTTAGAACAGAGTATTCAGTTGGTCTAAAATGTGTCAAAATAATGCCTTTGCTATTGACTTAAAAACATAGGGAAGGTGCTTTTCTCACTTTAAACGATTGACAGTATAGAGTGTTAAAATGCTCATTGAGAGCTTAATCAAAGACAAACAGTGATATGGATATTGTTAGCTCATCTAGAGCGGAATCAGTTCACGGTAATGAAATCAGGTTAAAACTCTATCTGTCCAGTATATTACGTGATTGGAAAGATATAAACTCATTGATATGATATATATATTAAAAAAATCATGATACACGCCCCGTATGAAAAGTAAAAGAAATACTCAATTTAAACTGATGATTGCTATCATTTGAAAATACTGGCCTCGCACATTTATTTTTATTTTTGAAAAAAGGATGGCTAGAAATGAATTAATTAATTTTTGTAATTGTTGACATTACTTTGAATGAAGAAATTAATGAATTTTACTTTGATTATTGATGTTAAGCCAAACGAGTAGAAAAACCACTCAGTAATGGCGTCCGATTTCAGTCACAAAGATCGACTTGTGTAAGCCGCTTATCATTTCTATGTCAAATGCAATTGCGCATGTGTGAGAATACGTTAAAATGGCGTGTAATGTTGGTAAATGATTTGTGGCCGAGGAATGTGTCAGCCGAAACGCGTCCCGCCTTTTGTTAATAAATGGATACAAATTTACACCTGTGAGTGCGGTACCTTCTTTTCTGTGGAATGGAAGCCTGAGCTGAATATATATATATATATATATATATATATATGTGTATATATATATATATATATATATATATATATTTATAATCCTGTTACTCCAAATTTTCAGAAACACATGTACAGACCACAACGTGCTGTAAGTTCAATTAGTGCAGTTTTATTTTGTGAAGATCAGCATGACGCATTTCAGCCGTGTTGCCACGACCTTCATTTCATGATACGCTAGGACCCGGTTGAAATTGATATAGCAACACGGAATACCCTCCTCCCTGCTCAGCCAATAGCAGCATACAATGAAACTAAACAACATACTACTAAGAACAGAAGTAGTGCATGTAAATGAAATACTTTTTCGAAATAGCAGAGAAAGCATTCTACTGCCCATTAAATTCATACACATAATTCATACATAATGGGGCCTATTACGATTGCGGTTTTTCCGCATCCTCTGGGCCGGCGGAAGCCACTGCCGGCCCGGAGGATGCAGAAAAACCGCAGCGGACCCACCAAAGACCCACCGCCACATTAGGATGGCTGGTGGGTCCTGATTTCCGTCCGCAGCTTTTCCGCCGCGGTTGGCTTACAACTGCGGTGGAAAAGCTCTAATATGGTGGCGGTGTCTCTCAGACACCGCCCGCCATTATTAGGAAGGGCTTTAAAAAATGCTTTTCCGCGCGGGTTTTCCGCCGTGGAAAAGCATGTGTAACTTCACTGCGGGGGCCCGTTGCGGGCCCCTGGGTGAAGGGGAGGTGGGGGGTGCACATGGGGGGTACCTATGTTACCCCCCTGCATTTGTATGCAGAAATCGGCAGGCACTGCACTGTGCCTGCCGCTTTCTGCATACAAATGCAATGTATGCATTTTTACCATTGCGGCGGATGCAGCTTGAAGCCGCACCCGCCGCAATGGTAAAAATAGAGGATGTGACCGCCAGGGTGGCGGTCACATCCTAATTGCACAGGAGGGAACTCCGCAGGCAATGCGGAGGTTCCCTCCTACTCTATGGTGGCGGACGGACTCAGGTCCGTCCGCCATCATAATCGGCCCCTTAGTTACTGAATAACACCATAGTGGTCAATTACTAAACAGTGCATTATCCTAATCATAAAGACATTGTATATTGAATAAGCTGATGACAAAGAGACGATAATGAAATACATAGTAATAAATAGTGCAAGTGTCAAGTGTTAAAAAATTATTCAAATAAATAATTAAAAAGAGGTAAGACCTCCTTTCACATGGCCGCTATTCAAATCATAGTTTGGCCAAGGGTAAACTATACATGTGAAAAATTGGGCGAGACCGTAGTGGTTTAGCTCATATTTGACTATACAATTGAAATTCAAATAGACCGTACCTATCAAATAGTCAGGGGATAAATATACGGCCAAAGTGATGCTCCATAAGAGCCCCGCTGCCACAACCTAGATCTTGTAACAAACTGTCTCATTTGTTTTGCACCCTGGTCAGAATCCCATAGAAACCCAACCTCTCGTAGTCATTAACTATAGTGCATGATTGCCGACATTACCCATATATATATGAAGGTCAAGATTGCATAAGATTTATAATAATACTCAAGTAATGAACATTAAAGTGCAAATGCAATAAATATCAGACCAAACAGGGCATAAATAGACACACAAAATGTTGTCAATTTACACAAAAGGTTTTGATGCATCACAGGGATAAGGCCACACATTCTAATATAAAGTGCAAGTGCACCAGTGCAAATAAGCAAAGCAGCAAGCAACCTCTAAGGGTATACTATACAATAGAGCATGTGCAAGATAGCAAACTTAGCAGCAAGTGAGTGGCAGAAGCCAAACATTTAAAGTAATTAAGGGGGAAGGAGACACAAAAGAAAAGATAAAAATGCTGCTTCCACAAACACCGTGTAAAAATCCAGAAACGAGGCCCGATAAAAACCTAATAAAAACTAAAAGGTTAAAACCAGGTAAAAGATCAAGGCACGAACTGGCTAAAAGAACAGTTTAAGGGAATGCCCGTATTAAAATCCATCTTAGAGATATGAGTACATACATGGTAACACTAGGTATAGATATTTTAAAACAGTAGTCTCACAGGAAATTGTGCAAATCCTCCCATGTGTTCAGCCCATTGGGCATCTTTGTGTCAAGCAGTAATATGTAGTGGGACTCTAGTTGTCTCAATCTTTTTTTCCTGTTACCTCCTGGTGGTAATCTAGGTACTCCATCGATAACAAAGTACCTTAGTTCATTCAAGTTGTTGTGATGAACTAGCTTGACATGCCGCGCTACGGGGTAACTTGGATCAGAGTTCACAATAGCTCGCAGATGTTGTAAAATGCGTGAAAACACTTGTAGTTTAGTGCTACCAACATATTTCAGCTTGCAGGAACATTCAAGTACGTACGCTGCATGATCAGTCTTGCAAGTGAAAAAGCCTTTTATTTTAATAGGAATCAGCTCAAAGGCATTGGTGAACTCGAAAGTAGTGGTGCCAAACTGGCAGGCCCTACATGAGCTACACTTGAAAAACCCTGTGTGTTTCGACATCCAAGTACTAGTGCTAGTAACCTCAGGACTAGTTCTCACCAGGGCGTTCCTCATAGAGGGCGCACGTCTAAAAGTAATCTGTGGTAGACTGGGCACTAATTGGGCCATGGTTAAATCTGTTCTCACAATAGACCAATTCTTGTAGATTACTCTTCTCACTTCCTTATCCTGGTTGCTAAAAGTGGGTATTAGTCTAACAGGGTGCGGATCATAGGTAAGGATAGTGGTGCTGAGACTAGTTTTACGCATGGTTTTGTTGGTAACTGTGCCCAAATATTCATTACGACTCAAGTTATTGGCTATAACTAATGCTGTTTTTAAGTCACTGCTTTTATACCCTAGGGCTAGGAATCTGAAAAGAGTCATTTTGGCAAAAATCAAGGTCAACCTCAGAACTGCAAATTCATCTTATACGGAGACATTCTATGTAGGGTATGCTTTTTAAGAGGTGATGCGGGTGAGAACTCTGGGCATGCAATATTGAATTGCCCGCGGTGCTTTCCTGTGGAGCTTGGTTTGTATTGTGTTATTCTCAATATATAGCTCTACATCAAGGAATTGGACCCTTTTTGTGCTGATCTGGGAAGTAAATTATAGATTTAGCCTATTGTCATTAACACATTTCACAAATTAATTGGCTGATTCAATTGATCCGTTCCAAATAACACAAATGTCATCAATAAATGGCCACTAACTAATAACATGAGCTTCATACTGCTCACTGTGGGTGTGCCTGAGGACATGCTCCTCCCACCAGCCAACGTGTAAACACGCGTAACTGGGGGAGAAGCAGGCCCCCAAAGCCACACCCCGCAGCTGCTGAAAGAACTCATTGTTAAATGCCTTTTGTTAATAAATGGATAAGAATTTACACCCGTGAGTGCGGTACCTTCTTTTCTGTGGAATGGAAGTCTGAGCTGAATATATATATATATATATATATATATCTATATATATATATATATATATATATATATATATATATAGATATATATATATATTAATATATATATATATATATATATATATATATATATATATATATATATATATATATATATATATATATATATATATATATATTGAAGCTCTCACTTGCCTCGTATTTAGAAGAAAAGAGAAAGCACTCTCAGGAGCGGGTTCATAGTTTATTTCGAAAAACCCACAGCGACCAGACGCGTTTCGGCGTTTTGCCTTCTTCGATGATTCATTGATCTTCATTGTAGAACATTATATTAAATTCTCATTATAATGTTACAAAGTGTTCAATAAAGCCCTGGATGGGCTTACCACCTCTTTACTTACTGCCCACATATCAGTCCTTCAATATCGCCCTGTATGGGCAAAGTCAGTACATAATTCATTCACTTTTCTCTAATTACATCAAACATATGCCCGCATATAGATACAACCATTATATTTCATATACATTTTTTCTATACAGTTTTTCTCTCTTTTCTCTTATACTGATCATTCTGCAATCATAATTCATACATCGACTCGTATATCTATTGTTTCCCCAGGTGTACCGCTAATTCTTCATGGGTACTCAAACCTTCAGGGTGTCTAGTTTGTAAATCGATTATGTAGCGAGACTCTAGTCTTCGCAACATCATCAGTCTATCACCCCCCCCCCCTAGGGTGTGCTGGAACATGATCTAGTATGAAAAATCTGAGCAGATCCCTGTCACTCTTGTATTTCTGTTGAAAGTGCCGGGCTACCGGATATGTCATGTCACAGTTTTTAATAGCCCTAGTAGGTTCCAGGACTCTCTTTTTTGTCTCATGAATTGTGCTTCCAATATATTGGAGTTCGCAGGGGCAGACCAGACAGTACACTGTATACGGTGTGCTGCATGTCAAAAACTTTTTGATCTTTCTTGGTTGGTTTATCCCTGGTACCTTATATGATGAGACTTTTGTGCTGCTCGAGCACGCCTTGCACTTGCCGCAGGGAAAGAATCCTTGCAAGCTGGTAGATAACTGAGTTGACGACTTTTTGCCCTGATAACTGTTCGTGAGTGTATCTCTCAGCGATCTCGCTTTTCTAAAGGTAAGTAACGGTTGGGATGGAATGTCCGTACCTATTATTGGATCTAACTTTAGGAGATTCCAATTTTTCTTGAAGATCTTTTTCAAATCCCCTGCCTCTTCAGAAAAAGTTGTGATCAATCTGAATTTGCCACCTTCAGTTCTCTTATTTTTTTCTTTTAAATAATTGCTCTCTTGGTGTATTTTTAACCCTACTAAAGGCTTCTTGCTAGGTACGTTCTTCATAACCTCGTGCTCTAAATCTATCCATGCATTCTTGTGCGTGTCTCATGAAGTCTACCTCTCTGGTGTCATTCCTTTTTATCCGCAGAAGTTCCCCGAACGGAATACTTCTTATTAGACTGGGGGGGGTGACTACTCCGAGCGTGCAATATTGAATTGCCTGCTGTGGGCTTTCGAAACAATTCCGTATGAATATTGCCATCTGTTATGCATACCTCCAAATCGAGGAAGTGTACTGAAGAGGCACTAATCTCAGCAGTGAATTGTAAATTCACTGAATTATGGTTTAGTCTACCAATGTACTCCAAGGCTGTTTCTGTGGACCCTCTCCAGATTATGAACAGATCGTCTATGTAACGATGCCAGGTAACTATGTTCTTAGTCCAGTTATGGTTGATCTCCGCCCAGGCCACCTGCTCCTCCCACCAGCCTACGAATAAATTAGCGTAGCTGGGGGCGAAGCAGGTGCCCATCGCGGTCCCCGAAACCTGGTGATAGTATTGTCCTTGGTACAGAAAGATGTTATTATTGAGACTGAATTCCAAAAATTGCAGGACCATTTCATTATGAGTGGTAAATTTTACCGGTCTATTCTGCAAAAAGTACCTTACTGCTTTGATCCCATCAGTATGCGCAATGCATGTGTATAGGCTCGCAATATCCATTACTATCATTACATCGCCCTCCCGCCAATGCATGGAATCGATAGTTTTGACAAAGACCCTGGTTTCCTTCACATATGACTTCAGTGACATTACAAACTCAGATAAGAAATGATCTATGTAGATAGAAATGTGTTCTAAAAGACTCGACTGTGAGGAGACAATTGGCCTCCCTGGTGGTTCTAGGGCATTCTTGTGCACTTTTGGTAAATGATAAAAACAAGGAACAATGGGATTCAATGTCCTCAGAAACAAATACTCCTCTGTTACTATCATGCCTTTTTCATACCAATTCTTAAGTAACGCATGACAATTGTTGATGCTTGTGAGGTATATATTTTTATTTGTTTTCTCATAGAATGACTCGTCTGATAATTGTCTTTGGGCTTCCTTATTGTATGCTTCGTAAGTTTGAATCACTACGTTTCCACCCTTATCTGAGGGCTTGCATACAATAGTATCATCATTTCTCAGCCCTTCCAATGCTTGTGTTTGTTCATAAGTCATATTACGCCTTTTTGATCTTCCCCGTTTTTTGTGTCTCATTGCCATAAGTTCTTTCGTGACAGCATCAGAGAAGGTGTCAATAATATCTGTAGGCATCTGTGGTTGAAAGGTGGATGCAGGTTTAAATGTGGTTGGCGCACATTGTTGTTCCACCCCAGCTACTCCCACAGTCACTTGTTGTTCCGTGTCCAATTCATTCTCCTTTCTCAGATCTTCCAGGGTTAGCATTCCTGCTAAATCATGGCCCACTAGTTGATCTGTTGCTAGAATGGGTTCCTTATGAGTCTCATCTCGTTTGGGCTTCATTTTAAAGAACTTGTGGAGTTTCATCTTCCTTATGAACTTAAAAAGATCGATACGAGTCTGTGTGTATTCTAAGTTTTTCTGAGGGCAAAAAGAGAACCCCAACTTTAGAACCTTCTCTTCTACCGGGGATAATGTTCTTGAAGTCAAATTAATAATAGTTAAGTTCTCACCTTCATTCAGTTCTTCGCCATTCACCTGCGTTTGTGGAGCTTTTTCTTGCTTCTGGTCACAGGTGGAGATTGTCGACCTTTTACGCCAGTGGCCGCCTCTCCTCGTTGGCCTGCATTTCTTTGGTCTGGCGGTTTGCCCCTGGTTTTTTTAAATGACTGTCGCATCACGCGGAACTCATCTTGAAAAGGGAATCTCTTCACTGCAACCCCCTGGCCATCCGCATTTTCGTCTTCGGATACCTCTGGGGTAGTTACTTCCGATTCCGATGTTTCAGGATGCGCTGTTGTTTGCTGTTTAGCTTTCTCTTGTAACGCTTTCCGTGGGGCATCATATCTCCTGGCGAAGTTGATTATCCTTCCTTGCGCGTAATCGCGCTCATCACGCTTGAATTTTTCCTGTTTTCTCTGTCTGATTTTAACCTCATAGCTCTTCAGGCGTTTGATCATTTGTTCCCGTAGTTCTTGTTGCCTCGTTTTATCATCATCCTTGGCAATTTCCATTTCCAAATCGTCAATGTCTTTTTTCCTTTGCTCATGATCGCTCCACGCAAACTTAATCAAAATTAGCAACATCCCTTTACATGAGTGGGCTGTGAATTCCGCCCATTCCTCAAGTAATTTGGGGTCCGGATTCTCGTAGGCTGGAATGGTGTAAATGCGGAGGCCTCTCGGCACTCTATCGACCTTCACATAATTCTGCATGGAAGTGCCCTCCCACCATTTTCTAATCTCGCGCTCATTCAGCCTTTCCAATGTCGCAAATTGAGTTGCCAGCGTGGTCACATTTCGATCCTCCTTTTGTGTATTGGGCACACTCGTTGTTGGTCTTTTTTTAATTACTTTTAACGCCGCCTCACAGCGCTCCGAGTTACTACACATCGTAACTCTGTAGTTCTTTAATAAATGCGCTGGAAATCCGTATTCCCTCCGAATTTCGGCTCCTTTCGTTCAGCCGCTCCGTTTGCTCTTTTATTACACTATCATCGTGTGTCTCCGGGCAGCGGTGCGCGAGGTCATTTATCAAAGCTACCTCGGTTTGCACCTACTTCGCGCACTCAAAGGACGGGTGCTTTCGCGGGCGGTGCCTCCCGCAGTAAATTGAAGCTCTCACTTGCCTCGTATTTAGAAGAAAAGAGAAAGCACTCTCAGGAGCGGGTTCATAGTTTATTTCGAAAAACCCAGAGCGACCAGACGCGTTTCGCATTTTGCCTTCTTCGATGGTAAATTGCGCGTCTGAGGCAGCCATTTTTATTTACATCATGACATTACAATGTACGACATAGAGAAAGGACTGGTCGACAGAAGTATGGGCGCCATCTTAACCTATAAAATACAAACACAAATATGTGTGTTAATATAGCTATATATTTATATATACTATTGAATATATGTGGAATTTTTAATTTGCATTATATTAAATGTATGTATTATAATATTTGACATCTACAAGTTAAACTGAATTTATATTTGAAAAAATCTATATTTTTGAATGTTTTTGGATGATATCACTGTCAGTGATATTTATTCTGAATAGTCTGGTACTTCCCATTATAAGTATGGGAACACGCTGTTATAGTTTTGCCAAGGACATTGTTCACCAAGATATTGTGTCATTAATCCCACTCAATGTACCTCTTGGTGTGTTACATGCTGGTGATAAAATTTACAGAGGTGTATCATGGACCCATTTCACTAGTTAGCTTGCAGTCTTGGTGTGTGGCCTAATTATAGCTTCTGATTCTCATCCACTTATGAGTGCGGTATCACTGCGACGCCACAACAGAAGGACTGCTGTCCTTGAACGCTAGTCCCTTCTTTATGAGGATTTATTACATGAAGGTTGTTTCATTCATGTACAATCCGCCCCTGCAGGTTCATATTGCATTTTTAGTCACATTTGGAAATTTCGCATTTTTGTATGTATGCTCACCTGTGTACTCCAGTGCAAGTTAGGGTGTTTTAGGGCCTCAGTTTGATATCGGTGGTACTGCCACCCACAGGCCATCTGTGGCGACCCCATCAACATCCCGGCCATCGGCCCAAGTACTGCATTTCGTTGTGGACGGTCTGACGGCAGTGGTCTGGGGAACAGACTGACATCTCAGACAGGCTCAATGCTCCCCTTGGGGCGGCCGTTGGACAGTTATCCCTACAATGGAGGCTGGGCCAGGGCATGCACCACCATAGGGATTAGGATGTCCACTTCCCAGAGCTTTTTCATGGCAGTCCCACCACAATGAAATGGCTGTCGGAAGGGGACTTTGGGGTACCCAAGCAGGGACCACTGCTAAATGGCCAGGGGGCCACATGCGGTGCCCCCCCAAACATCCATACACCGTGTGCCAGGAACCCCATTGTGCCTAGAACACTGTGCATGGATGTTTGAAAAGTGCCTTTTTGTATTGCAGCCCTTTTCCTGGGCCGCAACGCAAGCTGCAGTGCAAAAAGGCACATTTCAACCGCCGTGCTGACGATCCTATCTTAATCGGGCAAGTGGGACCACCGTACGGACTCCTGCCCACGGCTATGGCAGTCATACACTCGCCCGACTGCTCCTCTAGTGAAGGCCTTAGCCCCATAGGATTGGTCTATTTTGGTTATGAGTAGTTAGTTGGTCCAGTACTGTTTTCGACTTTGCATTCTGGCACTAGTGGTTTTGTTTTCTCTATCACAAAAACAAGCTACACGTAGCAGAATCTAAAGGGCAAACCAAAATATGCTCAACGTAAGACCCTTGCTTACAGGTTTTATAGCCTTACTCTGCTTTTTTCAATAATTTGTCATAATTTTCTATGTAAACAATCTTCTTAGTAAGGTCTGAAGTCGTAGAGAAATCTATAGTTTGCGGGTGACTGCAATCTGCGACATAATGAATAGTCACATTTGCAGACTTCAATTCCATTTGCAAATGCAGCCAAGTAGCTGGCCAGAAATCACATGGCATGCCCACGCACAGATGGCAGAAAAACTAAATTAAATTGTTGTACTCCACAACAAATGTTACTAACCTGGTAGTGGCATGAAAGTAATTCAGCATAACTGCCAGTCTATCTAAACACCAGTTGTTATACATGCTTACAGAAAGTACTTTGCCATGTTGCACATCTGCACAATATGCATGGTGTTCTGTAATATTGTTTACAATTGATAATGGATGTGGAAAAACTTGAAGTCATATACACCACTCTAAACATGATGTATAATGGTTGTGTTCTGATGCATTCAGCTATTTTCTTATTAAAATTGCACGCATATAGTGGCTCTTTTGATTCATGCAAGTTTCACCCTACAGTGTGACTCGAGAATAGCACTCCAAGGTAGTGTGGAAAACGTAGTAGAAGACCCTGGATGAATGAATGAAGTGAAACTTGTTTAGTGCATGGCTACCCTGATCATGTCCCTTAAATGCTATCTGTCAGTCTCAGCTGAATGGGAAGATGACACCAATGGTGCAGAACTCATTGTTCAACTTGTCCTGTTCTGCTGGATCTGAGCTGTGCTTTTCTGATGAATAGAAACATTTAACAATGTCACTTACAGAGTAACCTCAGTAAATGATCTGGAACACCCAAATCCCCACTCCAAACCTACACGTAATTTTGATGAAAAATGAAAAATAAAGACTGCTTCTGTACAAAGAGGATGCATTAAAGGGACCGAGCATTGAAAAGGATTGTAGGATTTCCATAGGATGAGTAGCTATATTACAGATAAAATCCTACTTCCGCCTTTTGGACCATATGGAGACATTGTGAATGACGGTCAACGGTATGGAAATAAGAAAGCCCTGAAGAAGGCTGATGTGCAGGAAAGAAGAGGGATAAGAGTGATTGCTCAAGCAATATTGTCTACATATAGACCATACTGTGCAAAACTGTTCAATCAATCAGCATTTGTAAAGCGAATCAAAGTCACCCTTAGTGTTATCTGGGCACCGTGTCTCCATCGAAGAGACAGGTCTTGAATTTCTTTCTGAAGTCTGCCAGCAAGGAGGACAGGTCTTGAATTTTTTTCTGAAGTCTGCAAGCAAGGAGGTTGTACAGAGCTGGAGAGGAAGATCGTTCCGGGTCTTAGAAGCGATGTGGGAGAAGGAGCAGCCCCCTCTGTGGCTGTGACGGATGGAAGGGTTGTACGAGGGCGAGCGAAGAGGAGCGCAGGTGTCTAGCGGGATGGTGGAAGTTCAGTCGATGGTTGATGTAGGCAGGTCCTAGGTCGTGGAAGGCTTTGTATGCATGTGTGAGGATCTTGAACTTGCATCTCTTCTGTATGGGGAGCCAGTGGAGATCTCTCAGGTGGAGGGCGATGTGGGGTCATTTGGAGAGGTTCAGGATGAGTCTGGCTGTGGAGTTCTGTATGGTCTGGGAGCTTCTGAGGAGCTGGATGGAGATGCTGGCGTAGAGGGCATTGCTGTAGTCAAGGTGACAGGTGACGAGGGCCTGAATGACGGTCTTTCTGGTGTTGGTTGAGATCCATCTGAAGAATATGCGGAACATCGAAGTGTGTGGAAGCAGGAGGAGGAACATGGGTTTACTTGTCGTTTCGTGGTCAGTTGGCTGTTGAGGATGATCCCAAAGTTGCCTGCATGGGTGATTGGTGTGGGTGTAGGTCCGAGTTCCGCAGGCCACCAGCTGTGGTCCCATGCAGAGGTGTTCTTCCTGAAGATCAGTATTTCAGTTATCTCGAAGTTGAGTTGGAGACAGTTGACACTCATCCATTTGGGTACATTGGTCATAGCGTTTCTAGAAGCTTGCTTTGGCTGTTGATGCTCATTATGACATTTAAGACGACCTTATGTTTCCTGCACTAGCGTACGTGAAAGGATGAGAATGAGTATGAATTGGATCACTGCATGGAATAGCGGAAGTTAGTGTACCGTATTTTCTGGCGTATAAGACGACCCCCTACTTTCCCTTTTAAAATATAGGGTTTGGGCTATATTCGCTTGCTTATAAAATGACCCCGGCGTATAAGACGACCCCCAACTTTTGAAAAGATTTTCAAGGGTTAAAAAGTTGTCTTATACGCCAGAAAATACGGTAGGTAATTCAAAAGATATTTAATGGCTATAGATTTCAGAACTGTAGGAACATCTGTATGTTCAAAGATCTTTTAACTTTTTTATGGTAATAAATATAATATATATATAAATTGAAAAACCGTTCTCTGTATTAAAATCCACTAATATCTTATTGTGAATATAAAATATCCTGCATCTACATAAACAATAAAGGAAACAGACAGGTAAAGAAGAAAACTAAAACTCAAATTGTGACTAATGAATACAAATATTTATTATTTCCCCTCTAGTCACCTCTGGTAACAGATATATAGTTTGTTTTCCCCACTGTGCAGTTTAAAGGAATTGTCCACAATTTAAGAAGCAGCACTTACCAAGTAACCAGGCCTTCTCTACTTGAAGGTTCATCCACATCGTGGAATACCAATACTTCTTATAATTTATGCATCGTGGGCAGATCCAAGGAAACTAGCAAACATTGTAATTGTAATTAGAATTGGAATTTTTTTATTAACTGTACGATTAATTAAAATCTTTACAGTAAAAGAAGAGAATACAAAAAACTGTGTTTGTAAGCTTCTTTGCTGGTTAAAAGATGCACTGGTGTGCCAATTAAAAAAGAAAAATCAAGTTAAAAAAGAAAGCAGAGTAAAGTGAGGGGGTGCGGCGCCCCTATCTAAGTCCCATGTAGATGGCCTTTGTCCAACCATGTGTGCCTTGGTGTTAGTCTTGACGACGGACGTTTCTTTCATGGGAGGGCAATGTCAATGCTATGACGTGGCAATGTTACTTCAGCTATCGTTCGCTGCTTTCGGGCATTGAATTCCCAGGTGTTAAGATGTTTTCGTTATTGGCTTTTAGGGCTAGCCTAATTTGGTGGACAAATTTCGCCAATCTTGCTAGGGGTCATTGTGTTGGTAGTTAAGAAACACAAGGCTGATGCTTCGGAGCAACATTTTATGCTCTGAGTGAGGCAGATCGGACTCAACAGTCGCCGTCGATCGTTGTCAAAAAAAGGACAGCAGCAGAGGAGGTGCAGCCAAGATTCCCTTGTGTGGGTGCATAACCTACAAGATATGGGTTCCCCTCTTTGAGCCCATGCGGGGTTGAAGTCTGCTATCCCAAGCGTGGTCAGCCTCATGTATAGAATTTTGCTTCGGGCATGAGTTGTTAGAGCCTCACTTAGGTATGATTGAGCTTTTCCTACCATGTACGAGTTGTTTAAAGGGTCCAAATGGGGACTTCGACGAAGGGTTTTGTGGTCGAGGTCAAAAGAGATTTTATAAACTTGTTTGTTGAGGGCTCTCTTCCATGCATTCAGTGGGATGTCCTGCCGTGGAATGTTTTCTTCCTCAATCCTCAAAGCTTTGATTGCGTGTCCCAGCCTGGTGTGCCATATCGAGGCTGGCCCTTCGAAGATCGATCTCAAGTGGTGTTTTAGGGAGTTAGCCGGGGCCCTTAGTACCCTTAGATACAGCTTTATGAGCTCCCCCTGACAAATCAAGTCTGGTCTTGCTAGGCCAAGTTCCAGTCTCAGCCTAGATCTTCTTGCTATCCTTGGTGTATGTATCACCAACTTATATGCCTTCACTTGGGCTGAGTTGAGAAGGACATCCAACTTCCCAGGAAAGGCCAGGTGACCATAGGAGATCGCAGGGAGAAGCTTTGCTCGTAGGGCTATCAGAATTGGGCTGGCAGATGGACTGATCAGGTTCTGACTTAGTAGTTTTAGAAAGTGTGTTACCTTATTGGCTTTGGAGGCCTGATGATTTAGATGTATATTGGCCTTGGCCCGTTCCGAGAACCAAACCCCCAGGTAGTTGTAAGAGGCCACCGAGTTTATTTGAGTATTTCCCAGCTGCCACTGTGCTTGCCTTTTCCGCTGATAGGACCCAAAGATGATGACCTTTGTTTTCCCTTGATTGACAGCCAAGCTGTTGGCGATGTTGAATCTATTTAAAGCAGTTAGTGTTCTTTGCAGGCCGATCTTCGTGTGGTCCATTATAGCCGTATCATCTGTATACTGTAGGACTGGTATCCTCACACCTCCTAGTCTGGGGGCTACTAGGCTGGCTCCTTTTAGGGTCTCCCCCAGGTCTGCTGTGTATAAATTCAAAAGAATGGGGGCCAGCACACACCTTTGTTTTAGCCCATTTTCTGTGCCTATCTTGGGAGAAACCGTCCGAGCGCTTGTTTTAACCCACACCCAGGTGGCCTCATATAGTGACTTAATTGCCTTCAGAAGATTCGGTGGTATCCCCCACTTATCCAGTTTCCACCATAGGCGTTTTCTGTCCACTTTGTCGAAGGCGGTGCTATAGTCCACAAAGCAGCAGAATAGTGGTGGGTGGTTCTTCGAGGTTGCCTGGGCTGAGAGACGTGCTAGAACCAGGACATTGTCCATTGTGGACGCCTGGGACCTAAAACCAGTCTGGTACATAGGAATTATGTTTTCTTTTTCGGACCATTTTTCTAAATCATTAAGTATTAGGCGTTCGTATGCCTTGGCCTCCAAGTCAAGCAGGGCAATGAGCCTGTAGTTCGATTGTTCGAGACGGTCGCCTTTTTTAAAAATTGGAACCAATATAGAGCCCATCCAGGAGTCAGGGGTTGTGGCAGAGAAGAAAGTATGGTTAAAGAGCGGAGTTAAAAGAGTCGCCCAGAAGTCAGGTGCCTTTTTGAAGACCGGTGCTGGGATGCCGTTGGGCCCTGGGGCGCCGTCGTTCCTCATGCGCTTAATAGTTTTAATAACCTGTTGGGTGTTTATCCAGGGTGGTGTAATGTCCTCAGCAGCGGCCTGGGAGCTGTTACCCCTCGCGTTCCTTCCTGGGCTCGGGAATGTAGCTTCTGGATTTGTACTGATCTGGAGGACTTCCTCAGCTGGCCCCGCCTTGTCTGTTGATGGATCTTCATTAGTGGGATCTATTGCATATAGCTGTTTCACGTGTTGGATCCAATCTTTTTCGGGTTTCTCACGTTGGTCCTCGATTGCTCAGCTGGTTGATGAATCGCCAAAGTTGTGCTGAGTTCTTTTGTTTGAGGAGGGAGAAAACTTTAAGCCATTTGCTTTCCATTGTGGCTTTTTTGTATTCCCATAGTTTCTTCCTCAAGGAGGCCCTCAGTGCAGGTATCGATGCCCCCTCTGTTTGACTACCCCCTCTTTTCTTTGCTACGAGCGCCTTGCGTAGAAGTTTTTTTTTTTCTCGTATATCCTGAGGGCAGGTGTTTCCAGTGCTAGGTTGCGCATTTGTCATTATATTTTGTGATTTGGGGTTCCCGAGTTTACTTTGTAGATCCTCAATGATTTGCTCCCATGCTGTTATGAGTGGTTCCTCTCTGTGCAGACTTCCTTCCTGTGCCTGGCCCAGCCAAGTTTGGAGTTTCTCTTCTGTCTTGTTTGACCACTTCATCCTCCGCGTAACGCTATGTATCTCCTCACCACTTGACTCCCCAATGGATTTATAGAAGGTGGGAGTCGGTTTGTCCAGCTGGAATGTTGCTCTTAGTGGCCTATGATCACTTTCTTGCCGGTTTTCGATTTCAAAGTCAGTCATTCTGTCTGCCAAATCTCCAGTTAGCATAATATAATCGATTCTTGACACGTTCCGGAAAGTGGGCCGGGGCTGCCAAGCGGGCGTGTGGGCACTTTTCAGTGCGTGGGTTGAAGTCAGTTTATAGCTGAACAAGAGGTCTTGCAGGATGGCCCCTCTACCCGATCCCCGAGGAAGAGTTTCCGATTTATCTAGGTCTTTTAGATTAAAGTCCCCAGCTAGAATGACCTGATGTGCTTTATATTTATTTAGCAGATCTTCTAGTTTTTGTGCCAGTGCCTCCAGCTGGTCTTTCATTAGGGTCTGTGCGGGATTGATATAGCAATTTAGTACCAGCAGGTTGAATGGATGACTGGTGTTGCTCAAGCCTCTTATCTGTATAGCTTGTAACCCGAGGGAGTTCACGTTGATGGTGGTGGCGGCGAGGGGACACTCATGTTTTATAAAGACTGATAGACCGCCTGCTGGTTGACCGAAGATGTTCCTTTTTGTTGCTGGTACTTGAAGTTCGTAATACCCGGCCAGAGGAGTGGAGGTCAGGGCCCAAGTTTCTTGCAGACAAATTATGTCTCCGCTTTCCAGAAACCACTTTAGATTTTCATTTTTACAGATTTTGCTAATCCCTGCTATGTTCCAGGAGATTACTGTTAGTGATGGCTTTACAGTGGATCCGGGCCTGGGTTCTCCTCTGGCGGGCTGTCTTTTGTAGCAGTTAGGAATGCTGTAACCTCCTACTTGCAAAACCCTTTTGCTCATCGATGGAGGAGATTGTTCGTATGACTCGTTGGTTGTTTTGGCATAGAATTCTGATTCCTGTTGGAGCCCTTTGGCCCTGCTGGCTTCCATTTGGAGGTCCCAGGCTGGTTGTTCCATGTAGGACCGATCGAGTGGCCTTTCTTCCGCTTTCTGAGGCCAAGACAAGTGGGTATTTCGGGGGCGCCTCTATCTGAACTTCAATGCCCCATTCCGCAAGTAAGATGGAATTTTTTTCAATGGCTTGTTGTGTCTCTTTGTTCTTCAGCCCCACCAAGGTGGAGTCACCATGTGTGTCCCCTTTCAGGCTTGGAATTTCACCCATTCTATGTCCCCAGTTTGTTTCTTATCTAGGGTGTCCAGATGCTTGAAGAGGCGTAGGAGGTTGTGCCGGTTCAGGATGTCATGGGTTCCCATACTGGGGAATCTCGGAGTCAGGATCACCTCGTAAACAGCTACTGTTGCGCCCGCAGTTTGAGCCCTGATTCCCTTTTTAGGTCGAGCTGGTAAACTGCATCCAAAGGATGCAGGTGTCCAGCTGGAGACCTAATGTTGTCTGTTACGGGGGAAGGAGGACAAGAGGGTGTTACGAGCTTTTTCCCTGGATTTGTGTGCGCGAACGCGCACGTTCTGTCTCGCGTCGTGCACATGCGCGCGCATACAGACAGACACTCGCTCACACCCCCCCCTCCTCCACAGTCACACACGCACTCCAAGACACATACACACACGCACGCACACACATACATACACAGCCCCCCCCCGCCGCACGCGCGCGCGCGCGCTCGCGCACACACATGCCCCCCGCCCTCGCAGCTCAGCAACCCACTCACCGGCTTCCTTGGTGCGGCGGCTCTCCTCAGCTGCTCTCCTCAGCTGCAGGGCCCGGCAGCAGGACTCATCCTCCCTCCTTCGGCACCGGGGCGCAGGGTAGGCTCCTGCCTGCTCCGGTGCTCCAAACAATCACGGCTCTTCCCTGGGAGGCGGGGTAGGATCCCGCCCTCCTACTTCCTGTTTCCGGTTGTCGCGCCGGCCTGCCTGACTTCCTGGTCGCAGGCCGGTGCATCAGGCGTATGGGGACCCGCGCTGCCTGAGGACTGCTTCCCGCTCCCGTTTTCAGCCCTGCCCGTTCGGAGCTCTTCTTCCCTCACACATCGCCGCCGCCCACGGGCGCCCACAGCCCCTGTCACATGCTGCTCCAGCGACTGCCGTTGCACAGTCCACCGGCCGCCATGCACACGCTGCAGAAGGACACCACCATGACCAAGATCTTTGTTGGCGGCCTCCCCTACCACACGACCGACGCCTCGCTCAGGAAGTACTTCGAGGTGTTCGGGGACATCGAGGAGGCCGTGGTCATCACCGACCGGCAGACCGGTTAAGTCCCGGGGCTACGGCTTTGTGACCATGGTGGACAGGGCCGCGGCGGACCGAGCGTGCAAAGACCCGAACCCAATCATTGAGTTTAGTAAGTATCTACCTTTGTCATTCTCATTTTACTAAATTATTGTATGTAGGTAAGTTGTAAAACAAATGCTGAGAATCATTTCAATATGCAAAAAAGGGAATATTGGCTTTTTTAAGACAGCAATAATTCCTTAGTCAAAGGCACTGTAACATTTTCTTATTGTAACTGTTTGAATCCTCGAATTTAGGTATATTTTTTAAATGGAAAAGAATTTTGATGGGTCTCGCAATTGCTGCAAGGTGGGGGCCTGTTTCAGTATTTATGTAAAGGCGTATGGTACAAGCCCATTGGCTGGGGAGGGTGGAGGAGTTGGGAGGAGTTTAATGCAGATTTTGAACAAATAGTATTGAGCAACCTACAGTCTCAAGTTGAATTCCTCACTTATTTACAAGGAACGCAGCATAAACTGTTATTGACACCCTGCCGATGCGATATTTGACACCCTGCTGTTGCAATATTTCTCCATTTGTAGAAATGTGGTTTAACGGCTCAAACATGTACTAAGTTCTACATGGAAATATTCATACATGCATCTGTAGGTTTTTTTATATTTTATTTTGAGAGCAGCTAATGGCACCTTTAAGTCGTATCCTGATATGGGGGCAACCGTTTACAGTAATGATCAAAGCCATTAACCTGTCTGGGCAACTGGAGTTTTTTTTTTTTCCCATTTTGCCCCTCCCGCCTCTTTATATACTCTTTAATAAATGCTGCTGATTATCGCTGCCCCACCTTCTTGTCTACCCACCTCACAAACCCTCCTCCTCGGTTCTGGGTCATTAACTATAATTGCCCACCTGACTGTGGTCCCCCCTGTCCCCTCAACCTTTCTCCTCCTTATTTGGTTCTCAAAATACACTTAAAAGTATAAATAAACGTCAAGCAATGTTTTAAAATAAAGTGACCATATTTAAGCTTCTGACAGACTATTGTCTCTTGCTTGTGTTGGCACCTCTCTAACCACTGCCCGATCTTGTGTCCGGTTGCTCTTTTCTTTATTAATTTTTTTGGGGGGGGGGTTGTCATTGTTTTAGTAAGCGTGAATGTGGGTCTTGGTTCACAAACGTTCTTTAGAAAAGTTTAAGCTATTGCCATTATAAATTACAATAACTTTGATTTAAGTATTAGTTATTTAAAAAAATTAAACTCCATTATTATTTGTAATAGCGATACATCTAAGTCATGTAAATACAAAACATATTGCATTACAAATGCTATAGGTATCACATTTGCGAAAGTTATAACTATTGGCATTGTAAATGACAAAGCTATTAATTTCGCTATTTTCAAAAACAACACATAAATAAAAACTTTGCCATTTACAATACCAATAGCTCAAACTTTCCTAATGCGAGACCTATTGCATTGCAAATGCTTGTTTGTCTCTGTTTCTACAGGGTTAGGGACTGTCCTGGGGCTTTCTTGGAGAATTAAGGGAGAACCTCCTGGTGCCCTCTTGTTCTGGCCGTTGTTCGACCTTGTGGCTTGCAGGGGCTGAGTGCTTGGTTGCAAGAGGTGAGGAGTAGCCCCTTGTAGCAAAGGTGTCTCCGGGGTTAGGTGTGTGAGCCGTACTGGAGATGAAAGGCTTATTCCAGCAATTGGCTGGTGAGCCAAGGTAGTGATTTGCGTGATTTGCGTGACTGGTGGCTTTTCACCCTTCGCACTCGGGGTGCTTGCTAATGACGATTGTTTGTGTTGTGCTCCCTTTGGGGAGGGGGCGGGGGCATTCTCTTGCCCCAATTTTTTTCTGTAAATATCGGGTATAGTTGGATCGATTTTGTGTCCCCTTTTGGGGGCAGTTGCTTGAGCTTCAATAGCTGGGGTTGTCTAGCCTTTAGCTTAGTTTTTTTCTGTTGCTTTTTTAGCTTCTTTTTAGCTCTCCTTGAGAGAGGGATGTCCTGTGTGACCATTGCACCTGATGAATCTTCCTGGGGTACTATCCCGGTGTCTTCGCTGTTCCTATGGATTTTGCTTTGTGAGGTTGTGGATGCTAAAGGGCTGCTGTTTGTCTTGGTGGTCGAATTCGATGCGCTTTTGCCTTTTTTGGCTATGTCCTTCTTCCCCGATGGATCCCAAGGTGACTGTGTATCCTTTGCAGTATGACCGTTTAGCTTCGCCTGGTGTTCTTTATTATTCGTCGTCAATATCACCGTTCTCCCTTTTGCTATTTCCACTATATCGGTTAATACCTCAGGCAGGAAGGCCCAATTCTCGATAAGGTTTGAGTAATTGAGTAATTGTAATTAGGTTAGCAGTTCTTATTATTTTCACAATGAGTAAGAAATTCATTTTCTGAGCTATCCAGAAATGTGAGCAGTACATTGCCCTGAAGACGTAAATGATGCCAACGCTTAGAAATCAGCCCTGGTGACATTTATTGTGGAACACTAGATGGAAACAATATAAGGCCTGATTACGAGTTTGGCATTATGTATCGCCCCTGATAATACAACGGGGTATTTATTGGGTATGGTAAGTAACACCTATTATGAGTTATTGGGGAATACCATGTGGATTTTGGCATTTAAAACACCAAAATTTGCATGGTACAGTAAATACTGTATGTTTTCCCCTAGTTAAATTTCGTCAGGTTTGACCTGATGAAATTTAACAAAGGTTGAGTTGTTTAACGCATCCACTAATTATCAGATGTGTTAAATACTTTAAAACTCGCAAATCAGATACATGTGTAAACCAAGGTTTGTGCATGGGTCGGAATATAAAAAGCAACTAGTAATCAGGGCCACAGTATGCTAAATCAGCATTCCAGAGGTGGGCGAGTAGCCAGGAAGATGTAAATTGAGATATTACTGATGATTTGTCTTTTCACAGATTCTGCTACACAGAAGTGTAAAACTGAGAGAAGGTGTACACAAGGTAGTACAAGATTACAATTTACTACCAGTGTGTCTAAGGATAACCAGGTCGATTTGTAGATCTAGTCGATAGAGTGAGAGCACTTGATAAGTTTTTTCTTTATTACTGGTGTATGACATTGCGCTACTGTTCGCTTCGCGACTTGAGTCTGGCTTCCCACTGACCTTGCAGGGCCAATGCACTACTCTTCATGAAATTCAATGCAATTGCTGTTCTAGCTCTAATTAATCGGTGGTAGAGTACAGCAGCACAGCCTGTACAGTTGACCTTGTCAAAGTCGAAGGCACTCCTCCTGTCCCCATCATATCACCTGTCTCAAATCCACAGTACAAACAAGAGACTCTAGCCCACCAAATACCACTGATCACAGCATTTGTAGCACAGTGCCAGTAAATAACACACATTTTCATAATTCTTAGATAATCCAGCAGTTCACAGATAATGAAAATACCTACTCTCACACAAAGATAAAACAATAAAAGTATCAAACGAACATGCAGTTTACAAACTGAAGCACAGAAGTAGGACATAACTAAAGACCACATTCACCTAGCAGCATTAAAAAAGTCAACATGTCACTGCAACCCTAGTAATCCCAACCCATCCTCTCTTGAAAACCACAATAGCGACACAGGTTATGTGTTGTTAATTTATGACAGCATTTAAAAATTCCAATTATTTTGATCAAAAGTTTAATAAGCAACTAAATATATTTCTGATGCTTTCCACTCATGTATTCGCAAATGCGAATTCGTACTTCTAGATACGTATTTGCTCACAAAAAATTCCAGAAAAAAGAAAACCAAGTGCACAAAAAGACAACATTTAAATAATGATGCTAATGGTAAACGTGTACACATACCATTTATGACTTATAATGGTCAAGGGAGAAGAAACCGACAAAACTTAATTTTCCACCTGTGTGAGGTCCTGAAGGCTCCCAAATTACTACTTATTTCGTTGTTTATGAGGTGCTGAAGCTTTCATTTTCCCAGTGGGCGAGAGGGTAAGCTCTGCTGACGAACTCAATCCAAACAATACCTCGATGCGCAACATGCATTTGCCACTAGCCCCCTTTTCTCAGCAGCAACTGGACCTATTCCTTGTTTTTTAGCCAACTTCCTTAAAATGAACGACCCTCATGTAATTCGAGGTGGGCGCATTTCTTTATGCCTACGTAGTCGAGTGGAATTGGAAAATTTCTGCATTCGTAAATTCCCTTGAAGTATTCGTACTTGAATCTACTGCACACCTCCTGAATATGGATGTCCCACACTGCTGTGCCTGCTTGCTGATCCTCAGTATCCCTTGGGCAGGACACCCTAGACATGGGAAGCCTTGAAAAAAAGCTGCGCCCTCCCACCCATCACCAGGAAGAACTTCGCTGAGGGTGACAGTAGAGGACGGTGCAAAAGACGATGGTGGGGTGACCAGAAAATGTAGGGTGGGTGGGTGTTGCAGTGCAGAGGGAAGTACTGGCAGAGGTGGGGCAGGGCTCTTGGCTGGGGCAGGCTGACCAGGGCACTTTGCAGTTGGTGTTGTACCTCAGGTCAAGAATTGCCAAGCTGTGCCAGTCCCTCACTGCACAGTCCTTTGTCATACATAAAACTTGTTTCAGTTGTCTCAGAGGGCCATTGATGAGACCCTTCTTTTCTCCAATATCAGTTGCTTCTCACTTTGCACAACTTTTGCAGTTTCAATAAATGCGAAGTTCCACGGTCTACTAACAAAGGAAACCTCTTGCTAACAATGGGAAAGGTGACTCTGTAAGTCCCAGAATGCAAAGTGCTGTTGGCTTAATATCAGGGACTAGATACAGTGCTCCTGAAGACATGGGCCCGTTGGCAACTCTAAGCATGAACTATTCTGGCTTCCACCTTGACTGGTAAAAGGACACACCGCTGGGATCAAACTTTGCAGTGTAGTTATTTTTCAAACAGCGAGGCAGACCTCACTTCACTGGCTTCTCTAACAAATCCAGCGGGCACTTGAAAGTTTACACCGTTAAGCCAGTAGAGAGGGCTGGAGGGTGAGGAGCCACTATAATATAGAAATTTAGACTCATTGGTTGAGGTGAAGTAAATCTACCTCTCACAGTATGCATTGAGTGTTAAATGAAATGGCAGGATTTGACCATGGTGTACCTGAAAAAATCAAGTCATCTAGGAGCCATACTATGGCTCCGCTAAGGAAGCAAAGAAAGATGTTTGATTGCGTTGATGGAGACAATGTAGGTATTCATATTTTGTGAAGTGTAATAATAAGGGCAGAGAATAATGTTAAATTCAAATTAAATATTCTGTAATAGATTGTATCTTCATCTTCAAACCTGCTTTCTTCTCAATTCTTTTGAGCATCTTACATTATCTAACATTTAATTAACGCACCTTAACCACTTTAGGTGCTTGAATCAAAAAGGCTAGGGAAATTGTGGAGGCAAATTAGAGCATTCTGCACCCCATACACACGTGGTTCATTCAGCATAACTGCTCTAAAGTGCAAGTGTGTCATAACAGACACAACAACATTGTACAACGTTGGACTCAAAATTAATCACATGCACAAAAATATTGATGAACAGTAGCCAGGAACAGCGTTTCGGTAATGTGTCTGAAAGGAGCAGCTTTAAAGCAGCACCATTAGCCAGAAGCAAATTACAAGGAATGGCTCGAAAATAGCCTTTTGAAGTCTGGATTAACAGCATACCTGTCTGCAAGGCCAATTGTTTCCAATAAATTGTGCTTTGGCCGCAACCAGAAAAGCATTACCCTTTGATCTCATCCTATTGAATGTCTAGTGCATTTTGCCACCCCCTGTGGTATGCTTCCATTGAAATGCATGAGGAACTATTTGCATCTCAAAATGGCACTGAATCTTCACACATTAACTTCTATTGCTCATAGACCTGTTGCATACAGAAAGCTATTCTTTTTATTTATTTTTTCACTGCAGCAGGCTTCTTTAAATGTTTCATTCAAGACTAAAAGCGCAAGCCAGTCCTGTTGGCTTTTCCAATGCTTGCCCTTTGCAGATGGGAAGCGCTTCAGCAGCAAAATGCTATTTTGCTTGTGGATACAACATCCTTGCATGGTTCTTGAGAGCAGGTATGTTGCTGAATAAATATTCAATGCAAAAATAATTAACCCTGAACATTCAGGTTAGGTATTTTTGGTATCAAATGGCTTACAGTTCATTATGTCTTCTTGCAAATTACCACAGAGGAGTGTGCTGGGGAACAGGGAAGTCCACTATAAGAATTAAGTAAAAAAGAAAAGGGTAAAGGTAGTGCAGCCCACCAGGGCCGTCATTTATGCGTATCTAAGTGCAGATAGGGGTACCTATATGTTGCGGTTTGCAACCAGCTTATAACCAATGCGCTTTAACTTGGTAGACTATTTAGCTTTTCAAGTTCTGTCTCTATCATTTATATTTCTTTAGTATCCGTGATTGTGTGCATGATAAAAATCCTTGTCCATGTGGGTGTCTTATGACATTATTTACTGTAATATGCACTTTTAATACCTCTATTTTTCACAGGGTTATTTCACCCTATTCTTTATGTAATAGAAAAAAGATTCCACTGTGCCTCACATTTGATACTTTCATCTCTTATTAAAACAACTAAAATTTAAGGGCAGGGCGCAACAGTTGGTTGAGCATAAGTATATGATATAATGCATGATCTTTCAAAATGTCTAGGTTTTCTCCTAAACATTAAAAGTTTGGGTAACCTTTGAAAAATCCACTCGTTAAGCGGTGATACACAGTCGTGATTTCTTTACGTGAATTAAAACAATTTGTCCTTTTGCAGTTTTCCAAAACTATAATGGTATTTTATTTGCATTTATTTATCTGTTGGTTGATATAGTATGAACCAGGCTAGAGGGGCATCAGAGTGTTTTATAAAGATCCAATAAATACAAAAGGACAATGAAATCACTAGCATAAAAGTAACGAACCATAAACAAATAGAGATTAAAAATTGACTAGTGAAATTTATACAGATCACAACATGGAAACCGTAGATGCCAAGTTGTTAATTATCTAAGATCTCAATGCTTAAATCTAAACTCAAGAATTAAAGATTAGTAAAGGAAGGCCTTCTCGGGGACCCTACTCTGGTCTGCCAGTGTGAAGAGGGTTCTGTTCTGCAGAACAGAAGCAGACGTCAGGGGAGTGGAGTAAGTCATTCTTGGCTGTTGGTCCCTAACATGTAACTCGTGTGTCCATCACACCGGCTGTTGGTCTTCGCGAGGTGCAATTTGTCAAGACAGGCTAAGTGGCAGTTCTCGGAAGATTGATGGGTTACGTGCCCTTTGAGTCAACGGCTCTGCCCGGCCCGGACACGTCCTCCCAGCCGCGCATTGGCTCATGGGTAGCATTGGAGCTGCTCGGTGCATTACTAGTCGGCTTTGAAGGCGGTGCAGCTGCGCTCACGCGGGTTATATTCACTTGTGTCGAGGCCTGAGACAGCTGACACGTGCGAGATTTATTAAGACAGCCCAATGCATCCAAACATCTCTGCTGCTTTCTTAACACGTGTCAAGGAAACAAGACAGTCCGTCCCGGAGATGCGTGGCGGCCGTGCCCATGGGAAAGAAGGGGGCTTGACGCAGTACGAGCCTGGCTAGCGAGAAGCCCCCGCCACCGAAGCAATCTGCCACCGGGCCTTTGTCTCATCAAAGGGCCCTTCTGCAAGAGAGCTTCTCGGATCAGGAAGTCAAGAAGCCCTCTATTGTCAAGACACGTTGATATTTCCAACAGATGTAATCTGCAGTAGACATCAGTGCTGTAAATGGAAATATAAAAGTGCTGGTACTCGCTATGCAGGGTACCTGCTTGCTCCTGAGAAGTGCTGGTACGCTCCTGTTCAAATTAAAGAAGTGCAAGTATTCAGTACTGGAGAGTACCTGTCCATTTAAAGCACGGTGTATTCTAAATTAAATCAACAACACAAAAGACACGTGTCCTCAATGCAAGCCCTTTTAAAGGGATTTCAGCCTAGAACTCACCCAGACTTAACTGGGGGAAAAAAACAGATTGAAATAAACATACATTTATATATATATGTTTTGGTAATTTTGTATGGCCTGGACAAGACCTTAAGGTGACAGAACACTTTACACCCCAAAAAAATGTTTTTTACTGTTGTTGATTTGGGTTATTACTATCCCCAAACTTCATATTATATTGACAAAGTTTGAAAGTTTATAGTTGAAATAAACATACGTTTTTTAATATATCTGTTTTGTCAATTTTGTATAGCCTGGACAAGACCTTAAGGTGACAGACACTTTACACCAAAAAAAAAACATTTTTACTATTGTTGATTTGGGTTATTACTATCCCCAAACTTCGTATTATATTTACAAAGTTTGAAAGTTTATAGTGTGACATCTATACCCATTCTAAAATCTTGGGGAGACATTGGTTAGTGGGATGGATATGAGACCACAATATCACTGTGTAGAAGTTGTGACTATTGGATGGTACGCCTTATTGTCTAGATAAACTGGGTGCGTTCAAGTAACATGATTTCAGTTCCCTTTAAAGGTTATGTACGAAGTGTTGGTTTTTTGTTTGGGGGAATGGCGTTCCATGCTCTTTGTGTATTTAGGGAGAATATTCTTTTAAGACAAACAGGTGTTTGATCCTTCCTAGCGATCTATGTTGCGATTGTACACCCTTGGTGATATTTTTAATTTGTAGATTAGTTGTAGATTCACATTTTTGTCTAGTATGAAGCCAAGGGATTTTATAGACTCTACATTGTTTAGGTAAGTATCCAGAACTGCCCCCCCCCCCATGAGCAATTTTTGAACTGGTGTTGCTTTCAGGAGGTGATATGAGAAGACATTCTGGGGCCTATTCACAAAGGGACATTTACAGGCGAGTACATCTGCACATGTAAATTGACTCCTGCGCTTTGTAGTAAATTTACTACTTTTGGTTCTTCATCATTTCCAAGTGTAAATTTACACTTAGACTTGTAGGTCTCCACTTAAGACCTATGGGTATATTAACAAGGGCAGGCTGTATTGGAGTATGTACTTGAAGCCCCACCCACTCTCCGCCCATATTTGTCATCGGCTTGTGTCATTGTCCGTTGGAAATGCTGGCTTCTGATTCGTTAATAGGCTTGTTAGTCCCTCCTTATTACCGCCTTGTGTTCATTTGTAACCTCCTATGAGGACTGGCCATTTTACTTTGGTTGTTACACGTACGTCTTATTTAGTGTGTAAGCACTATTATCTGTAATGCGTTTTTTCTACTGCAGGCACTACATGCTTTCCTGCAACATTCAGCGTGTCATGCGTGCTTTCACGGGGCGCTTTTACAAAAATAAAGCATTTGTCTATCAACTTGACAAACAAATGCTTTTTTTGATAAAATCGCCCCATGCTGCGCTTTCACTTTAATAGCAGCCGCTGACCTTTCTTTAGACCAGGCTGGTCTAAAGAAAGGGACGTGGCCTCTATTAACATGAAAGTGCAGCATGGGTCTCTTGTAAACAGCAAGCATTTGCAATGCAATAGGTCTCACATTTTAGAAACTTTGACCTTTTGGTATTGTAAATTACAATGCTTTTTATTATTACAGGTTTTTTAAACACACAAATAAAAAGGCATTGTCATTTACAATGCCAATAGCTCAAATTCTCGCAATTGCGAGACCTATGGCATTGCGAATGCTTGTTGTCATTTATATGTAGGTTTGTAGCATTAAATTCAATTTGTATATATGTTTAAAAAGTAAAATTAAATTAATTTATTTTAACATTACTTCCTGTGGGGTTCTATTTTAAGTCCCTGCTTCGATGCTATTTCTATTTTAATTTCTTAAGGACCCGATTACCCAAGCGTGTCCTGGTGCTGTAAAGTTAGTACCTATGCATGAAGAGTTAATGAGTTAGAGGGGAATTTAGGAACCACGGGGACTTTCAGAGATTATTGAAATAGAAGTTTCTTAAAAGACTTACGGAACCTTAAAAGATTTGGTTCAGCACTAATCGAGGGAAAAAAATTGTTCAAGGCTTATGCCATGATTACTGAGAAAGCATGTGCAATGGGCATGACCTTGCATTATTTGGGCACATCCACTAGGTTGGAAGAGGATAAATGCAGCAATCTGGTGGGTGAATATCTTTTCAACATCGTGGACATGTAATTAGAGCAATGTGTGGGGAAGATAGCCTTGTGGCAGACACCGGTGGCTTTGAAAACACTTTACTTTCTATGGCAGTAGTCGTCATTGTTCAGTGCTGGACTTACTCCAGGTCTGAACTGGAGTATATTTATTACTGTTTTGGGTTCTTTTTGCCTGTAGTAACTATAAAAGTGCAGTTTGTGAATAGCAATGGGTTTACTCTTTTATGGGTGGGTGTATGTCCCCCCCAACCACTCTTTAGCAGTCCGTAACACGATGCAGGGATCAACTGCGGGGCACCATATGTTCCGCTAACCAGAGGCCGAGGTTGAAGGGGAACCTGCTAAGGGCCCCCAATGTCGGTTTCTGACAGGTTTTCCATGTTGAAAACCCCAACATGGAAAGCCTGTCGGAAACCATCATAATCCCCATGGCGAAACGCCGTCCATAAGGATTATGTGCCGGTCTCCGACTGGCCGACGAGCTGTTTGAGCCCGTCGGAATCCAGTTGAATGATCGTCCAGTTTCACTTTCGACCTCCTACATCGTGAGGCGGCGGTCAAAACTGAAACCGCGATGAGGCTCGAAAAGCCTCCGACCGTTCCGACTCTCATCATAATGAGGGCCTAAGTAGTAAGCTTACATGTGTGAGGATCTCTCCATAGAAAAGATGGGAGAGGTAGAGATTTCAACTCATTTTGTAGTAAGTAGTACTAATGTAGTACTACTTTACGTAGTGTCAAATTGCAGTTTGAGAGAATCAGGCCACCTGTTTATTGAGCTTTAGGTAGTTGGAGGACATCCACATATGAATAATGTTGAGACCATGTGAATAAGTGTCCAGGTCAGGTGTGTCATCAATGTAAAAATAACAACTAAAGTTAAATGTCTTTCGAAAGGGTGCAAATGGTTGGGTTGGTGCCTCCTCCCTGTTTCCCCTCTATTTCATAAGATTGCAGTTCAGAATGTATTGCCATTTCCTTCGTTAGAGTTATTGGTGGTGTCAATGATGTTCATCATAGTGTTGCAGATTTGTTGATATTTGTGTTAAGATAGTGCAAGACTTAAAGACATGCCAGAATTTGAAACAATAAAATAAGAGAAATAATTTTTCAAAAATAGAAATACTGCTTCCCTCAGTCTCTGAATATACCCTGGTTAGGCCTACATTTTTACTGTCCTTAGTGATTTGTGTGTTTATGGAACAGGCTTTGGGGCTAACCTTTTTTATTTGCTCTGTTATAATAGTTAAATAATGCAATAATTTGGTGTAATCAATTGTGTATTGGGTCCATGAATGGTGGTACTATTTTGTTAATTATTACTTAACTCAAGAGTACTCATTTTACTGACCGGGGAAGGATGAAAGGCTTAGTGAACCCTGCAAGATTCAAACCTGTTTGATATTCAAATGTTGTGTTCTGCTCCTTCACATACGCAAGTCCAGATGTTAAGAAAGTTGAAACATTGCCTAATATCCAAACTGTACTGATCTCCTCAATGGCAAAGTCATCTAAGAGGCAAGAGCCAGGCTTCCTGCTCTGTAGTCTCTCCAGCTTTCAGACCATTATTACCGGCCATCATATTTGCAGATATGGGAAATGAGGCACAGGGGAGTGAAAACATTAGCCAAGGATCAAACAACGTGGTCAAGTAAGTGAGCTAAGATCAGAACCCAGGTATATGGTTCGCAGTCAAGACGCAAGCCATGTGACCACATCCTCCAGGTGAAGTTAGGTATCTTGAAAAATGTATGGAATGAGAACAGCAAGCTGCAATCGTGTTCAGTCACGAAAACAATAGAGAAACATCAAGAATATATGCAACGGCTTAAGGTTCGCCCAAATATGGCCAAAACAGGGTGCAAGATTGCATCAAAAGGGAGCAGTCAAACAACATAATGGCAATTTTCCTCGGGGTCTATAACCTTTGCACTGGAGGTGACATCAAAACAAGAGTGACTTGTGTACACTAAGGGAAGACAATTCAAATTCGATGCTGACTACTTGGATGGCTTGTAATTTACTCAGCCTACATTCAATTTACCTTCAACATATAGTCCTTCTATATTAAAAGTCTGTGCCTTAATTTATTCATTGAGTCTGGTTGTTTCAGGGCTCGAGTCGGGGTACCACATGGGTGGACGGCATCCCCCCACTTATTTTACCGGGTGGACGCCGTCCCCCCTGCCAAACAGCTGGACTTCACTCTTTGGCCTCTCTGGGACGAGGAGCTAGGAGCTCACAGCACGCTGCTCACGCGCTGACTTCTCAGATGCAATCGCATCTAAGGGGTGAACGAGGGGAGGCAATGAGCCCGATGGTGCAAGCCACCTTTCGGGTCGTCACTTCCTGTCGTGACATCACTTCCAGTGACAACGTCCCCCCAGTTATTTTTTTAGGACTTGTGCCCTGGGTTGTTTTCGTGGTGTGCATGTTTTAAAAGGCCGCCCTAGGGGAAGCAAGACTGTGGTTGTGCCAGTGCTCCTTCCGATCAACACGCTGTGATGGAATGGAGGCATGGACAGTGTAGTGTGGTAGTAGGGGTGTGTTAAGAGTTAGGAATGGGATATTGCGTTTGCTTTGGGGACTCTAGAGTGCAAGGACCTGCCAAGCACTTGTGCTGCGGTGCAGGGAAGCAGTCGTGGGAACCTTCTTAGAATAAAGTACAACTACTTATTTCGTGGAACTCTGAGGCATATTAGCAACAAATAGCGATAATTATCGCTAAATGAGCTTAGCACATTTTTTTTTTATCGCCGCGCATCGCCGGATATTATCGCTGAGATAACGTGCTATTAGCAACGTTTATCTCAAAAGCGACAAAATATCCGGCGATAGCGGCTCAGTGCGTGAATATTGCTGGAAATCCAGCGATATTCAGACATTAACGCTAATAGGGTCTTAACCTGAATATCCACCTCCCATTGGATATACAGGTTAAGAAGTGGTCTGAGCAGGCGTTAGGGTTTAGCGATATTCGCGCTTAGCGCGAATTTTTCTATCGCTTCGCCTGCCTTGCTAATAGGCGATAGCTGTGTTAACGACTGCTTTCAGTCGCTAACAGGTTGGGTACATCCACTTTGCATGTCATTAGCGATAAATATCGCTGACATGCAAAGCGGGCCCCAAACCGGTCGCTTTCGCTTAAAAGCTGTCGCTAACTGTTGTTAGTGACAGCTTGATAATAGGGTGATAAAATGATCGCTGTTTTAGCGGGAAAAAGTCCAGATAAAGCGGCGATAATGCCCTTGCTTATATGCCCCTCTGTCTTTTATTCGCTATGGAGCACTTACTACATTTCATTGGCAACGAGGATTTACTACAGCCAGAGAAGCGCAGGAACGGAACAAAGCACAGTATTCATGCGATGCAGCAGGAAGGCGGATCGGTGCATCGGCGGCGCACGTGCCTCAGACTCCGGGCTCACGTCAAGGACTCAGCATTGTAATTGTGGCTGCGGATTGCCCTCTCTCCCTCCCCGGTTGAGCGGTTCTTTTCTGCCATCTTGACATTTGCTGTTATCATTCTGCTGGGCTTTTCATGAGGCGTAATTGAATGTGCGCTGCTGGATGCGGATAGGAGAGAATCGACTGCCTTTGTTAGCGGAACGGGCTGTGCTGAGACCCGCGCGCAAACAAAGGAACCTGCTGCCTCCGCGGGTCTACATGGCTCTTTCAGGCGCACCTTTTCCTCGCTCGTAATTACCCTCGTCCCCCGTGTTATTTCCTTGTCTGTAATTTCCTTTGTTTCCATCTCTTCTTCTCAGCTGCTTCTTGCCTGTTTATTGGGCTGCCACTATTTTTCCCCTCTGAGCTCATTCCTCCTTTCCCGAGCCTGTCTCGCGGTCCCTGTGTTTATCCAGGGGTCGAAGTGCTTAAAGAAGGGTCAGGGAATTATCATCCATATTATAAAGGGGATGGGGTCATAGAGTGTGGGGGAAAGGTCACAGACATTGCTAAAAAGAACAAAACATTCTGCAACAATTGTTTTGGCCTTTCACCTACAGGCAACTTAATATAAAATATAATGTGCACAACAGGAATGGAAATAAAATGCAAATTCAATTTAACCATGGGAAATTCATTTTTCTGATAGCAGAACTCGGTTGCTTAATGCGATTACTTGCGAGGTCATTGGGTGTAACTGAACGGTTTCCGATATGAACCCTGATTGGTGCACTGGGAAACTAGTGTCTGTTTATAGAGCTAAGAGGCCCAAGCTTGTGACAGAAAGCCCTGTGAAGGTGCAAGTCATTTGTTTCTAAAAATGTATTACGCAGAGTATAAGATTGGTTAAAAAGGTCAAAAGATTGTGTTTAAATGTTTGCAGTGCTTTTAGAAATTATGGGGCAGATTTACAAGCACCCCGCGCCACCGGTGTGTCACTTTTTGTGACGTACTGGTGGCGTATGTTACTGCTTCATACGTACAAGGAGAGGAAAAGCCACCCTGTGTGGCTTTTCCTGTCCTTGTAATTATGACCCCTTTACACGCAGCACTTAGCATGAAAGGGGCGTTCCATGGGTGTCGCTGTGGGTGTTCACACGCAACACCCATAGAACAAGACACATTTCCAGATTACAATTCCTTGTTAAATCTGGAAATGCGTCTGAATGCTACGCCACCCTAGGGTGGCGTAGCGAGGCGCAACAAGGAGAAATGTTTTCATTTCTCCTCGTATTTTTCCTCTTTCAATGCGTGCTGCATTCTACAGCATTAATTGAAAGAGGAAAATGCCTGTAGCGATTGTTTTTGTGCAGGAGGTGCCTCTTCCTGCACAAAAAAATCTCTCCATGACACAGGCATCCTTGCACCATGGTGCAAGGGTGCCTCCCTCGGTGCATGGCAGCAGTTTGTGCACCAGAGCAGGAGAGATCACAGGAATGTGACATATTATTGTAACTTTGTTGCATTCCTATGTTTTGGAAGTGCGCCAGCGTGGCGCAGTCAAAGGGCTTTTGTTACCGTGCTGCAGCACTTCCTTGTAAATCTACCCCTATGTTTTTAGCAATAGTCGCCATACAGGTACGCATCGTCAATCCATTCATTAAAGAATCTCGTATTTACAAGAAATCCGACATGCATTCATCTTACTGACAAGAACAAAATAACTCTCTAATTCTATTTAATATGTGTACCCTTACATAGATAATACTCGATTCTTACGGCGCATCCACCTATAAATAGAGAGCCTTCGCCCATACCCATAACAGGTATAAGTGCTATACATTGGATCTAACAATCCACTAATCTCTAAAATCAAATTTAGGATATTCACTCAGAGTTAGACATTATTTATGATGTCCCATAATTCTGGTGATTCTCCATGGACATAGCCTTTTCACAATGTTCCTTTCTATTCTACATGCACAATATATTTCTCTGCTTGGGATACAAGGAATTATGCAACACAATATATCTTTCCACTTGGAATATAAGGAATTCTGTAACACTATTGCGGAGGTGGTGACTGAAATTTCAGCACTGTGCGCTTTCAATATTCTTTGTCTGGAATTTATAGTGTCACTTTACTGCACTTGCACAGCCCATTTGCTGATGAAGCATGACCTGCTCACTATAAATCAGAGTGCTTGTTACAGGCTATATATTTATGTTGATGTATTATGTTAATTGTATGTTTTTGTTATAGAGAAAGTTGAGACGGTTTTCCCTGATGAAGGCAATACTGCTGAAGCGCTTAGGGCCTCATTAGGATGACGGGTGGACTTTGTCTGCCAGCCACCCTATGGAGAATGGGACCGCCCGCCATAAGGGCCGGGGTCCCGTAGGGGGAATTAGGATGTGCCCACCACAGTGGCGGGCACATCCTACATGTTTAGCATTGTGGCGGGCGGTGCACTCTGCACCGCTCGCCACAATGCTAAACATTTCTGAACGCATTTGCATATGCAAAACGGCAGGCACCGCGCGGTGCCTGACGCTTTGCATATGCAAATGTGGGGGGTACCATAGGTACCCCCCTGTAATCCCCCACCTCTGCCATCACCTAGGGGCCCCGCAGGGGGCCCCCGCTGCACACACCGCCTGCCTTTCCGTGGCGGCATTGCTGCAGCGGAAAGGCCCCTTACACCCACCATTGTAATATGGCTGGCGGTGTCCATTGGACACCGCCACCATATTATTCCCTTTCTGCCGCGGTCGCAAGGCGAACGCGGCGGTAAAGCGGCGGACGATCTTTCCGTCCGCCGCGCTCCCCCCCGCCATCCTAATACGGCGGGGGGGAATCCGGGCATAGGTGTTGGGCGGATTACCTCCGCCAGGCCAGCGGTGGCTACCGCCAGCCTGGCGGAGGCAATCCGCCCGACATCCTAATGGGCCCTTTAGAGTTCTTATCTACCGCCTGCCTTGGAAATCTCTTTGATAATTCACCATCTCCATCTCTAATGTTGTCATCTGTTTCAGAATGATGCATTTTTAGACATTTTATGTAATGGTTTATATTAACATTGTATGTCGATTTATGTATGCTTTATGATTGTGCATTATTACATTATATAAATGAATTTATATGTCACATATATATATAATTATAAAAAACTATGTTATTGAAACTTAGCTATCTAATGAAGTTTTCAAACCTAGATTTATAAACATTTTATAAAATATCAATAACAAAATAAGAATAAAAAAGATCTGTGAAAAATAGAAAGAATTTCTTGCTTTGTTTGTGTAAATATCCTTGGTCGTGCAGTCATAGAGATTTATGTTGTTGTATCTATAGCCTGTACTATATCACCAAGAATAAGTATAGAACTTGTACCTAGCTTTACTTTTACCCTTGATGTATTTTCCCTACTGCTAGCAAGTTCCACTGTTTTCCATTGGGATCCCCTTTTTCTCAACCCATGCCACACATACATACACGCAGATTCACATGCACACGTAAACCCACTACTAAGATGTAAAGGTGAGATGGCCATGGAAAGTGACCGAAAAATGGGGTGTATCTCTTCCAAAATGGAGGGGGAAGGGTAGGGACTCCTTCTTTGCAGGAAGAGCCTTGCACATGGAACAGCACACCCTTCAAAGGTGTGAGTCACACCAGGTTAAAAAAAAGTTACACCCAAGCCTACTCAAGTAGTACTACAGGCTAGCAAGAGTCAAAACTACTGTGGCCAAGCCTTGAAGAAATTTACACAACCCACCTGGCAACTTAAATTGGAATGGAATCTCATAGAAATCAGTGGAGGCAGGAGATAAATAACATTCATAGAACTAATGGAAAAAGAAAGGGAAATGGAACTACAGTCTATACACAGCTACTGTTGGCACTTGCACAACATCCATGCACACACACATGCTCACACACTCATGCACGAGGCCTAAACACATAGTACAAAAAAGGAAAAAAACACAAAAGAAGTCACATGCATTAGCAATCAAAAAGAGAAGAACTGACCACACCAAAGTTAAACACAAGTACACAAGTTGGCAAGTTTACAAATCAATGGACTTAAAATATATATAATTTGGATTCACAAACAGAGAAATACATTTACAACCCATCTTGTATACTACAAACCTGTCAATGCAAGGGGGTGTCATTCACAACACAAGCACCGCACAATCATCAGCTGTGCCTCATCAATCACGCAATCTGGCCAGACATAAGAAAGCTAAAAGGCAATCCAAAGGCATCCTACGTTCCCCACAGTATTGGTGAATGCTTTTGTTGTACTGGCCGACATGTTAAGGGACAACTGCTTAGGAGGAGAGAAAGGCTTTGCAACAATCGCTCTCTTTGGCGTGTCTGAAGAAGACATAGTGGCAAGATGCGGCTTCCTTCCCCTTGTGCTCTTGGATACGATTGCAGAATGGGTGCAGGAGCTCACATCACCAAGCGCCGACACCTGTATCATTCCATGTCAAAATGGCATTTGTATTCTATTCTCTAGATCATTGAAGAGGACCAGCAGGGCCATGACTAGTATTTCATGGGCATGCCAATGCAGGTGCTTGGAACATGTTTTGACATGCATCACTGGTCAAGTGCAGCACTGACCCACAATGCCTCAGTCACTGCAAGACAGGCAAGGGGAGGCACATCGCTTCTCGGCCATTGCCCACGACGGCTAGGTGCCTTAGATTGCACACATCTGGTATGTCACCCACCATACACAAAGCATAACATTAATTCAATTGACAAAGCAAGCAACCTATGAACATGCAAGCTGACTACCACGCTAGGTTCTGCTTAAATTATGTGTAATGCCTTTCCTGGTTCAGCACGTGAAAGTTTAATCTTTTGCCAGTCAACTATAGCAAGTTGGTTCTCGTGTTTAGAGTAATATGTGGCAGCAAGGTAAGTACACCGAACACACAAAGGGTGATGGGAGGAACATTTACAGTCTAATCATTGGCAATTGCTTGGGTTGCATTCCAACCCATCGTTTTTTTGCCCACGATGCCACCTCAGTTTGGGACAAGCCATATGGAAATACGTCTTGGCCCTGCTCTAATAGGAACAGTCCAGCCTGAACTGCCAGGCCAGGTCCTACCTGAACCAGAGCACAAGCAACCCAAGTCTGGTTTCACCCTGCACAAAAGAAAGACGTGGGTCCTGTACTGGTGTTCCAGTTCAGAGTGGACCTGGCCTAGCATTTCAGGCTGGACTGTTCCTATTGGAGCAGAATCAAGACTAATTTACATATGACTGGGTCCAAACTGAGGTGGCACAGTGGGCAAAGGAACCATGGGTTGGAATGCTACCCAGAGCGATTGCCAGTGGTTAGACTTATTGCCAGAATCCCTCCCATCATGTGTGTGATGCAAGGTAAGTCCTACATACGCACACCGGACTACATGAGTAACTGCGGTATGGCAGGCACTATGGGCAATGCTATTCTTCACATCCCTGTTTAAGAAAAAAACAGATTAACTCTCTCTCTCTGTATGCATGCATGATAGGAACATAAAGTGTTTTTTTAGGGGTTCGTAAAAATAACCCTACCCCCAGTGTCTGTTTTGTAGGTGATGCTGTGTTTGGCCTCTTCCACTTCAGGCATGCACTCAATGTGCCTCAATATTCTTATCAGAGCAGACACTGACCCGGGGTGTCATACATCACTCTGTTAATGATTCAAGAGGCCCAACATGGGGAAACCAGCCTATTCCTGAAACCATATGACTGGGTGAATGATGAGACGTAGAGACATAGTGAGAATTGATGAATTCTAAATCGACATGAATGTTTTTTAGCCTTGTGAGAGGGCATTTCCCCGAAACACGTGTTGACTGTATGTTTTATTAAAAAGGAGAAAATAAAATTTACTGCAATGACACACCAATACATTGAATAAAGGACTGTAGAAAAGAATGTTTCCAAAAGAGAAGTTTGTGCAATAACATATGCTAATAAGACCTGCTAAGCAATGGTTGAATTTGAATAGGCGCCGTAGGGGTGGGTGATGGAGGAAAAGTTCCAGGCATAAGTTCCTGTCACCCCCAAGCAAGTGTGAATAGAGCGTACTTTTACCATCCTTAAATCATGCTGCATGTGTCTTTATCATAGGGGTGGGGTGAATTTGTACTCCACCTAAGTAGAGACCAAGATCACATTAGCCTGTTGAATGTACACAATATCGAGCTAAGCAGAGACTCACACCCTGCACTATGACCCCATCCTTGTCCCCTGGATCGGTCAGTGCCCAAAGGTCAGGACTACACACTTCACCTGTCGGTTGCACCACAGTGGAAGGACAGGTCTGAACCAATGATGAAAGCTGGCCTAGTTACTTTCCCAGGATATATCCTGAACCCACCCAGCATTGCCTGTAAAAACAGATTTGAGAAAATGTAGTGTAGTTCCTATTATCCCAATAGGCTCTGCGCATTGGAATAATATCTTCAATAGTATAGACCTAGGGCAGAGGTTAACTAGGTCTTCTACCGACGATATTAGACTTAAAGTTTTGTGTTTGTGCCAGCTAGCTCAGAGTTCACTAGAAACTTTCTCGAATAGGCAAGGAGGATTTTAACCTCCCTGGATAGACAAGAAGGGATTTAGTTTCTGACAACCATAGAACATGACAACTTTGCTCTCCCCTAATCAAGAGTGTATCTCTAGAGTCGTGTGAAAACAAAAGACAACTTATTTTACTCAGTCAGTTCAGTGCATTCTTAGTTTCACCAGATTGTAGAGAAAAGGAAGAGACGGGCGTGTTCAATAAAAGATGTTATTTATTGATCAGTCTCTTTTCTCATACAAGAGAAATGAATCGCTATTATTGCAATACTTGTAGTTAAGTAAAGTGCATACAGTAAAGACAGAATTATAAAATAATACTGTAAAAGCATTGATATGGTTTCTGAGCCATATGATACTTTAAAATGGATAAAATATATACATACATATATACATTTGACTAATCGTTCTCAACTGGTGCTTCTAACCACGCCTACCCCAGTGTACCTGACCTAAGCCTAATACGTGGGCGGGAGTAGATAAGTAGCAGTTTAAGTTACGTTTGTTTGCCAAGGGACTGATTCGAGAATTCTCTGCAAGGGGTTATTCAGTTCTGTACCTGAGATCTAGAATGATGGAGGGCTGGTATCTCTTATCCCAGGTCTTGATATTCCAGCTGCCTGCGAGGGCTGCTTGGAAGCGCCGGAGCTGGATTTCTCAGCAGGAGAAAGGCAGCGTCTCGTTCTCAGCGCGTCAGGAAGGCGGGGCAGCGCCTGTGGGCTTCGCTCTCTGCTGGGCACCTCAGCACGTCTCGCTGCTCCGATCTCGTCACCACCGCATGTGTTTGCTTAAGGCAATGTCGGTAATATTTATACCTGAAAGGTGCCGAGATTGACGTAAGGATGGACATATATACGTCAATAAGGATGTCATATGAACGGACTCGTTCGCACATTTTTTTGCTGAAGTTCTCGGTGAAATCAAAACAATGGTTATGGGAATTTCCCAGGTCGCTGTAGGTTTGATTTGTTTTGAGAACTCCGTATGCCTTATCAGGGGCTGGAGGAATATCGCTTGTCTAATTAGTTGGCATGCGTTATGACCTAATCAGATGACGCGCTTCTGTGCCGTGGTGTGGCTTAATCAGATAACGGTTTATGCACCGTTAGATGGCTGCTAGTTAATTATTAACCAGACCAGGGTCAGGAATAGGGGAATCAATACAGTACCTATAGGAATACATCACACCCACTCCACGTAGACTATGTCCATATTTACAAATCTAGGCATAGTGAAACCAGTAGCGTTTGTGTATACCGTACCACCCAAAAATATTAAATATAAAATATACGAAACACAATCGCATGTACTATCACGTATACTATATGCACAAGCAGTCTAATAATGCTAAATATATAACGCATATTTCTAAATTCAGCATGAATAAATGCGAAAACCACACATGAAATGGCTCTTAATACAGAAAAAAGAATGCGAGACCATTTCATCACAATCATAAAGTTATGTATAATAGTGCTAGAGGATAGCGAATGTCTCGTGACTACCTAAAATAGAAATTTAGTTCTCTAAGAATAATGTCTACTTTAAGCAGAAGATAAGTGTCCCAAAAATCGTAAATATTTTGGAATTGGGGAAAAAGTTCTTGCAGTCTGAACAAATGATGTGAAAATTTTTCATATCGCTTTTTAAATGTCGAAGGCCAAATTCAGGATGTAGGGAACTCCGAGTTCTAGTTTGCTCAAAGTTATTCCTGCTGCTCTGGTGAAAACATCATATCATTTAGACTGTTGAAAAAACTGTCAACAGCTTCTTGCGTAAGTTCCACTAATTCGGAAAAGGTTGTTACCATGCATTCATGAGCCTGAGCATGATTGCCTCCATTGATGTTTTGATCAGCATAGCTGACTGAAGGTCGTACCTGATCGATGCTGCTTTCATCTTGTACTTCACTACCCCTCAATCGTAGTGGTGAAGTCTCCACGAATGCCGTCATCAGGATTGGTAGCCGCTGGGGACAGCACAATGCATGAGCCGTTACCGGACCCAACAAGGTATCTGCGTCCATTGGCACATCCGATTGTAGTACCAGACAGGTGTCCAACACGCATTCTTCGCCGCATAGCAAGCACCTTAATACAGGCATAACACAACTTTGCCACATTGGTCTAAATGAAAGAGACCAAGTCATGTTCAGGTCTCTAAGCCGGGATAGTCCAAGGATTTTAGTTTCCCGGTAGCCAATGGCTAGGATCATTTCTTCCCTTGTCGCAGGTGTTTTGTCTGTGACATGGTTTGCCATAGCGAAATAACAGGATCAAAAATAGAATACCCGCTACTAGTCCCAAAAGGAGTGGAAGTCCGCCAAAAATGGAATGGACAAAGTCTGGAAAAATACCCAGGATGGCTTTGAATGGAGTTAAAGCACCCGAAAACACTGCTTTAAATACACTGGAGACACCAGTGGTATCAGAAATATTTAAGATTTCGTTCAGTATTTCTGCGAAATGTATGGGGGAATTAGTTGATAATAATGAATGAATCTCTTCTGTTGTCCTTGCAACTTGGAGATCATACGTTTCTTTTGATGACGTGAGCCTGGTCGGCGTCTGTAGGAGCACAGTCTTCATTCTGCTTAAAGTATCTATTCGAATAGAAGCAATTTTCAAATCGGGCCATAACCTTGCCTCCCTGTCTGGAGAATCGTTCTGGAACAAAACTCGTTCACAGCACATGACCTTCCTAGTCACGGTTATGAGATAAGGTTTTCCGGGCAGCAAACTACAACATCTGCGATCTACTATTAGAATGTAACTCCCGTTCAAGAGTCTCCTAAAGAATGGTTCTATTCGTGTTGCAGGTGTGCCTAGCTGGTAACATGAAAGGTTATTTGAAGTCCCTTCACAGGCTCCGTGCAAACTAATACCCTGACACAGAAGTGTACCACTTAGTGATCTTGCGCAATTATCGCCACTGAGAAACACTTTCTGGCCTTTATTACTTACATATTCGTGTGTATAGGGCAAGTTCCATATTGACTTAATGTATCCTTTACCCAACCTTTCATACTGGCCTGCCTGTATATATTTTTGGCAGAATTGAAACTGGAAAGTAGTTATCGGAATATTTATTATTCCATGTATTATCCATTCAATGACAGGTCGTTCTGACATTGTCAATGGTAATCTCTCAAGTTTTTCAATGCTCAGAATTGTATAGTCAGCACCCTTCTGTGCCAAACTGATTTGTTTATCAGTAAGGTTAAAGATATTAAATAATGACGTTGTGTTGATTAAACGCCAAGGCACATAGCCAGAACGCAGATTTTGTAACGTCCAGCCAAGCTGTACAATAGAACGCAATTGGGACTGACCGTGTTGTAACATCAGTAAGTCTTGCGATATTATATCGATTGCTGAAGACACAATGCTGTCCAGAGAATATATTCTGGAGGACAGAGTCATTAACCCATTGTCCACCACAGTAAGTGATTTTTCCAAATTAATACGGTCAATTTCCCGTATTTTTTCTGCTGTCTCAATTTGAGTTACTTTCCAAACTTCGTTATAAGCTGCATATATAGAGGCCGCTATGAAACGTTTTTGACGCTGTTTGCGTGGTCCCAATATGAAATCACGCAAGTCAGCACCTTCTGTAAGTAAAGTTAGGTGTTGCTTAATTTCAGCCAGTGTGGACGTTTGTAGCCATTGAAGGCAGAGCTTGCCCACGCTGTAGGTGGTTATTATCCCTGGATGTTGTCTTTGGGAATATCTAGGGTCTGGCCTAGTCAATGTGAACCCCTGTTTTTTGTTCAGGAATCTGTCTTGACAGTTATTTGTATCTGTGGGCCAGATCAACCATTTTTTCCATTCAGGATGGGTTCTGTTTTGGTTTAATATATGGCTTACGTCTATCTCATCATCTATAGAGCTATTACTGTTCACTGTTGGCTTTGGAATAGACGGTTTGTTCAAATCTTTGATTTTTGCTAAGCCAAGACAGGTAGTTTGTTGAATAGTGTCATTCAAGAATATAATTTGTTCTGGGATCATGCAGGCTCTAAACAATGATTCTATACCTTGTACTTGCCAATCTCTTGTACCCCAAACAGTTTTTGCTTCAATATTATTGTTCCAGAAATCAAACCCAAATGTATTCATTTGTTCAAAGAATGAATCGGAATATATCAATTTTGTGTTTGTAAGCATGGTCTTCATACCTGTCTTATTTGTCAATTTGAAATAAAATGTTTCTGGATTACTTGTGTTAAACCCTGAAAAGTATGAATATTTATCATAAAATGTTTTTGAGCTGTCTTTTGGAGGAGTAGCACAATGTTCCCATTGGTTATAATTTAAAACATTTCTAGGTTGAGCAGATTTATGTAGATAATGGTTACCATAGTGGTTATAGCAGAACATCTGATCATAATTAGACGAACCCTGCAAATAATCATTTTCTGTAAATTTAGCAGACATCACAAGATCAGACATCATATCATTAATACTTTCAAAGTCCCAATCATCAGCAAATGTGCTTGGTTTTACAAAGTCACTCAATGAGATCTTGAATTGGTGTGGATACTTCAGGATTTCAACCGGACCATAGATTTCATAATCAGTTTTGTCCCATGCTACACCGCCTGGTATGGGATTGGCTGTGAAGTTCACTGAAGAAAGTTCTCTTTTCTCGATGTGTGAAGATGTGTGTGGTTTAAGGACCAAGTTGATTTTCTGGCTTGCTGTGTCCATTTTAGCATATTTTCCTTCAATGAAATGTCCCAAGCATAGTACCATGATGAGCCAAAGAATGAGGATAAATGCACCGAAGGCCACCCAAAATTCATTCCATGGAGAAATCAGATAGGTTTCTTTCAGCTGTTGAAAAAGTTCCTTAGCTTTGTCTTTAAAAATTTTTGTTGATGGCTGTTTCTTTGCCTCACTCAGGTCTTCAGATGAATCATCGAAGTTGATGAAGTAGCCGGATGCTGTTCTGTCAATTGTTCCAATTGTTTTTGGATTTTGCTTTGTTTCATTAGCAAAGTCTGCAGTTACATCATCATAGGTTGTTGTTTCTTGATGAAAAGTTTTAATTTGGGTTTTAAGAGGTTCAAGTTCCATTGCTTTGTTGCATAGTCCTTGTTGATTCACTGTAGATTTTCCAAATGTGATCAGTCTTCCAGTTTGAGCCTCTGTATTCGTAGCAAACATTGGTGTTCTGCTACTTCTTGGGAGTCCACTTGGCCTACTGTTTGTTATCGGCCACATGATTGTGGTTTAACCAGGTCGATCGATACAACTCGGTTCTCCTTTTTACCAGCAAGGGGCGGTAGTACTACTGATCTTGTCCCGTTGACAGACAAGACAGGAACTGCTTTTCTGTAAGAAGGCCCAAATTCCTTCTTTACCGCGATCTTCTCTCTGACTAGATCCCCGACTTTTGGAATCCAGACAGGCCTTGCTGGGACAGGTGGTTTCTCTTCAGTGGTTGTTGGCTGTTGTTTCAACTTTATGTTGCTCAGGTCTTTTCTTGTTTCATTTAAGTCCTGTAAAATAGCCAAACGATCTTTGATATCAAAGCTTTTGTCTTTAACCACTGAAGTCTGACTATCAAGATCTTGGATCATCATTCTAGTCCCGAACAATAGTTCGTACGGACTGAACCCTTTCAGAGAATTCCTTGGCAGGTTATTTAGACTACGTTGGACACTTATTAAATGTTTGACCCACCCAGCACCCGAACCTAATACCTTTTCCGTTATAGATTGCTTTATGTCTTGGTTTTTTCTTTACACCATCCTGTATCCCTCAGGAAGGAAGTGAGAAGAGTCCCGCTATGCTATGCTCATTTGGTCATGCTTCCCTTTAAGCCTGAGGGCTAAAGGGAACACATTATTCAAAACGTAGCATGCTCCTAGCGTATATGCCATTATAGACTTGCAAATCCTTGTATAACAGTCCAGACGTCAGCCGAGCGCTGGGGTCTACATCATAAGTGAAAATTAGTCTTCTTATGTTAATATAACGCTTTTTCGTGATGGGTACATTCTTATTGTTGTTGTTTTTCTGGAGCGAAGTGCCATGGCAATAGTCCTCCTCGCTCGCCACTGCGATCTCTATTGCAGTCTGGGCAGTTTTTTACAAAACTGTGATGATGCAGGCTCATGCCTGGCCACCAGTACACTGATTGTAATTCTTCTAGAGAATCTTTTAGCTTAAGGTGTGTCCGAGACCCTCACCCATATGTGCGTCTGCTATTAACAAGCCTCTCCTGTCCGTGTTTGGAATTACTCTATCCCCCACTCCAGGGATTCGAGCAAAAGGGACTGAGTTTGCATCGCTTATGTATGTATAATTGAGTGGATAATTGATCGGTAGCGCTGAGCAGTCGCCTTTTGATGACGTTTTCACCGCCAGCACAGTTTCACCGTCAATGTGTTTTACTGTACGCTTTTTTGTAGCTACGGAAGCCGGTTTAGTTGCTCCCGCTGTGGCTGTCTCAGCCAATGAATTCCCTGCAACGTGAACGCCATCACGCTGATGACTCAGTGAATGTATCACGTGAGTTTTTGGTAGTTCTTTCTTTAAAAGAACTAATTGTGCCCAAAGTGCTTTCTGCTTTATTGTGGCACCTGTGTCATCTTTGTAACCGTTTTGAATCCATTTCTGCAAATCGTTATTGTATGATTTGACGCAGTAATACGAATCGCACACAATAAGTGTCGGGAATTCGCGATCGGCATTATCTAGCGCCATTTTTAATGAAATTATTTCAGTTTGTTGTTCTGAATTATTTTTCACTGAGTGTGTTTTTTTAAGTAGAGGTCTTAATTTACCTCCGCGCCACACTTCTTTTACAATTTCGCATGTGGCGTTGTAAGCCAGCTCTCCCCAAACTGAGGGTTGAGCATGCCCGTCTGTATATATTACACAGGCGTACTGTCGTAAAGGCAGAATGTCGATTGGCAGAGGGTATTCTCTCTCATATTCTAGATATTTTCATTCTTTCATTTCTGGGTCAAAATAGTATTTTACTTTGTCTGTAGCAACAGAATTTACCCATTGTATCCATTCTGGATTTAGTGCAGTTGTCGGTAAATTACATGGTGTTGTTAATGCCTCAAAAGCTGATTCTGCTGTTCTGACTGTAACCTGTCTACCGTCTGCTTGGTATTTTTCTTTTGCTACAGCTGTTTGAACCGCTTGAACTATATTTTCTGTAATGCTGAACCTTTTTTTCAGCTTCTGTGTACAAATGTGATTTGTATGCTGTTGGTACCTTCTCTCCCTCATTAGAGGTCAGGTATGTGAATCCGCATCTTCCTGGGATGACTCGAATCACAAGGTTGCGTGTGTTGTCACGTGTTTGTAGTTTTGTTTTAACTAACATATCTGTTTATAAAGATCTCACAATTTCTGTGTGTTTTTGAGTCCAATTGATTCTTTTAAAATCTGGTTTTATTAGATCATAGAGAGGTTTAATTCTCTCTGCATAATTTATAATGTAAGTTCTTCCCAAGTTTAGGAAGTCTAGAATTGATTGTAAGTTTTTCAGTGTTCTAGGTGCTTGGATTACAGCACATTTCTCTAGGAAATTGTCGGCCAGGCTTTTGCCTTCACTTGATAGTTCATATCCTAAAAACAGGACTGTTAGATGGGCAATTCTTGACTTTTTAAAGTTGAATTTGTAACCCTCTGCTGCGAACCCAAGTATTATGGTGTTCACTCTCTTCAAGTGAGTATCCAAGTCATCATCTGTTAGATAGATGTCGTCGACATAAGATAATGCCTCGTCATCATATGTTTGTAGTAATTCTGTTACTCTCGCTGAGAATAATCCTGGGCTGTTTTTGAACCCCTGGGGCAAACAACAGAAATTTTTTTGCGTGCCATTTATTGAGAACGCCGTCAAATATCTGCTCTCTGGTGCTATATTTTGACAAAAGAATCCATTAGAAATGTCTAAGGTTGTTTTGTATTTTTTGCGCACTATGTTATTCATTAGTGCAGCACTATGCGAGTTTTGTACCGCAAATGTTTTGCAACATGAGTTAAGGTGTCTGTAGTCCAAAACAAGACGATATGAATTGTCTGGCTTGGAGACAGGAAACAAAGGGTTGTTCATTTGAGAGGTGCAAGTTTCAATCACCCCCTGGTATTCAAGTTGATCTAGGATCTCTTTTACCTGTTTTTTAGCTTCTTGCTTAATCGGGTACTGCCTCTGTGCAGTAGGTTGTGATTTTAACTGGATTTTGTGAGGAGGAGAGTCCTCATCCCATCCCACATGATTTTTATATAAGGCAGGGGCTTGAGCTACTGCCCACTTTCTTGCAAGTGTATATTTTTTATGAATTGGAATATGGTTTGAGAAGGCAGGCATAATTATTTCTTCGCCATGTGGGCACTCCCTGACAAACTCTGGAGGCCAGTCTCGTTCAGCTAGAAGGATGTCATAGCCCTTGGAGAGATTATCCCAAAATAGACCCCTTATTTTTCTAGTCTTATCCCCTTCTATACGCAATGTTATTTCATATATTTTATGAGGTTTGCTAACTCTGGTATCTGCAGTTTCCACCTGAATGTATTCATTCGTGTCCACTGTCTCCAGATGATTCATAAGGACTTTGCGAGCTATGCTCACTTCTGCTGCGCTGTCTAGCATTGTCTGAGCCCATTCTCCGTTTTTCAGCTGTGTCCTCAGTATTCTCGGCATTGTTGATTACTTTAATACTGGCTACCTTCTTTTTTGGAAATTGTAATTTTTTATTCTGATGAGCAGGTTCTTTGTCTTTGGACTTGACGTGCTCTTCCCTGTGTTCTGATCGTCCTCTTCTTTCCGATTTCTGCGAGGAAGTCGGAAAAGATTGAGAGGGACGTGTATCAATATCTTGATATCTATCAGGTTTTTTTATATTTTCCCTATTTCTAAGGTTGTATTTTTTCACAGAGGGCTCCCTTTGGGGAGACTTGCATCCTTGATCAGGAGATCTTTCTCTCCTCCGAGGAGACCTTCCTCTGGACTGGAATCTTTTTTCTTTAGGATTGGATTGTTTATTTCCATCCCAGCTCTTTTTTTGAGTGTTTAAATTATTTTTTATAAATACCTTTTCAGGACTTTCAACTAGTTGAGGTTTCACTGGTATTCCACCCAAACTATCTCTTCCTAGTTCTTCATAGGATTTTTCTATGATTCTGGCAATTTCAGATGGTTGGTTTGCTATATTTGTCTCTTTTAACCTCTGGTGAATCGCCACATTTGCTGCTTCTCCCTTTATGTTGGCTAATAATATTGCAGAGACCTGCTTGAAATCTTTCAGTAGTTTCATACCGAGAGTTAAAGCGGGTTCTGGACCGTATTCATCTTGAATCTGTTTTAGCACATCTGGTATTACTGACATGGATGGTACACCATGTGTTTTTGTGTAAATGGAGGCAAAGACGGTTCCCCAAGTGTCACAGTCCTCCACCTGTGGTGTGATTCCCATTGGGAGACAGATAGTCAGAATCCTATGTTTCTCAACAGGGGTGGTATGTGGAAACACCGCCTCTATTTGAGTGATTTTTTGTGCTAGCCAGAAAGGAATTTGTTCCCGTTTTGCGGGTACTTTACCTAGACAGGACTGTATGTTCTGAGGTGTAATTTTATTTGTGTTCCCCTGATGATTGGTCAGCTGTGGAATTTTAATAGCTGGTTGGATTGTTGAAGTCCGCATTACATATTGGACTAATTGTCTATGTATTTTTATTAATTGTTTTAGCTGTGCTAAAAGCTCTGGTGCAGGCATTTCTTTAATGTCTGGATGTGGTGTATATCCGGCTAGGACCGGCCACGTTGCTCCTGGTCTACCTAGTGGACCGAGCCTGGTGATGTGATTATTATGTTTTAGGGCGCCATTAAACAAGAGCAGGTGCTCTTGGAATTTGAGTGGTATTTCCACCTCCTCGAAAGGAGTGTACTCACTAGGAGGTTCCTCTATTTTGTAATAGTGAAAATCCTTTGTTACAGCGTTTGCTGCTGGAAAGTTTATCCATGAATAGAATACCTCTGTCTGCCGATATTCGTGTGCCTCAATTACGAATATGACTGTACCACCTCTTGGTGTCAGTCCATTTTCTATAAGTTTTAGGGTTATAGATTTCCTTATGTTGACCGGGATGAGTATTGCATCTGGGTCATTTTCCAGCAGAGTAGTGTCTGCTACTAGGAGTTCAGCTGCTATTCTAGCTGTCTCCCTTTCTTCTTCAGTTTCTGACATACTATTGTCAAGAAGATTATTTTGTTTGTTTGCAGATCAGGTTTCTATGGAAACAAAGATTAGATGCACAATATTTTGGAACAGTGTATCCTTCAACGTTGAATTAACCAAGAACCATACATAGGAGTCTCCTCCTGCGAGGTTTGGCGGATATGACCTTTCACCCACTCCAGACGTCTTTGGAGTATTATGGGAAAAAAGGGGTCTGTGTGAAAAAGCACGACTGAGTTACTCTAATGTCTTGCGTTAGTTTTATCGCCTATCCAAACGTTTGGGCGCCATGTAGTGTAGTTCCTATTATCCCAATAGGCTCTGCGCATTGGAATAATATCTTCAATAGTATAGACCTAGGGCAGAGGTTAACTAGGTCTTCTACCGACGATATTAGACTTCAAGTTTTGTGTTTGTGCCAGCTAGCTCAGAGTTCACTAGAAACTTTCTCGAATAGGCAAGGAGGATTTTAACCTCCCTGGATAGACAAGAAGGGATTTAGTTTCTGACAACCATAGAACATGACAACTGTGCTCTCCCCTAATCAAGAGTGTATCTCTAGAGTCGTGTGAAAACAAAAGACAACTTATTTTACTCAGTCAGTTCAGTGCATTCTTAGTTTCACCAGATTGTAGAGAAAAGGAAGAGACGGGCGTGTTCAATAAAAGATGTTATTTATTGATCAGTCTCTTTTCTCATACAAGAGAAATGAATCGCTATTATTGCAATACTTGTAGTTAAGTAAAGTGCATACAGTAAAGACAGAATTATAAAATAATACTGTAAAAGCATTGATATGGTTTCTGAGCCATATGATACTTTAAAATGGATAAAAATATATACATACATATATACATTTGACTAATCGTACTCAACTGGTGCTTCTAACCACGCCTACCCCAGTGTACCTGACCTAAGCCTAATACGTGGGCGGGAGTAGATAAGTAGCAGTTTAAGTTAAGTTTGTTTGCCAAGGGACTGATTCGAGAATTCTCTGCAAGGGGTTATTCAGTTCTGTACCTGAGATCTAGAATGATGGAGGGCTGGTATCTCTTATCCCAGGTCTTGATATTCCAGCTGCCTGCGAGGCTGCTTGGAAGCGCCGGAGCTGGATTTCTCAGCAGGAGAAAGGCAGCGTCTCGTTCTCAGCGCGTCAGGAAGGCGGGGCAGCGCCTGTGGGCTTCGCTCTCTGCTGGGCTCCTCAGCACGTCTCGCTGCTCCGATCTCGTCACCACCGCATGTGTTTGCTTAAGGCAATGTCGGTAATATTTATACCTGAAAGGTGCCGAGATTGACGTAAGGATGGACATATATACGTCAATAAGGATGTCATATGAACGGGCTCGTTCGCACATTCTTTTGCTGAAGTTCTCGGTGAAATCAAAACAATGGTTATGGGAATTTCCCAGGTCGCTGTAGGTTTGATTTGTTTTGAGAACTCTGTATGCCTTATCAGGGGCTGGAGGAATATCGCTTGTCTAATTAGATGGCATGCGTTATGACCTAATCAGATAACGCGCTTCTGTGCCGTGGTGTGGCTTAATCAGATAGCGGTTTATGCACCGTTAGATGGCTGCTAGTTAATTATTAACCAGACCAGGGTCAGGAATAGGGGAATCGATACAGTACCTATAGGAATACATCACAAAAAACATGTACTAATGTTACCATGAAGAAGTCAAGAAGCAATTACATTTTTGGTATGCACTATATAAACGAACACGTGTTATTCTGTATGAGGAAACCTTATGTGCACTGTACCATTTTGCAAAGTGTTCTTGTTCAATGCACGGTCGAAGGTGGTCACTTCTCGGCGCTTGCAGATTCTGCGCTAGGAAAAATTAAAACACTGTGCAGTGTGGTAACGTTGTCGTGCAAATTATACAACTCGCATGATAAATCTGCTTGTCACTTTTTAAGAAATCTTATTAGAAATAAGTTAGGCCGTCAAGCTCAAAAATGAAAAATACTACAGTGTGTTCTGTGGGGTCAAACAATTGCTTAGTAACTGGGGTAATAATCACAATTAACTCAATTAAAGAATGGATACATCGAGACACAATAGACAAGAAAAAGAAATTTTAATTTTTATAAATATCCATTTATTCATGTTTTATATATCCGTTAATTCATGGAGTATATGGCTGTTGTCCACTTGTATCATAAGACAAACAACATTTATAAAAAACAAAATTCACTACATATAATGTGAAGGTATAACATAAATATTTACAACAGATAACTAATGCACAAATCTAGACAATACAAAAAGAAGCAATCAAAGAGCATATGTTTTAAATCAGCTGAATTCGCTTTGCATGACCAACAGGATGAAGAAAAGTCTGCAGAAAATGAGGCTAACTTTGAAGGAGTGAGAAGAAGGCGTTTGTAAATAAAATAAAGAGTCTGGAAAGTGTTCACTGCTCTTGATGTTTTATGAATTTTTAACCATAGTTTGTCCCAAAAAGGGATAGACCAAAATTCTGCAAGATTCTTTTCCCAAGCCAATTCAGCCTTCCCCTTAAGTCTATCAGAAGAGAAAAATACATGTCTATATAAAGAAGAAGCTGATGAGTTAACAGATAGTAAAGGACAAAGAGTGGAGCACCTGGTAGGAATGCTAGGGTTAGTCGGTAAGGAAAGGAGATACTGAAGAAGAGGGGGAAGAAGTGAATCATATTGAGATCTACAAGAAGAGGGTAATGAATATTTTAATTGAAGATCTGAAAAGGATAATGGAGTATTATTGGATACTAATTGTGAAATCCAAAGTAAACCTTTGAGTCTCCAGGATTTCCAATAAAAAGTTCAGCCTTTGATGCGTAGTAGGTGAATATACCAGATAGGTTGCTGGTCTAACGAGGAAAATGAAGGATAAGAGAACGGGAGAAGAGGCGTAAATAATTTGCGTGTATGGGAAATAACATGGGAGCGAAAAGAAGAAATAGTATTAGTGAAAGCAAGGGATTCATTAAAGTGAAAAGGAGCTATAATTTTTTTTCAATATTTAACCAAAGAGGAGGATGAACACATTGATCAGGAGATAGCCAATGTGAGGATTGTCTGAGAGAGAAAGCATAATAATAAGATTTAAAATCAGGAAATTTGAGACCACCAGAGTTTTTGTCAGCCTTAATAGCATTGAGAGTTATTCTAGGAGTTTTGTTTTTCTAAAGAAATTTATTTACCAAAGAATCAATATTTTTCAAGTAAAATCTCGGGATATGTACTGGGATCATAGATAAAAGGTAGAGGATTAACGGAGAAAGCATAATCTTAATAGAGTCCATGCGACCCCACCAGGAAAGAAAAAGCGGATGCCATCTATCAATAGATGCAGATTAGTTTTTAGTAAGAGTATCAATATTTTCTTTTAAAGTTTCTGGGATAGTAGGAGAAAACCATAAACCTAAGTATTTTATTTTAGAGGAATTCCAGGAGAAGCCAGTAGAAATAAAATCTTGTTTTAGACAGAGAGTATTTAATGGGAGAACCTCACATTTGTCCGAGTTAAGGCGATAACCGAAAATTGAGAAAAAATGTCCACTTGAGAAAGAAAGGCTGGAAGAGAAGTAGAGGGATTGGAGCAGTATAGAAGAATGTAATCGGCATAAACAGACATTTTAACCTGCGTAGAGTCAAGTTTAAAACCACTAATTCTATCATCTAACCTGATTTTTGTTAAGAAAGGTCCTACTGCAATTATAAATAAAAGAGGAGATAGTGGGCATCCTTGGCGAACACCTCTGAAAAGAGGAAAATAATCAGAGGTTTCCCCATTAATACAAATAGAGGCTTTAGGGCCAGAATAAAGTAAAGAAATAATAGAAATAAATTTAGGAGGGAATCCAATCCATTTAAGAGCATTGAACATAAAATCCCAACCTATCCTATCAAATGCCTTTTCAGCATCCAATGCTATTGCAGCAATGGGATAGTTGAGCAAAGAGGATTTATTTAAAATGTTAAAGAGTACTCTAGAATTATCTGCGGACAGACGGCCTTTGATAAAACCTGCTTGTTCTGGACCAATAAGATTAGGCAAGATGGGATCAATACGGAGAGCTAGAATCTTAGCGAAAATCTTATAATCTAAATTAACGACAGAGATTGGGCGATCATTTTTACAAATAGCGGGGTCTTTGTTCTCTTTGGGAATTAAACAAATCACAGCTTCTTGAAAAGAGCCGGAAGACGAACCATCCTTAACAAAAGACTGATAAAGTAATAAAAGATGATGAAGTAATAAGGATGCGAAGTGAGCATAAAATTCAATAGTAAATCCATCGGGACCCTGTACTTTGCCTCTTTTCAATACGGATAAATCATGTTTAATCTCGGATAAAGTGATGTTAGCTTCCAATGAGGTAAATCAGTGTCATAAGATGAAGGTGAATGTATCGATTGGAAGAAAGAGGAAAGAGCATCTGTTGGGAGGTGTTCTGGTGTATACAAGTGTTTATAAAATGAAACGAATTCATGTAAAATATCATCGTCTTTAAAAAGCGAGACGCCAGCATTGTTACAAATGGATTCTATTTTAGTCTGTTCACAACGAATCTTCAAATATTTGGCAAATAACTTGCCCATTTTATTTTGGCCACCATAATAACGGGCACTATTTTTTAAAATATAAGAGGATGCAGCTTCCGTAGTAGATTTATTAAAAGAAATGTTTGCTTCAATAAGAATGTTTAACGATGCTTCAGAATTAGAACGATAATAACAGTATTCAAGGTGCTTAATCTTTCCCACTAACTGAGCATTTTTAGCTTCCAAAAACTTTCTTTTTCGTGAAACGAAATTTATGATAAAGCCTCTGGCTTAAGCTTTGAAAGAATCCCAAATCATTACAGGAGAAGAATCATGGGTAGAATTAAAGGAGAAGAATTCAGAAGCAAAAGAGGTGAATAGGCTTGTGAAATTAGGATTTGGTAGTAATGTGTTATTAAAATGCCATCTACCAGCATTAGGGGGAAAAGGTAGTAAATCAAAATCTACATGGAGCATGGCCTGAAATTAGGATAGAACCAATTTCAGCATGAGAGACCAGTTGAGACAAAGGTTTACTGAAAAATATATAATCTTTCCTGGATTGCGAATTGTGAGGAGGAGAATAGAAGGTATACTCTTGTAAATCAGGATTACAAAGTCTTCAAATTTCACTGATGAATGTCTGTCTAATATAAGGTCGTGGATCTGGTTACAGTCACCTCCAAAAATAACATAGTCATTATCTAACATAAGAAGTTTGTCAGATATCTGAATCCAAAACTTGTTATCAACATTAACAGGTGCATAAACATTAAATAAGGGTATTTGATCAATAAGCAATTTAACAATTACCCAATGGCCATCAAGATCATTTTCTTGATGTACAACTGAAAACTGATGTTTTTTATGACATAAAATCGATGAACCATTTTTCTTTCCTAAAGCTGGAGAGGAAAAGACATGACCCACCCAACCCCTTTTTAATTTAGTTGCTTCAACCTCTGATGGGTGGGTTTCTTGAATGAACGCAACATCAGTATTCAATTTGGCTAGATGAGTTAAGACTCGTCATTTTATGGGATTATTAACTCCTTTAACATTCCAAGTTACACCTCTAAAGGTAGACCGTTAAGATGAAACATGCACAGTTCTTATAAAATCAATTAAAATGCAAGCATGACATGAAGCATGAACAATCAGTATGCAAACAATATAAAAAGACAACATCTTATTACCTAAGGGGAAGAAACGAGAGAAGAAAAGATGGTGGAATAGATTCAGGAAAAGGAAGATAAAAGAGATAAGAAGAAGAAAAGCATTAACAAAGGTATTAATATAGAATGAAGATGAAGAGATAAAAGAAAAGGGGAAGGAGAGAAACAAGGGTAAAAACAGCTGAGAGGGAAGGGAACAAAGAACAGGAGTGCAGTCCAAAATTAATAGTTGACAAGAAAAGACGAGAAAAATACATACCACAAGAAAACAATGAGACTGGGGCTGGTGGAACCACATGAGGAAAGCAGCACACCAGATCGAGGACTCCATAAACACGCGCAAGGGGAGATTGACCTCCAAGTGAAACATGAAGACACGTACGTCAAGGGATCACAAAACCGCGTCTAAGGGAGACCAAAAAAGAGAAAATATTAACATCTGAAATCACAGCAAGATTCAGAAAACAAAATACAAAATACAGAATACAAAATACAAGATACAACAGGGAAAAATAAGAAAAGACATAATGACAAAATATCACTCCAAAAGTAAAGTAAAGATGATCAAATAATTATGTTCGAGGGATGTTCATCGATTAATTTCTGCAAGAGTCACAAAATTGCTGCCGGGTCTTCATAATTCGTCGTCTTAATATTGTATGTCACTTTAAATAGGCATGGGTGAAATAAGCCATAACGAGCATTTAAGGACCGAAGAGCAGGTCTCATGTTGAGAAATTGTTTGCGACAATATGCAGTAGTTTTGGCGTAATCCTGTCCAAAGAAGAGATTCGAACCATTCCAAGTGATCTTCCCTTTCTGCTTGGCAGCCTGGAGAACTTTGAGCAGATCCGTGTACTCCAAAAATGATAAGATAACACCCCTAGGTTTTGTTGCCAAAGAGGAAGAAGTAGAGGAACGAGAGGGTGGACCTAATCGATGTGCCCGTTGAATGTTCAAAGTGGGAGAGTTTGGAAGACCAAGCAGCGTAGGTAAGAATGACTGAAAAAAGGGTATGGCATTTGATCCTTCAAGTCCTTCTGCCAGCCCGTAAATGCATAAATTGTTACGCCTATTTCGATTTTCTAAATTTTCCACTTGTTGTCTGAGGTTTTGAATTTCTGTGCGCATTCCAGGAACTTGGTCAGTGAAAACTTGAACTGAGGCAACTGTCTTCTCAAGATGTTCAACCTTTTGTTCAGTGTGCGACCAGTTATCTTCGAGATGTTGAAGGCGGGAATTCGTTTCGGTCATGTAGGGTAGGAGATTAAGGATTCGTTTTAACTCGTTTCCCTGAAATAGCAGAAGAAGAAGGTAATTTGGAAGAAACTTTTGCATTTGCACGAGTAGAATGAGGAGAGGAACCCTTTATGGTAGAGGGATCATTTGCCATATCTTCCACATGCTCTTGCAATACACTAAAAGGGTTAATATCCTCCAAAGGAATGCTAGTGGCAGTACATTGCTGAGCTGGGTTTCGATTATAACGAGGCATAGCCATTGAAAGAGTGAGGGTTGTATGCAATAATGAAACAACAATTCCAAAGATAGTCTGTAAATACCTCACGTGTGGAAGTAAAAAGCTGTAGTAGAAATTCCGTTAAAGGCAGGATAAATACAGCAAATCTACTAAAAAGAAACCCATCATACGTCTGGAGATGAAAGATATGGCGGAATTTGAAGACACCTTGACTGAACTGTTATGCATGAAAGTTGGTAATTCCTCAAGCAAAAAATAACTCTCTCCTCAAATTAATTGAAAAAAATCACAATTTAAGCTTTTTAATCATGCAAAAAACAAGAAAGTAGCATAGTGAAAACATTAAATTGTAAGCCAGTGAAGAGAAAATATATCACAATGGTGGGTATCTTCAACTGCAGGTCAAAAATAATGAGATAAACAGTCAAAATGATGAGGTTTCCTATATTGCAATTATCACTGAAGTGCCAAGGGCATACATTGCATATTTAAACTGTCTTGAAGCGTGCACGCTGTGCCCAAAAGAAGCGTGGGGAGGAAAATGCAGAGATCTCCCTGGGGATGACAGAAGCGGCAAAATGGCGGTCGCGACTCAGGCGCGAACCGCTGAAGATGAGAAAGCGGCTTAAAGTATATTCCGCTCACCCTGCATCACAGGAAAGACGTCCGGGAAGGCAGCATGTGGTCCGCCTCTGAAATCCGCGGCCTTGCAGTTCCGTACGGCGGTGAAAGCACTTAGAGGGCTCCCGTTGCAATTATTTGTCGACGGAGCTCCTCAACACTGCGCCCATTTCCCCTGGTGCCGTAGCTACGCCCTCAGAGCAGTGTATTTCTAAGTTACTATCATTGGCCTTTCTTGGCTAACCAATTAAAGAGCGTACTCTATGCGGACACATACCATTCCTCTGTTACATGCATACTAAACTAATTGGAAATAAGTTTGACATCACAGACATGCTGCAAAATGTTTCAGATGTATGTATCAGCTAGCATTCATGGTATGTAGACAAATGAATTTGTTAGGATATTTTTTGAAACAACTAAGCAATCACGTCATTGTGAAATTGGAAGACTGGTTGCATGCATTTTACTGGGATACCAAGTCAATTTTAGGTCTCGCTACAAAAAAGGTTTATCTGTTGGTTACAGGCAGCATGGTTTACAATACTCCATAGAGTGGGCTTTGTGTCATGTCCTTGCTTATGAATGGATGGGTTTCTTGTTCATTCTAATTCCCTGCTGTTAATTCAATAGCTGTCCCCCAAAAGTATTTCTGCTTTGCCCTAGTTTTTGATTGGGTGGGATGCATCATTCCCCTACTGACATCAGGAAAGTAATTTTTATTTTTGTTCGTACCATTTGTGATTTAACAAGACAAGGGAGTGCAAGTTCTGTCCCTTCCTTTCTCTCTCCCGTTTCTCTCCCTCTCACTCTGTCTCTCTCCTCACATGGCCATGCTATTTTACTTGTTACCATGTCTCTCGGGGCCTCATTTATGAGGATGTGCATCACTTTTACGCTGCAGGTGCGTCACTTTTTGTGACGCACCAGTGGTGAAAAAAATGTGCCTTGTTGCGCCATATTTACAAAGTGACAACAGCGACGCATCACTTTTCCCTGCGCCCTCCTTGCGACATGCTGTAGCAGCTCGCTCTTCCTGATCTCACATTTGCAACTAAAATGTGGGACTAGGTGTGCAGGATTCTATACACTTTTGGAAGAGAGTTCTGTACATAAGTGAAAAGAAAGGCATAGGCATAGAGCTACACCAGTGTGTGTATACATTGTATTTGATACGTTATGTTGTACTACAGGAGTACTACTGCACATACTTGTATATTCCTTTCTGAATTGGCCCTATTGGGGCGCTAAACATCTTCTTTGCTTAGCAGAAAATTGCCAAGTACAGACAGGGCCACTGGAAATATATGGCAGAGGAGGACCAAATTATGTGGCGGGTTGACTAAATTATGTGACAAGAAATCCAAAATATGCAGCATAATGCAGCGTATTTTGTGATAGTGTTACTTTAATATTTTTTTAAATTTTTACACCTGGTAGCTGTGTCAGGAAAAAGAAATGATCTCATGAGTACCAATTTAATACCCAAATTCAGCAATAAGCTGCTGAAAGATGACCAGTCAACTTTTGCCCAAAACCTTCCAGTCCACAAGAGCGCAAGTTGGCATCTTGTTTGTAACTTTTGATCCGTTTGAGATAGAAACAGTTTTTTTGTTAAAATAAGCTGATTATGAAGCTCATGATGGATTATGTTGCAAATGCGACAAATCCACAATTATACGAACATCGCCGCAGCATCGCATAATTCCAGTGGCCCTGAGTGTAGGTCTTAAATTCCACTTTCTACTTCTTGCTGAAGAACCGGGTTATTTAATACCCAGCGGCGCCAGGGGCACGCCCAAAGTCTTCGGGTTCCACCTGTCTTAGAATACAGAGACACGGAAACTTCTTGGTGGCGTCAAAGATCAAATTTATTGGCTGCAGCCAGTAACAGAAGTCCTAGAAGTCATCACGGTATGAGTTCTCAGGAGACTGCTCAATTTTACAAAGCAACTCATCCCTTTTTATGCCAAAAATCACATTCCAGACAAATACCTAACATTTACAAACTGTCCAACACATGTATTCACACCAGAGGTATTGCATGACAGTAAAACCCACTTTTCAGTTGCCCAGCCCATGATCAATCATCGGTCAAACCCAACATACTTCTTTAGACAGGTCGAACGAACCCATAATAAAAAAGGCCAAAACCCATATCATAAATAAGCCATAAAGAAAGGAGCAGAAACAGGTGAGAGTAGGATAAGGCATATTTGTGTGCAGTAAAAGTTTATGATGTCCTGTGCTCTGATCCTTAATCTTGATCAGCTAAAAGGCAGGAACTGGTTTAACAAGGTCAGCTTCAGGCAACAGGGTCAGTTCACTCAGGTCAAACAGGAGTCAGCACAAACTGGAGCTAAGGTGTACATGTCCTTAAAAAGACTAGTTTAGCCACAGTCATCGGCCTATGTGAGAGCAACCACAAAATGGCTGCCATACACAAAATGGAACCCAAGGGTTCAGAACGAAATCCCTAAATACGTAGTGAATCCTTCGGTCTAGCATGATGAAAACACTCATACTTGCCGCACTAACTAGTTACGGTTCGCTAATATCAAATTCGTCACGAAACCATGACCTTTATGGAACGGGTTCAGAATTCACGGAACCTCAGACCCTCCTTTTGCCCTTACATAGGCAATAACCTAAACTCACGTCAATCTGAGTCCAGGTCTATATTCATCAGATCATCAAGATGTTGCTGGAGCATAATCCTATTACTTAGTACCTCTCTTGGGGCAGGCCTCCTTCCACACGTAGTAACACAGAGGCCACATACAGCAGGAGCGCATTGCACACAAAGACAGAACAGGAAAAGAATCGCTAAAGCCATCCCAATGATCATCAGAATCTTCCATCCCCAGGTCGATAACAGTTCCCAAAACCATCCAATCAACGACCAATCTCCTTTATCCACATTTATAGACTCAGAGATCTTATGTAACTTAGAAATGGCCTGGTATACTGTAGGAGCATTGTCTGGTATGAAAACGCAGCAACTCGATTGGATCACTTTACATACCCCACTTCGATCTGCAAGTATGACATCTAAAACCATTTGATTCTGTAATGTCATAAGGTGATCCGCTTGAAGCTCAGCGGTCAGATTACTAAGGGCACCAGCAGTTTCATTTATGGTGGATTCAACCACTCTAGTCAATTGCCGTATATTTCTACTGTTTGCCATAGGTCCCCAAAACGGTAGGAAACCCTTGAAAAAGTGTCCCACTTCTTGTCCCGTAGTATCTTCCTCACTGAAGACACCCCTAACAACTCTCGTTCTGTGGTAATCTACAGCAGCAGTATACGTAGGAGGCAACAAATATGCAACATAACATGTTCCCGAAAAATCAGGGGGCAACCATGTATATGCTCTATCATAGCAGACAAAATACGTGCCCTTAGCTGCTAAAAACGGTGGGGAAGTTTGGGACGCAAAGACATACGTCTGAGTACAAACACTCTTCCCTAACTGAGCTCTCGGATTCTTGCCTTTCCCTTGCAGACAAAAATGACCACGATGGGGTACAAGATGACCTTTTTCGTCTCTGCTTCTCACCCAGACTAATACTATATCCGGTTGCATTCCAACCAACATATGCTAATAACTCATCCTTGGGAATAGTCTTATACGTTTCGATATCTCTACTCATGTTTAAAACTCCTTTCACTAGCTTGGTTACTCGTGTTCTCTCTTCCAAAACGCAGAGGATAAACCTCAAGGGCATAAAGGAACATAGTCTGAAAAGCCCACAAAGACCCGTTCTGACTAAACGGTAAAATCAAATAGGGAACACCTCTATCCGTAGTATGCAGCATAAGACGACACACCCAGCAATTAGTGATGTTCACCACCAACTGATGTTAATGCAATAACTGTATGAATGAGTTATTTACAAATTCTGACCTTCTAATCTGTTCGTGTTCAGGTAAAGTATGAAAAGAATGCAAAGAAGTAGTAGCAGGTAAAGTCGTAGGTTGGAAAATGGGTGCAGAAATCAGTTGAAGAGAAAGTACAAACCAACCCACCAAAGCTAACGTCATGCTAAAAAACATCAAAAGACATGTGATCAGAAAACATTTGCTATGCATAATTTTACACAGTTTCTTCTTAATGTTAATTTTCTCAACGGCTTTCTCAATCTCAAAAAACTCCATCCTCTAACCGATGCTATTCACGGCGGTTGGTTTTCTTCTGCTAAGGAATGCTTCTGTCAGCCCAGGGAACTCCCTTAGACCAAGCAGAACCGTCGACCTTGCGTCTTCGGCTTGCACTCTCTAGTCTTTACACCGTGACCCTACAGCTGAACCCGGATGGTGGTTCACAAAAATATACCCAAAAAGTTTCTTGGCTGAGAGAGTTCAATTCCTGAGAGAGTTCAGTTCCAAAAATCAGAAAAAAGGAATTCATTTATTTTATTAGTCCATTGTTTCTAGGACGTAGATTATAATGCTCTTTTCCATGCCTCGTTTGAGGCTGAAACAACAGTTCAGGTTCAGTAGTGTCTAATCTTTGAGACACAGGCACAGCTTCTTGAAGGACATCGTCATCTTCTTTCTCGGAGCCTCTCCACACCAACTCAGCGTCACTAAACGGTGCAAACTTCGGCACCATTTCAGTCTCTGAATCTGCAATACCTTCACGGACCCACTGGTCGTACGGCAGAGGCAACGGCGCCCTCTTACAATGTACGCCGTGGATCCAGTTTTTCTTCCCGAAAACCTTTACTGAAGTCATCGTAGATAGCAGGATTTGGTATGGTCCATTCCAGCGGGGCTGATCATTCTTAGTCCGCTGAAAATTTTTCACCAGGACCCAGTCACCGGGATTGAGGATGTGACCTGGGTCCGCAGAAGCTGGCGGCAATTTATCATGAACCTGTTTGTAAGACACGCAATTTAGTCGTCAAGTCATACAAGTAGTCCACTAGCATAGGGTATTCGATGTCACTAAACTTTGTTGGCCTCGTCACTCCCCAAACGTTTGCCAGACGGCCAAAGACAATCTCATACGGACTAAGGCCTATCCGGGAATGTACTGTAGTTCTAGTCGACAAAAGTGCCAACGGTAAAGCATCAGGCCATTGAAGACCAGTGCTCGCTTGAATCTTAGCCAGCTTTAATTTTAACGTGCCATTATAGCACTCAACTAAACCAGCTGATTGGGGATGATTCGCAGCGTGGAATTTCTGGTGAATTCCCAACCCTTCACACACTCTCTTCATCACCTTCCCCACAAATTCATTTCCGGTATCACTCCATATCATCCTTGGCAACCCAAACCTAGGGAAATATTCTTTGACCAGGACTTTAGCAGTGGACGAGGCAGTATTATCTTTTAGGGGGTATACTTCTACCCATCTAGAAAAGGCGCAAACAACTACAAGGACATACTTTAAATTATTGCACCTTTCCATGTGGATGAAATCCAATTGCAAAACCTCGAACGGATACGTCGGAGGAGCAAAGTGACCAGCTGGAGTTGGGGTTCCCTTGCCAGGATTATACATTAAACACACCATGCAATTCTTGACCACATTCTCCGCACACTTGGGAATTCCAGCATTCTGCCATACTGGAGACAACAACTTACAAATCCCCTTCACACTGAGGTGAGACATACCATGTGCCATAGTAACCACTGCAAGCACGTACGCATCTGGCAACATCCATCTTTGGTGTTCTGACAATTCAACCCAACAACCAGTCGAATCCAATCTACCCGTAGTTTCTCTCCAAACATTCTTCTCACTTTCAGTAGCTTCAGCCTGTATTGATTTCACACTCTCAATCGTATCTTCGCACATTCCAACATCACCAATCCATCTCGCAGGGCCTGCAACATACATTCGGCTCATCAGATTTCTTGCTGTGTCTTTCGCAACTTCATCTGCAAACGCATTACCAAGGCCAACATCATCCGTAACCTTCCGATGAGCACTATACTTCACAATCTCAACTTGCTTCAGCAAAGTAAGTGATTCGAGAAGCTTATTCACCAACTGTCCATGCTGAATCTTAGTCCCATGGGATGTCAAGAATCCCCTTTCTTTCCACAAGCGTCCAAAACTATGAGCAACACCAAACGCGTACTGGCTATCGGTATACACATACACTCTCTTTCCTTCAGACAAAACACACGCTCTCGTTAATGCAATCAATTCCGCTGCTTGTGCTGAATTATAGCTAACTCGTGCAGTCTCAACAACTGTGCTTAATGTCGTGACGGCATATGCTGCAGTCGGAAGCTTGTAGCATGAACCATCAACCCATAACGTACCATCAGGATCCGGAAGAGGAGAATCTTTCAAGTCAATTTTACCCTTCGTCTCCTCTTCCGTCCTCAAAAACAATCGTGCTGTTCCTGACCATCTGTATCCACAGACGTCGGCAACAATGTTGCTGGATTTAATACATTGCATCGCTTAATATGCACATGACTAGCCAAAAGTGTCAACTCATAACCCGACAACCTTGCACTAGTAAGGTGTTGAGTTTTTGTCCGATTTAATAAAGTATGCACTGCATGTGGAACCATCACAATCAACGTATTATCCATCACCAGTCCAGCCGACTGTCGGATAGAAACAGCCGCTGCCGCTGTAGCTCTCAAGCAACTCGGCAACGCTCTATCTACCGGATCTAAAGTTGACGAGAAATACGCACATGGACGCTGCTTATCACCGAATTGTTGAGTCAAAACTGACAATGCACAACCCTCTCTCTCGTGGACATAGAGTGTAAAAGGCTTACTGTAGTCGGGAGTACCCAACACAGGAGCAGAACACAATGCATCACGCAACTCAGAAAAACTTTTCTGACAATCGTCAGACCACGGAAGAGGATTCGGAGTATCTTTACAAGTCAAAGCCAACAGAGGTTTCGCCAATAGAGAGAAATTTGGAATCCACTGTCTACAATACGACGTGATACCCAAGAAAGCACGCACTTCTCTCTGAGTGCTTGGTACAGTCATTTGCGCAATCGCTTGAATTCGTTCTGGGGTCAACCTTCTTCCCTCCTTTGACAAGAGATGACCTAAGTAGGTCACTTCTTGGCAACAATACTGCAACTTAGAAGGTGACACTTTATAATGTAAGTCCGACAAATGTCGCAACAAAGAAAGAGTAGCTTCTTTACAAGTTTTCTCATCATCAGCGGCCACTAACAGATCATCCACATACTGAATAAGAGCAGCACCAGCAGGCAACACAAGAGCATCAAGTTGAGTTTTCAAAGCCTGACTATAGATAGAAGGACTTTCACAATAGCCTTCGGGAGCTCTCTTAAACCGGAAGCTTCAGCCTCCTAAATAGAAGCCAAAAATATCTCTACTTTCCTCGGCAATTGGAATGCTGAAGAAAGCATTCTTCAGATCTATAACCGAAAACCAGGCAGCTGAAGCAGGAATCAAAAGTCAACAAAGCAGTAATATCCGGAACAACTGGAAACTGTGGCACGACAATCTTGTTAACCTCTCTAAGATTGATCACAAACCTATAAACAGGTGGCTGAGAAGAGTCAGTGCGTTTCAGGACAGGCAAAACAGGACTGTTACACACATTACCTCTCGTTTCTTCAATCACATCTTTCTCAATCAAATCATAGATGATCGCTAAATGCGCTCTTTCACCATCGCTAGAAATCCGATATTGGGGAATACGCGGCATTTTAACATTCGCTTTAAGCGTTACAACATAAGGTGGAATCTCCAAAAGACCCACATCATTAGGACCAGTAGCCCAAAGAGTATCAGGGAGAGAACGCAATTCCGGTGGAAGCCGACCTTTAGACAAATACATCGGAGAGATCACTTTCTTACCCAATGTAAGCTGTACTCCCGAAGGAGAACAACGTAATGTTGCATGCAACCTTTTCAAAAAATCCAAACCCAACAAATTCTCACCACAACCTGTCGTTAAAATGAGAGGCGCTTCCAACTCACAAGGCCCTATAGAAAGAGACAAGGGACTAGAAACTGGGTTACGAACTGGGGCGCCAAAGAATCCTACTGAAACATTAGTTAAGCCAGACAAAGATGCACCAGGGAGTTTAGAGTGCATGATAGAACTCTTCGCTGCACCAGTATCCAAACCACACCCGATGTGGCTACTGCAACATAAGGCCCACTCTGATCTACTGGAACCAACACTACTCCCTCTCTTTGTCCATGGCTGTCCTAGCAATCATTATAATCAGCATTCTCACTCTCAACATAATAGTCATCAGCATAGTACTGAGTCGACTGACCAGATGCAATTTTCTGTTGATCAAAACAATTCATAGAATTCTGTGGGGGAAAGGAACGTTTGTTCTGAGGAAACGCACCACGTCCTCTACCCCTAGACACTTGCTGAAAACCACCACGGCCTCTCTGGGCCGTCATACCACTCGCGCGCTTTCGCAACACAGTGCACTCATTTTTATAATGGCCTTCCTCCCTACAATACGCACACTGATTTAAACCCAAAGGTGGTCTTGGAGGAAAATACCCAGCGTTCTGTGGCGGTCTCTGAAATGGGGGAGGTTGCTGAAACTGTGGGCGTTGCTGTGACTCTTGCTGATTCAAGCGAGGCGGATACGCCTGCTGCAAAAGAACCTTTGTCTTTAAGTCTTTGGTCTTTTTCTCTACTCTTTCTTTCTCGTCCTTGTCCCTATTCTCGTAGTACTGTGCAGTCGCTAATATCTGGGCCGACGAGGAAACAGCCCAAGAACTCTAAGAATCTTTCAACTTATTACACAGTTCAGGAAGTAAGTTAAAGACAAACTTATCTACGAACCATTTTTGCCCACCTTCCGTACTCATATCCTGACCACTATGATCTATAAGTGTTTCTTCAAATCTAGTGAAGAAATCAGATACAGAACCAGGAGAGGTGTGGCTCACTGGTTAGAGGCGGCAGACCTGTAAGCAGAGAATGGCCTGGGACCAGGGTTCAATTCCCGACACGGCAGGGTCTTGGACCAGCGTCAACGGACTCGATAATTCTCGCCTCAGTGCCTACTCTAACCAGGGAACACACTCGGTAACTCTGGGCATTAAGCTTGCCTCATCTCTACAACGGCCCCCCACAGACGCCGGGGATGCCTTGTTTCACCCTGGAAATACCCAGAAAGGGACCATCTCACAGGGAAAACCAGGACGGGTTCCCCAGCGGTCTACAGCGCCAGGACACTCGGGTAGAGTAACAGTACGCTTTACAAGTACACCACATTTACATTTACATTTACTTTCGTCCTTCTTCTGCTTACATGCTGCTAACTTGTCCCAATTTACTCGTAACGCTGGCATCATCGTCTTCATTAAATTAATAATTCTACCTGGCAATTCCGTAACCAAAGGTTCAGGTTTAGCACCTCCCTGTTGTCTACCATCCGCAGCAATAATATTTGCCCAAGTATCTCCTAATTCTACCGCATGATTCTCATGACGAATCTTTGCCCATAGAGGTTGAGGTACTACATTACCCAACAGCATATCTATGTCTGCCAAATTCATGATGCATGCGTCAACTGTCTGGGACAATTCTTTGTAATAGCCAGCAGGATTCTTACGGGGATCAGGTAAGGTCTGCTTAAGAGCCAAGACCTCTGCTCTCTTCCAAGGGACATGTACCCATACTCGCTGAAAATGAGGCCGAATAGCTGGATTAGCGTTTGGGTCCCCTTCCTTCCAAACTGGGGGAACTTCTCTCATGGGATACTGTCTCGCTTTTCTCCTAGCAGAGGAATCAGGTTCGTACAATGTCTGAGGCGGAAGGCTAGATCTAAAAGCCAGTATCGTCTCTACGGCATCTGTAATATCAGATTCCACTATCATCCCTTTAGCAAAATCCGACTGAACATCAAGTAGTTCCTGCGGGATCAAACCCAAATCATTATCTTCCCATTCCTGACGCAGAAACATACACATCACATTAAAAACATACCTTTGCTTGGGCGGTTCCCACTGAAAGAAAACATCCATAACCGCTGGCAAGCTATACCTTGAGGCATTTATAATCCATTTACGAGCCAACAAATCCAACACAGCCCGTTCCTCGGAACCAGGAAGCTAACTACGACTCTGCTTACGTTCCGAAACAGGGGTCATATTCAGTGACCCAAACAATGGAGACAATAAACTAGAAACAGTTTCTGTCATTCGCTTTCGAATAGAAGGAGAAGAAGCAGTCATAAGAACAGGAGAATAAGTATTTTGAGGCAAAGAAGGTGTAGGAATAAGAACAGTAGGAGTCTCAGATGCAGAAGCGGAAGGCAAAGGAGTTTGAGGCAAAGCTGGTAGCAAAGCTGGCGACCCTAGAGCAGGTTGCGCAGGAGAAGGTAAAACCATCTGTGGAGTACCAGGTGGCTGAACAACAGCAGGAGGTTGAACAACAAAGGGTGGAACAACCGGTGGTAATGGAGGCGCAGTAGCACCCTGCACATAAGGAGGTGGTAATCTCAGTAAATGAGACATCAAAGGATCTTTCTCAAGATCTTCAATCGCTTTCGGAGGAGAAGACGGCAAGGCCGGATAACATTTATCTATGGCCATGCAACGTTGCCTATCTGACACCTCAATTGCTTTATCTTCTTCGTTTTCTTTAAACTGCCTAGCAGCTTGCATTATTGATACATCTTTTTCTCTTTTATCTCTTTTAGCTTGTTTAATGTCTCGTTGTCTGGCTTCTTTACGCCAAAGGCGAAAGGAGTCAAACATTGCCGGCCGGGCTTTCTTCCTAAATAATTTAGTTTCTAAATTGTCTAAAATCTCTGTATTAAAGCTACCATGTTGGGGCCATTGTAAGACACCATCTTTTCTAGTGTAGTGGACCCATACTTCATTGAACGTAATGGGGCCCACACCGTGTTTAGAGTAAAGTTCATAAGTCGGAGTTCCAACTGGAGGTATCGGACATGAATCCTCCAATCGGGAATCCCTGTTGCAACCACAACCAAACCAAGTACCAAATTTGCTACGATTAGGCATCTTCGCTCACTAATCGAGCTTAAAACTTCAAGGGATTATCTCTACCGATACACTCGTAAATATACAAGACCCTCGGCTTTGGAAATTGCAATTTTCAAATCAAAACTAAGGACCAAACAAACTGAGAACCAAAGGACCAAAAACTAAGGACTGGGAGCGACCCACTTATACTTAACTGAGGTATCAGTCACGCCACCAGAAGACCCGTCTATCGTCTCGTCGTACAAAGCATCACAAATGGGTCCAAGACTGGGCGACAGTCAGGGCAGCAGTCCTTCGTAGCCGTCAGGAAAGCGGGAAGCCTCGCAGAAAAGACCTTCAGTCCACATTCGACATGCCGGGGTCGATGAAGTGGTGACCGTCCTCCAGAATTTCCTCACGAAGCTCCTCACGATCTTCAGGCTTGGACCGGTACCGCTGAAGTCGCCCCACTTGGGCGCCAACTGAAGAACCGAGTTATTTAATACCCAGCGGCGCCAGGGGCACGCCCAAAGTCTTCGGGTTCCACCTGTCTTAGAATACAGAGACACGGAAACTTCTTGGTGGCGTCAAAGATCACATTTATTGGCTGCAGCCAGTAACAGAAGTCCTAGAAGTCATCACGGTATGAGTTCTCAGGAGACTGCTCAATTTTACAAAGCAAGTCATCCCTTTTTATGCCAAAAATCACATTCCAGACAAATACCTAACATTTACAAACTGTCCAATCACATGTATTCACACCAGAGGTATTGCATGACAGTAAAACCCACTTTTCAGTTGCCCAGCCCATGATAAATCATCGGTCAAACCCAACATTCTTCTTTAGACAGGTCGAACGAACCCATAATAAAAAAGGCCACAACCGATATCATAAATAAGCCATAAAGAAAGGAGCAGAAACAGGTGAGAGTAGGATAAGGCATATTTGTATGCAGTAAAAGTTTATGATGTCCTGTGCTCTGATCCTTAATCTTGATCAGCTAAAGGGCAGGAACTGGTTTAACAAGGTCAGCTTCAGGCAACAGGGTCAGTTCACTCAGGTCAAACAGGAGTCAGCACAAACTGGAGCTAAGGTGTACATGTCCTTAAAAAGACTAGTTCAGCCACTGTCATCGGCCTATGTGAGGGCAACCACAAAATGGCTGCCATACACAAAATGGAACCCAAGGGTTCAAAACGAAATCCCTAAATACGTAGTGACTCCATCGGTCTAGCATGATGAAAGCACTCATACTTGCGGCACTAACTAGTTACGGTTTGCTAATATCAAATTCGTAACGAAACCATGACCTTTATGGAACGGGTTCAGAATTCACGGAACCTCATTGCTTATGATCCAGACTCTTTCTGAGGGATACCACACCTCACCATTTCATTGCCTCCATCCTTGCCCTCTCTGGAAAAGGTGATGTCAGGGGACTGACCAGGGATGTGCTCAGCATACAAAAACAATAAAATAATATATAACCAAAAGTAAATAATGCACTGTAAAGATCTTCAGGAATGAATTAATGATGCCCCATTCCTCATTCAAAACTATAGCTTTGCATCCTCTGGTGCTTTTAAAATCGTTTCACTTATTTCCAAAACGGGCACAATAGTCCCACCCGTGCAAACTACCAACAGTGGCCAATTGTACATTTATGCTCATTAATATGGGTAGAGGAGAGGGACTATGTGCACTCATATTAGATCATTTTCCTCCAATTAACTCCAATTAAAAAAAAAAGTATGCTAGGGGTAGTAGAGGTGACATTACACACATTTTGACCCCATGACCTGACAGGGTCACCACTGTACACCAATAGCCTCCTGATTGCTGTTCAGGGGGAATATCTAAAGAGCAAGGAGTGGACCTACAGAAGGTAAACACAGCTCTTAGAGCCAGGTATGTTCCTGCCCCTGCAGCCTAACCCCTGAGACCTAGGGGAATTAAGGGCAGTACAAGTGATACCTAAGGATAACCACAGGATACCATATGCCAGCCTACTTCAAAGTAAAAGGTTTGGCCTCGCGCCCAAATCTTATGGCAAAGAGAACCAGTGCTTGATAGATAGCATTTGATTAGGTCTTGGCACGTGCAAATGAGCCCAACCATTGACAAGTGCTGTTCTTAGGTATTATTTGGTAACACTGGATCAGTGGAAGTGGTGCCTATTATCACCCAGATTTAGCTCATATTGCTGCTGTTCATCAGGCTGTATGTCCGAGCAGCATTCAGTCATATCTCTGACAGCCAGAGAGGTTTGTTGGCTGCCAAGTTGCCAGAGTTTCTTGATGACCTCCACAAAGGCACCACACAGCCACCCATCAGACCAGCAGTCTCCTTGTAAGGGTGCATCACCAATCACCAGAAAGAATCACACTACCAAGGGATAAAGCAAGGTAAGCATCCCTGTGGAGTCACGGTCACAAAAGGAGGAGTGTAACCAAAGATAAACAAGGTCTTGCAGCACATTTTCCCATGAAGGAAAACACTGATGTAAAGGAATGGATTAAAAACTTGCAATAGCTGATCCTAGACAGCAGACAGGCACAGAGATGCTTCACACACTGCTGTACATACCTGAACTGAACTCAACAGCCACGCATAATTTGAGCCGTTGTTCGCCAGTGGGGGCACCAGCACTCATTTTTGGGGACTAGCACTTATTTTTCTGCATCAGACGTGCACTGAGAACAAACAAGCAAAGGAAATTTAACGAAGCATAAAGAGGGAGGAAGAGAAAGATGGAAAAGCCGTAACAAAAGGAGAAGGAAAGAATCTGCACAAAAGGGAAGAGAGTGTCCGGTAATAGGTTAAAGAGGCCTAAAGTGGATTTAAGACTACTACATGCCCTTGTAGTGATTTGCCTTCTAGGTCCAATTTAGTTCTCCCTTAGTTTAGTGTTTTCTGCCGCTGCTCTGCATAGTCACATATAATATATTTCTTTTTAGGACATTGATCTGGGAATGTGCTGTACATGATGCTTGTTGTTCTGGGACTCTTCCTGGGACTTAGTCTGCACATATTGTACAAGGTTGCTCCGAATACATAACAACATAGCATACTGTTTTCTCTGCTTCTTCAGCAACAGCTCCTAACGTTAGACACAACATGGTCGCACAGCTGCATCTTTCCAACACAGTAGTTTTATCATATAAACTGTTCCCCATTCCCTTGAGGGCAGAGAGGAGGATTCCGTCAGAAAAGACTGCTCTGGAAGGATAGCAATGCTTAACATGTAGCCTAACTACATGCACCAGGTATATGAGGTCTTAGGCCAGTGCCAGAGATTGCAAATATATCCCTCTTCTCACATATTAAGGGCAGGTTTAGCCAGGTAGATAATTTGCCATGTTTGGGATGTTCGTACTATACACCCCTCTTTAGTAATGCTAATTTCTTTCTTTAGTTGCATCTGCATAAAGACCGCAGCATATTTGCGTCAATAATAGACTACGATAAGTTTCAATAAATGTATTGGAAAGATTCTTCGTGTCTTTCTTGTATTTACCACGGGCATGCAGGAGCGAGTGAGTAACGAAGGGGTAGGATTTGTTTCCACGGTTCCCTAGGGGACTAGAGTGTCATGTTCGAGTATGTCAAAATCACCTGATACTCTGGGAAGGTTAGGAGTTGAGGTGAGGTGCTGTGAACTAGCCAGGATTAGGGCCCACAGGTGTTGTAGAAAGACTCAGGCTTTGATTTAGATCTCAGCAGACGGATTACTCCATCACAACGGTGACGGATATCCCATCCACCGAAATATAAATCCCATTATATCCAATAGGATTTAAATTTTGGCAGACGGATATCCGTCACTGTTGTAACGAAGTAACCCATCCGCCAAGATCTAAATCAGGCCCTCAGTTCCTACATTCTAACATCCTGTCGTCCTAACACCACAGTTTTGCTTTACCAGCAGAATCCTTGCTGTAGGTAAGTATGTAAGTAGGTAAGAATGAGAGGGGAGGAGATCGGGAGTTGCCTCTGAGGAGGATGGATGCTAAATTGATAAGTAGATTATGGACTGTGGAATTGGGACACAATATCAATAATGAGTTATATCATTTCCAGTAGTCACTGTTACACGACTTCTGTGGGGAGGAAATACCCTAATTGTAATGAGCATCAGCATTAAGGGCAGCAAGTACAAAAGTCTGGTTTCATGCCTTAGCGCATTAGGTAACAGTGAAAATGGAGGAGGAAACAGGGAGTTGCTTCTCATGAGGATGGAAACTAAATGGGTAAATTGATTACGAACTATGGAATTGGGACAAAATACCAACAAAGAGTTACATCATTTCCTGAGTCACTGTTGCACGACTAATGCAGGGAAGTTACCCCCCAATGTAATTAGTATTTGTATTAAAGGAATTGGTTTTGCAGAAATTTTTTAGAAAATGACTTTACACTTTACAATGATTTTGCCATTTGATGGCGTGTGGTTCAAACACTGGAGTAATGCCAGTCTATGATAATTACACATAGATGACAGTTTACACAACAATCAATCATAAATACGATGTTTTATATAATATTTATTTTAAAATGAATATGTCTATATGACAACATGCGTTTTAAAGTCAGAAAGTATGCCATTGTATGCTAATTACATACACATGACTGTTTATACAGTCATTTTCAGAAAACATTTTAATATATTTTTATAATGAGTTTGCTCATATGACGCCATGCGTCTTAAAAGTTGAGGGATGCATAATTACATGCATATATGACTGTTTAAAGGGTGCATTGCTCTATTACAAGATGGTGGAATTTTAGGTAACTGGATACCTTCAGTAGAGCAATATGTTGGCATGTCCTCTCTCTAGTTTGATTGGGCGTGTTGCGTGATCATTTGCATGGCAGCGCTATATAAGCAAGGGGAACAATGAGGTGTGCGCTTCAATGCTAAGAGTGCGCCAGTCATTTCACTATGTGTATCCATATTATTGGTCAGAGGTACTTTCTGCTGCATTATGCTCCGTAGCTTTCTCACATGCATGTCCATTTTTTTTCCATGTACGCACAATACATTTCATTGGCATTTACTTTACAAGAAAGGGTTTTATTTTGTCTTATCAAATATCAAAAGGTTTTTTTCTTAACATTATTCACTATGTCTCTAAAGTGCTATGCAATTTTGGCATTTATACTTCAGGGTTTTTGGTAAATATCAGAGAACGTTGTTCATATGTGTACTTCATGCTTATTTCTGGATATTGTATCTCAATTATGAATATTGCATTTAAGATGGCATTATGTTAATAATTTTGGTTTTGCGGTAGCCTTTGTATCATTGTGTCCACTCTTTTATCCGTCAATTTGTATAAATATATTGATGTTAACATTTTTGTGGATATTCTGGTAGTTAAATACATCATTCCCATTATTCGACTGGTCCATTTGTGTAAACACATTGATGTGGACACTTTGACTGTTAAATATTTTACTGCATATTTCGGGAGAGATTATGAATCCTTGAGTTCCTCTGTTGAACTGGAATAACCTGAAGTACATTATTTGCTTGGAAGATATTTGTAGTAGAATATCTGTTTGGATCATAATATTGTGTGTGGATCTGGCAAGCTTATTTAGTATATGATAGAGGCTCCAATACATTTTGTATTTACAGGGTCAAGTGCATGAAATACATTGTTTGATGAACAAATTCACAATAACAACTGAAATTACAAGTGGAACAATGATGATTCAAGGTTTGTATGACAAGTAACTGGAAAACAAAATACAACTTTAATGATCACTATTGCAATGAGATATTAGGATCAAGTGAAGCAGAGTAATGATTTGTACCTATTTAATGTAGAAGAAATATGTTGAACATTTGTTCATGTATATTTTGTAGCCCTGAAGAAGTTCTCAAAGAACGAAACATGTTGGATGGTTATGGCTACAATCAAATTATTTTAATGAAGATTTAATTAAAGAAATGAAAAACATTCATGTTGAGGACTTTCGTTGAATACATTGGATGTGCATGAATGTGAACAGCAATGCAGCATGGAGTGATTCTCCACATGGAGATTTAGAATATTGGACATTGTGAATGCAAACGTATTCTCTGAGCTGAGTAAAGTTATAACATGACATAACATGTGTATTTACTAATCACACTTTCATCTTGGCACTCAGTAAAGATGTGTATTGTCTCATCCACACACCGGATATTAGGGATCTTTTCTGATCTGGTGTTTTGCAGCCTAGCTTCTAATAGTTTGTCTTCTAATAGAAGTGTTGTTTGAGCCAGAGGAATGCTCTCTCTGAATATTTCATGAGAAGAAGGTCAATCGGACACCTTTGTTTGTCACTCCTTTCCACATTGCCCTTGTTTACTTTTTTCTGCAGTGTTGCTCTGCTGTTTTCCGTTTTTCCTCTCGTTTGTTCTTTGTCAGTGCCCAATCACAACTTTGATTGACCTTTACGGCTATGGCTTTTCTTCTAATGAGATCCTTAGAGGAGCCCCAGACAGAGTGCATCTGGATGTCTCCAACTACATTCATCAGAAACTAATATTTTATCTGGTCCCTCCATTCAATGTCATATATTTTATACTTCAGAATCCTCATGTTCCCTTCTTCTTGAGTGTGTTCCCAGGTATAATTCAGTATCACAGGGCACAGTCCAAGGTTGTAATTAGTTATCTTTCAAGTTTATATGTGGTTGTATCTTCAGATCTGTGCTGCCATTCAATAGTATGTGAATTACCCTCATTTTCCCATCAAGTAGAAAACCACTGTAAAAGGAAATGCCAATCTATTTTGAGTTTGTCTATTTCTCAGTTACCTTGTCAATTCTTGGAAGGATCTCCTTTTATTGAGGATGATCTGTGAGAAAGCCTGATAGTTGTATTGTGCAGTCATCTAATTCAATTGCATCCATGGCCTGCCTGCTTGTATTATCTTGTCTTTGAGTTTGGAGGAGCTGTGTTTCACTAGAAGGTCTCTTAGACATGATACTGGTGCTTGGCAAGGTGCTTCCACTCTGTGGGCTGTCACAATAACGATGTTGCCTGTCCCACCACCCAAAGATATGCTTTAACAGTGCTGCACAGAAGGGCATTATGATTCCTCCTTCCATTGTACCTCATGCATTCCTGATTCAAATATTGTCCCTCATGGACCTATCCCTCAACTCTTCACACTTTTCTCTCTCACCTCTTCCAGCTCTTGAGCCAGTATGCCCACGGATGTCTAAGTCTCCTCCATTGCTCGAATCAGCATGAAGATGTTATCTTTTTACCACCCACTTTATCCCCTATTGTTTTTGTATATCTCTCGCAATCTCAGCCATTGCCGTTGTCATTTCCATCTTGGTGGTCTATAATGTCTCTGTGAAGACTTTGTTGTTTGTCTTGCAAGCCCACCCCTTTTTTTAACCAGTCAGTTTTAACTGGTGATTACCTGCTAAACATCCCAGGCTTTAAACATTCAATGTAAGGTGTAATGATAGGTACCTGTGAAAAGTGTGGTGTCATCATGCACATGGATAGTGGTAAAACATGACAAGTCTTTCCGCGCATCAACAAGTATAATGACAAGTATCTGTGAAAAGAATGATGCCACCCTGCACATGGGATAGTGGTGAAAACATGACAAGACTTTCCACATGTCAACAAATTTCATAGCTGAAAGGTGTTGCATTGTTATGTGTGATACCTTCAGCTAATCCTGGCTTTTATCCAACTGCACTTTACTGCAGGGGGTTTTGAGCTAACAGCAAAATCTCAAGCCCCAGAATACAATGTGATGTCTGTTCAAAAGATCAGGACTGCCTTAAAGTGAGACATTTGCCATAGGGATCCTTGGCAGCTACAAATGTCTACACATCAACAGCACCCCCTTGATGTTGTCAGGGGTGTGCAGACAGATTATTGAGTTTAAAATATCGAGTCAGAAATATTGTGGTTCAGATATTTCGACAGCAAGAATAACGTGATCAAGAATATCGATTTTAAAAATATTGAAGTGTTTAATATCGTTAGCAAAAATATTGTTAAAAATATCGATTTTTTCATTATTGTTATGTATTTTAGTATATATTTTAAATGTATGTGATGTATTTTTTTGTATAAGAATTGTTTGTATTGTTAATATATGTGTTAAATTTTTAGTCGTTATTAAAAAAAAATGTTTTTTAATTTTGCATTTTTAGTTCCGCAGTGGGTTCTGGGTTTATAGGGGAATAGGGTGGGAAGTAATTTAGATATATTAAATTAATTGATTATTTTGTATTAATATTTGATTAATTGAGATGTTATAGTGTTAAATGTGTAAAGTAATTTATTATTAATTAATTATTCTTTGTTGATCAATAATAATAATTTAATTTATAATTAATTATGCTAATTGTGTAATACATTTTAGGTGTGTGTTTTGGTGTTTATATGTGTAAAGGGTGGGAAGTAATGTATTTTTAATTGATGAATTAATTGGTTGTTTATCAATTTTAATTAATTAATTGCTAATTAATTATGGTAATTGTGTAAATAATATAGGTGTAGGTTTTGGGGCTTATTTGGGTAAAGGGTGTTAAATAGTTCATTTATTTTTTATTAATAATTATCTATTAATTGATATTAACAAACTAATTACAAATGTATTATGGCAATTGTGTAATTAATTTTAGATGTGTGTTTTGGTGTTTATAGGGCTAATGGATGGGATGTAATTTGTGTTTAATTAATTAATATATAGTTGTTAATTATTTGATATTTATTTCTATTTCTATTAAACATTTCTATATTGATAAATTGCAAAGCATTTGAAAATGTTTTATATGTGCTTTTATGGTCCTGTGATGCCGAAATAAAGTATCTTTTGACTGACTGACTGATATTTATTTTGGGTAATTGTTTATTTTTGTGTGTTTTGTTTTATTTTTAAAAGGGTAAAGGGTGGGTGTTAAATACATTTTAATTACTTTATAATTAGTTGTTAATAGTAATAGTTTTTCATTTGAAAATAAGTTTTAATTGTGTTTTATTAGTTTATAGTTTAATATAATTATGTGCTGTGGACATTATAGTGTTAAAATGTGTGTAGTTAATTCATGTTTATTAGTTTGTTTCTTAATAATATTTTTTATTGATTTTTAATTATGTTAAGTATGGAAGTAAATTTTATTTAAAATGTTGAAGTGTGTTGTTATTGGTGTGGTGTTATTGGGTAGGAAATACAAGAAATACATTTATGTATTAATTCATGTTCTTGTTTGTTCATATTTTCTAGTTTAATTTTTTTTTTAATGTATTTATTATTTTATTTCATACTAGCTGCCCGTCCCGACGTTGTCCGGGTATGTGTTGATGCCGGCCAATAGTATATTGTTTTGTAGGATTTCGTTTTGATAGCATTTCTTATCTTTGACAGGCCTGTGAAACGCTCCGATTCACAGTGCACTGCTGATGCACTTAAGAGTGCGCATTCAGTAGTGTGTGAACTCGAGTTTCCCTACTTTATTTTTCCTTGCAATATTATATAGCGCATACTCGACAACATGGCATGAGCACAATTTACATTACAGAAGAACACATTCATTTGTGGTAGGCACAGGGAGACAAAGCGATTTGCCTGGAATCACAGGATGTTGAGCTGATGCCGAGATTCGAACGTAGCTCCCCAGCTCTAAAGTTCGCAATTCTAGAACTTGTGGCGGGAGATGTGTCTAAAAGTGTATGTCGGTGCTGGCCATCAATGAGAGAGACCTGTGCATTTTTCAAATGGGTGGTGAAAAAATATGAGTATGTTGCTGGAGATGTGGGCCGCCGTGCCACCAATGTACTTACCGGGGTAGGGTAAACACCCATTATTCCTGCAACTTTCTTTCCACATACCATCACTCCGCATACTTTCATTACGAAAGTACCATGACTCCGCAATGCCATTATAGCGCATGGCATTACATTTTATATGCTTTTACCACGCATACATTTACAACGAAATTCGTTTTAAATGCGTGAATGGTAAAAGCATTGTTTTTTTTTAATGTTTGGATAAGGTAAGTATGGGTATAGGGGTATATGTTTTCGGGTACTGAGGTATAGGTTTTGGGGTGTTTGGGTATTTTAAGGGTTCAGATATAGTTTTGGGTTATGGGGTACTGGGGTAGTTTTAGGGTTTAGGGATAGGTATGGGTTTTGGGGTACAGGGGTATTTTTAGGGTTCAGGGCTAGGTTTGGGTTTTGGAGGATAGGGGAATTTTTAGGATTCAGGGCTAGGTTTGGGTTTTGGGGTACAGGGGTATTTTAGGGTTCAGGTGTAGGTTTGGGTTTTGGGGTACAGGGTTATTTTTAGGGTTCAGGGCTAGGTTTGGGTTTTGGGGTACAGGGGTATTTTTAGGGTTCAGGGGTAGGTTTGGGTTTTGGGGTACAGGGGTATTTTAGGGTTCTGGGGTAGGTTTGGGTTTTGGGGCACACGGGTATTTTTAGGGTTCAGGGCTAGGTTTGGGTTTTGGGGTACAGGGGTATTTTTAGGGTTAGGGGTAGGTTTGTGTTTTGAGGTACAGGGGTATTTATAGGGTTCAGGGCTAGGTTTGGGTTTTGGGGTATAGGGGTATTTTTAGGGTTTAGGGATAGGTTTGGCTTTTGGGGTACAGGGTATATTTTTAGGGTTAAGATGGGTTAGTGTTTAAGGGTGTTGGGGTATTTTAAGGAGTACGGGTGGGTTATGATTATGGGGTGCAGGGGTATTTAAAGGGAGCAGGGTGGACACCCGGAGCTGGAATGTACAGAACCTGGGAAGAAAAAACAATGAAATATTGGGCACAACGCTCGCTTTTTTTTTCCGTAATCCCTCGCCCCTCACTCGCCCACGCCCCCAGCACACGCCCGCAGCACACGATATGAGACATGGCATGAAGGGCGGAACGTACCACACCCCCCCAGCGTTTGTCACGCCCCCAGCACACGCCCACAGACAAAGCAGACACGCCCACAAGGGACTACTTTGCTGGCACGGTTCTTTTACCTTTTAAATATATATGGTGGGCGTCTGCATAGCCTATGTCCTTCTGCTGCAACTGCCCTTTCCAACGCTGTATTGGGTGTTGTGATTGGTGCTGTGGTTCCTGAGATTACCCGCCTCAAAGGTTTGGGCTCTCTCTATATTATATTAGTATAGATAGATAATATTTGTAGGTATTTGTTATATGTAATTAATATTATGATATGATTTCTTTGTATATATTAATATATTTGATATTTTTTAATATTATTTATTTATTTTATAATGTTTTCCATTTTTAATATCTATATATATTTTTTACTGTACGAGTGTGAATAGTAATTTTTGCCTCTCCGATATCTAACACTTTCTCTACTGTTCCCTACTGTTACACTCACTGGAGTGGGAATAGTAATTTTTACCCCTCCGCTATCCAACACTTTCCCTACTGTTGCACTCACTGGGGTGGGAATAGTAAATTTTCCCCCTTCGCTATCCAACACTTTTCCCTACTGTTCCACTCACTGGAGTGGGAATAGTAAATTTTACCCCACCGCTATCTAATACTTTCCCAACTGTACGAATTTCGTTGCATGCACTGCATCACAAAATGCGATGCAGTGCGCGCAACGAAATTCGTTTTATTTATTTATATGTTTACTTATCTGTTAAACTCCGTAATCCATACATTACTACCCCCCACCCTGCCCCTCCCCCTCCCCACGTCACCGCCCTGCAGGAACTCCTACTACCGACCGCGGCTGAGACAGAGTCCTGACAGAGTGAGTGTTAGCGGTATGAGATGTGAGAGAAGGTAAAACAGTCTGACATATGTCCATTGGACACACTACCAGTGGGCAGGCACTACATGCCCTGCATTGCTTCTCCTTTAAATTAAATATGTGCTTTATAACAATCACTGCAAAAAACAATATGTTTTGAAAACACTGGAAAAACACAGTTTTTGTCTACTTTAGGTTTAAGGCAGATGAATAATCACTGATAGGCACTGATTTTAAAAGGTTTGGAAAGCACTGAGGAAACACCACTGAAATCAACCAAAAATAACTACTGAAAACAGGACAGCCCAGTCGTGATGTCCTCTGTAGGTGTATTTTTTTTTATAGAGTTTTATATGGTATGAACTAGACCCGAGACAACGGATATCAGAGCGCCTGACATGAACACCAGTTTTGTTACAGAAGGGCACATTCATTTTTGTTAGGCACGGGAAGATTAAGTGATTTAACCAGAATCACAGGATGTTGAGCGTTGTTGCCGAGACTCGAAACCGGTTCCCCAGGTTCGAGGTCGACCGCTCTAGTCATAAGGATACATCCTCTCGATTAGCATAGTGGTGGTGGGGATGTGACCTGGTTCACCCTGGTCCATCTCCAGTCAAGTGCCTGATTACTTGCTGATCTGTATGCTCTGCATTGCAGGCTGCTCAACCACATGATGGCTCTGACAGCATGTGCTAATGTTGTTCCTTGTAAACTCATTATGGCTGGCTCAGCAAAGCAGCAACAGCAGCTCCTTTCAAATCCACATAGTTCTCCACTGGGGAGATCGGGTATCTTTTGCTGCCAGTCTTGCTGCAGCACTGCCTCCCTTCTGGCATTCCTGGTGACGGGTACTGTCACAATCAGCTACACCTCAGGGGTCGCTGGGCAGAGTGCAGTACTCCAGTGTGGTTATTGCTCCTTTTTAGCCTTTCCAAGTTCAAAAACAACTTTAAGTTCCACCAATTCAAACTACAAACAGACACCACATCCCTTCCTTTTCATAGATAAAACAAATCCGTACAATGAATGAAAGTAAGACAACCAAGGGGAATGGGCAAGAAAACACAGGACAGCAATGGTGAAGACTTGGAGTAATGAAGTTTGCTTCAAGTAACAGATTATTTATTACCTGCTTGTCCGCCTGCCTTGGCACAGTCCATATATTATCATGAGAGATGAAGCAATCCAGTCCTCAGTGATGCCACCAGAGCCCTGCAGGCCAATAGAAACATTAAATGGTGTGGATCTGAAAGTAACATACTGTTAAACCTACAACTCCCACCACATAAATGACAAGGAGGTGAATCTGAAGAAAATAGGAATTGGGTTGCCAAAGAAACATAAGTAGGACATACACAGAACCAGGATCAGGACAGGCAAATGTAGCCATTAGTGGCAGAAGTGAAACAAATAGACAAGGTGATGTGAAGGACCATGAGGAGCATACCAACCCCTCCAAGACACCCATAAGTGATGGTTACCACATTGTAGAATAAGTCATAGCTCTGTTTATAGAAAAAACTCCCATATTAGCAGAAAACCAAACCTGATACACTCAAAGTTACAAATGTGTCTCCTCGCACATGCAGACAAGGAAGGAGCCAACCCATGTAGGATAAAGGACATGGAAGAAGGACGATCTAAACTACACTAATCCAAGAGGCCAGCTCCGGCGGCCAATCCCAGAGACCACACCACAAAAGACCACTGGGCCTCCACAGAAAGAATACCAGACCACATGGACTGCACTCTCCAATCACTATGATTAAAAAGCACAAGGCACCAGAAATAGCAACCCCACCAGAAGGAGACCCAGCTTGTGATATGACTTATACAGAAGGATAACAACATGACGAAACACAATGGGTGTTGTTCTCCATCCAAGCTGAGGCTACCCACAAACGCTTAGGGATTGAGGCAATATGTGATGCTTCTAGGTTTTACATTTATGTAAGGTTAATCAGGCACTTTAGGAAGAAAGAAAGGGCCATTGAACAAGCCAAGCCCATAAGAGAGCATGATGCCATTGTCCTTAGAGCTAAGGTCTGAAGTCTTAATCATTAAGCCACTGAGGATCACTCCTGGCCCAAGCTCTGAAAGAACAAGAAATACCAGACCCAAGCGAATGGGATTGGAACCACATCTCTAGAAGGATGGCAGACAGAGCTGGCCCAGCTGGGACCAAAATAAAAATTGCAACCAAAATTCCAGTATGCCAACAGAAAGTTCATGAGCCCACTTGAGACTTGCATTCGCAGAAGATAAAAGTATGCAAGTATAGATCCTGAGTGTTTGAAGCCCGAACCTGCCTTTTTTGGATCCAAAGGGAAACCACTGCAAGGAAGGAATAACAGTTCCTATTATCCCACCATGGTGGCAAAGCAAAATCTAACTGATGCTGGCATGCTGGGGCAAGTACCCACCTCAGACACATTTATTGATTTATTTATCTGAAGGTTTTATATAGCATAAACAAGACCCTCGCGGGTATCAGAGCTCTTTATACATGTTAACGACCACAGACATATACAATCAATATGATAATAATCAAGAAACAGTACAGGATATGAATGATCTCCGATGAGGTCTGAATAACGTCAATGATAGAACAGATAGTTCAAAACAATAATATAACAAGCGAGCCGTAATCATGAGTGAAGTTGATGAGTACTGATAAGCTCAGAGAGAAAAGTTCCAAGGATCTAGTGCAGAAATGTCTTCATGGGTAGTAGCTTAACTTGTTTCTTGAAAGATGCGTTGAAGGATTCAGTCTGGTTTTGGGGGGAGAGGAGAGTGAGGGGATTTCCAAATTTAGAGCCAACGCCAGAGAAGGTTCTCTTGTAGGTTTTCTTTTTAGAGAATCTCTGTGGTTTCAACAGGAAAGTGCATTGTGAACAGTATCTTCACCACAGACCCCCAGAGTAGAGCCTTGGGTGCCATAGAACCTTGGATGCACACACCAATGCCCCCACTGTCTACTGAAGTAAACAATGCACAACTCAATGAGAAGTGGGACAACAGAGCCAGAGATGGGCTGCACTCAGGTCAGTTGCCGCCCCACTACCCAGCACTAGTCTTGCACTGGCTAGAGCCAACTCGTAGAGCCTCATGATACTGTAAGGTGCAAGTTGCCCGCATCCTGGAGCTAAGCAGAACTAAGTCACGCCGAACATTTACCGGGCATCGGGCACCCTGGGTAACCAATTCACCTATGTTGGTTGCATACAGACAAAAGAGGATGGAGCTCAATGACCTTTGTAGCCAGGTGAGGTGGAACCTAAAGATACAAAAAATGTATTTTCTGGAGTAGAATGCACACAGGGATATTAAATGGGAAGGGGCTATACCTTAAAAGTTATTGTTCTCTTAACTACCCAAACTTTTGCCCGCAGTACTGAGGGTCTCGGCTGACTTCATTGGTCCCCAGCACTTACCCTAAGGTGACACGAGGAATATATGGCATCAACGTAATATCTCCTGTTCAGCAAGACAATGGTTCCTAAAAATCTTCTGACATCCAGCCTTCCAAGCTCAAGCATGGGCCACTTTGCGCCCTACTGACAATGAGCAGGGAAATCAGCACAATGCCATCAACATGCAAAGAAAATCAAGTGACGTGTCTGCAATGTCACGTGACTGCTTCTCTTTAGCAAGACTTAGATCATTGAACAGGAGTATTTACGTAATTTTGCCAGTTTTAAACATTGCTCTTTGTTTGTTGCATTTAGGAAATCCTACTGCCTGTGCATGTAATCTGCTATACTATGATTTGACAAACCATAATCAGGGCCACCGGAATTATGCAGCGTGGGAGAACCAAATTATGTGGCAAGAATATCTAATGTATGCAGCAAGGAAAGACAAACTATGCAGCATAATGCAGCACTTTTTTTTTAGTATTACTTAATTATCTTTAATTTATACACAAGTCAACACTGTCTGGTCAAATATTTTACCTAGCACCATTTTAAAACCCACTGCGCAGCAACACGTGACACTGCTTTTTAGTAACTTTTGATCCCTCTGAGCTAGAAACATCTTTTTTTGTTAAAATATGCAGCTTATGTAGCAGGTTGTGGGTCATTTGGCAAATGCTTCAAATACATAGTTACTTGAAAAACTCGGCTGCCGCAGAATCACATAATTCCAGGGGAGCTGACCAAAATCTCAAAAGTAGAATCCAGACTGTGTGACAATGGACACTGTTATCTCTGAATGCATTGTGCAAAATCATATATGGTTGGTTGTTGAAACTGTCAATTGAAAATAACTGCTTGTCATTGTAAAAATACTTTGCCACTAGATCCGGTACAGAATATATTTGAGTTGCTCTTGTGTTTATTAGAATATATTAGCCATTGTGTAATCATGGAATCACTCCTGGCAACCAATACATTCTGTAAATATTTGTTTGATTGAAGTTCAAATAAATGTGTATTCTAGCATTTGTAAGTTATGATTTGTCTGTGCTGACTGGGGTAGTTTCTGAGAACTTTGAAGATCAACATTTTGTTAAAGACCATACCCAGGCCAGCATGTACACCAAGATTCAATACATAAGACTCGATAGAAGACAATTGGGCTGATGCCCTTTGCCTGCCTCCCAGTGATGACTGCTGCACATATTGCCATGACAGTGACGAGCAAGGAGGACAAAGTAACAAAATGGCGACGATGATCTCTGCAAATACATATGGAACATTGCCCCTTCCTCCACCAACTTCTGACAACTCTTCTCTAACCATTGTTTGCTTGGCCTTCAATTCGAGGCAATTCCAATACTGCTAAGTTTGATCAAACTAATTGCCAAGGGTGTACAAAATTGCTGCATTATTAGTTTTTTCCCCCAACATTCATTATGATCTATGGAAATCTTTGCAAGGTTTTTGGCTTTGTCACACACACCCCCAAATCATGTCTTTGGTGACAATGTATTTAATCCTGACACAATTGTTCTGCATAAGATATACTGCCACAAAACAGCTACGCATATATGTACAATATTTACACAAAAGAGTGTCATGTGAAAATAAGCTGCCTGCATTGTGGGAAAGATAAAAAAAAATGCCCAGCACCGTATTCTTCGTATATTTGACGCTGTGCAAAAAGAAGTTCTACAGAAGGTAAACTGTAAGGGTCGGTGATGGGCCCTAGGCCCACATGCTGGCAGGCACACACATGCTGACACAGGACACACTGGAGGTCTGGTGCAACTGGCCCAGAGCACGTGCGCTCGGCCTCTTTTATTAATGCTGTGTCACATGACCTGTGACATCAGTGGTGGGTGGGTGTTAAGTGTGAATACAGGCTTCAGCACTAGACTGCTAACTTATGCTGGGCATTACATCCCTTTCCAAATTGGTTAAAAATTAAACCAAACAGAAAAAGTCTAAAACCTGTGGGGGAAGGAAAACACAGAAAATAACACTGGACTTGCGTTTTCAAAATGAGTCTCTTTGGCTGCTTGCAAACCGCAGGCAGTATAGTTCTCGTATTCTGGACTTGCAGTTCTCGGAGGCACGGTCCGCAGTTGTTCGGCGGGTTCGTTCCTTGGCTGTGCTGTCTGTCTGCTGTTCTCAGCCCTGCCTTTGCTTTGCTCCGTTGGTAATGAGAGATAACTAGATGATACAGGTGTTGACAGTTTTCTAGTTTTGTTCTCTCTTCTGGCTTTGTTATATTCTTCCGGGCAGGCTTTCATGTTGACTCTTGGCAGATGAATAGAGTAGGTGCCACATCCCTCTCACTAGGATGCCCCTCTCGCCGGTATTCCTCTCTCACCAGATGTCCGGGAGGACCTCTTTGCCAGGCGTCCACTGGACTGGTGTCTTCGGTCGTGGTGCTCCACCATAGCCTTCGGGCCGTGAGCAGGGCGCTCCACGAGCTTCACCGTCGTGTCCTAGTTCCACCTGAAGGTTGGGTTGTAGACTCTTCTCATCGCTCGCGAGGCTTTCATCCCCTTGGGTCCTGCAGACGTGCATCGGTAGACCTGTCTCCCGTGCGGGACTTGCTGCCACCAGAGTCCCTCGAGGCCTCCGATTCTGGTTTGTCACGGGCTGGTGCGATGTAGGTCAGGTCCTCAACCTCCAGAGGCCTGAGTAGTCTCGTCATCCAACTCTTCCGCTCAAACCACAGAGGTTGATGTCGCCAACCGTCTAGCTTGCTCTCTTCTGCGATCGCCATGTGGATGGATGGCTCGTAGGTGGTTGTCTTTGGTCTGCACTGCCGGTGCTCTTGCCAGGCTGGTCTTCACTTTGCTTCTTTCCGCAGGGGCGACTTCTTCTTGCAGTGGCAGCCTGCCATTCCGATTTCTCCTTTCTTCCTTTCTTGGGTGGCGGTGTGCCACTACGATCATTCTTCTTCTCTTCTCCTTTTCTCACGACGTACCCTGGTCCCTTTCTCACGACGTACCCTGGTCCCTTTTCCTTCATCTTCTCTGGCCAGGCTTCCCCATGCAGTGCGCGCACTCTGCACATGTCATCCTGGTCTTGTCCTAGTCCTAGGACACTGTCTTCTTGTCACTCACTTCCAGGGTTAGCGTTGCGACCTTTTCTACTGTTCCTTCATCCTTTTCTTTATGGCATCACGCCCTTCTTCTCCTTGTTCCTTCTTGCGACGTGATTTGGTCACTGTACTGCCTTGGCCTTCCCCGCCAGTCTTCTCCAGGTAGCGTGCACTCCACCTGTGTCTCTCTGTTCTGGGCATGGCTCTCAGACATTGGTCTTTTCTTCTAGTGACTGGACCGGTTGTCGCCATCTTCTCGGTTGATTCTTTTCTTTTCTTGACGACCATACTTGGTGGTCGGTTCTCACCTTCGGCATGAGTCGTCATGCTGTGCTATCTTCTTCGTGGTCGCTATTCACCGTCACGGTGTTTTGGCGTTGGCGCGTCGCCGTGTGGCGTCACTCTGGCGCTCCTGATTCCTGACTCTCCTGGCACGTTCCGTCGCAGTGTTGCGCGGTCCTGTCGTGCGGGGTGTGGAATTCTTGCACTCCTGTCGCCTTCTTGCGCGGTCTCCTGGCGTCTTCCTCACGTTTTTCTTGAGAATACCTGCGCTGTCTCCTGGCGTCTTCCTCACGCTTGCCGGATAGCACCTGTCGCTTCTGGCGTCGCGGTGCTGACCTTCATTCCTCGCTCTCCTCTTTGAGTACTTTGGGCACTCCTGGTGCTTTCTTGCACTTGACCACGGTCACTGCTCTTTCACTTACGCAGCTCCTGGCCGTGTCGCACTTTAGATCCTCCTCTTACTCCTTGCGGCACTACTGTTGCTTTCTTGCACTTGACCACGGTCACTGCTCTTTCACTTACGCAGCTCCTGGCCGTGTCGCACTTTAGATCCTCCTCTTACTCCTTGCGGCACTTACTTCTAATTGCGCCTCCCTGCTTATAGCCTCCTCTCAGTCTTTCACTCGGATGCTGCGGGCGCACCAGTTCCTTCACTCCGCCGCTCACCCTCAGTCTAGGCCGCCTCTCCTCTGCCTCACTGCTGGTCGGCTCCGACAGACAAGCGCTGGTGCAGGCCTCGGGGGCGGCTGTCGCTCCTTTTCACCGGCTACGGCCGGGTGCCGTCATTGTCGCCTCCCCTACCGCCGCAGCCACACTTCATACGCGGCGCGGGCGGGGAGTCATCAGCGCGATTAGCGCTCCGCTGCTACTTCAGTTTAGTTCACTAGGCACCCAGCAGCTCCCCTCACGCTGCGGGTGCTTTCTTTTAAAATTCTCCGCCCCGCCGCCCCATTTAGCACACGTTGTGCGGCGGGGGATGGGGGACGCCGCAGGCAGGCCGCGGGTGGGCTCCGCTGGTCCTGCTTTCACACTCAGTTCTTTTTTCGCCGCCGCACCTCATCCACGCGGCTGGGGACGCTACAGGCAGGCCGCGGGTGGGCTCCGCTGGCGCTGCTTTCATTAACTCTCATTCACCCTCGCCGCGGCCGCCTCTCCTCACACGCGGCGCGGCGGGGGGACCGCAGACGCTGCAGGCAGGCCGCGGGTGGGCTCCGCGAGCCTTGCTCAATTAAAGTCAACTTCTGGGGCACAGTATATGTGTGTAGTTCATTGCGGGTGGGCTCCGCTTACATTGCCGGTCACGGCCGGGGCTCACCTTCGGCCGACGGGCCTGTTCAGCCACGCGGTTGGGCTCCGCGCTGGTCTCTTTCTTCGCCCCAGGCAGGGGCACACACGCGCCGGGCACAGGAGGTGCGGGGTGAGCTCCCAGTCACCTCCTTCTTTTCCTCCAGGCCCAAGGCTCTTCACACGCCTCGTGGGCCTCGCGGCGGCCGGCTCACGTCTTCCTAGGGGTGTGCTTTATTTCCAGCAGGCAGCTCCCCTTTCCTTTTTCTTCCACGTTTTCGTGTAGCTGGCACGCATGGGCACAGCTCCGCCCTCGTCGCCAGGACACACTGGAGGTCTGGTGCAACTGGCCCAGAGCACGTGCGCTCGGCCTCTTTTATTAATGCTGTGTCACATGACCTGTGACATCAGTGGTGGGTGGGTGTTAAGTGTGAATACAGGCTTCAGCACTAGACTGCTAACTTATGCTGGGCATTACAGTAAACCTGCAGTTAAGATGCTGCACACGTTTTTCTGAGCAAAAATACCCCGCTAATCAACGAGAATTATCTTGATATGCTGAGAAAAATGACAGGCGAAAAATTAAACGAGCGAACTTGGAAAAAGCTCAGAAAGCACGAAAATCGGGATTTTTGCAGACTGTCACCTGCTAACAATTAAGCTTCTGCTTTACTAATTAACTGTAAAAATTGCTGGTGCAGGCGAAGCTCGTGGCCGCTAGAGGGTTTCACGCTCCATTCCCTCCCAAGGCTTTGGCCGTCAGCCCGTTGCCGCCGCACCACAAGGGTGCAGGTCATGCATAACTCGGCTCACTTTACACAAAGCTACTGCTCTCTGTCAGAAAAAAAGCGGGAAAGAAGACACACGCTGCTACGTAGTCTATTACCGTAATGTATGTACGTGTCTGGGGCCAGCAGAGATAAAATATTTCATGACTTGAGTAGCTATCTGGCAATTACAGGCGTGACTCCGGCTATTGATCGTGAAGCGGTATTACCGCGCATTACCCCTGGTGCGCCATAACTCAGCCCAACCAATGGTGCCAGGCGGGGGGCTCGTTATTTGTTTTGTTTTACCCTCATGGAGCGCCACGTGCTTGGAGGAGGCCTCTGGGAGCTCGGCATGTGGGAAGGCTCTTAGATAAGCGCGCGCTGGGTTAGGGGGATAATAAAACACATAAAAGGGAAAATAAGCTGCCAAGGGTAGAGAATGCAGAGGCCAATACACCCCGGAGCATCGTCTCAAATTTGATTTGGCCCATTTTAGAGCTGTAAATCTCGATACATAATTCTCGACACCAGGCTTTTGGGGAATAAACAGGCATGTACCCATGTCTCCTATAAACAGGGCCTCTGGAATTATGCAGCCGGAGAGCACCAAATTACCAGCAGGGTTGACTGAATTATGTAGCAAGGAAAAGCAAACTATCAGCCTGATTCATCAAGCCAAAATCGGCTCGCAAAGGGCCAGATTCTGAGAATCTGGCCCTTTGCGAGCGCTATTTTTGCATTTGGGATTCATCATCCCAAATGCAAAAATCGGTAATAGCGATTTCGCTATTTTGCGAGGAATTACATTTAAGGAATCTCTATTTGAGATTCCTTAAATGCAATTCATCATCCATTTAAGGTCAAACCTCGTGGTAAATAGCGAAAACTTAGAAAAATGCTTTTAAAAGCATTTTTCTAAGTTGCATGTTGGTGCGCAACACCTGTTCAATTTGCATTTAAGGGGTGCTACAGGGTGTCCTTTGGACACCCCTGGCACCCTTTAAATCGCTATCTTATTTGCGATTAGCTAATTGCTAATCGCAAATAAGGAATACTCCCCATTCATTCCTATGGGCCTGTAGGCCCATAGGAATGCATGGGGAGTTATTCCTTATTTGCGATTAGCAATTTGCTAATCGCAAATAAGGAACATGTAGGAATCGCAATATTTATTGCAATTCCTACATGAATCCCGTTTTGCAAGTCCTTAATAGCGATTCCTTATGAATCGCTATTAGGGGCTCGCAAAACGGGAGAATGATGAATCAGGCTGTATGTGGCAAAATTATGTGGCACGGAAAGGCAAACTATGTGGCATAACGGAGTACATTTTTTTAATAGTATTACTTCATTATTTTGCAGTCTTTACACATGGTAATACTGGCAGGGCAAAGATTTCAGCTCATTACTACCAGTTTTACCACCAAATACAGGAATAAACTACTCAAATATAACCAGTTAACCTTTGCGAAGGGCCTTCCACTGCGCCTGAACACATGTCACAACGTTTTTAGTACATTTTGATGCATTTGAGCTGCAGGTCTGAATCCATGTCAGATTTTTTGAAAATCCACTTACAATGCAAGTTATCCCCCTAAAATAATTGCATGTCTATTAGTTGCAAGATGATAGTTTGAAGCAGTGGCAGGAATTCAGTCCTTTCTAGATATAGCTGCTGTGAATCATGTTCGTCTGTAATCACAACAGGTCCAATGGTAGGTGTTGTAATATATATTGTTATATCTGGTCCTACGATGCTCTCTCTATTGTGTCACCTAATTCTATCGCTCTATTAGCAAGCTCTATGTTAGCGACAGCTTTTAGGCGATAGCGAGCGGTTTGGGGCCCGCTTTGCATGTCAGTGATATTTATCGCTAATGACATGCAAAGTGGGCGTACCCAACCTGTTAGCGACTGAAAGCAGTCGCTAACGTCGCTCTCGCCTATTAGCAAGGCAGACGTAGCGATGGAACTATTCCCGCAATCACCAAAAACTAACGCCTGCTCAGACCAGTTCCTAGCCATGTTATCCAATGGGAGGTGGATAACATGGCTAAGAGCATTTCGTCGCTAATGCGTGAATGTCGCTGTATACTCAGAGATATTCATGCATTTCGCCGCTATCGCTGGATATTTTAGCACAATGGAGAAAAACGTTGCTAATAGCATGTTTTCTCCGCTAACATATCCAGCGATAGGCAGCGATAAAAAATTTGTCACTAAGCCTATTTAGCGATAATTATCGCTACTTGTTGGTAAAAATCGGTAATAGCGATTTCGCTATTTTGCCCAGGCACCCACCAATATGGAACTAACGATTATTTACCTTAATACTCGTTCACTTGTCAGACACCAACTTGACATCTTCCACCTCCTAGACTCGGACCGACCCGATATTCTTCTCCTAACCGAGACTTGGCTGACTGAGGATTCCTCCCCCGACATCCTAGCAGCCACCCCTCCAGGGTATTATATACTTCATGCCAATAGGCCTGCCGGCAAACTAGGAGGCGGTGTAGCCGCCATTATCAATCTCTCCCTCAGGTTCACTTCCCTCTCCCTTCTCAACATCCCTCAGGTGGACTGTCTGGGAATTAGACTCGAATCTTCTGTTTCCCCTCTTACCTGCGTTCTGGTTTACCGTCCCCCACAATCTATGCCCAATTTCTACTCGAACTTTGGTGACCTGCTCTCTCAGCTCACCATCAACAATTCTAAACTCCTAGTCCTGGGTGACTTCAATTACTGGCCGGCAGATACCCATGAAAGCCCCCAATCCCTGGCTTTCACCGATCTTTTAATTGGGCTCAACGGTATCCAACACATCCATCTACCCACCCACTCCAAGGGACACACCCTTGACCAGGTGTGGACCTATAACCTTGAAATCAAGTCGCTCACGATCTCACCCTGCCACTGGTCTGACCACCATTTAATTTCCTTTCTCCTCCTGGTTCCTCCCCCGCCCCCGCGCAGCCGAGGTCCTAGCCTCCAAGCTCGCAATTGGAACAAAGCAGACCTTGACTTATTCCTCACCTCTTTATCATCCTCGGCTTTGGTTACTCTAGGCCCCATCGACTCTCAAGAAGCTGCACTAGTCGACTGGCTAGAACAGGCCAGCAACAAGGTTGCCCCCCTTAAACTAATAAGATCTAAGCGCCCCCACGACGCACATCGATGGTTTTCTGATAGTCTTAAAACCTTAAAACTAGGTCTCCGCCAGGCCGAGCGCCGCTGGCGCAGAAACTACGACCCTGTAAAGAAACAACTCTTTCTAAAATCATTGGGAGAATACAAATTAGCCATATCAGCTGCAAAAACTACTTACTTTTCCACCAAAAACCTTAACTCTGCGCAGAAATCTAAAGACATTTTTGCAATCGTTGACGAGCTCTCACACCCGGATAGGTTAACTCTCAAACCCCTTCCGTCTCAAGCACTCTGTGACTCCCTCAACTGCTTCTTTATAGAAAAAATTATTAAAATCAAAAATAGCATCTCCTCCACTCCCCCGGCTGCACCCTCCACTGAGGCTGCACCCTCTGTCAACCCTCAATCTCTGACTCAGTTCCTCCCGATATCAGAAGAAGTCCTCATCAGTCTGCTTAATAAAGTCTCCTCTGGTTCCCCCACAGACTGCTGCCCCCCCGCTATTCTCCGGGCTGCCTTCTCAGCCTGCCCCACCCCTCCACTGGCCCTCCTGAACAACTCCCTTCTGCTCGGCGAGGTTCTCAGTCAGTTTAAGAACGCGGAAGTAGTACCCATCTTGAAGAAACCCAGCGCCGATCCCACAATCATGGCCAACTTCCGTCCCATTTCCCTCCTTCCCTACCTTAGCAAGGTACTTGAGTCATATGTCACCAGCATCCTCAGTTCCTTTGTCGAGGACTCCAACTTCTTTGACCCTCAACAGGCTGGGTTCAGACCAGCCCACTCAACCGAGGCGGTCATTCTCTCTGTAATGGAGGAACTCCGCAGAGGTGCTGACTCTAACGCCAGCCAAGCCTTAATCCTCCTGGACCTGTCGGCAGCCTTTGAAACGGTCGACCACTCCATCTTGGTCGACCGTGTCAAGGAGGCTGGTATTGGAGGGACGGCCCTTGACTGGGTTCGTTCCTTTCTGACGAACCGCCACCAATCTGTTTGAATCTCCCAATTTTCGGCGGATAGGACGAAACTCACCTGCGGAGTCCCGCAGGGCTCGTCTTTGTCCCCCCTCCTTTTTAATTTATACCTCACCCCCCTGATCCGCTCCCTCCGGGGAAGGAATGTCACTGCATTTAATTATGCAGATGACATCCAGCTCATCTTCAACCTTGACTCGCAGGAAGCGGCCCAGGATTTCCAGTCCACCCTCTGCCACATCAGCGAATGGATGGGCGCTCACCACCTTAAGCTTAACCCCGACAAGACGGAGCTCGTTCTTGTTGGAGGCTCAGCCAATCCATGGAACTCCACCTTCTGGCCCCTCTCCCTTGGCCCCCCCCCTATTCCCGCCGAAAAAGTAAAAAGCCTAGGGGTCTACATCTCACAAGATCTTTCCATGAACCATCAGATCAGTGCCACAGTATCCTCCTGCTTCCACCAGCTCAGAACAATCCGGAAAATAGCTCACTTCCTGACCACTGAAGCTCTCACCTTGGCGCTGCTGGCGCTAGTCATCTCCCGGATTGACTACGCCAACGCCCTATACGCAGGCATTCCGCAATACCAAATCAAGAGACTTCAGTTAATCCAGAATCAGGCCGCCCGTCTCATCTACCATCAGCCAAAACATCACCACGTCCGTCCCCTCCTCAAAGCCCTTAATTGGCTTCCTGTGTCGGAACGCTGCAAGTTCAAACTTGGCTGCCTAACCCATAAATCCTTGGCCGGCATCGGCCCCTCTTTCATTTCCTCTCTTCTTCATCCGTACGCCCCCCCCGACACCTCCGTTCCTCCCATCACGCCCTTCTCCAGACACCTAGGTTCAGGCGAAAAAAGCACGGAGGCCTTAGATTCTCCTTCTTGGCCCCCTCACTCTGGAACTCCCTACCTCTAGACCTCAGACTCCCCTCTTCCTACCCTCACTTTCGGTCTCTCCTAAAAACTCACCTTTTCCGCGGTGTCTTTACATAATGCTCTCCTTTCTCCCCTCTCTGCCTCTTCCTGGGTTAGTGATCAGCGCCAAGAAACCGTCCGGTGAACGCAGCGCTCTACAAATCCTTTTTACATTACATTACATTACATTACATGCCTCCCTGTCTCTGTATGTTTCACTGCAGGAGCCATGAGGTCTGGCAGCAGCTAAAGCTGTTGCTAACCAGACCTAACCACTCTTTCCTGTATAAACACAGCGGCTAAAACAACAAGTTCAATTTGCCTGCAAAAACCCTGTACCTCTAACAGATGTGGTCAAAGCTGGATTGGGCTTTGCGAATCCCATACTGGCAGGAGTCCACCAAAACCCACTGTTCCTGAAAAAGCAGATACTCTATTCAGCTCTTCCACGACATGGCCTCCAGTGGCTCCCCTTAAGGTAAGGATCTAATTCAAATTCTGCTGACTCACCTATTAAGGTATATACAGCAAACCACCATAGTAGGTGGCTCATGTGCTTTCCACCTCTGGTGGCTTGAGGGGCCTCAGAAGTCAGGAAACCCTTGGTCCCAAATTTAGAACTGTGGGGGATATAAGCAAGAACTTGCGATATTTATGGGAAAACGCGCTTAGTGCGTTTTCTTTCTATCGCTGGATATTTTCGTGTAGATAACCTGCTATTAGCAACGTTTATCTCCACTGTGATAAAATATCCAGCGATAGTGGCGAAATGCCTGAATATCGTTGGAAATCCAGCGATATTCACCCATTAACGCCATGGTGGGCTTAGCTTGAAAATCCACCTCCCATTGAGGATACAGGTAAGTCAGGTTTTCAGCAGGTGCTAGATACTAACGATAATCGCGCTTCGCCTGCGTTGCTAATAGGGGGAAGTTGTGCTAGCGACTGTTTTCAGTCGCTTCTAGTTGGGAACGCCTACCTTGCATGTCATTAGCTATAATCATCGCTGGCATGCAAGGCGATAGGAAAACCGTCCGTTATCGCCAGAAAGCTGTCGCTAACGCTTGTTAGCGACAGCTTGCTGATAGGGCGATGAAAAAATCTCCGCTTTAGCGGCATAAAGTGCAGCTAAAGTGGCGATAAAGACCTTGCTAATATGCCCCTGTGTCCTCACTGAAGCAAACCTTTACTGAAGCCACTACTACAGTAAGGAACTTGTTGTCCCCGCATTAAGGACGAAAAGATTGTTCACCTCCTTGACGAGCACCTTAAAACACATCTTGTTTGGAAATTACCAACCTATTAAGACTTTGCATTTCATTAACCTTCTCAGGTTGGTTAAAGATGGCAGGTCAACTACTGACAAAATGTGATCCAGTGGTTTGGGTGTTTTTGCTAAAGACGATAATCACGGACTTTATGAGATTTCATTGTGGCAGCTGTAATCCAGCCAAAGATCCATAACAGTGAGGCACATGCTTCAAGGAGCTATCATCTGTGCGTGTCAGAATAGCCTGCAGATCATCCACGGGAGCAGACCAGATATAACAGCAGCTTGATGTACAGACCAGAGATGCAGGGCCTGTGTCCTGCAATGACTGCTGGATAGAGAGTAAAGCACCAGATACATAGGTATACAACTCTGCTTTCTTCTGAGACCACATTAGGCCTACCTAGCAAGGTGACATGGTCCATGGTGTCCAGCGTCACAGACAATAACATCAATAAGTTCATTGATCATTTATCTACAAACTCCTGAGATCCGGCAGTAGGGTCTCTCTTCCTCCTCGCATGCAGAAGTTGAACTTGGCTGTTCACAAACTAAACAGTGGGTTGAGGCCAGGGGAGCTATCATTACAGCGCCAGGACACCGGTTGGTAACAGGGCGCTCTACAAATGTTATAAATAAATAAATAAATAAATAAACTTATAAAGCTCCAAGGACATGACTTAAGTCCTCTGAGTCTCAAGGTCATGCTTGGGCTTTTTACGGTGCTAACTGAGCACTGATCTTTGAAGGACAGGGATGGAGTGATTATCACCTCTTCCAGCAATGCGTTTGTGGTCACGAACACTGAAGGTGCAAACTAGCAGATAAGATTCACTCTGGAGCTGGATTATTAAATCTATTTAGCTTGTACAGCAGAGCTGAAATATCATCTAGGGTCAGTGGGAAAAATGTAAATTTAGTTGGAGCGGTGATCAAGCCCAAGGAGAAGGATCCTCAAAACCAAAGGTCTGTGCTAGATTAAGGCCATCAAAGACAGTTGCCTTTAGGCACTGACACAAATGGCCACAAGAGGGCAACAGGATCTAACAAATGCCCTGCAATATGGACTTGTGGCTAAGGGTAAGGTTGTGACCAAATGGGTAAATAGTGGCCTCTAAAACCTTTGCACCTGAGGAGATGAGCGTGGATATTTGCTGTTCAGAGGTTTTTGATTTCACAGGACCCAAGAAGGTGATGTAATATGTTCTGCCTCTCACTTGAGCACTGCGATGTCTCTCGCTCTATAGATAATTATCCTTCTGCTCAGTCTTTTCTATTTAATGAGCAGTCAGCAGCACACTATGAGACTTTAACCTGTGGTGTGACTGTCTCCTTAAATTAGTGTCTAACTATTTTGGTTGTTCATTTTTGCAGTTAAATTATTTGCTGGGAAGTGATGGGGCCATTGCATGTTCTCATGAATAACTGATTGTTCCCCAGAAACAAATCGAAGAGGAAATGCTGAGCGATAATTAAAAAGAGATTTCTGGCCAGGAGCGCAGGCAGCCTGCTGCACCCAGCATGCAACAGCACTTATTCTGTAACTCTAACAGGAGGCCTGCTGAAAACTATGCAGGGGCAAAAAACACTGGAAATACAATTCATTTCACATTTGTATATTGAAAAGATGGCTGCAATCTTAAGTAATACACACATTAGTTAGCACATGTGTGGTAGTAAAATGCAGTATTGTTGTAATTGTTCTGTGTGTGAGGAAGAATACACCGATGCCTCCTCCCCTGTGCCCTTTCTAGACCTCGCCTGCCAACAGTGTTTTAGCTGTCGCTGTGAAGGGTATTGTTTACTATAAGGGGCTTTGTAACTGCCCATTGCTCACCACTCAGCTTCATTGTCACTCGTCTTTGCTGCCTACTAGTTGGCCAGCACATGCTGCCTTCACTTCCTCTTCTTTAGTGTGGAACTTCTGATTGATTTCACTAGATTAGTGTCTTTCTGCTGTCCCTTCACCTTGATTCAGGTACTATTTTCTTATTTGCCTCCCACTCACCAGCCATTATCCGTGTTGCTATTTCCTTTTCCACCCTTGTATGTGTTGCTTAATCCCTGTTGTCCTGTACCCTCACCGTTGCCTGTGTTGCCTACCTTCCCACCTGCCATAGTAAAAAAAGCAAGCGCTATGACTCGGCCAGTGCTGGATGCATTATAGCTTTTTTTTCCCCTTCCCCGTTCGCTAACACCTCCGCCCTGTCCGTCCGTCTTGCCCACCCACCAGAAGAAAAACAAGCATTTACAATGCAATGGTTTCGCCTTTGGAAAAGTTAGAGCTATTGGCATTGCTCATGACATTTCTTTTTTTTTTTACTTATAAATAAATGGCATTGTTATTTACATTGCCAACAGCTCTCTCAGCCCACACAGCTCGCTCAGCTCTCACAGCCCACACATCCCACACAGCCCACACAGCCCACATAGCTCTCACAGCCCACACAGCTCTCACAGCTCTCACAGCCCACACAGCTCTCACAGCCCACACAGCTCTCACAGCCCACACAGCTCACACAGCCCTCACAGCCCACACAGCTCTCACAGCCCACACAGCTCTCACAGCCCACACAGCTCTCACAGCCCACACAGCTCTCACAGCCCACACAGCTCTTACAGCCCACACAGCTCTCACAGCCCACACAGCTCTCACAGCCCACACAGCTCACACAGCTCACAGCCCACACAGCTCACACAGCCCTCACAGCCCTCACAGCCCTCACAGCCCTCAAAGCCCTCACAGCCCACACAGCTCTCACAGCTCTCACAGCCCACACAGCTCTCACAGCCCACACTATGCTGCTGTCTCTAAGAGAAGCACTTCCCAAATTCAAAACAGATGTCAGTTTCAGAGATTCATTCCCCAAATGCAACTACAGACATGTGCTTTCCCAAGGAAATATAGTGCAAAAATGAAACAAGCATTTACAAGTGGGGCCGGAGACCCGGACAGCGGGAGGGGGGGCAGTAACGGGCTCACGGACAGCGGGAGGGGGGGGAAAGGAACGGACAGCGGGAGGGGGGGCGGAAAAGTAACGGACAGCGGGAGGGGGGGGCGGGAAAGGAACGGACAGCGGGAGGGGGCAAGGAAGGAATAAGGTTAATTATATTAAAACTTGAACGGGCCTGGTCAAAGAATGCTTTACAAGCGAACAGTCTTTTGCTTAAAGCACCAAAATGTTCGATGCTAGAGGTTGCTTCACATTCAATCCATTTCAAAAAGCAATTCTGATTAATGCCAGTGATTTCCTCCCAGCGTCCACGTTGCTGTTCAGTGCAAGACAGAGGGTCATAGCGTAACTGAGCAATCACTTAGGCAAAACCTAAAAAGGTATGATAACAAGTATAAAACTGAGCCTGTGAAAATAAGTGTGGGCAATGTGTAAAAGTAAAGAAACTGTGTTCCTAAAGGAGACAGACAGTTTTATGACCGCCAAAGAAGTGGTGGAGGTCCTGAATAGTGCTGTGGGATTCAATTATGGAAGGGCGTGGTGTGGAATCTTAACCGTATGGCTGTGGGGTTTGATGGTTTTGACGTGGGAGACCGTAAGTGCTCTGGTAGTAAGGAGGAGCGCGCTGATGGGATGATCTTAAAATAAAATAACACGCTGTAAATTAACATCGCATATCTGTAGCAAAGTTCCCCCTAATAAGGTTAATTATATTAAAACTTGAACGGGCCTGGCCAAATAATGCTTTACAAGCGAACAGTTTTTTGCTTAAAGCACCAAAATGTTCGATGCTAGAGGTTGCTTCACATTCAATCCATTTCAAAAAGCAATTCTGATTAATGCCAGTGATTTCCTCCCAGCGTCCACGTTGCTGTTCAGTGCAAGACAGAGGGTCATAGCGTAATTGAGCAATTCCACATGGCCAGGATAAACAAAGTTGTGATTTTTCAACGCTAATATATGCCGGCAGGAGCACGCTCAATCCCCCACAAAACTACAGCTCCCATAAGGCAACTCAGTGGACCGATGAATAGCGGACATCTTTGGGCAGTGGCCCATGACTGACAGAGTCAATGTTCATAGTCCATCTCCTCGGGGCCCAAATCAGAATAGGACCAAACACAAGATTCATATATAAAAAAAAGCCATTGAAGGGAGAGTTTCAAACTCGTGCTCGGTGTTCAGCGTTAGATGTCAATAACATCAAGCACAGGCCCAGGATCGAAGGAGACCAATAAACAACAAGCACCTACGAGGACACGGACAGCGGGGGGGGGCGGGAAAGGAACAGACAGCGGGAGGGGAGGCGGGAAAGGAACGGACAGCGGGAGGGGGGCGGGAAAGTAACGGACAGCAGGAGGGGGGGCGGGAAAGGAATGGACTGCGGGAGGGGGCAAGGAAGGAATAAGGTTAATTATATTAAAACTTGAACGGGCCTGGTCAAAAAATGCTTTACAAGCGAACAGTCTTTTGCTTAAAGCACCAAAATGTTCGATGCTAGAGGTTGCTTCACATTCAATCCATTTCAAAAAGCAATTCTGATTAATGCCAGTGATTTCCTCCCAGCGTCCACGTTGCTGTTTAGTGCAAGACAGAGGGTCATAGCGTAAGTGAGCAATTCCACATGGCCAGGATAAACAAAGTTGTGATTTTTCAACGCTAATATATGCCGGCAGGAGCACAGGACAGCGGGAGGGGGGGTGGGCGGGAACGGCGCACGGACAGCGGGAGGGGGGGGCGGGAACGGCGCACGGACAGCGGGAGGGGGGGGCCGGGAAAGGGCACAGGACAAAATACGTAAACTTACAAAGTGAAAACACATTTATAAACAAAATGTTCCTTACCTGATCGCTTCGTGGGAACTCGAATCTTGCAGCCAACTCCAACAACAGATACTTGTAAAAGGAAGAAAACAGGCCGACTCAAAAAAAAATAACACCCACCCACCGCCGCAATAACGATCCGAAGTGGGTGGAGAGCGAAAAAATCGCGGGAACGCCCCCGAATCTGGTCCGGCCTTGACGGACAGATCCGGCTCCCAATGGCTAGCCTCCATTTATGGAGCTAGCCAATGGGAGCCGGGGGACGTTCCTGAAGCACATATAGTAAACAATAGATTTCTCTGGGGGCGGAGCTCAAGCTCCGTGCCCCAGGCGAAACCTAAAAAAGTGCTATGACACATATAAAATAAAGTACATATCAGCTCTATATATATTTATATTCTTTTACTGGTATAAATAAAACCACATTGAACAAGTAGGACTAGATTTACAAAGATTTTGCATCAGTTTGTGACATTTTTTGGAGGTAGACCTGAACCAATATCCATTTTGGTATTTACAAAGCGACGCAAATGCTGATTTACTTTGCTTTGTATAAAATGCATAAATAAATAAATAAAGTAACACAATGCAGTGCTTTGCACTGCCTTATATTATGTTGCATCAGGGAGGTGTTTCATGGGTGGTGCATGGATGTTCCCATGCATCCACACATGGATTTGGAGGCAAATCCATATTTACAAAGAGTTGTGGGCATGGGTTTGTGCCAAAATGGTGCGCCTGCCTGAGGTTGACAAAACAAGGAGAAATATCTTTATCTCTCCGTTTTTTTTTTTTTCATCTGCGCTGCATAATGCGGCTCACATACAAAAAGCATAAATCCTCCAAGGATAGTTTTTGTGCAACAAGGCACTCCTTCAGGCACAAAAACTATCCTGACCATAACATAGGCACCCTTGGACTCTGGCACAAGGGTCAGCCGCGGTCGGTAGGGGAGTACCTGCCGGGGCGGTGACGTGGGGAGGGGGAGGGGCAGGGTGGGGCTTAGTAATGTATGGATAATGGAGGTATGCAGGTAAGTAAACATTTAAATAAATCAAACGAATTTCATTGCGCGCACTGCATTGCATTTGGGGCTGCAGTGCGCTCAAAACGAAATTTGTTTGATTTATTTAAATGTTTACTTACCTGCAAACCTCCATTATCCATACATTACTAACCCCCACCCTGCCCCTCCCCCTCCCCACGTCACTGCCCCGGCAGGTACTCCCCTACCGACCGCGGCTGAAAAGGGTGCCTGCATTGGTGCTAGGCAGCTCAAAGTGTTGCAGCGCTGGGAGAGAGCAGAACTGCTGCATTTCTTTGAAAATATGGTGCAGTTCTCCTCTCTCCCATTCATGCAATGCAGTACAGTTTTCACGTCACGTTAAACCTTTGTAAATCCGGGCCATAGTGCGTATGGTTCGCGCAGTAGATTTTTGGAAGAGTTAATGGATTTGCATTTGTCTAACAAGTGTTAATGGTTTATGTGTGTTCCTAAAAGTTAGTAAATTATGTTGCAGCTTCTTCAAGTCCTGGGAAGGAACTGAAGCCACACAAGTGGCTTTTTGATTCTGATAGCGCGACTAACTGCATTTCCCGCGGGTCTCATAATTCTGATGTGTGCAGAAACCGTAGTTCCACTGATATGTGATGTTTCATCCACAGTAGACTCCTTGGGTGAAATACTTGTAAACAATGAGGAATTAAGGGAGACTCTGGACTAAAATGATAGATTCCCCTATTAACGCCACAATTCAAATGTGTCACACTCATAATACCCCAGTAACTGCCCCCCTCCCTGGTTACAAGTAACCCAGTGAGGTCACTCATGAGGGAGGAAGAACACTAAATCACTTAACAATGAGGCGCTTGCTTTTCCAATTTAGATCTATGAATTATGAAGGATGCATAAGAGAGTGCCACTGGCTGCGAGGTACTGACTCCTGATTAGAGCAATTTGGAATAATGTGCAAGACAATTTAAGACGAATTCAACATGACTTTCCAAAGGCACACTTATGATCATTCTATGACCAAAAAGGGATAGGATTTTCAGATGTCAAAATAACTAATTAGCACACTAATTGCATCTGACGAAATTACCCACCATTGTGGCGACAATGACATCACAGTAAGTCACATTTTCAAGAGGAAATGGAAGGTGCACTCATCGTGAAGTCAATGCACACAATTCAGAATCTGTGGGCCATCTGATATTATAAATGTCACTTTTTTCTATGTTTTATTGATTTCATGTCTTGTCTATAATGTTACAGCCCTGACGAAGTTCCCTCTGGCAAAAGTCGGGAGCGAAACGCGTTGGCTGTGTGCCAGTTTTAAAAGATTGGTTGAATAAAAAGAAGCAATTTTGGAACAGATTTCGACTTGCGTGTATTGACTTCACCACAAGTGCACCTTCCATTTCCTCTTGAACATTTGGCTGCTACTGACACCTCTGGGCGGTGGGTGTGGGAAGTGATTGCATCACTTTCTAAATTTATTGTACATGTGGACTGGATGTGCTTGACAATGGTCTGCTGTTTGCCCTATCGCAGTAAGTCACATGACATGAATTCAGATCACTATCACAGGGAATGCTCACGTGGTGTGTGACCCGGAAGACATCAGAAAATATAAACGACATGCCATAAGTGAGCGTGCTTTGATTCTAGTGGCCAGGGTTAATCTTTTTAACGCCGGTTCAATTAATAACTCTAGCAGCTATTGCAAAACTGTGAAATCTCATTTTGCATTCATCAAAATTTGCAGAAGAAAAATCCTCAAAGGCTTGGTTTTTCAAGGCAGAAGGATGTTTCCTGCATGACCTCATCAAACGCCAGTACTTGGATTTTTTAGAAGCTCAAAATAAAATTCTAATATAGCGTGAAAGAAAAATGATTTTAATAGAAGCCTGTCTTTGCAGCTGAAAGGAGTTTATTGCGCATGCTCAAAGACCATCTTACCTGACCTAATCTTTAATTAGTGCTGCCAGCAGGCGACAGCAGGCATTAAAATACTGTAGGGATGTGTTGCAAAATTGGTAGGCGGTAGGAATTGTTTCAACGGTAACCGACAATACTGTTGGTGGGTATGCAACAGGCAGGTACTTATTTATTTATAAAGTTTTATATAGCGCAAACTTGATCCCGAAGGATATCAGAGCGCTTTACAATTTGAGACAAAGGTAACAAATCAGAACTTTGTGTCTCATCTGTTTTGTCTGTGACATTCAAAACAGTTGGGCAGAAGACAGTAACTTACTAGATGGGGCTAAAAATTGAAACCCAGGAAAATGTCCTGGAGCGCAATTTGAATCTGTCTGCGTATATTAGCATGCCGCTGAATAACGGTTACACGTTAAATTAAACAGAGGTTTGGAAGAAAATGAACTCTGATCATAATTGCATGCTGGCCAGTTTTGCCTGCATAAAATCCAGCAGGTTGTGCCAGCAAAAGCTGACCTCCTTCATCATCCGCGCCTTCCGTCTGCCTCCAAGGCTCCCCGGGGGCACCTCATACCTATTATGCTTGGCTTTGTACCATCTAAACCCTGCAGACTCTCATTTCCCGCTGCCCAGCTGCAGTTTTGCCTCGCATGTTGAAGCAGTTTGTATTCTCAGCACATCTACCAGGGGAGGTCATTTTTTAGCAGTGTCTTTTTAAAGCCTGCTCATGGCCCTTCAGGGAGCAATTGTTCAAATATCCACCTGGTGAAATAAGTCACTTTGGGATAAAAATGCGTGGCGATGCAGAAAGATGTCCGCCATGACTCTTGCATCACGCGTCCTCTGTGCCTCTTTTCTAGCGATAGGTATTATGAGGCTGGTCATATAACAATATATCTTGCATCCACCATGTACCATTATAGGACTGACAGTATCTGTATTCCAAAGATATTGCGAAAATTGAATTGTAAAATATGGTACAGTAGATTGTGCGTTTTACTGCTCCTTGAATGTGTCCTGCTTATATTTTTCTAATAGTAAATAGTCATCATTTTTACGTCTAGCATTAACCAAGACATTTTGATTTTACGAGAATTATGTATATAATATACATACTTAAAGGGGCTTTCAGCCAACTCTCTTCACCCATTGGTCTTTTGTTGTGTCATTCATATTTTGCTTCAGCCCACTGCAGCATTTGGCATGGGCCACTGGGTCAGCCTACTTCAGCCACTGGCTAACTTTACTTTGACTGACTTTCACAAAGAGCACATCCGCTTACAAGCTAGTTTCCTTCGGTGCAAGTGTTTTAAAAAAATTATTATTACTTTCGTGCTACCTTTGGGCCTCATTTATGAAAAGTGACGCATCGCTGCGTGAAAACAGCGATGCGTCACTTTTCACTGCGCTCTCCCTGCGACATGATTGATGCGTCATATTTATAATATGACGCATCATGTCGCAAGGAGTTACAGATACGTCAGTATTTCTGACGTATCTGTAGGCGCAAAAGTGATGCATTGCTGGAGTGTGTCACAAAAGTGACGCATCTCCAGCAATGCTTCCTTTCACACGGGGAAAGCCCCATGTGAAAGGGCTTGCGTCAGTCTTACGCCTGCTGCGAGGCAGGCGCAAGATTTTGACGCAACAGCGTCCTAAAAGTGACGCAGTGAAATCTCATAGATTTCACTGCGTCACTATTACGAGGCTTTTTGCGGGTGAACGCCCCCTCTGCATACATTATACCTGACGCAGGTATAATGTAGCGCAGGGGTTTACAAAGTGACGCATCTGCTTAGATGCGTCACTTTGTAAATAGTGCGCATCAGGAGGCAAGTTTTACGCCGCCGATGCGTCACAAAAAGTGACGCATCGGAAGCGCAATACTCACGCAAGGCCTCATAAATGAGGCCCTTTGTGTTTAGAGTCTCATGGTTAGTTTATTGTTAACTTTGTGTTTAGAGCCTCGCATGTTGAAGCAGTTTGTATTCTCAGCACATCTACCAGGGGAGGCGTGAGCACAGGGCATATTCCGGCTTTATCAGTTCCTGTCTCATGCTAATGCTATTGTGTATTCAATTTTAGTGGCCTTTGTTTATCTGACTGCCGCTGTTTAACAGTACACCAGATTGCGTCTATTTGAAACTGTTCTTTATAAAGTCATCCTCTTTTTAGCAGGCATGTAATGAAGTGCATTTATAACTGCACTCCTGTATGTCAATGTCATGTTAGTATGCATTTGAATTGAGGACTACAGTTATACTTATAAACGTATGTCTGTATGTCTTGCTTGTCTGGCTTTCTAGTTTGCTTTCAGTGCTCTTGTAACATGTGCCCATACAGATATTAAAGTATTATATTACTAACCAAAGCTGTGCCGTTAAATAAATAAATCAAAATCTCTCTCTCTCTCTCTCTCTCTCTCTCTCTCTCTCTCTCTCTCTCTCTCTCCCCCACACCCCCTGTCTGTGCAACCTTCCCTATGTATACAAACGTTTCTCACTAGCTCTCTATGCATCATTTCTATCTATGTCACCTCCTACCTATCTATCAAGCTATCGTTCTATCTAGCGTTGCAAACTTAAACGTCTATGCAACCCTGTCATCCATATATGTGCCTTTGCAAGCCTCGCTGTTAATCTATCTTTTCAACCCTCTCAATCGATTTGTAAAGAAGATTTACAAAAACATTAAACAAAAAATATCATTACCAAAGGCAAAAGACTGGCAGACAATGTCCTTTTGATTTTACTAAAAGTTAGTTATAGTGGTTTTCAGCCACACTTAGGGGCATATTACCAAGCAGGGCGATAGAATTTTCGGCCGCTAAAGCGGCGATAATTGCCTATCGCTCTATTAGCAAGCTGTCGCTAACAGCAGTTAGCGACAGATTCAGGCGACAGCGAACTGTTTGGGTCCCGCTTTGCATGTCAGCGATATTTATCGCTAATGACATACAAAGTGGGCATACCCAACCTGTTAGCGACTGAAAGCAGTCGCTAACGTCGCTATCGCCTATTAGCAAGGCAGGCGTAGTGATGGAAATATTCCCGCTATCGCCAAAAACTAACGCCTGCTCTGACCAGTTCTTAGCCATGTTATCCAATGGGAGGTGGATAACATGGCTAAGAGCATTGTGTCACTAATGCGTGAATATCGCTGTATTCTCAGCGATATTCACTCTATCGCCGGAAAACTTATCGCTTTGGAGATAAATGTTTCACGTTATCTCAGCGATGATATCCGGCGATGCTTAGCGATAAAAAATTAGTTGCTAAGCCTAGTTAGCGATAAATATCGCTAATCGTTGGTAATATGCCCCTTAATCCATTAGTCTGTCTGTCCTTTCACAAAGTGGACAGCCGCACACAATATCTTCAGTGCCCAGGACTACTTTGGCAATGTGGGGTTTTTTCAGACCACAACAATTATTTAACCTCTAGCCTATGTTGCTTTTTTGTAGATTGATGAGGGCCCAGCAGCTTACTCAATATTAACGTTTTGCAAAAACCAGACAGAATAAAACAAGAACTATCAAAGCCAAAAGGCTGATGACCAACCCCAGACCTGCTGGCTTTGATGTTCATTTTTCCAAGTTGCCTTTTAAATGATTTCACATAGAAGAGTAGTCTTACCTAATGGCGTCATTGAATTCATCAACATATTTACGCTTCTGGGGACCCGTGGCCATCTAAATCACAGCTTGACCAACATTTGACCTTCCCGTGTAAATTTAAGAAGGGTTGCTACATTGCTTCATATTGGTACATTTAGGTTCATGCTTTAGGCTTTCCATTTAAAATCATTATCAGCTGCATTAATCCGGCTTGGTAACTTGAAACGAAATGAAAGAATGCATTGATATCTTTAATGAAAGTCTATGGCAGGAAAAATTGTGTTATGCTGAAATGAACTGATCTGGCTACTATAAGTGTAATGAGAAATATAAGAGCAGACCAGAACAATAGCCAATATTGTTGTTGAAAACCTAGGTCATATTGGGAATGTCATTTATAAAGTGATGCATTCCAATATGAAACATTACTTTGCATTAATCTCCCCCCACACACACTCACTCTCTCTCTAAATATATATATTTGGCGGTCACCAGTAGGTAGTTATAGTTAAGACCATGTTTCCAAAGAAAAAGTTTTTTTTTACTTGCCCATATCTTTGGCCTCGTTTGGTGAATCTTCACAAAATGTTCCCAAAAAATGTCATAGTGAGTCTTGGGCATGGAAAGTTTAGGCTTGATCTGTCAGGCGGGGCAGAGAAAAAGATGGGGGGGGGGCAAAAAAAGTTTTTTTCTCATGTCAGTTCCCAGAGGAGTTTTAAACACGACCACAGCCTGAACTGCTGGATGGGATCACACCAAATTTGGCAGAAAGGTAGATTTTGGTTTTCAGATAATGCTTTCAGTTATTTGATGTATTATTTGATGTAATTATATAGAAATCCAAATATGGATATCTGCGATCGCAGCTAATTCGCGAATAATAACGAGCTTGCGCAGAGAACTACAGAGCTCTGATTGGCTGCCAACACTTCAATCAGGATGTGTTGGCAGCAATCTTGGGATTAAAAAAACACACAAAAAAAGGGGCAGGGCACGAATGACCTGACCCCCTAGCCTTGCTCCTGGGGTCCCAGATGGACCATGCAGGGCAAAAAAATTACTTAAAAAAAGTTTTACCGTAAATTCGCAAACATTTGCAGCAATAAAAAAGTGCAGGTTCCTGCACTTGTTTTGAAAAGTACCGGTGGCATGCAGAAAATGTATTTAAAAAATATGGGTGCGCATGGGGCCCTCCTTCAAGAGCTTACTTTGCCCCAGGGACCACCACCTCTCTGAGGCTTATGAACAGCATACCAGGGGAGGCCTCATGGACATCTCCCGGGCCCTAGGGACCACCAACTCCCCGGGACAGTCCTGTGAATAGTAAACGAGGGGGGCCACGCAGCCCACCCTAAGTCTTGCATGGCCCTGGGACAGCCACCCCTCAAAGCCTACTCCTGCTATACCCCAGGGGGCCCATCCCCGGGACATAGCTGTTTGCTTTTGTTTGGTGGGAGCTCTCACAGTTCCCGCCAAAGCAAACACTCTGGTTCCAGTGTGTGGGAGCTTGTCAAAGTGCTCCCACAGACATGGGCACTGAAAGAGTTGAAACAGATTGCTCTTGCATGCAGGGAGCTGCATTTCCAGCAGCTCCCTTCGTGTGAGAGCAATGCCAGCTCTGGCAGGAGCTGGGGAGCCAGCTGGGACTACAATGGCATTGAGGCTTCCCCAGCTATCCTGGGGGAAAAGAGCAGAAAGATGCAAAATAAAGGTCAGAAATGAGCAAGAAGAGGTAGAATAAAGGTCAGAAACGAGCAGAAAGAGGCAGAATAAAATTCAGCAAAGAGCAGAAAGAGGCAAGATAAAGGTGAGAAACAAGCAGAAAGTGGCAGTATAAGGGTCAGAAGTGAGCAGAAAGCAAAATAAAGATGAGAAACTAGTAGAAGGAGGCAGAATAAAGGTCAGAAATGAGTAGAAGGAGGCAAAATAGGGTCAGAAACAAGCAGAAAGAGGCAAAATAGAGTTCAGAAACCATCAGAAAAAGGCAAAGGCCAGCAACAAGCAGAAAGAGGCCAAATAGAGATCAGAAACAAGCAGAAAGAGACTAAATAAAGGGCAGAACAAAAAGAAAGAGGCAAAATAAAGGTCAGCAACAATCAGAAAGAAGCAAACTAAAGGTAAGAAGTGAGCAGAAAAAGGCAGAAAACGAGCACAGAACGAGCAGAACCCACTCAGACACTCATGCACCCACTCACAGAACAACTCAGACCCATTCACACACTCATGCATCCACTCACAGACAAACTCAGACACGTAGACCCACTCACAGACCCAGTCAGACACTCATGCACCCACTTGTAGAATCACTCATACTCTCTCTGACTCACTCACAGACTGACTAACACACTCATGGAGGCACTCACAACCCATTGAGATATTCTCACACCCACTCACAGATGAACTCACTCATGCACCCACCCAGACACTTACTTACACACCCACTCACAGACGCACTCAGACACTCACATACCCACTCACACACCCACTCAGACACTCGGGCAGTCACTGATAGACTCACTCTCAAAGGTTACAGATAGGAAATAAAAATTTAAAAAAATTGAAATTCACTTAAAAATTACCAAAGGATACAGGGATGTTATAGTTAGGAAATAGAATTTAAAAAAACTTAGAAATTCACTGAAAAAAACAACAGTTACAGGAATGAACAATTAGGAAATAGAATTAAAAAAAACCTTACAAATTCACTGAAAAAAATCATAGGTTACAGGTAATATTTGTTTAAAGCACTGGCTACCACTGTGGTAAATAAATAAATAATACCCTATTTTTGAATGAATAAATGAATAACAGATAGCTCAATAAATAAGAGTCAAGATTCGAGGTAGTAGGAGTTTTGCAGGTTTAATACAGCAAATACAGGAATAGGATGGCAAGGCCCAGCAGCGCTGCTGGTGTCAGGATCGGGACAAGGGAAAAAAGTAAAAGTTTTAATAACAGTGCATGAGCATATATACATAACGCAAACACATAGCATTACATTGCAATAGGCGTAGCAGTGGGTGGAGCAATAGGCGTGACGCGTAGCAGTCGCGAAAGATAAGGGTGAAAAGAGGTGTAACAGGGCGTATACATAGACATGTGGTGCAAACGTAACAGAATATGTCATGAATGGGGCGGAAACCATGGAGGGGGCTACCTGAGGAGCCGGGACCTCTAACCTGATGGTGCGCGCAAACTAGCAATGACGTGTTACTAGGAGAAGCTGGGGGCTATGAACTCTGTGCTAGGAGCAGAGACTGAAGTCTGGAGAGTCAGGGCGACATGTACCTAAACAGTATCTAGTATCTGATGTTTAGAGAACATGTTGATATAAACTAGAAGTCAGGAGGGGAAAGGCTAACTTGATTCTAAGACTGGACCATGCATTATTCTACATGTAGTGCGTGATGAAGAATATTAAATGACCATTAAATGCAGTATTTCTCTAACGTGGAGACGTGAAGGCTAGACAATGACGGAAACTATTGATGCGATTCAGTAGCTTTAGGAATGCAGAGAAGGAGGACTGAACTGATAACTGGAATCATAACATATTCTTGGCAGACTCAGAGGCAGAGCCAGGGTGAGCCGGGCACTGCGAGGCAGGAAGTAAGTGAAGGGTCGAGGATACAGGTGGGGGGCTGTATCGCTCCTCAGCGAGGCTTCAGGAGACAGGAGCTGAATCTGGTGTCCAGGCCCTTTTGAGGCCTAGAAACGGGGACTTTATAATGGAATAACGTGCACACTGAGAAACGTGGCAACGTAACTTTACATAGGCCTGATATTCGTAGTATTCACGAGAACTGGAAACTGGCATACTAGAGGTGGACACAACTGTAATTGCGTCATTAATCGAACATAGGGAATGCATATGCATATTTAATCATGCACACATAACATATGATGGATGACACGTAGGGACACAGAACATGGCAAAATTTACTTTTCCACATTCCCTCCTTGTCACTACGTTTCCATCAGGAAACATCAATATTCATGATACCATCTATCATTTCATACAGTATCATTTGCTCGTCTCGAATTATCCTGGAACGGGATTTAGAACGGGGCTTGGGACTAGGAATACAAGAGGTAGCACAGATGCCGCAAATCGCAGGGCCACATTGTATACAGAGGCAGCAGCTAAATATGATCGCTACTGCAATACCCAGAAAGGACAAGACTTTCCATCCCCAGGCGGAAATTATATTCCAGAACCAACCGGACCATGTCCAGGTGCCTGGATCTTGGTGTAACAGATGGGCAATTTTATGGAGTCTGGTTATAGCTGAATAAACAGACTGCGCGTTATTTGGAATGAAAATGCAGCAACTAGATCCGATGACTCTACAGGCCCCGCCCCTATCGGCCAGTATGACGTCAAGGACGAGACGATTCTGTAAAACGACAAATCTCATAGCAGATTGCTCTTCAGTTAAGTTACCTAGAGCAGAGGCAGTCTCATTTACTACAGCTTCGAGGGTTCTGGTTAACCTACGGATTAGCTTACTATTCTGGATAGGTCCTATAAAGAAAAAGAAACCTCTATTGAAATCTGTATACTGTTCTAGAGCAGTTTCAGTATAATCGACAATTGGGGACTCCCTTCTATGTCTAATGTGTACTAGATGTGTGTTTCTATGATAATCAGGTGGGGCTAGGAAAACTGGTGGCAGTAGGAAGGCAATGTAACAGGTTCCCTCCCAATCGAGGGGCAGACGAACATATGCAGTTTGACCACAAATAAAATAAGAATGACGTGAAGCTTTGAAAATAGATTTCCCACTGTCACTATACTTGACAATAGTAGTACAATCACTATGTCCTACATGTACGGAACCATTATTTCGGACACATAATTCGCCTTTAACTGGTAGTACTGAAATAGCAGGTAAGTCTGGAGTAGTATCAGACTGAACATTCAGGACCATGAAATTCGAAGAATAGTTACCTAAATTATAAACTTCATTTTCTAGATCTAACCCGGTTCTGTGGGGGAGACCTTGCTTGTCTGGAAAACATGTACTGTTAAGAAAAGACATATCTGTTGAGGATGACGTTAACGTGGACCATGCTCCACACGAACCATTATGTGAAAAAGGATAAGGGAAAAGTGGCAGAACTCCCTTCGGTATCTGGAAAGGGGGGAGTCGACCACACACCCAACAATTAGTGGCATTGCTGGTCTGATGTGAGTAATGTAACATGCGGATGAAAGAATTATTTTTCATAGCGAGGCGGTAAGAGAGTTCATGAGGAGGCAGATCACTAAACGTGTGCTCTACTGTAGCATTAGCAGACTTATTTACATGAAGAACTGGGAAATACAAGAAAAATGCATAACTGGTGCAGGAAATCATAATGCTGAGAAATAATATGAAACATAGAAAAACGATACATCGAATTGAGTTTTGACTAACTCTCTCACTATGGGGGTCTATTTTATACATGTCAGAAACAGTCTAACCGTTTCACCTAGGGGAGGACTTAGACAATCAAACTGGCTGACTTATTTTACTAGACCGGAGTTTCAACTTATACTCCTGTTGCGGAGTTTTCTCTAACAGGGGAGGGTTTGTAGCAATGTCTTTTGCGGGACAGTCCTTGAGAACAATATTTTGGCAATCCTTCAAATCCTGGGAAATGTTCTTTGAGACGGGTTTCAGTCCATAAAACTTTTTTATATGTGAAAGGTGCACCCAGCCTTTGCGACCCTCCAACTTCACGGCTGTACGGGTGGCGAGGAGGACCTGTCGGGGCTCTTTCCAGCGTGGCTCCAGCGGACCTGAGCGGTCAAAATTGCGGACCAAGACCATGGATCCTGGAACGATTTCATGCGGTGCCACCTCGGTATTGTCTGGAAATGCGGCGGCAACCTGTGAACGACAAGAGTTGAGGGCAGACATCAAGGAAGCTAGGTAATCTGTCAGCATATTACTTGAAACATCGGTAATACTTCGGGGTCTAGGAGTACCCCACATGTTAGGGGGGCGGCCGAAAACGACCTCATACGGGGACAGACCTGATCTGGAATGTGCGACCATGCGCATATAAAATAAAGCGACTGGCAGAGCTACTAGCCAGTCCACACCTTTCTCTTTACATACTTTGGCGATTCGGATTTTCAGAGTCTGGTTATGTCTCTCTACGAGACCGGCTGCTTCAGGATGGCGTACACAATGAAACTTCCACTGGTACCCCAACAAAAGGGAAACATGCTTCATTAACTCAGATGAGAATGGCTGGCCGTTGTCAGAATATACGACTCTAGGGAGTCCATAACGGGGGAAGAACTCACGAACCAACTGCTTGGCAGTGGTCGCGGCTGTGTAATCTGGGACTGGATATGCTTCTGTCCATCTGGACAAAGCGCATACAACTACAAGGACATACTTGAAACCTCGACATCGTTCCATCTGAATATAATCCATCTGGAGGACTTCAAAAGGGTGGTCAGGGGGCTGGAATCCACCTTGTTCCACCGGGACACTTTTACCTGGATTAAACTGACAACATATCATACAGGTACGGACTTTCTGTTTGGCTGCAGCTCGTAAATGCTTGTTGAACCAGATGTTCTGGATACTGTCTAACATAGCTTTTTCTCCTAAATGTGCTGGACTATGTGCGGTATTAATAATGACTTGAACCATAGAGTCGGGGAGAAACCATGTGGCTCTACCCTTCGTTAACCATCCTTGATCTGTCTGGACCCCTCCTTGTTCGGACCATTTCTTGATTTCTTCAGGAGTAGCATGTAACTGTATGTCTATGACATCTTGTGTAGGGTCTTTAACTGTCATACATGTAATCGGATCTGGAGTGTATGTCATGTTAACTGGAATGTCTAGAGTCTGTGCTGTAAACTTGGCTGTGCGATCTGCTAGATCGTTACCTTGAGAAATGGTGTCAGTAACTTTCGTATGTGCTTTGCACTTCATGATAGCGATAGATGTCGGTAAATGTATGGCATCTAACAGGGCTTGAATAAGGAGACCATGCTGAATCTTGGTTCCATGAGAAGTCATGAAACCTCTCTCCTGCCAGAGCACTCCGAAGTCGTGTACAACTCCAAATGCGTAGCGTGAATCTGTGTAAACATTAACTTTCAAGTTCTTGGCGTGTATGCAGGCTTGGGTCAGAGCGACTAGCTCTGCTGCTTGAGCGGACAGGGTGTCAATACGGTGCGTTTCAATAACTTCGGTGTCAGTAGTCACTGCATACGCGGCGACTAGTTCTCCTGTACTTGTTCTCATACATGAACCATCCACATAAAGTGTCAGGTCGGGGTCTGGTAACGGAATATCTGTCAGATCTTGTCTTGGCTTTGTCGTAATGTTAACTACTTCCACGCAGTCATGTGTGGCAGAATTCGGAGTAACTGATGGTAACAGTGTAGCAGGGTTCAGGATGTTGCAGCGTCTGATTTCTATGTGTGGCTGGAACAGTGTCAATTCATAACCTGTTAAACGTGCAATTGTCAAGTGCTGAGTTTGTGTTCGGTTTAAAAGAACTTCCACGGAATGTGGAACTTGTACTGACAAGGAGTGTCCTAAGACTATGGAATCACTTTGTCTGATAGCTAGGGCTGTGGCTGCAACTGACTTGAGGCACGCAGGCAGAGCCTGGGCTACAGGATCTAATGTGCTCGAAAAATAAGCACAGGGCTTGTATTGTCCTGCTTGATCTTGTGTGAGAACAGATAATGCTGTACCTTCGCGTTCAGTGACGAAAAGTGTAAAAGGCTTACTGTAGTTCGGTGTCGCTAGAACTGGAGCTTGGCATAGGGCTTTCTTTAACTCATTGAAACTAAGTGTATGTTCAGATGTCCAAGGGAGGACAGTCGATACGGCTGCCTCCTGTGTCGTTAACTGTATCAGTGGCTTGGCTAGAAATGCATACTGAGGAATCCATTGTCTGCAGTAAGAAGTAAGGCCGATAAAAGCACGTACCTCCTTCTGGGTCTTGGGCTGAGGAAGACTCGCTATTAACTGGATACGGTCTGGTGTCAACTGCCTACCCCTCTTGGACAGTAAGTGTCCTAAGTAGACCACTTGCTGGACACAGAATTGAAGCTTAGAAGGGGACACCTTGTGCCCCATCTCGGCTAGGAAATACAAGACTGTAAGGGATGCTCGCTCGCAAGCACGTTCAGAACGGGCTGTGATCAGGAGATCATCGACATACTGGAGCAGGGCAGTGTCAGTTGGCATGTGAATGTTGTCTAGTTGTCTTTTAAGTGCTTGACTGTAAATGCTAGGGCTTTCTGTGAAACCTTGAGGAGCGCGTGTGAACATATAGCTCCTTCCATTTAAACAAAATCCGAAAAGGAACTGGCTGTCTGGATGAATAGGGACACTGAAAAACGCGTTCTTGAGGTCGATTACAGTAAAGAACGTGGCTTCGGAATCAATGGCTGTCAATAGGGAAGAGATATCTGGAACAACTGGGTACTGAGGAATGATACATTTATTAAGTTCTCGTAGGTCAATCACTAATCGATATACTGGGGGTGCATTTGGATCAGTACGTTTCATGACTGGAATGATCGGGGAATTGCATACATTGGAGTCAGTTTCTACAACCACTCCTTGAGCCATGAGCTCGTCAATAATTTTGGATAAGGCTGCTACAGCCTCAGGTGGCAATCTGTACTGTCTGATTCGTGGTAACACCACACCTGGCTTGAGAGTCACACGATAGGGTGTGATTTGCATATAACCAACATCAGTTGGACCTTGCGCCCATAGATGCTGCGGAACATTAGACAATCTGGGATCAAAATCTCGTAATACATAGTGACCCTTAAAGTCACGTAGGAACAATCGTATTCCCTCTGGGGAACAGCATATAACTGCACCTAACTCTTTCAGTGTTTTAATGCCTAATAGGTTTTCTGGACATGACTTAGTAAGTAACAGATCAGTAGTGCGGGACAATGGACCTACTTCTAGAGTAACTGGCTTTGATATTTCATTTACAATGGGTTTTCCTGAAAATCCAAGGGAAACATTTCTTGAGCCTGAGAGCGGAGCCCCTGGAACTTCGGCGTGACTAATGGTGGTCCTACTTGCCCCTGTATCAATCAAAAACTTTCTGTCTTTCCCTAATACTTGACTGTGAACATAGGGACCTTCTTGATCTACAGGTATCTCGATGAGAGGCAAGCCTACCTCCCTCTCTAGGCTGTTTCATGAATACTGCTGGTACTCTGGATACTCAGACTGTGCATACTGGTACATCTGCTGTGTAACGTGCTGTGTTGCAGCAATAGGCTGCGGTACGGTAACTGTCTGTTGTGCATTCTGTGGCTGAGGAGTCTGTGAAACTTGTTCTTGTCTAGGCGGACGTGGTCTTTCTTTAGTCTTACCAGTAGCTATGTTGTGTTTCAGAACTGCACACTCGTTTATAAAATGACCTGGCTGTTTACAATAATTGCAGTTCCCTTTAACGGGAGCTGCAGGATGACTGGCTTGATTCGGACCCCTCTTCTGACTGTCTTGAGGAACAGATTGTGCAACTAGTACTTTCATTTTCGTGTCTTTCATACGTTTTCTCTCGTGTTCTTGTTCTTCCCTGATCCTATTCTGGTGGTATTGGAGCATCTGCAGCATCTGGGACGGGGTATTAGCTTGCCAGGTACTTTCGACTTTCAAAACTCGATTTTTAATTTGTGGACTTGAATTCTCGACTAATTTAGTAACAAAAAGGTGAGGGTATGACTCACTACTTGTCTTGAGGCCACTGTTGATGCTAAAAAATTTCTCAAATCTGGAATAAAAATCACTAATATCTTCGTCTTGTTTCTGTTTACAGGCTGAGATTGCATCCCAGTCTTCTTTTCTAGTTGTCAATAATCTAGGTAAAACTTGTATTAATAATTCTGGTAATTCTTTACATTTCGCTCCAAGACCGGTACCTGGTACTCGTGCCTTGTCTTCAGCTTCTAGAACTGCCCAATCGATCTTTTTCTCTCCCACCTCCCATTCTTTTTCCTTGAACTTTTCATACACCCCTGCGGGCAGCAGAACCTTTAACATTTTAATTATATCTGGATACGTGTATTCTCCCATACGGAGCATGTCTTTTAATTCTCTATGGAACCCTGCTGGATCTTTATCATGACAGGGAATTAATTTCTTCATCTCTAGGAGTTCCATCTTTGTAATCGGAGTGTAAACAAACACTCGTTCTAGTTCGCCACCCGTTCCTCTAACTGGGTGGACTTCTCGTAACGGATTCTGTCTCTCTATGTAAAATGGTTTACTTTCTGGGGGTGAGACATGAACAAAATGCGGGTTCAGAAACGTTCTATATTTGTGACGCTGCTCTAGAATGACACTAATTAAATCGGTACCTAAACCTTTCCATCTATACTGGAGTAGCTCGTTCAGGATATCATGTAACGGGCCTGGATCAGAGTGCTGACCCTCATACAATGTAATGAGGTGCTGAATCATATACATACCCACCAGTCGTTGTTCGGCTGGGGGCATTTTCAGAAACATTTGTGCCACTATTTCGTCTGGAAAAGTGGTAGAATCAGTAATCCATCGGACTGCTGATCGGGCTAGTTCTTGTTCATGCATGGTACTCAACTCACTGTAACCGATTCGTGATTTCAGAATGTGATCGGTAGCTTGAAACACTTGTTCTAGAGAACCTTGTTCTGGTGCTGGATGATGAAAAATAGACTTGTGTTCTAGGCGTAAATGGCGATCTGGAAATCTAGATTTTCCTACATACGCTATTCTGTCGGGATTCTCGTCGTCTAACTCTTCAGGATCAGAGTTACTTTCTTTCTCGCTTACTTGTGCTGCTTTACGCTGTTCGTGTAACTTTATTATTTCTTTACGGATTTTCTTGTACATACTCTCCATAGCACCGACGGTCTTGTGCTTACCCTCGGCTATATTATCACTCCACCTTGTCAGGGTTTTCATTTCAGCCGGATCTTTAGACGGGTAATCTTGTTCTCTTATTAGACAATTGATCAGAAACTTTAATATCATGAGCTGGGTCTCAGCTTTCCTTTGAGACATGGCCTCGCCAATGCTTTCTGGATCATCCCCTGTACGGATGAAACGATATATTCTGTCTAGATCTTCTTTCATATTCGGTAGGGTGACTAGATACTCGGCCACCTTTCTTACGCGGAATGAATATAAAACCATATTATCCTCGCCTGGGACTGGATCATAGCCGCATTCGGCAAGGGATTTTCTTATTTCTGCTACAGTCTGATGTCTGGGCGTACGCTGTGACGCTTGTATATGTAATTCGGCTGTCGTTAAACGCTTGTGTGGCGGCGGGGTTTGAGGAGTACCTCCCCCTGCGGCCCCTAAACTAGAGTCGTCTACTGAGGCTCTTCGTCCTGGCAGAGTGGGAAATGGAAATGTAGGCTGGACTTGTATGGCGGGCTGGACCGGGGGTACCGTAACAGGTACTCCGGTGTCTGGGGGAGCGGGAAGTGCCTGATTTACAGGGACTGGCGGAGCGCGAACAGGATTTGCATATTCTGGGACTGTGTCGTCCAAATAGGACGAAATAAAAATATCAGCTGCGGTCGGTTTGTGACGTAGCTTGGTCGGAACTAATGGTGGCGGGAAATTACTGGATGCCTCTGGGGTCGCTTTTGGCAAGCCCTCGGCAAGGAGAGGATACATACCCCTAAAAAGGGCATGCCTCTGTCTGTCTGACTGTTCGGCTTTGACTTGTTCACCTATCTCGATTAGTTCTTTTTCTTGTGCTCGTTCTAAGGATTCTCTACTTAATTCTGACTTTCTGATTTCTTTTTCAGTTCTTTTATGAGCTTCTTTGCGCCATAACTCGATGGCATCTTTCTGTGACTGTCTGGCTTTCTTTTTCCATAATGCCTCTTCTACTCGCATGATGCACTCGGCATCCCATGTACCCGATACGGGCCATCTATACTTTTCTTCTAACTGTTTGGTATACTCTACCCATAAATCTAGATATAGTATGGCACTTATGCCATGCTTCTGATACATAAAATGACCTGGACTGTCCCTAGGCGGAACTGGAACTGCTGCTTCCAGCAGACCCTTTCTAGTTTTTAACTGACGTAACTTAGAAAACAAGGGCATGACTGGACTGTAATCTAGACACAATACAACACACAATGAACACGATATTTATTCCCCATTCATACCACGACATTAAAATACATGAAGAACATTTAAAAATAACAGTTCGAACAGAATACTACCTGGAATACGGAACACAGAATACATGAATTTCCTCGAGAACAGAACTGACTGGAACAGACACTAGGTGCACTGCTGAAACAGTACGAAACTTACCGGTCTCATAAAGAGACACGTCAGGACCCGCATCCACCGAAGTGGACACTTCGTTTGTGGGTCTGTGTACCACCAACCCACGGACCAGAGTCAATTAAATTGACCCTGTCTAGATACTACCCCAGTAACGGTACTCACCGGGCAGCAAGAACGGAAGGCCTCAGACTGGACAGGACTGCTTGGACGCCGGACGGACGAACTTCGGACTTCTGTTACAGGTGGGCCTCCGGATACCTCGGACCTTGGACTCTCGGCTTGGGCTCTGGTCGGGACTCGCCGCGTTCCTCCACCGTCTCGTCTGGATGCTGGACCGCCTCCTCCGTCTCCTCCGTGGGCCTGAGGGATACTTGAAGCAGAAATATCTGCCGGTGCGCAGAAGAGTTCCGTCACGACTGCAGAGGGTCAGGGGGTCGGCGTGGCTTCACCGACGCGTGGGGAAAGGGCAGGTCCCTATTCGGGCGCCATTATGTGGTAAATAAATAAATAATACCCTATTTTTGAATGAATAAATGAATAACAGATAGCTCAATAAATAAGAGTCAAGATTCGAGGTAGTAGGAGTTTTGCAGGTTTAATACAGCAAATACAGGAATAGGATGGCAAGGCCCAGCAGCGCTGCTGGTGTCAGGATCGGGACAAGGGAAAAAAGTAAAAGTTTTAATAACAGTGCATGAGCATATATACATAACGCAAACACATAGCATTACATTGCAATAGGCGTAGCAGTGGGTGGAGCAATAGGCGTGACGCGTAGCAGTCGCGAAAGATAAGGGTGAAAAGAGGTGTAACAGGGCGTATACATAGACATGTGGTGCAAACGTAACAGAATATGTCATGAATGGGGCGGAAACCATGGAGGGGGCTACCTGAGGAGCCGGGACCTCTAACCTGATGGTGCGCGCAAACTAGCAATGACGTGTTACTAGGAGAAGCTGGGGGCTATGAACTCTGTGCTAGGAGCAGAGACTGAAGTCTGGAGAGTCAGGGCGACATGTACCTAAACAGTATCTAGTATCTGATGTTTAGAGAACATGTTGATATAAACTAGAAGTCAGGAGGGGAAAGGCTAACTTGATTCTAAGACTGGACCATGCATTATTCTACATGTAGTGCGTGATGAAGAATATTAAATGACCATTAAATGCAGTATTTCTCTAACGTGGAGACGTGAAGGCTAGACAATGACGGAAACTATTGATGCGATTCAGTAGCTTTAGGAATGCAGAGAAGGAGGACTGAACTGATAACTGGAATCATAACATATTCTTGGCAGACTCAGAGGCAGAGCCAGGGTGAGCCGGGCACTGCGAGGCAGGAAGTAAGTGAAGGGTCGAGGATACAGGTGGGGGGCTGTATCGCTCCTCAGCGAGGCTTCAGGAGACAGGAGCTGAATCTGGTGTCCAGGCCCTTTTGAGGCCTAGAAACGGGGACTTTATAATGGAATAACGTGCACACTGAGAAACGTGGCAACGTAACTTTACATAGGCCTGATATTCGTAGTATTCACGAGAACTGGAAACTGGCATACTAGAGGTGGACACAACTGTAATTGCGTCATTAATCGAACATAGGGAATGCATATGCATATTTAATCATGCACACATAACATATGATGGATGACACGTAGGGACACAGAACATGGCAAAATTTACTTTTCCACACCACACTTAAAAAAAAAGTTGGGGGTGGATCAGGGCTTGGAGGCAGTGCTTTAAATGGGCCGGTACTCACCGGTACTGGGTACCGGCACTTCTTATTTTTATCCCTTTAAGTACCGGCACTTCTCCCTCCGCCAAGGAGAGTGCCGGTTCTCATGTCTGATATACTGTTAATTGCTAATTCTGCGGAGCCCTGTGCTGAGCCCCTGCCGAACCGTTCAACACCGTGTGGGTGTTGAAAATGCCATCTTTACGCTGCGCTTGACAGAGCAGTGTCTGTACCATTCAGACACTGCTCTGTCAATCACATTTACATTATGGTGTGCATTGGTGCACACCCCGGGATCCAGGCACCCACTGAGAGCGGCAATGAAGGAAGCCATGGGAGGTAAGGAGATAAAAGTGTCCTTTATCCTGCGTGAGCATTTTGTGTGAGTGTTTGACTAATTGCAAGTGTTTAACGACTTGTGTGAGGGTTTACGTTTACGTGTAAAGGAAAGAGGAAGAGAGAGAACATGGATACTCTACAAAGGTGTTTTAAGAAAACTGTGCGCACTGCTTTGTATGTGTGCTCGGGCCTGTGTGAGTGACTTGAGCCCAATGCAAATCAATGATGAAAATCAGGGCCATTGTAATTATGCGGCAGGTTTGATAAAAGTACGCAGCAACAAAAGGCAAAGTATGCGGTATAATGCAGAACATTTGCTGGTTGTTTTAATTATTTTGTCATTTTTATACTTGTTAATACTGTCTGGGCATAAGTTGCATTTCAGTTTAACACCAAAACATAGCAATAAGCAACAGAAAGGTGAGCAGTGAACGGGCATAAGTTGCATTTCAGTTTAACACCAAAACATAGCAATAAGCAACAGAAAGGTGAGCAGTGAACCTTTGTAAAGGACCTTCACTACACAGTAGCATGTGTTGCTACTATTTTACTAATTGTTTTACTGTTTGGGGTAGAAACAATTGTTTTTTGTTAAAATCTTCAGGTTAGGCAGCAGATGTTGTGGCAAATGTGGCAGATCCAATACTCATGTGAAATGGAATCACATAATTCCACTTCCCTGACAATAATAGTGTGGCATCAAGAAGCTGCACTAGATAAACTAGTATTGGCAAAGCCAATAGGTGTAGCCTTGGTAACGCTGTTGCAATCATTAATTCAATAAAGAATATGGCACTAATATGTCACAAAAAAATACCTCCTATATGTGGAGAGCCTAAGCATGCAAAATTAATTTAAATAAAAAAGGATTCACCATTGCATATAATTTAACAGTATGAATACACAACAGATGGAAGTAGTACCATTGTACCTGTACTTATTTTTTTCCATTTAAAGTACTGCTTGGAGGGGCAGCACAATATAATTTCATGGGGAGTGGGAATGCTCCCCCCGCTTCCTGGACCAGTTCAAGGCATGGGGGACCCAATCTCTCCCGGGGCTAACTGTTTTATAAAGGTTAGGGGAGCGTGTAACCTCCCTTCCCGGACCATTTTCAGGGCTGATTGAATTAAAAAGGAGAGGAGTGTGTGTGACCCCCATCCCTCCAAGAAGCCTGGGGACCTCATTCCCTAGAGCCTTATTTTTAAAGATGGGGAGAGGGCATGTGGCCCACCTCCTAAAGTCTCAAATCCTGATCCCCACAGCCCTCCCCTTGCGTGACTTTGTAAATATTACTGAAGCATTTGGGATATCCTTGTGTGCGATGCAAGTACAATGCAAAGGCTTCATAAATCTGGGCTTAAATGTTCAAGCCAGTACTAAAAGAGAAAGAGAAATATTTGACAAACACATCCTTCATGCCTCCTTCCTTGGAACATCTTTTCTTGATATCATTTGTGCCTGAGATTCAATCAAAGAGAAGGTGCATATCTGAGCCCTGACTAAGAACTCTCAGCAAAATCGACCTTTGATAATCACACACAAGTAATACCAATCCCTTTTCACAGTCACCAAGGATTAATTCTTAGACAGCTGACTGAGCACAAAACTTTTACTTCTTGAATAATATAAGATGGGAGACCAAATTAAATGAGCAACATGATTATAAAAGTTAAGATATAAAAAATAATGATGAAAAGCCAGTCGCATGAATGGCAAGACTTTTAAAGCTAAAAGTACTCAAACTAAATGAGATATAGACATGATTTGTAATGAAGTAACTGCCATTCTAATGAATAAGGCAAGAAGAAGAGAAGGGGGTGATATACTTTATTTTCTAAATAAAATGTTGTACTTTACTATTAAGATTTGCCAAATTACCTTTAAAACGATCTTGTTTTTAACTCTTTAGTGAGCATTCTTCTTACATAGGTTGCCTACCATTTTAGGGACAGTATTTGAAACAGGAAGTGATGTTACTTAATGAAAGGAAGTACGCACTGGATACCTATCACAGCAACAGTAAGTGCAATATCTTTCCAACAAAAACATATGACCTATTTTTTCATTGCTCCTTTTCCAAAACACATTCTGTTTTAAGTAGGTTATCCAGGAACTGCGGAATTCTAGTTTCCAGGGGCCAGATGTACGGCCATTCTGTTTTGCGGGCCGTAAATTGTGATTTTTTTGCAACTCGCAAAATGGAACATACTAATGTGTCTTAGACATATTTCGCGATTCCCAGTGTGGTCACAAATGACCTGCCTCATTAGTATTCATGAGGCAGGTTGCAATTGCAATTTGCCGTGTCTGTGTTTGCTTTTTAAATAGAGCAGTGTTTTTTTTTTAATGAAGCCAGATTTACCTAAAGGAAACAGGATGCTTTTAAAGAAAATAATGCAAATATTTCTTTTATTAAAAAAATATTTTTACATACATTCAGAAAGGGTTTTTGGGACTGGCTTACCATCTACTTGAAGTAGATGGTAAGTACAATTGTTTTGCGACCGTATTTACAGTCGCAAAACAATCGTACATACCCATAAGACTCACTATTAGGAAGGGATGCATAGCAACTTGCAAACCCTGTTTTGCAAATCAGTAATATGGTTCTGACTCGCAAAATAGGGGTTGTACATACTACAACCCCAGTTAGCAGTCGCAAACTGCCCAATTTTCCATTTGCGACCACTTAAAACGGTCGTACATCTGGCCCATAGTCCTGTGAACTTGGCTGCAGCTAGGTAGGGACATCTTAAGGATTTTGGGGGCCCTGTGCAAAAAATATTTTTGGGACCCCTGTTCGAAACAGTTTTACATTTATGATCAGATTTCAGCTGTTTCACGCCCTCCTTGGCTAGGTGACCGACACAGCACAGGCACATTTGTCCAAATTCTAAATGTGATTATATCTAATATTCAGAGATAGTGATGTGTGTTTTCAAAATTGTAATATAGCATAAATTGACTGGAATTATTGCAAATAATCTCTGGGACCGAGGTCCTATTTTGATGTAAATGGAACATTTTTTATGTATCTTGCATGCTGTTGAAAAACAAACTAGGGTTCTGTGAAAAATATCTGTAATAAACTTCCACACATCACTCCTGTTAAAAACACATGAAAGGAAAATAGTATTTAAAACAATCCATGTTTAAGAATCATCCAAGGTAATCAGAGCAGGACTTTGTGGAGAACAGAGCCAGATCCCTGCAAGGCTGGGGCCCTGGGCCAGAGCTCACTTTGTCCTTGCCTTAAAATGTCTCTGCAGATAGTCCTTCAGGGTGTGTCCTGTGTGGTTCCTTTACCTGCGTACAATGGTGTAACAGAAGCATTAAAGCATTTAACAGAACTATAATGCCTTCTGCAGCTCATATTAGGGCAACTAAGCTGTCATCTAAAGCTGCATTTCAATATGGGGCTGTCAGCAGATTTGATTTTTCTTCCCAAAATGTCCATCTTATAAAAATGAGAATAGGAGGTTGATTCTTTCCCTAGATTCCTTATGGTACCAGCCAGGGATTCACTTTACTCATACATTGACAAAGAGGCATGAAACAGAAGGATGGAAACTGCTTGGGTGGGCGCTTTGGTTTTTACAAACTCAGCCTTCTTAACCTGGCATGGAAACAGAGGAACTAGGGTGGTAATGACTTTTAGGACAAGGTTCAAAAAGTTCTCTCGAAACTACACTGTAACAGCACCACCTATATGAATGATGGTTTTATTTGGAGGAGGGAGAGAGGTCTGATTATAGGAATCAATGCCTAGAATTCCCACTAATATCCACAAATTCTCTTCGCTAAAGATGGACAAGCTGATTGGAAATACCGTATGTGCCAGTGTATAGAGGTGGAGCAGGGCCATCATGCCAGTTTCTATGTTGGACTGGCACAGCTACCAAGTTTTTTGGATTACATATGCATGCTATTTGCATAATTTCAGTGTTCAGAAGTGTGACATTTCATTCCTCAACATGTCATTCGAATATGATCCAATATGATCGACGGTAAGGAGCGCTGACTGGGAGCTCCTGGGCTAGGGATTGCCTTTTGGCATAAATCCCTGGGAACTACCCCCCTTCAGACCACCTACAACCCCGGGTATCTGCGGACTGCATTCCTGTGATTCTCCAACCCCCGAATTTGAATTTGATGCCAGCTACAGCACCTACCGAGTAACCAGGAAAGACGGCCACTAGTGGAGCCCAAGCAACATGGCCGTTGGACGGTTGAGCTGCCTCTGTAGATGAGAGGAGATGGGCTGTGGATCACCCCTTCGGCCGTCACCTACCTTCTGGGCGCCACGGTTACTCGGCATCTCGCTACGACTTCCTCTTCTCACGCCTTCCGGGGCTGCTGCTTGGGCGACTGAGTCCCTTTCCCCTGACAAAGCAGCAAGGGAATGCCATGACCAGGGCTTTAAGTGGAAGCTTTTTCAATATTATATACAAGCCGTAGTTGCTGCTTATTTAACTTATGCAACTAGCAACCATTGACAAAGCCAAGTGCCCTGACTTTTTGTAGGTATGATATTACTTGTTGTATCATATATCTGGATGCAATTGCAGAAGCAGCAAAATACAAGTAGGGCGGCACACTATGCCAAGCACAGATTATTGTTTTGTGTTTTAAGCCACACCCTTAATTAAATTGGCCAGGTCCCTATGAGAGACCCCGCAGTATTTTCATCCTACTTAAAGCCCAGGAGTAGCCCAAATGTCTTTTGGTACCTGGTAGCCGCTCCCACTGCAGCTGCAACAGCACAGAAGATCTTCTCCCGTCCTGCCAGCTGAGCAGCAGCGGTTGAAGCCTCTGTCCCGCTGAGCCTCCTGTCTACTTTATTCCTCCATTAACTTTTCCTCTCGCTCCGCTATTGTTCCTCTTCGTGTGTCACCTATTTTTGCCTGTTTTGTTCTCGCTCTGTCTCTCAACTCACACTGCCTTTTTTATCTGCCATCTTCTCCCCTTCCTCTTAGGGTTATCTGCTCCCCTAATTCAATTGCCCTTTCTGTGTTTATCATTTTCCCTTGGTTCCCTGACTCGTTTTCCCAGGTTCCTTTGACCTTTGCTGGGCTTGATCTTGTGTCTCAGTTGCACCACAGACTAGTGCATGCCGGTTTCCCGCATCCCGCAACCTCAGCCCCTGACATCCTGTATCCCGGAATGCCCCTCCCACTCCCTGTGGGCTGCCTAATGGAGACTGCAGTGCAGATGCACCGCCGGTGCGCCAAAATCAAGACAGTCTGCACTCGTCCGCGCCAGGACCACGCTCAGCGCCTGAAACCCTGGTTCCACCGCCTGCCACCTCTACACCGCCGACGACCTCCTAGCCCTAAACCCCAGGAGCCTGGATGCAAATTGCTGCACCACTTCGCCTCATCCACCAAAGGACCTTTCCCCTGCCACCACTGCCACTTCACCTGTGACATGAGGTCCCCTACACAGCCAGCACATGGCCAAAGAACGCAGCTCCTCTACGTGCTGCTCAAAGCTTGTTCCCTCTTCAGACACATGATGGGAATCTGGGGCACCTTAACCACCCTCACTCCTAACGTACGCTCATCACAGACACCTGGCTTACCCTCACATTGATACCTGACATTGTCACCATGACGCCCTCCGGATACAAGCTGATCCACCGTCACTCCCCCGGCAGACATGGTGGAGGCATCACCATCATCCACAAGGACTCCCTTCAATGCACCGCGTCAGACGACAACAAAACATCGCTCATGGAATGCCTCACCTTCCAGATCAGACTAGATGTCAAAACAACCATCAGAAGAAGCCTCACTAACAGACCACCTGGCCCCGCTCAAGCTTCTGCCACTCCATCCCAGATTTCATCTCCCCCCCCCTGGCTATTGACTCCACCACTACATTTTCCTGGGAGACCTGAACTTCCACCTAGAAGACCCAACGACGCCAACTCCACCTCCCTCCTAGAGAACATGAGGAATAACGGCCTCTCTCAGCTGGTCACCATGCCTATGTACAGGACACATGCTGGACCCCATCTTGTCCACCGGCGACAGAGTGAATTTCTACCACATAACTGAGCTGACCTGGACAGACCACAGCAGCATCCACTTCACCCTCGACAGCCCTTGAGAAACCCCGACCAGAAACTGGAGCACAGTCACAGAACCCCTCTAGATCTCCGCACTCAAAGAAGCCAGGCCCACCCGATCAGACACCCTCGACCTCAGAATCTAGAATTTCTCCAACTGGATCTCCTCTGCCGCTGACACCATCGCCCCTATGAAGAACAACACCAGCAATAGATCCGCCAGGCATGCCATCTGGTTCACCCCTGAACTACTGACCTTTAAACGTCACTGCAAGAAATTAGAAAGATGCTTTAGGTCCAGCAACACCCGCTGACCTCAAACACCTTCAAATCGGCCCATAACAGCTACCATCACCGATTCAGGGAGGACAAGAAGCAAACCCTCACGAACTGCATCAACGCTAGCACCAACCACACTTTTCAGCATTGTTAGATAATTCTCCTGCCCCTCTGCCACCAAACACCATCCATCCCTCCCAAGACCTCTGCGACACTCTAGCGGACTACTTCCACCACAATACAATGGACATCTACTGCAACTTCAACCCCCAACCCACCGACTTCAACCTCCTCCGCGCTCAAACCGACTCAGCCCTCTCCCCTAGATCACCGACTGGAAATAGCTCTCAACCAAAGACACTATCACAATCATGAGCACCATCATCTCCGGAGCCCCCACAGACCCCAGCCCCACCACATCTACAACCATGGAAGGGAAACAGTCACCAACGCCCTCATCTCCAGTCGACTTGGCTACTGCAACTCACTCTATGTCGGAACCACCAAACAGCTCCTACAGCACGACCAAACCATCCAGAACACAACAGGAAAACTCATCCTCAACCTCTCCAAAAGAACCAGCATCTTTCCTCAACTCAAACCTCTCCACTAGCTTCCTGTCCAGGAAACACACCGCCTGAAACTCCTCATCACGCCTACAAGTCCCTCCACTAATCCGGACCCAACTACATCAACCACCGCCTGACGTTTTATCGACCGGCCAGAGAGATCTGTTCCTCTGCCTTGTCCACAGCCCCTTCTTCGACAAAGCAGCTGCAGAGGTGGTTCCTTCTCCTACTCTGCCACCAGGTCTTGGAATGACCTCCCCCTTCACCTACGTGCTTCCCCATCGCTTGAAGACTTGACTGTTGGACCAACAGGGCTCCCCGGCCGTGGCTCGCAGTTCCCCAGTGCCTGGGGACTCCATGAGGGAACAAGCCACACTTTAGAAGACTTTCTGATTGATTGATTGCTTGACCATGGATGTTCTATAAGTGACCCTGCCCAGGTTTCACCCTTTTCTTTCCCTGATCTTCTCACTTTGCTGACAGCAGCAAGTTTCAGCTGTTGGGGATAAGCTGGGAGATGGGAAAGTACAATACAATGCACTTGTCTGGCACTAACTTTTAACGGTTTTGCCCCACCCCCGCACTGGCGACAGGTGAACCATGATGATTTTGGGGGCCATCAGGCCTCTCTCATCACTCCGCCTCCGGTGCTCACAGACATCTTTGGCTCCTTGGGCCACACTCACATGACTCATGTAAGCAGCTGCAGTACACTAAACACACACGAGGTAAGCCCAACCTAAACTCACCAATCGCAGTGAATGCCATGGGTGAGCAACCAATCAGGATATCAAAAACGTACATGGGCTGACTATCAGACACAACAGCTGCAAACATTCTGCTGATTGACTGTCTGTGCCAGAAGGGCCAGGAGCAAATGTTAAAAAACCAAAACACTTTTTTTTAAAAAAAAACATGCTTGTCTGATTTGAGTGAGAAGACTAGAATGTTGTGGCAATGTGGAGAAACACCCAGAAAGATTTTCTCTAACTCTCAATGAGTGATACTGGGCTGGACTGGACTGGGTAGCTACTAATACAAAGACCGAGGGTAGCTCAACTTCTATTTATAGTTACTCTGTCAAACCCGGCAGGGTGGTTGTAATGGTAACTAAAAGGGACCTCATTTCAACAACTTGGGACAACTGTAGTTCCAAATCAAGGAGGCCCCCTGGGCAGAAACTGTATGTCTCATAAATACAGATTTCATGGGAATTTGTATTTACCAGGTGAGAAATTTACCACCAATTCATCTTTAAGCATGCTGAAATGTGACAAAATGCACCAATAGCGTATAATATTCCTCATTCAGGGTCTTGCAGTAAATGCATGCCCGCTATTTACCCAGCCTATTGGTATTGGCAAAAATCTCCAGGATGCAGAACTTGAACCTGGGTTACAGAGCAGACTTGGGCACCAACAGCAGTTTAACTCCTTAACCGCAGCGCAAATTCCGCCGCGGTGCGGGAGGTCTATTGAGTGGGCGGCCAACGGATATGCGCAGCACTACCGAGGTATTGCTCGCAACGGCTGTTGGCCGACGCGCGCACACAACGGGTTAAGCCGAATTCAGAGTTAGGACATCAGTCAGAATCAGGGCCTCTCCACTGTCAGTCCATTGAGAAGAGACTTGATAAAGGCTTCTGGGCTGACTACCTACAGGACTGAACAAACTGACCCTCACTCACACTTGTATCCAAAAGCCAGCCAGTGGCTGCAAGGGTTGTTTAGTACCAGAATATCGTAGCCTAAATATTGTTGGACAAACATATTGTGTCCCAAATATGATTTACAAATATTTTGCCCCATTGGAGTTAGTAACAGAGAATCTGCGCTCAGTAGAGCGTTGTAAGCAATATTTAGGGTGTAATCATTAAGATCACTTATTCATCGGCTTTAATAAACATTGTGATCCCAACAAATGTAGGCAGTCCAACATGTATAATATCCGTGTGCCCTATGAAATGAAACTGCACAACAGATACTACACTGTTAACTTGGTAGTGTAAAAACAATGGTCTCAAAAAGATCTTTCTCCAGTGTAACAGACATGGGCCCATGCATGACAAGTGAACTGCATCTTACCTCCCAGATACGCGTGGTCTGCATAAATAAGTATTTTTAGACAGCACAGCTCAAAACCAAAAGGAGGCAAGCTTTGCTCACTGTTCCCAGCAACACTATCCTAAAATAAAGCACTAACTAAGAGAACAAGCATTAGGAATGCATTAGGGTTCGGGTTTGTTTTAAGTTAGAGATAATGGCATTGTAAATGGCAATGTGTTTTAGGCACTCTGCACTACCACTCTGCACTACCAATCTGCACTCTGCACTCTCAATCTGCACTCTGCACTCTGCACTACCAATCTGCACTCTGCACTACCAATCTGCACTCTGCACTACCACTCTGCACTCTGCACTACCACTCTGCACTCTGCACTACCACTCTGCACTCTGCACTACCACTCTGCACTCTGCACTACCACTCTGCACTACCACTCTGCACTCTGCACTACCAATCTGCACTCTGCACCACCACTCTGCACTCTGCACTACCACTCTGCACTACCACTCTGCACTACCACTCTGCACTGCGCACTACCACTCTGCACTACGCACTACCACTCTGCACAACGCACTACCACTCTGCACTACGCACTACCACTCTGCACTACCACTCTGCACTACGCACTACCACTCTGCACTACGCACTACCACTCTGCACTACCACTCTGCACTACGCACTCTGCACTATGCACTACGCACTATGCACTATGCACTCTGCACTCTGCACTCTGCACTACCACTCTGCACTACCACTCTGCACTACCACTCTGCACTCTGCACTACCACTCTGCACTACGCACTACCACTCTGCACTACCACTCTGCACTACCACTCTGCACTACCACTCTGCACTACCACTCTGCACTACCACTCTGCACTCTGCACTACCACTCTGCACTACGCACTACCACTCTGCACTACGCACTAGCACTCTGCACTACCACTCTGCACTACGCACTACCACTCTGCACTACGCACTACCACTCTGCACTACCACTCTGCACTACGCACTACCACTCTGCACTACGCACTACCACTCTGCACTACGCACTACCACTCTGCACTACGCACTACCACTCTGCACTCTGCACTACCACTCTGCACTACGCACTACCACTCTGCACTACCACTCTGCACTACCACTCTGCACTACCACTCTGCACTACCACTCTGCACTCTGCACTACCACTCTGCACTACCACTCTGCACTACGCACTACCACTCTGCACTACGCACTAGCACTCTGCACTACCACTCTGCACTACGCACTACCACTCTGCACTACGCACTACCACTCTGCACTACCACTCTGCACTACGCACTACCACTCTGCACTACGCACTACCACTCTGCACTACGCACTACCACTCTGCACTACGCACTACCACTCTGCACTCTGCACTACCACTCTGCACTACGCACTACCACTCTGCACTACCACTCTGTACGACGCACTACCAGTCTGCACTACGCACTACCACTCTGCACTACGCACTACCACTCTGCACTCTGCACTACCACTCTGCACTACGCACTACCACTCTGCACTACCACTCTGCACTACGCACTACCACTCTGCACTACGCACTACGCACTACGCACTACCACTCTGCACTACGCACTACCACTCTGCACTACCACTCTGCACTACGCACTACCACTCTGCACTCTGCACTACCACTCTGCACTACGCACTACCACTCTGCACTACCACTCTGCACAACGCACTACCACTCTGCACTACCACTCTGCACTACGCACTACCACTCTGCACTACCACTCTGCACTACACACTACCACTCTGCACTATGCACTACCACTCTGCACTCTCACTCTGCACTCTGCACTACGCACTACCACTCTGCACTACGCACTACCACTCTGTACTACGCACTACCACTCTGCACTACGCACTACCACTCTGCACTACGCACTACCACTCTGCACTACCACTCTGCACTCTGCACTACCACTCTGCACTACGCACTACCACTCTGCACTACGCACTACCACTCTGCACTACGCACTACCACTCTGCACTCTGCACTACGCACTACCACTCTGCACTCTGCACTACCACTCTGCACTATGCACTACCACTCTGCACTACGCACTACCACTCTGCACTACGCACTACCACTCTGCACTACGCACTACCACTCTGCACTACGCACTACCACTCTGCACTACGCACTACCACTCTGCACTACGCACTACCACTCTGCACTCTGCACTACCACTCTGCACTCTGCACTACTACTCTGCACTCTGCACTACCACTCTGCACTATGCACTACCAGTCTGCACTCTGCACTACCACTCTGCACTACGCACTACCACTCTGCACTACGCACTACCACTCTGCACTACGCACTACCACTCTGCACTACGCACTACCACTCTGCACTCTGCACTACCACTCTGCACTACGCACTACCACTCTGCACTACGCACTACCACTCTGCACTACGCACTACCACTCTGCACTCTGCACTACCACTCTACACTACGCACTACCACTCTGCACTACGCACTACCACTCTGCACTCTGCACTATGCACTACCACTCTGCACTACGCACTACCACTCTGCACTACGCACTACCACTCTGCACTACGCACTACCACTCTGCACTACGCACTACCACTCTGCACTACGCACTACCACTCTGCACTACGCACTACCACTCTGCACTACCACTCTGCACTACGCACTACCACTCTGCACTACGCACTACCACTCTGCACTACGCACTACCACTCTGCACTACGCACTACCACTCTGCACTCTGCACTACGCACTACCACTCTGCACTCTGCACTACCACTCTGCACTATGCACTACCACTCTGCACTACGCACTACCACTCTGCACTACGCACTACCACTCTGCACTACGCACTACCACACTGCACTACGCACTACCACTCTGCACTACGCACTACCACTCTGCACTACGCACTACCACTCTGCACTCTGCACTACCACTCTGCACTCTGCACTACCACTCTGCACTCTGCACTACCACTCTGCACTACGCACTACCACTCTGCACTCTGCACTATGCACTACCAGTCTGCACTCTGCACTACCACTCTGCACTACGCACTACCACTCTGCACTACGCACTACCACTCTGCACTACGCACTACCACTCTGCACTACGCACTACCACTCTGCACTACGCACTACCACTCTGCACTACGCACTACCACTCTGCACTCTGCACTACCACTCTGCACTACGCACTACCACTCTGCACTACGCACTACCACTCTGCACTACGCACTACCACTCTGCACTCTGCACTACCACTCTACACTACGCACTACCACTCTGCACTACGCACTACCACTCTGCACTCTGCACTATGCACTACCACTCTGCACTACGCACTACCACTCTGCACTACGCACTACCACTCTGCACTACGCACTACCACTCTGCACTACGCACTACCACTCTGCACTATGCACTACCACTCTGCACTACGCACTACCACTCTGCACTACCACTCTGCACTACGCACTACCACTCTGCACTACGCACTACCACTCTGCACTACGCACTACCACTTTGCACTACGCACTACCACTCTGCACTACACACTACCACTCTGCACTCTGCACTATGCACTACCACTCTGCACTACGCACTACCACTCTGCACTACGCACTACCACTCTGCACTCTGCACTACCACTCTGCACTCTGCACTACCACTCTGCACTACGCACTACCACTCTGCACTATGCACTACCACTCTGCACTACGCACTACCACTCTGCACTACGCACTCTGCACTACGCACTATGCACTACCACTCTGCACTACGCACTACCACTCTGCACTACGCACTACCACTCTGCACTACGCACTACCACTCTGCACTCTGCACTACCACTCTGCACTCTGCACTACCACTCTGCACTACGCACTACCACTCTGCACTACGCACTACCACTCTGCACTACCACTCTGCACTACGCACTACCACTCTGCACTACGCACTACCACTCTGCACTACGCACTACCACTCTGCACTACCACTCTGCACTCTGCACTACGCACTACCACTCTGCACTATGCACTACTACTCTGCACTCTGCACTACCACTCTGCACTACGCACTACCACTCTGCACTACCACTCTGCACTACGCACTACCACTCTGCACTACGCACTACCACTCTGCACTACGCACTACCACTCTGCACTACGCACTTCCACTCTGCACTCTGCACTACCACTCTGCACTACGCACTACCACTCTGCACTACGCACTACCACTCTGCACTACGCACTACCACTCTGCACTACGCACTACCATTCTGCACTACGCACTACCACTCTGCACTACGCACTACCACTCTGCACTACGCACTACCACTCTGCACTCTGCACTACCACTCTGCACTACGTACTACCACTCTGCACTCTGCACTACCACTCTGCACTACCACTCTGCACTACGCACTACCACTCTGCACTCTACACTACCACTCTGCACTACGCACTACCACTCTGCACTACGCACTACCACTCTGCACTACGCACTACCACTCTGCACTACGCACTACCACTCTGCACTACGCACTACGCACTACCACTCTGCACTACGCACTACCACTCTGCACTACGCACTACCACTCTGCACTACGCACTACCACTCTGCACTACGCACTACCACTCTGCACTCTGCACTACGCACTACCACTCTGCACTACGCACTACCACTCTGCACTCTGCACTATGCTCTACCACTCTGCACTCTGCACTACCACGCTACACTACCACTCTGCACTCTGCACTACCACTCTGCACTCTGCACTACCACTCTGCACTACCCACTACCACTCTGCACTCTGCACTACCACTCTGCACTACGCACGACCACTCTGCACTACGCACTACCACTCTGCACTACGCACTACCACTCTGCACTATGCACTACCACTCTGCACTCTGCACTACCACTCTGCACTACGCACTACCACTCTGCACTCTGCACTACCACTCTGCACTACCACTCTGCACTACGCACTACCACTCTGCACTCTGCACTACCACTCTGCACTACGCACTACCACTCTGCACTACGCACTACCACTCTGCACTACGCACTACCACTCTGCACTACGCACTACCACTCTGCACTACGCACTACCACTCTGCACTCTGCACTACGCACTTCCACTCTGCACTCTGCACTAGCACTCTGCACTACGCACTACCACTCTGCACTACGCACTACCACTCTGCACTACGCACTACCACTCTGCACTACGCACTACCATTCTGCACTACGCACTACCACTCTGCACTACGCACTACCACTCTGCACTACGCACTACCACTCTGCACTCTGCACTACCACTCTGCACTACGTACTACCACTCTGCACTCTGCACTACCACTCTGCACTACCACTCTGCACTACGCACTACCACTCTGCACTCTACACTACCACTCTGCACTACGCACTACCACTCTGCACTACGCACTACCACTCTGCACTACGCACTACCACTCTGCACTACGCACTACCACTCTGCACTACGCACTACGCACTACCACTCTGCACTACGCACTACCACTCTGCACTACGCACTACCACTCTGCACTACGCACTACCACTCTGCACTACGCACTACCACTCTGCACTCTGCACTACGCACTACCACTCTGCACTACGCACTACCACTCTGCACTCTGCACTATGCACTACCACTCTGCACTCTGCACTACCACGCTACACTACCACTCTGCACTCTGCACTACCACTCTGCACTCTGCACTACCACTCTGCACTACCCACTACCACTCTGCACTCTGCACTACCACTCTGCACTACGCACGACCACTCTGCACTACGCACTACCACTCTGCACTACGCACTACCACTCTGCACTATGCACTACCACTCTGCACTCTGCACTACCACTCTGCACTACGCACTACCACTCTGCACTCTGCACTACCACTCTGCACTACCACTCTGCACTACGCACTACCACTCTGCACTCTGCACTACCACTCTGCACTACGCACTACCACTCTGCACTACGCACTACCACTCTGCACTACGCACTACCACTCTGCACTACGCACTACCACTCTGCACTCTGCACTACGCACTACCACTCTGCACTCTGCACTATGCACTACCACTCTGCACTATGCACTACCACTCTGCACTACGCACTACCACTCTGCACTCTGCACTACGCACTACCACTCTGCACTACGCACTACCACTCTGCACTCTGCACTACGCACTACCACTCTGCACTACGCACTACCACTCTGCACTACGCACTACGCACTACCACTCTGCACTACGCACTACCACTCTGCACTCTGCACTACGCACTACCACTCTGCACTACGCACTACCACTCAGCACTCTGCACTACGCACTACCACTCTGCACTCTGCACTACGCACTACCACTCTGCACTACGCACTACCACTCTGCACTACGCACTACCACTCTGCACTACGCACTACCACTCTGCACTCTGCACTACGCACTACCACTCTGCACTACCACTCTGCACTACCACTCTGCACTACGCACTACCACTCTGCACTCTGCACTACCACTCTGCACTACGCACTACCACTCTGCACTACCACTCTGCACTGCGCACTACCACTCTGCACTACCACTCTGCACTACGCACTACCAATCTGCACTACGCACTACCACTCTGCACTACGCACTACCACTCTGCACTCTGCACTACGCACTACCACTCTGCACTACGCACTACCACTCTGCACTACCACTCTGCACTCTGCACTACGCACTACCACTCTGCACTCTGCACTACCACTCTGCACTACGCACTACCACTCTGCACTACGCACTACCACTCTGCACTATGCACTACCACTCTGCACTACCACTCTGCACTCTGCACTACCACTCTGCACTACGCACTACCACTCTGCACTACGCATTACCACTCTGCACTACGCACTACCACTCTGCACTACCACTCTGCACTATGCACTACCACTCTGCACTCTGCACTACGCACTACCACTCTGCACTCTGCACTCTGCACTACCACTCTGCACTACGCACTACCACTCTGCACTACGCACTACCACTCTGCACTCTGCACTACCTCTCTGCACTACGCACTACGCACTACCACTCTGCACTCTGCACTATGCACTACCACTCTGCACTACGCACTACCACTCTGCACTACGCACTACGCACTACCACTCTGCACTACGCAGTACCACTCTGCACTACGCACTACGCACTACCACTCTGCTCTCTGCACTCTGCACTACCACTCTGCACTCTGCACTACGCACTACCACTCTGCACTCTGCACTACGCACTACCACTCTGCACTCTGCACTACGCACTACCACTCTGCACTCTGCACTACGCACTACCACTCTGCACTACGCACTACCACTCTGCACTACGCACTACCACTCTGCACTCTGCACTACGCACTACCACTCTGCACTACCACTCTGCACTACGCACTACCACTCTGCACTCTGCACTACCACTCTGCACTACGCACTACCACTCTGCACTACCACTCTGCACTGCGCACTACCACTCTGCACTACCACTCTGCACTACGCACTACCACTCTGCACTACGCACTACCACTCTGCACTACGCACTACCACTCTGCACTCTGCACTACGCACTACCACTCTGCACTACGCACTACCACTCTGCACTCTGCACTACCACTCTGCACTCTGCACTACCACTCTGCACTACGCACTACCACTCTGCACTACGCACTACCACTCTGCACTACGCACTACCACTCTGCACTACACACTACCACTCTGCACTATGCACTACCACTCTGCACTACCACTCTGCACTCTGCACTACCACTCTGCACTACGCACTACCACTCTGCACTACGCACTACTACTCTGTACTACGCACTACCACTCTGCACTACGCACTACCACTCTGCACTACGCACTACCACTCTGCACTCTGCACTACGCACTACCACTCTGCACTCTGCACTACCACTCTGCACTACGCACTACCACTCTGCACTACGCACTACCACTCTGCACTACGCACTACCACTCTGCACTACGCACTACCACTCTGCACTACGTACTACCACTCTGCACTATGCACTACCACTCTGCACTACGCACTACCACTCTGCACTACGCACTACCACTCTGCACTACCACTCTGCACTACCACTCTGCACTATGCACTACCACTCTGCACTACGCACTACGCACTACCACTCTGCTCTCTGCACTCTGCACTACCACTCTGCACTCTGCACTACGCACTACCACTCTGCACTCTGCACTACGCACTACCACTCTGCACTCTGCACTACGCACTACCACTCTGCACTACGCACTACCACTCTGCACTCTGCACTACGCACTACCACTTTGCACTACGCACTACCACTCTGCACTACGCACTACCACTCTGCACTATGCACTACCACTCTGCACTCTGCACTACACACTACCACTCTGCACTACGCACTACCACTCTGCACTCTGCACTACCACTCTGCACTACGCACTACCACTCTGCACTACCACTCTGCACTGCGCACTACCACTCTGCACTACCACTCTGCACTATGCACTACCACTCTGCACTACGCACTACCACTCTGCACTACGCACTACCACTCTGCACTCTGCACTACGCACTACCACTCTGCACTACGCACTACCACTCTGCACTCTGCACTACCACTCTGCACTCTGCACTACCACTCTGCACTACCACTACCACTCTGCACTACGCACTACCACTCTGCACTATGCACTACCACTCTGCACTACGCACTACCACTCTGCACTACGCACTACCACTCTGCACTATGCACTACCACTCTGCACTACCACTCTGCACTCTGCACTACGCACTACCACTCTGCACTACGCACTACCACTCTGCACTACGCACTACCACTCTGCACTACGCACTACCACTCTGCACTACGCACTACCACTCTGCACTCCGCACTACGCACTACCACTCTGCACTCTGCACTACCACTCTGCACTACGCACTACCACTCTGCACTACGCACTACCACTCTGCACTACGCACTACCACTCTGCACTACCACTCTGCACTATGCACTACCACTCTGCACTCTGCACTACCACTCTGCACTACGCACTACCACTCTGCACTATGCACTACCACTCTGCACTCTGCACTACCACTCTGCACTACGCACTACCACTTTGCACTCTGCACTACCACTCTGCACTCTGCACTACGCACTACCACTCTGCACTATGCACTACCACTCTGCACTACGCACTACCACTCTGCACTATGCACTACCACTCTGCACTACGCACTACCACTCTGCACTACGCACTACCACTCTGCACTACCACTACGCACTACCACTCTGCACTACGCACTACCACTCTGCACTACGCACTACCACTCTGCACTACGCACTACCACTCTGCACTACGCACTACCACTCTGCACTACGCACTACACACTACCACTCTGCACTACGCACTACCACTCTGCACTACGCACTACGCACTACCACTCTGCACTCTGCACTCTGCACTACCACTCTGCACTCTGCACTACGCACTACCACTCTTCACTCTGCACTACGCACTACCACTCTGCACTACGCACTACCACTCTGCACTACGCACTACCACTCTGCACTCTGCACTACCACTCTGCACTACGCACTACCACTCTGCACTACGCACTACCACTCTGCACTACGCACTACCACTCTGCACTCTGCACTACCACTCTGCACTACGCACTACCACTCTGCACTACGCACTACCACTCTGCACTACGCACTACCACTCTGCACTACGCACTACCACTCTGCACTCTGCACTACGCACTACCACTCTGCACTCTGCACTATGCACTACCACTCTGCACTATGCACTACCACTCTGCACTACGCACTACCACTCTGCACTCTGCACTACGCACTACCACTCTGCACTACGCACTACCACTCTGCACTCTGCACTACGCACTACCACTCTGCACTACGCACTACCACTCTGCACTACGCACTACGCACTACCACTCTGCACTACGCACTACCACTCTGCACTCTGCACTACGCACTACCACTCTGCACTACGCACTACCACTCAGCACTCTGCACTACGCACTACCACTCTGCACTCTGCACTACGCACTACCACTCTGCACTACGCACTACCACTCTGCACTACGCACTACCACTCTGCACTACGCACTACCACTCTGCACTCTGCACTACGCACTACCACTCTGCACTACCACTCTGCACTACCACTCTGCACTACGCACTACCACTCTGCACTCTGCACTACCACTCTGCACTACGCACTACCACTCTGCACTACCACTCTGCACTGCGCACTACCACTCTGCACTACCACTCTGCACTACGCACTACCAATCTGCACTACGCACTACCACTCTGCACTACGCACTACCACTCTGCACTCTGCACTACGCACTACCACTCTGCACTACGCACTACCACTCTGCACTACCACTCTGCACTCTGCACTACGCACTACCACTCTGCACTATGCACTACCACTCTGCACTATGCACTACCACTCTGCACTCTGCACTACCACTCTGCACTACGCACTACCACTCTGCACTACGCACTACCACTCTGCACTATGCACTACCACTCTGCACTACCACTCTGCACTCTGCACTACCACTCTGCACTACGCACTACCACTCTGCACTACGCATTACCACTCTGCACTACGCACTACCACTCTGCACTACCACTCTGCACTATGCACTACCACTCTGCACTCTGCACTACGCACTACCACTCTGCACTCTGCACTCTGCACTACCACTCTGCACTACGCACTACCACTCTGCACTACGCACTACCACTCTGCACTCTGCACTACCTCTCTGCACTACGCACTACGCACTACCACTCTGCACTCTGCACTATGCACTACCACTCTGCACTACGCACTACCACTCTGCACTACGCACTACGCACTACCACTCTGCACTACGCAGTACCACTCTGCACTACGCACTACGCACTACCACTCTGCTCTCTGCACTCTGCACTACCACTCTGCACTCTGCACTACGCACTACCACTCTGCACTCTGCACTACGCACTACCACTCTGCACTCTGCACTACGCACTACCACTCTGCACTCTGCACTACGCACTACCACTCTGCACTACGCACTACCACTCTGCACTACGCACTACCACTCTGCACTCTGCACTACGCACTACCACTCTGCACTACCACTCTGCACTACGCACTACCACTCTGCACTCTGCACTACCACTCTGCACTACGCACTACCACTCTGCACTACCACTCTGCACTGCGCACTACCACTCTGCACTACCACTCTGCACTACGCACTACCACTCTGCACTACGCACTACCACTCTGCACTACGCACTACCACTCTGCACTCTGCACTACGCACTACCACTCTGCACTACGCACTACCACTCTGCACTCTGCACTACCACTCTGCACTCTGCACTACCACTCTGCACTACGCACTACCACTCTGCACTACGCACTACCACTCTGCACTACGCACTACCACTCTGCACTACACACTACCACTCTGCACTATGCACTACCACTCTGCACTACCACTCTGCACTCTGCACTACCACTCTGCACTACGCACTACCACTCTGCACTACGCACTACTACTCTGTACTACGCACTACCACTCTGCACTACGCACTACCACTCTGCACTACGCACTACCACTCTGCACTCTGCACTACGCACTACCACTCTGCACTCTGCACTACCACTCTGCACTACGCACTACCACTCTGCACTACGCACTACCACTCTGCACTACGCACTACCACTCTGCACTACGCACTACCACTCTGCACTACGTACTACCACTCTGCACTATGCACTACCACTCTGCACTACGCACTACCACTCTGCACTACGCACTACCACTCTGCACTACCACTCTGCACTACCACTCTGCACTATGCACTACCACTCTGCACTACGCACTACGCACTACCACTCTGCTCTCTGCACTCTGCACTACCACTCTGCACTCTGCACTACGCACTACCACTCTGCACTCTGCACTACGCACTACCACTCTGCACTCTGCACTACGCACTACCACTCTGCACTACGCACTACCACTCTGCACTCTGCACTACGCACTACCACTTTGCACTACGCACTACCACTCTGCACTACGCACTACCACTCTGCACTATGCACTACCACTCTGCACTCTGCACTACACACTACCACTCTGCACTACGCACTACCACTCTGCACTCTGCACTACCACTCTGCACTACGCACTACCACTCTGCACTACCACTCTGCACTGCGCACTACCACTCTGCACTACCACTCTGCACTATGCACTACCACTCTGCACTACGCACTACCACTCTGCACTACGCACTACCACTCTGCACTCTGCACTACGCACTACCACTCTGCACTACGCACTACCACTCTGCACTCTGCACTACCACTCTGCACTCTGCACTACCACTCTGCACTACCACTACCACTCTGCACTACGCACTACCACTCTGCACTATGCACTACCACTCTGCACTACGCACTACCACTCTGCACTACGCACTACCACTCTGCACTATGCACTACCACTCTGCACTACCACTCTGCACTCTGCACTACGCACTACCACTCTGCACTACGCACTACCACTCTGCACTACGCACTACCACTCTGCACTACGCACTACCACTCTGCACTACGCACTACCACTCTGCACTCCGCACTACGCACTACCACTCTGCACTCTGCACTACCACTCTGCACTACGCACTACCACTCTGCACTACGCACTACCACTCAGCACTACGCACTACCACTCTGCACTACCACTCTGCACTATGCACTACCACTCTGCACTCTGCACTACCACTCTGCACTACGCACTACCACTCTGCACTATGCACTACCACTCTGCACTCTGCACTACCACTCTGCACTACGCACTACCACTTTGCACTCTGCACTACCACTCTGCACTCTGCACTACGCACTACCACTCTGCACTATGCACTACCACTCTGCACTACGCACTACCACTCTGCACTATGCACTACCACTCTGCACTACGCACTACCACTCTGCACTACGCACTACCACTCTGCACTACCACTACGCACTACCACTCTGCACTACGCACTACCACTCTGCACTACGCACTACCACTCTGCACTACGCACTACCACTCTGCACTACGCACTACCACTCTGCACTACGCACTACACACTACCACTCTGCACTACGCACTACCACTCTGCACTACGCACTACGCACTACCACTCTGCACTCTGCACTCTGCACTACCACTCTGCACTCTGCACTACGCACTACCACTCTTCACTCTGCACTACGCACTACCACTCTGCACTACGCACTACCACTCTGCACTACGCACTACCACTCTGCACTCTGCACTACCACTCTGCACTACGCACTACCACTCTGCACTACGCACTACCACTCTGCACTACGCACTACCACTCTGCACTACGCACTACCACTTTGCACTACGCACTACCACTCTGCACTATGCACTACCACTCTGCACTCTGCACTACCACTCTGCACTACGCACTACCACTCTGCACTACGCACTACCACTCTGCACTACGCACTACCACTCTGCACTCTGCACTACGCACTACCACTCTGCACTACGCACTACCACTCTGCACTACGCACTACCACTCTGCACTACGCACTACCACTCTGCACTACGCACTACCACTCTGCACTACCACTCTGCACTATGCACTACCACTCTGCACTACCACTCTGCACTATGCACTACCACTCTGCACTACGCACTACCACTCTGCACTACGCACTACCACTCTGCACTACGCACTACCACTCTGCACTCTGCACTCTGCACTACCACTCTGCACTACGCACTACCATTCTGCACTACGCACTACCACTCTGCACTCTGCACTACCACTCTGCACTCTGCACTACCACTCTGCACTACGCACTACCACTCTGCACTACGCACTACCACTCTGCACTACGCACTACCACTCTGCACTACCACTCTGCACTACGCACTACCACTCTGCACTCTGCACTACGCACTACCACTCTGCACTCTGCACTATCACTCTGCACTACGCACTTCCACTCTGCACTACGCACTACCACTCTGCACTACCACTCTGCACTATGCACTACCACTCTGCACTACGCACCACCACTCTGCACTACGCACTACCACTCTGCACTACACACTACCACTCTGCACTACGCACTACCACTCTGCACTACGCACTACCACTCTGCACTACGCACTACCACTCTGCACTACGCACTACCATTCTGCACTCTGCACTACGCACTACCACTCTGCACTCTGCACTACTCACTACCACTCTGCACTACGCACTACCACTCTGCACTACGCACTACCACTCTGCACTCTGCACTACCACTCTGCACTACCACTCTGCACTCTGCACTACCACTCTGCACTCTGCACTACGCACTACCACTCTGCACTCTGCACTACGACTCTGCACTACGCACTACCACTCTGCACTACGCACTACCACTCTGCACTACGCACTACCACTCTGCACTACGCACTACCACTCTGCACTACCTACTACCACTCTGCACTCTGCACTACCACTACCACTCTGCACTACGCACTACCACTCTGCACTACCACTCTGCACTACCACTCTGCACTACGCACTACCACTCTGCACTCTGCACTACCACTCTGCACTACGCACTACCACTCTGCACTACGCACTACCACTCTGCACTATGCACTACCACTCTGCACTACACACTACCACTCTGCACTATGCACTACCACTCTGCACTACGCACTACCACTCTGCACTACGCACTACCACTCTGCACTACCACTCTGCACTATGCACTACCACTCTGCACTACGCACTACCACTCTGCACTACGCACTACCACTCTGCACTACGCACTACCACTCTGCACTACGCACTACCACTCTGCACTACGCACTACCACTCTGCACTACGCACTACACACTACGCACTACCACTCTGCACTACGCACTACGCACTACCACTCTGCACTCTGCACTCTGCACTACCACTCTGCACTCTGCACTACGCACTACCACTCTGCACTCTGCACTACGCACTACCACTCTGCACTACGCACTACCACTCTGCACTACGCACTACCACTCTGCACTCTGCACTACCACTCTGCACTACGCACTACCACTCTGCACTACGCACTACCACTCTGCACTACGCACTACCACTTTGCACTACGCACTACCACTCTGCACTACGCACTACCACTCTGCACTCTGCACTACCACTCTGCACTACGCACTACCACTCTGCACTACGCACTACCACTCTGCACTACGCACTACCACTCTGCACTCTGCACTACGCACTACCACTCTGCACTACGCACTACCACTCTGCACTACGCACTACCACTCTGCACTACGCACTACCACTCTGCACTACGCACTACCACTCTGCACTACCACTCTGCACTACGCACTACCACTCTGCACTACCACTCTGCACTACGCACTACCACTCTGCACTACGCACTACCATTCTGCACTACGCACTACCACTCTGCACTACGCACTACCACTCTGCACTCTGCACTACCACTCTGCACTACGCACTACCACTCTGCACTACGCACTACCACTCTGCACTACGCACTACCACTCTGCACTCTGCACTACCACTCTGCACTCTGCACTACCACTCTGCACTCTGCACTACCACTCTGCACTACGCACTACCACTCTGCACTACGCACTACCACTCTGCACTACCACTCTGCACTACGCACTACCACTCTGCACTCTGCACTACGCACTACCACTCTGCACTCTGCACTATCACTCTGCACTACGCACTACCACTCTGCACTACGCACTACCACTCTGCACTACCACTCTGCACTATGCACTACCACTCTGCACTACGCACTACCACTCTGCACTACGCACTACCACTCTGCACTACGCACTACCACTCTGCACTACGCACTACCCCTCTGCACTACGCACTACCACTCTGCACTACGCACTACCATTCTGCACTCTGCACTCTGCACTACCACTCTGCACTACGCACTACCACTCTGCACTACGCACTACCACTCTGCACTCTGCACTACGCACTACCACTCTGCACTCTGCACTACCACTCTGCACTACCACTCTGCACTCTGCACTACCACTCTGCACTCTGCACTCTCACTCTGCACTACCACTCTGCACTACGCACTACCACTCTGCACTCTGCACTACCACTCTGCACTACGCACTACCACTCTGCACTACGCACTACCACTCTGCACTCTGCACTCTGCACTACCACTCTGCACTACGCACTACCACTCTGCACTCTGCACTACCACTCTGCACTACCACTCTGCACTACGCACTACCACTCTGCACTCTGCACTACCACTCTGCACTACGCACTACCACTCTGCACTACGCACTACCACTCTGCACTACGCACTACCACTCTGCACTACGCACTACCACTCTGCACTACGCACTACCACTCTGCACTCTGCACTCTGCACTACCACTCTGCACTACGCACTACCACTCTGCACTCTGCACTACCACTCTGCACTACCACTCTGCACTACGCACTACCACTCTGCACTCTGCACTACCACTCTGCACTACGCACTACCACTCTGCACTACGCACTACCACTCTGCACTATGCACTACCACTCTGCACTACGCACTACCACTCTGCACTACGCACTACCACAATGCAGTACGCACTACCACTCTGCACTACCACTCTGCACTACACACTACCACTCTGCACTCTGCACTACGCACTACCACTCTGCACTTTGCACTACGCACTACCACTCTGCACTAGGCACTACCACTCTGCACTACGCACTACCACTCTGCACTCTGCACTACCACTCTGCACTACGCACTACCACTCTGCACTACGCACTACCACTCTGCACTACGCACTACCACTCTGCACTACGCACTACGCACTACCACTCTGCACTACGCACTACCACTCTGCACTACGCACTATGCACTACCACTCTGCACTCTGCACTACCACTCTGCACTCTGCACTACGCACTACCACTCTGCACTCTGCACTACGCACTACCACTCTGCACTACGCACTACCACTCTGCACTCTACACTACGCACTACCACTCTGCACTACGCACTACCACTCTGCACTACGCACTACCACTCTGCACTCTGCACTACCACTCTGCACTATGCACTATGCACTACCACTCTGCACTACGCACTACCACTCTGCACTACGCACTACCACTCTGCACTCTGCACTACGCAATACCACTCTGCACTACGCACTACCACTCTGCACTCTGCACTACGCACTACCACTCTGCACTCTGCACTCTGCACTACCACTCTGCACTACCACTCTGCACTCTGCACTACCACTCTGCACTCTGCACTACCACTCTGCACTCTGCACTACCACTCTGCACTCTGCACTACCACTCTGCACTACGCACTACCACTCTGCACTACGCACTACCACTCTGCACTACGCACTACCACTCTGCACTACGCACTACCACTCTGCACTCTGCACTACCACTCTGCACTACGCACTACCACTCTGCACTCTGCACTACCACTCTGCACTACCACTCTGCACTACGCACTACCACTCTGCACTCTGCACTACCACTCTGCACTACGCACTACCACTCTGCACTACGCACTACCACTCTGCACTACGCACTACCACTCTGCACTACGCACTACCACTCTGCACTACGCACTACCACTCTGCACTACCACTCTGCACTACGCACTACCACTCTGCACTACGCACTACCACTCTGCACTCTGCACTACGCACTACCACTCTGCACTACGCACTACCACTCTGCACTACGCACTACCACTCTGCACTACGCACTACCACTCTGCACTCTGCACTACGCACTACCACTCTGCACTCTGCACTACGCACTACCACTCTGCACTACACATTACCACTCTGCACTCTGCACTACGCACTACCACTCTGCACTACGCACTACCACTCTGCACTACGCACTACGCACTACCACTCTGCACTCTGCACTACCACTCTGCACTCTGCACTACGCACTACCACTCTGAACTCTGCACTACGCACTACCACTCTGCACTCTGCACTACGCACTACCACTCTGCACTCTGCACTACGCACTACCACTCTGCACTATGCACTACCACTCTGCACTACGTACTACCACTCTGCACTCTGCACTACGCACTACCACTCTGCACTACGCACTACCACTCTGCACTCTGCACTATGCACTACCACTCTGCACTACGCACTACCACTCTGCACTCTGCACTACACACTACCACTCTGCACTCAGCACTACGCACTCCCACTCTGCACTACGCACTACCACTCTGCACTCTGCACTACGCACTACCACTCTGCACTACGCACTACCACTCTGCACTACGCACTACGCACTACCACTCTGCACTCTGCACTCTGCACTACCACTCTGCACTACGCACTACCACTCTGCACTCTGCACTACGCACTACCACTCTGCACTCTGCACTATGCACTACCACTCTGCACTCTGCACTACGCACTACCACTCTGCACTACGCACTACCACTCTGCACTACGTACTACCACTCTGCACTCTGCACTACCACTCTGCACTCTGCACTACGCACTACCACTCAGCACTCTGCACTATGCACTACCACTCTGCACTACGCACTACCACTCTGCACTCTGCACTACGCACTACCTCTCTGCACTACGCACTACCACTCTGCACTCTGCACTATGCACTACCACTCTGCACTACGCACTACCACTCTGCACTACGCACTACGCACTACCACTCTGCACTACGCAGTACCACTCTGCACTACGCACTACGCACTACCACTCTGCTCTCTGCACTCTGCACTACCACTCTGCACTCTGCACTACGCACTACCACTCTGCACTCTGCACTACGCACTACCACTCTGCACTCTGCACTACGCACTACCACTCTGCACTCTGCACTACGCACTACCACTCTGCACTACGCACTACCACTCTGCACTACGCACTACCACTCTGCACTCTGCACTACGCACTACCACTCTGCACTACCACTCTGCACTACGCACTACCACTCTGCACTCTGCACTACCACTCTGCACTACGCACTACCACTCTGCACTACCACTCTGCACTGCGCACTACCACTCTGCACTACCACTCTGCACTACGCACTACCACTCTGCACTACGCACTACCACTCTGCACTACGCACTACCACTCTGCACTCTGCACTACGCACTACCACTCTGCACTACGCACTACCACTCTGCACTCTGCACTACCACTCTGCACTCTGCACTACCACTCTGCACTACGCACTACCACTCTGCACTACGCACTACCACTCTGCACTACGCACTACCACTCTGCACTACACACTACCACTCTGCACTATGCACTACCACTCTGTACTACCACTCTGCACTCTGCACTACCACTCTGCACTACGCACTACCACTCTGCACTACGCACTACTACTCTGTACTACGCACTACCACTCTGCACTACGCACTACCACTCTGCACTACGCACTACCACTCTGCACTCTGCACTACGCACTACCACTCTGCACTCTGCACTACCACTCTGCACTACGCACTACCACTCTGCACTACGCACTACCACTCTGCACTACGCACTACCACTCTGCACTACGTACTACCACTCTGCACTATGCACTACCACTCTGCACTACGCACTACCACTCTGCACTACGCACTACCACTCTGCACTACCACTCTGCACTACCACTCTGCACTATGCACTACCACTCTGCACTACGCACTACGCACTACCACTCTGCTCTCTGCACTCTGCACTACCACTCTGCACTCTGCACTACGCACTACCACTCTGCACTCTGCACTACGCACTACCACTCTGCACTCTGCACTACGCACTACCACTCTGCACTACGCACTACCACTCTGCACTCTGCACTACGCACTACCACTTTGCACTACGCACTACCACTCTGCACTACGCACTACCACTCTGCACTATGCACTACCACTCTGCACTCTGCACTACACACTACCACTCTGCACTACGCACTACCACTCTGCACTCTGCACTACCACTCTGCACTACGCACTACCACTCTGCACTACCACTCTGCACTGCGCACTACCACTCTGCACTACCACTCTGCACTATGCACTACCACTCTGCACTACGCACTACCACTCTGCACTACGCACTACCACTCTGCACTCTGCACTACGCACTACCACTCTGCACTACGCACTACCACTCTGCACTCTGCACTACCACTCTGCACTCTGCACTACCACTCTGCACTACCACTACCACTCTGCACTACGCACTACCACTCTGCACTATGCACTACCACTCTGCACTACGCACTACCACTCTGCACTACCCACTACCACTCTGCACTATGCACTACCACTCTGCACTACCACTCTGCACTCTGCACTATGCACTACCACTCTGCACTACGCACTACCACTCTGCACTCTGCACTACACACTACCACTCTGCACTCAGCACTACGCACTCCCACTCTGCACTACGCACTACCACTCTGCACTCTGCACTACGCACTACCACTCTGCACTACGCACTACCACTCTGCACTACGCACTACGCACTACCACTCTGCACTCTGCACTCTGCACTACCACTCTGCACTACGCACTACCACTCTGCACTCTGCACTACGCACTACCACTCTGCACTCTGCACTATGCACTACCACTCTGCACTCTGCACTACGCACTACCACTCTGCACTACGCACTACCACTCTGCACTACGTACTACCACTCTGCACTCTGCACTACCACTCTGCACTCTGCACTACGCACTACCACTCAGCACTCTGCACTATGCACTACCACTCTGCACTACGCACTACCACTCTGCACTCTGCACTACGCACTACCTCTCTGCACTACGCACTACGCACTACCACTCTGCACTCTGCACTATGCACTACCACTCTGCACTACGCACTACCACTCTGCACTACGCACTACGCACTACCACTCTGCACTACGCAGTACCACTCTGCACTACGCACTACGCACTACCACTCTGCTCTCTGCACTCTGCACTACCACTCTGCACTCTGCACTACGCACTACCACTCTGCACTCTGCACTACGCACTACCACTCTGCACTCTGCACTACGCACTACCACTCTGCACTCTGCACTACGCACTACCACTCTGCACTACGCACTACCACTCTGCACTACGCACTACCACTCTGCACTCTGCACTACGCACTACCACTCTGCACTACCACTCTGCACTACGCACTACCACTCTGCACTCTGCACTACCACTCTGCACTACGCACTACCACTCTGCACTACCACTCTGCACTGCGCACTACCACTCTGCACTACCACTCTGCACTACGCACTACCACTCTGCACTACGCACTACCACTCTGCACTACGCACTACCACTCTGCACTCTGCACTACGCACTACCACTCTGCACTACGCACTACCACTCTGCACTCTGCACTACCACTCTGCACTCTGCACTACCACTCTGCACTACGCACTACCACTCTGCACTACGCACTACCACTCTGCACTACGCACTACCACTCTGCACTACACACTACCACTCTGCACTATGCACTACCACTCTGCACTACCACTCTGCACTCTGCACTACCACTCTGCACTACGCACTACCACTCTGCACTACGCACTACTACTCTGTACTACGCACTACCACTCTGCACTACGCACTACCACTCTGCACTACGCACTACCACTCTGCACTCTGCACTACGCACTACCACTCTGCACTCTGCACTACCACTCTGCACTACGCACTACCACTCTGCACTACGCACTACCACTCTGCACTACGCACTACCACTCTGCACTACGTACTACCACTCTGCACTATGCACTACCACTCTGCACTACGCACTACCACTCTGCACTACGCACTACCACTCTGCACTACCACTCTGCACTACCACTCTGCACTATGCACTACCACTCTGCACTACGCACTACGCACTACCACTCTGCTCTCTGCACTCTGCACTACCACTCTGCACTCTGCACTACGCACTACCACTCTGCACTCTGCACTACGCACTACCACTCTGCACTCTGCACTACGCACTACCACTCTGCACTACGCACTACCACTCTGCACTCTGCACTACGCACTACCACTTTGCACTACGCACTACCACTCTGCACTACGCACTACCACTCTGCACTATGCACTACCACTCTGCACTCTGCACTACACACTACCACTCTGCACTACGCACTACCACTCTGCACTCTGCACTACCACTCTGCACTACGCACTACCACTCTGCACTACCACTCTGCACTGCGCACTACCACTCTGCACTACCACTCTGCACTATGCACTACCACTCTGCACTACGCACTACCACTCTGCACTACGCACTACCACTCTGCACTCTGCACTACGCACTACCACTCTGCACTACGCACTACCACTCTGCACTCTGCACTACCACTCTGCACTCTGCACTACCACTCTGCACTACCACTACCACTCTGCACTACGCACTACCACTCTGCACTATGCACTACCACTCTGCACTACGCACTACCACTCTGCACTACGCACTACCACTCTGCACTATGCACTACCACTCTGCACTACCACTCTGCACTCTGCACTACGCACTACCACTCTGCACTACGCACTACCACTCTGCACTACGCACTACCACTCTGCACTACGCACTACCACTCTGCACTACGCACTACCACTCTGCACTCCGCACTACGCACTACCACTCTGCACTCTGCACTACCACTCTGCACTACGCACTACCACTCTGCACTACGCACTACCACTCTGCACTACGCACTACCACTCTGCACTACCACTCTGCACTATGCACTACCACTCTGCACTCTGCACTACCACTCTGCACTACGCACTACCACTCTGCACTATGCACTACCACTCTGCACTCTGCACTACCACTCTGCACTACGCACTACCACTTTGCACTCTGCACTACCACTCTGCACTCTGCACTACGCACTACCACTCTGCACTATGCACTACCACTCTGCACTACGCACTACCACTCTGCACTACGCACTACCACTCTGCACTACGCACTACCACTCTGCACTACGCACTACCACTCTGCACTACCACTACGCACTACCACTCTGCACTACGCACTACCACTCTGCACTACGCACTACCACTCTGCACTACGCACTACCACTCTGCACTACGCACTACCACTCTGCACTACGCACTACACACTACCACTCTGCACTACGCACTACCACTCTGCACTACGCACTACGCACTACCACTCTGCACTCTGCACTCTGCACTACCACTCTGCACTCTGCACTACGCACTACCACTCTTCACTCTGCACTACGCACTACCACTCTGCACTACGCACTACCACTCTGCACTACGCACTACCACTCTGCACTCTGCACTACCACTCTGCACTACGCACTACCACTCTGCACTACGCACTACCACTCTGCACTACGCACTACCACTCTGCACTACGCACTACCACTTTGCACTACGCACTACCACTCTGCACTATGCACTACCACTCTGCACTCTGCACTACCACTCTGCACTACGCACTACCACTCTGCACTACGCACTACCACTCTGCACTACGCACTACCACTCTGCACTCTGCACTACGCACTACCACTCTGCACTACGCACTACCACTCTGCACTACGCACTACCACTCTGCACTACGCACTACCACTCTGCACTACGCACTACCACTCTGCACTACCACTCTGCACTATGCACTACCACTCTGCACTACCACTCTGCACTATGCACTACCACTCTGCACTACGCACTACCACTCTGCACTACGCACTACCACTCTGCACTACGCACTACCACTCTGCACTCTGCACTCTGCACTACCACTCTGCACTACGCACTACCACTCTGCACTACGCACTACCACTCTGCACTCTGCACTACCACTCTGCACTCTGCACTACCACTCTGCACTACGCACTACCACTCTGCACTACGCACTACCACTCTGCACTACGCACTACCACTCTGCACTACCACTCTGCACTACGCACTACCACTCTGCACTCTGCACTACGCACTACCACTCTGCACTCTGCACTATCACTCTGCACTACGCACTTCCACTCTGCACTACGCACTACCACTCTGCACTACCACTCTGCACTATGCACTACCACTCTGCACTACGCACCACCACTCTGCACTACGCACTACCACTCTGCACTACACACTACCACTCTGCACTACGCACTACCACTCTGCACTACGCACTACCACTCTGCACTACGCACTACCACTCTGCACTACGCACTGCCATTCTGCACTCTGCACTACGCACTACCACTCTGCACTCTGCACTACTCACTACCACTCTGCACTACGCACTACCACTCTGCACTACGCACTACCACTCTGCACTCTGCACTACCACTCTGCACTACCACTCTGCACTCTGCACTACCACTCTGCACTCTGCACTACGCACTACCACTCTGCACTCTGCACTACGACTCTGCACTACGCACTACCACTCTGCACTACGCACTACCACTCTGCACTACGCACTACCACTCTGCACTACGCACTACCACTCTGCACTACCTACTACCACTCTGCACTCTGCACTACCACTACCACTCTGCACTACGCACTACCACTCTGCACTACCACTCTGCACTACCACTCTGCACTACGCACTACCACTCTGCACTCTGCACTACCACTCTGCACTACGCACTACCACTCTGCACTACGCACTACCACTCTGCACTATGCACTACCACTCTGCACTACACACTACCACTCTGCACTATGCACTACCACTCTGCACTACGCACTACCACTCTGCACTACGCACTACCACTCTGCACTACCACTCTGCACTATGCACTACCACTCTGCACTACGCACTACCACTCTGCACTACGCACTACCACTCTGCACTACGCACTACACACTACCACTCTGCACTACGCACTACCACTCTGCACTACGCACTACGCACTACCACTCTGCACTCTGCACTCTGCACTACCACTCTGCACTCTGCACTACGCACTACCACTCTGCACTCTGCACTACGCACTACCACTCTGCACTACGCACTACCACTCTGCACTACGCACTACCACTCTGCACTCTGCACTACCACTCTGCACTACGCACTACCACTCTGCACTACGCACTACCACTCTGCACTACGCACTACCACTTTGCACTACGCACTACCACTCTGCACTACGCACTACCACTCTGCACTCTGCACTACCACTCTGCACTACGCACTACCACTCTGCACTACGCACTACCACTCTGCACTACGCACTACCACTCTGCACTCTGCACTACGCACTACCACTCTGCACTACGCACTACCACTCTGCACTACGCACTACCACTCTGCACTACGCACTACCACTCTGCACTACGCACTACCACTCTGCACTACCACTCTGCACTACGCACTACCACTCTGCACTACCACTCTGCACTACGCACTACCACTCTGCACTACGCACTACCACTCTGCACTACGCACTACCACTCTGCACTACGCACTACCACTCTGCACTCTGCACTACCACTCTGCACTACGCACTACCACTCTGCACTACGCACTACCACTCTGCACTACGCACTACCACTCTGCACTCTGCACTACCACTCTGCACTCTGCACTACCACTCTGCACTACGCACTACCACTCTGCACTACGCACTACCACTCTGCACTACGCACTACCACTCTGCACTACCACTCTGCACTACGCACTACCACTCTGCACTCTGCACTACGCACTACCACTCTGCACTCTGCACTATCACTCTGCACTACGCACTACCACTCTGCACTACGCACTACCACTCTGCACTACCACTCTGCACTATGCACTACCACTCTGCACTACGCACTACCACTCTGCACTACGCACTACCACTCTGCACTACGCACTACCACTCTGCACTACGCACTACCCCTCTGCACTACGCACTACCACTCTGCACTACGCACTACCATTCTGCACTCTGCACTACGCACTACCACTCTGCACTACGCACTACCACTCTGCACTACGCACTACCACTCTGCACTCTGCACTACGCACTACCACTCTGCACTCTGCACTACCACTCTGCACTACCACTCTGCACTCTGCACTACCACTCTGCACTCTGCACTCTCACTCTGCACTACCACTCTGCACTACGCACTACCACTCTGCACTCTGCACTACGACTCTGCACTACGCACTACCACTCTGCACTACGCACTACCACTCTGCACTACGCACTACCACTCTGCACTACGCACTACCACTCTGCACTACGCACTACCACTCTGCACTCTGCACTCTGCACTACCACTCTGCACTACGCACTACCACTCTGCACTCTGCACTACCACTCTGCACTACCACTCTGCACTACGCACTACCACTCTGCACTCTGCACTACCACTCTGCACTACGCACTACCACTCTGCACTACGCACTACCACTCTGCACTATGCACTACCACTCTGCACTACGCACTACCACTCTGCACTACGCACTACCACAATGCAGTACGCACTACCACTCTGCACTACCACTCTGCACTACACACTACCACTCTGCACTCTGCACTACGCACTACCACTCTGCACTTTGCACTACGCACTACCACTCTGCACTAGGCACTACCACTCTGCACTACGCACTACCACTCTGCACTCTGCACTACCACTCTGCACTACGCACTACCACTCTGCACTACGCACTACCACTCTGCACTACGCACTACCACTCTGCACTACGCACTACGCACTACCACTCTGCACTACGCACTACCACTCTGCACTACGCACTATGCACTACCACTCTGCACTCTGCACTACCACTCTGCACTCTGCACTACGCACTACCACTCTGCACTCTGCACTACGCACTACCACTCTGCACTACGCACTACCACTCTGCACTCTACACTACGCACTACCACTCTGCACTACGCACTACCACTCTGCACTACGCACTACCACTCTGCACTCTGCACTACCACTCTGCACTATGCACTATGCACTACCACTCTGCACTACGCACTACCACTCTGCACTACGCACTACCACTCTGCACTCTGCACTACGCAATACCACTCTGCACTACGCACTACCACTCTGCACTCTGCACTACGCACTACCACTCTGCACTCTGCACTCTGCACTACCACTCTGCACTACCACTCTGCACTCTGCACTACCACTCTGCACTCTGCACTACCACTCTGCACTCTGCACTACCACTCTGCACTCTGCACTACCACTCTGCACTACGCACTACCACTCTGCACTACGCACTACCACTCTGCACTACGCACTACCACTCTGCACTACGCACTACCACTCTGCACTCTGCACTACCACTCTGCACTACGCACTACCACTCTGCACTCTGCACTACCACTCTGCACTACCACTCTGCACTACGCACTACCACTCTGCACTCTGCACTACCACTCTGCACTACGCACTACCACTCTGCACTACGCACTACCACTCTGCACTACGCACTACCACTCTGCACTACGCACTACCACTCTGCACTACGCACTACCACTCTGCACTACCACTCTGCACTACGCACTACCACTCTGCACTACGCACTACCACTCTGCACTCTGCACTACGCACTACCACTCTGCACTACGCACTACCACTCTGCACTACGCACTACCACTCTGCACTCTGCACTACGCACTACCACTCTGCACTACGCACTACCACTCTGCACTCTGCACTACGCACTACCACTCTGCACTACGCATTACCACTCTGCACTCTGCACTACGCACTACCACTCTGCACTACGCACTACCACTCTGCACTACGCACTACGCACTACCACTCTGCACTCTGCACTACCACTCTGCACTCTGCACTACGCACTACCACTCTGAACTCTGCACTACGCACTACCACTCTGCACTCTGCACTACGCACTACCACTCTGCACTCTGCACTACGCACTACCACTCTGCACTATGCACTACCACTCTGCACTACGTACTACCACTCTGCACTCTGCACTACGCACTACCACTCTGCACTACGCACTACCACTCTGCACTCTGCACTATGCACTACCACTCTGCACTACGCACTACCACTCTGCACTCTGCACTACACACTACCACTCTGCACTCAGCACTACGCACTCCCACTCTGCACTACGCACTACCACTCTGCACTCTGCACTACGCACTACCACTCTGCACTACGCACTACCACTCTGCACTACGCACTACGCACTACCACTCTGCACTCTGCACTCTGCACTACCACTCTGCACTACGCACTACCACTCTGCACTCTGCACTACGCACTACCACTCTGCACTCTGCACTATGCACTACCACTCTGCACTCTGCACTACGCACTACCACTCTGCACTACGCACTACCACTCTGCACTACGTACTACCACTCTGCACTCTGCACTACCACTCTGCACTCTGCACTACGCACTACCACTCTGCACTCTGCACTATGCACTACCACTCTGCACTACGCACTACCACTCTGCACTCTGCACTACGCACTACCACTCTGCACTACGCACTACCACTCTGCACTACGCACTACCACTCTGCACTACGCACTACCACTCTGCACTCTGCACTACGCACTACCACTCTGCACAACGCACTACCACTCTGCACTACGCACTACCACTCTGCACTCTGCACTACGCACTACCACTCTGCACTACGCACTACCACTCTGCACTCTGCACTACGCACTACTACTCTGCACTACGCACTACCACTCTGCACTCTGCACTCTGCACTACCACTCTGCACTACGCACTACCACTCTGCACTACGCACTACGCACTACCACTCTGCACTCTGCACTCTGCACTACCACTCTGCACTCTGCACTACGCACTACCACTCTGCACTCTGCACTACGCACTACCACTCTGCACTCTGCACTACGCACTACCACTCTGCACTCTGCACTACGCACTACCACTCTGCACTACGCACTACCACTCTGCACTACGTACTACCACTCTGCACTCTGCACTACGCATTACCACTCTGCACTACGCACTACCACTCTGCACTCTGCACTACGCACTACCACTCTGCACTACGCACTACCACTCTGCACTCTGCACTATGCACTACCACTCTGCACTCTGCACTACGCACTACCACTCTGCACTACACACTATCACTCTGCACTCTGCACTACGCACTACCACTCTGCACTCTGCACTACGCACTACCACTCTGCACTACGTACTACCACTCTGCACTCTGCACTACGCACTACCACTCTGCACTACGCACTACCACTCTGCACTACGCACTATCACTCTGCACTACGCACTACCACTCTGCACTACGCACTACGCACTACCACTCTGCACTCTGCACTCTATACTGTGACTGCCCTTGAAGCTACAGGAAACTTCTTTCCATTATCTCCGCCGTGAACGTGGCACTCTGACAGCTCCTAATTAAAATGAATGGACTGCCGTGCGCGAAAGGTAAATGTTAAACGCGCGCATGATACATGCAATGCAATGGTGAACGCGCTCGCACCATCTGGATTGCATTACACGGGCACTCTGACAGCTCCTAATTAAGATTAATAAGTATGCCGTGCGCGAAACCGCCGAAAATATGCCAAATCGGGCACGCGTAAATTACATATAGCCTATCACGTCAACGCTACTAAATAGACAGCACAGCGAAGACGAATCACTAGGCAGATGCCATAAAAAAACTAAGGAATGTGCCAGCCGGACCCCTTTCTGAATTCTTTTTTTTTTTTAACGCATAAGAGCTCGGACGCTCCGCCCCCCACTTCGTTGTGGCGTAGGCCCGAGCCCTAAAAAGGGGGTTAAATCAATTTCATTTTACTCCCTGCAGAGGCATAAAGCAGTCAGTCGTCTCTGCACTGCACCAGAAAAGACCATCATGATAGGGCCCATGGGGCGGCAGATTTTGCAGGTTCCAATCCAAATTTCATTACACATTATTACATCTCGCCACAGATTTTACACACCTGATAGACTCTTAAATATGAGTTGATGTTGGCAAATAGATATTGAAGTAGCAGGAAGTAGGTTGCTACTTCCCATTGAGGGGATGCAAATCGATACAATTATTTTAAAGTGAGGGAAGTAAGCTGATGAAGACTTTTTCCAAATAAAATCAGCCCTCAAGCCCTGTTGGGCATCCCAGGCTCCCCCTCCCCGTGTTTATTTTTTTATTCTTTCTCCAGCATCCTTCCTCACACCAGCTGGACGGCTCTCCATGTGAGGACGCAGACCTGACCGGCTCTCTACTCCGAGCCGACACAATGGAAGGTGATTTGTTGCCAGTGCCCGTTACCGCCCCTGCCCCCCCCTCCCGCTCTCCGTGTGTTCGTTCCCGCCCCTGCCCCCCTCTCCCGCTCTCCGTGTGTTCGTTCCCGCCCCTGCCCCCCTCCCGCTCTCCGTGTGTTCGTTCCCGCCCCTGCCCCCCCCCTCCCGCTCTCCGTGTGTCCGTTCCTGCCCCCGCACCCCCCCTCCCGCTCTCCAGGTGCAGCTGCTTCACTCCAGGATCTGTTCGCGGCGGTGGGCGTTGTGTGCGTGTCCGCCGGAAGAAGTCGCCCTTGCCCCTGCTGGTTGAGCTTTCCACGGCTCCTCCGTGTCTCCTGGTGCCTGTTGTCGCCTCTGCTGGGAATTGCAGGCGGCTGCAGGAGCGGGCTGAACTTTCCTGGCAGCGGGAGGCACTTCACGGCTGGGGACGACTAGGGGCAGCCAGAGCCTCGACCCACTGACAGACCGTACCCCGGGGCACCGCAGGCGCAGCTGTTCCACTCCAGGATCTGTTCTCCTAGCCCTTGAACCTCCCTCCCTTCCTGGGCTCTCCCTCTTCGGGGTCTCCAACCTGGAAGCCCCAGGGCTCTCCCCGGTGGCACTGACGCTGCTCTGGAGACATCCGCGGCGTGCAGTGGATCGCGTCTGCTGCCCGAGGTGTCTGCTGGAGTATGGCGGTGAAGGGGGCATGTTCGGGCACCGGGATGCTGCTGGTGATGCTGTGAGTACTCCGAGGCTCGCCTTGTTTTCACCCCGCTCGAGTCCAGGGGCTGCACAGTGCTGTGCTGTGACGACTACTGCTCCATTGTGCTGTGCTTACCCCGACGAGTCCGGGGTCAGGTCAGCAGGGTGTGGGCGATGGCTGCACTCGGGCCCTCTCAGACGAGTCCGGGGTCAGGTCAGCAGGGTGTGGGTGACAGCTGCACTCGGGCCCTCTCACGCTGGAGGTGGGGGCGGGGGTGACATAGGATGTGCATGTGGAGGAAGAGAGATAGTAAAAAGAAACTGCAGTTCATATGTAGATTGAGACCACACAAGGTGTCGGTGCACATAGAATAAATACACTGCATGTGTGCGTGGAAAAGAAAGGGCTCGGAGATGTGTGTGCACGCGTCTGTGGGTATGTTAGATAGCACCGTCTCTACATTACGTGTAAAGCAAAAGTGATGGCTGGAAGCGTGTGTGAGTGAGCATGTGGCAGGCAAAAGAATGCTGGATGGTGATTGTTGTGCATCTGCTGGGTTGAGTGTCCGCACGTGTGTACCTATTCTGGCGAGAGAGTATGTATTTGTATGGAAAGGTTCAATGCGAGAAAGTGCTAGCCCTCTTCACCCGCCCGTATCTGGCTCCCTTCTGCTGAGAGGGTAAAGCTGGCCTTTTCTTGCACTTCCTAATAGAAAGAAAGACACACTTAGTCAGACTTTAGAGGTGCCTGTGGAAACGAGAGCATACATTGTGTTCTGCTTTGCAGAATGACTTGACTTTTGTCTCGAAAACCAAGACATGTATTTATTATTAAATTGAGAAAAGTGTCAGGGAACCTGGGACTGTCCGGGTAAATCCGGGGCAACCATTAGCCCTGCCCCCTGCAACCAGTAATTGAACGGCTTCTCACCAGAACCGCAGAAGTGAATCGACTTCAATGGGGAACACCCACTCCTTAGCTCCAAGCAGTCAGTTTAACTTTAAAAGGAACCTTGTTAGACAAATACCGACATCTTTTAAAGAATCTCATCATTCATGAAGAGGGGCAAGAGATTAAGCTATTGGCATTGTAAATGACAATGCCATTTATTTATGTTTACAAAAAACATAAATAAAAATAATGTCAAGAGCAATGCAAATAGCTCTAACTTTAACAAAGGCAAAACCATTGCATTGTAAATGCTTGTTATGGAGAGTGACTGGCTTCTTAATGACTGATATCGCTGTGCAATCGATCAAGCAACACACAGGAATGTGCAACAACTCGTAGGAGATCAAAATCCTTTACATCTTTCAGCCATAAGGGTATTTTTTAGGTCTGAATACACACGAATGGGAATCAAAAGCATTAAAACCCGCACAAGTCCTAAATTCCCTTTTCAATGTCAAAGGAACAAAAAGGTGCAAACAAGGGCTGGAGGCACAATTCCACACGCTACCTGACTTTGACGAGGATTGTCGTTACCGGAATTCCACTACTCGGGACATTGTTTCCACTAAAAGAGAAAGAAGAGAAAAAAACATGTATCAAAACCACTTGGAATATCAAACTATGGGGAAGCGTGCATATTAACTCGAATGGAAATTACCCAATCCTAATACATGAGGAACTGTCATACCAGACTTTTCTCTATACTTACTACAAGCCCTGAAGAAGTCCCTGGATGGGACGAAACGCTTTGGCGGTTTCAAAAGTTTTTATGATGAAAAATAAAGGATGAACTGGAACATAACATCGACTCGTCTTTGAAATAATTCTGCATCTCTTGACTATATAAATTGCTATATTGTGTGTATAAAGTGTGCTGGGCTATCTTATGTATTTTTTAGGTCTGTCTTGACAATGCAGTGATCTATGAAACTATTGGAGCCAATTCTTTAAAATACATATGGAAGAAATTGGGTTAATAGGTGCAGGATGAGAGTCCTGCCCAAATAGTAGGCCCACATATAGTTCTTCTTACTGGGTACCAACCATTGAGGAAGTTGACTCTCGCAGGGTACTGAAGCAAAGCAGTCCAAGGCATACTAAATGGAGGGGGTGTGGGCTAGTCATCATACGGTGGCCATAACCACACCACTAAATAAATCATTCTCCAGTCAGTGTTTTTTGTTTGAAAAATTGAAACACATTTTTTTACACACCCACTACTAAATACTACTCCATCATTTACAAATATATACATAAGGTAGATGGAAATACCTTTGGTGACTTTCTGAAATCACATTAGACCCCTCATGGATCATTACCTCCATAACCACAATAGCCCCATTTATATCAGATGTAACATCACCATTTAAACGGGGTGTTATTTTAAATAAAGCAGGCCTGTTGGCTTTATCAAAGAATCATCACGTGAAAGCAATAATCACATATAAGGAATCACCATTTAAAGCAATGGGATCAATAATTATGTTTAAATCTATTCCTTATAACCATTGCAATGTTGATCAGTAGACATTATCATTAAAGCATTTTAAAATCAATCACAAACACGTTTCAATCTATCATTAGCCACTTCACATAATTCAGCCCTGAACTCACCATTAGGTGTCCTGAGCAGAAGAGCATCAAGCCCCAGCTCCCGGAATACTTGAAAAATGCTGAAACGTCTCCCTAGGTCATGCATCCTATGTTCAAGGAGACATAAGGTTAATCTTGTTTAACTCATCCCTTCGGGGCTGCTGCAACTCATGAAACCCCCACAACACTTTTGCCAATGTTAGGAATGACCCTGCCCCTTCTTGGGGAACCTCATTGCACAAGAAAATTCAGATTAGCCCTTACGTGGCATTATGGGACACTGCAGCTAGCAGAAATATGTCTTTTCTTTTTCTTTTATGATGGGTGCCCTTGTGCCAACCCCGTGCTGCTTGGCTGGCTCCCTACTGGGCTGACTCTCTCCCATGCTGGCGCGGGAGACGGTGTGTCCGTTTCCCCTCCAGCATCATGACCAGCTGGTTGCTGTCTGTGCTGGAGTGAGCACCCCCATACAGGGGAGTGTGGTGGCACTGCCCCTCCTCTACACGTTGGCCCTGGGTATGGGGTCCCAGGCCCCATCTGGCATTTTTCTCCAGCCCTCCCGTGGGGATGTATTCACCGCGGCCCAATGTGAATCAGAAAGGGGCCACATTGGCCTCTCTACCCACAAAATAAGTAAAGTTGTGCTTAACTTGAGCCATAATTATAGAAAATATGTCGGAGCCTCATGTTTTTCATTTTCTTGAAAAGGTCAAAGGTCACATTCTTTAACTCTTTCTGTGCTGATGAGTCACTGTGGGCGTGTGCTGATGACGGCTGGGAGCAGTCATGATCACGCCCGCAATCGGAATGTCCAGCACCGGCGCGGAATTCCAGCCGCGGCCAAGGTATTAAAGGTGCATAACTTGGACCCTGTTGGTCTGATTTCCTTCATCATGGGCTCATTTTGCTTCTGGTGGCCTCTAGCCACCAGGACAATTGGCCTCTACAGGGGCACACTATGTGGGGAGCTAGTTCCTCCAGCCTTCTCTTCTGTTTGCCCTCTACGGACCCCATGGCCTCCTAACCATCTTACCGGGCACCTGGGGTGCAGTGTACATCATATCTTACCCCATTTGCACCTCAGGCTCTATAAGGGGGCATAGCACCATAACCCCTGGAGAAACCCATCTGGTCTCAGGGTTCAGCTGTCCTGTAATGTCATTTGTGCTTCAGAGGCATCAGGTGGCTTCTCCTTTCAGTTGTCTGTGATTCTAGTGTTGTCGTTGTCGTACATGTCAAGGGTCTTACTTACTGTCTCTCCCTTGTGTAAAGGTTTATAAGTGTGGGTGGAAATTTTAGATACCAGGTATCGCTGGCCAATCCTAGGCTGCCACATCTTTCTTCCAACCCTTTCCCTTTACTCTAGCCTAGGGTTCTTAGACACTTTAATATGGCAGAACCCATCTTACACCAATCCGATCTCCCTATGCCCACACAGAGGTGTGCCTATGATAATAGGCTAACCCTCCCTTGTGGTCCTTCCAACCAGATCTGGGGAAGCCCCCTTCCCATTGGATTTGGAGAGAGTCTGATTAGAAGGACAAATGAGGGCCACAGCATTAGCTGCATCTGTCTGTGACAGGGAATGCCCCAAGGAGAAAAACTCCCACCCACACCCAGGGCCGTTTGTCCACTGTCTGGGTGCAAACTCATCTCACTACATGGGAGCCATCTAACTGCCAGGTGACACTTGAATACTGAGAGCTTTAGGTAAACAACTGGTAACTTTTCAAAAGCGTCTTTTTCTAATTAGTTTTACAAAACTCGATTTTACATTTGAATTGAGTTTTTAAATAAATACAAAATTTAGTTCTTGAATTATTTCTCTAGCTGCTACAAATCCAAAAAGACACACAATTGATAGACGGATTGCTGAACAAATCAAAACATTCACCCCCAGTCAAGAGATCTGGGTTAAATCCATCATTCGTTTGCTCACTATGCCACCCCAGTTTAGACCTGGCCATATGCAAATCAGTCTTGACTCTGTGCCTCATGGGAACAGTCCAGCCCAAATTGCCAAGCTAGGTCCTCCCTGGACCGGAAACAAGCATCCTAGGACCGGTTTCGGGGTTTAACCCCTCTTCAGCTGGGAAAGCTTGATTCCAGTGGCACAGTGTGCCCAGGACCCACGTCTAGGCATACTTGGCGCACTTAGGGCAAGAAAGCAAAAGACACACAATTGATGGAAAGAATGCAGAACAAATCAAAACACTCACCACCAGTCAAGAGATCTGGGTTAAATCCATCATTCTTTTGCTCACCATGCCACCCCAGTTTAGATCTGGCCATATGCAAATCAGTCTTGACCCTGTGCCTCATGGGAATAGTCTCATGTGGTTTTGCTTTGTTCGCCCTAAGTTGGCAGGGTATGCCCAGACGTGGGTCCTTTGCTCACTTTGCCACTGGATTCAAGCTAGCCTGGCTGATGACGGCTGATTAGCCAGAAACCGGTCCCAGGATGCTTGTTTCTGGTCCAGGGAAGACATGGCTTGGCAGTTCGGGCTGGACTGTTCCCATGAGGCACAGGGTCAGACTGATTTGCATATGGCCATGTCTGTACTGGGGTGGCTTGGTGAGCAAAATAACGATGGATTAAACCCAGATCTATGACTTGGGTTGAATGTTTTGCCATTGTGCAACGTTCCGTCCATCATCTTGTGTTTTGCAGTTCTCCCCATGTGGGAAGGGTATGCCCAGACGTTGGTCCCGTGCTCACTACCCCACTGGAGTCAAGCTATCCTGGCTGAAGACGGCTGATAGCCAGAAACCGGTCCTTGGATGCTTGATTCCGGTCCAGGGAAGACATGGCTTGGCAGTTCGGGCTGGACTGTTCCCATGAGGCACAGGGTCAAGTCTGATTTGCATATGGCCATGTCTGAACTGGGATGGCTTGGTGAGCACAATAACGATGGATTTAACCCAGATTTGTGACTGGGGTGAATGTTTTGCCATTGTGCAACATTCCGTCCATCATCTTGTGTGTTTTGCTGTTCACCCTATGTGGGAAGGGTATGCCCAGACGTGGGTCCCGCGCTCACTGGAGTCAAGCTATCCTGGCTGAAGAGGGCTGATAGCCAGAAACCGGTCCTTGGATGCTTGATTCCGGTCCAGGGAAGACATGGCTACGCAGTTCGGGCTAGAATGTTCCCATGAGGCACAGGGTCAAGACTGATTTGCATATGGCCATGTCTGAACTGGGGTGTCTTGGTGAGCAAAATAACGATGGATTAAACCCAGATCTGTGATTGGGGATGCATATTTTGCCATTGTGCAACATTCTGTCCATCATCTTTTGTGTTTTGCTGTTCACCCTATGTGGGAAGGGTATGCCCAGATGTGGGTCCCGTGCTCACTACGCCACTGGAGTCAAGCTATCCTGGCTGAAGACGGCTGATAGCCAGAAACCAGTCCTAGGATGCTTGATTTCGGTCCAGGGAAGACATGGCTTGGCAGTTCGGGCTGGACTGTTCCCATGAGGCACAGGGTCAAGACTGATTTGTATATGGCCATGTCTGAACTAGGGTGGCTTGGTGAGCAAAATAACAGTGGATTAAACCCAGATCTGTGATTGGGGGTGAATGTTTTGCTTTGTGCACATTCTGTTCATCATCTGGTGTGTTTTGTATAACTAAACAGCACCTACTTGTTCCTTCGTACTGCACCTAGGGTAGGTACACTGGGGTCGTATTATTTTAGAAGCACCAGATGAGTATTTTAGCCTGTATTATTTATGTATGTAGTTTTTATGAATATATGTCATAGCTACAAACCATGCTAATACAGTATTATTTTATATTACTGCAAACGCTGTACGTATTGTACTTCGCGTTCTGTCTTACAATTATAGCAGTTCATATCTCTTGAATGAGAAAAAAGACTCAATAAACCCTTTTTACTGAAACGCCCGTCTATCTATTTCTGTGCAACTCTGTAGAAACGAAGCATGCACGATTGACTGGGTGAAACAGTTATCTATTGTTTCCACAATTCTGAGATTGTTCCGATTCTAAGGAAAACAAAGTCGTCATGTTTATGCGGTTGTCAGAAACGAATCCCTTCTTGTTCATTCGAGAAGTTTCTAGTGACCTCTGAGTTAGCTGGCACACACAAGTAATTAGGTTTAATGTACTCGATGGAGACTTACCGACCTCAGTCCTATGTGAAAACTATAGTGTATAATCTTCCAATGCGCAGAGCCTATCAGGGATATAGGAACTACACTACAGTGTGTGGAGGTGTGGAGTAGAGTGGCATTGAGTGGAGAGGAGTAGACTGACTTGAAGTGGTATAGAGAAGAGTGCCTTAGAGTGAAGTGGGCTAGAGTCCCGTAGTGTGGAGTGAGGCAGAGTAGAGTGGCGCAAAGTGCAGTGGGGTACAGTGCAGTAGCTTAGACTGCAGTGGCGTAGAGTAGAGTGGTGCGGAATAGAGTGCAGTTGCATAGATCAGAGTGGTGCAAAGTAGGGCTGGGCGTAGTTCGCGAAGTCGCGCTACACGTAGCTACCCGAAGTGCACTTCGCACTACACGAACTACGCATACCACTACGCGAACTGCGTAGTACCCTGTTTGCACTGTGCAAGATGCAGTTTTCAATGATTGCACAGTGCGGACAAGCATACAGCACTGTGCAATCATTGAAAACAGCATCTTGCACAGTGCGAGCTGTAGTCTTCTGCCGCTCGAGGAGATTTTTAGTCGAGCGGCTGCTTTCTCAACGCGGACTGGAAGTTTATCATCGCGAGCGGTTGCGAGCATACGCGACCACTTGCATTGAGAAACTAGAACTCCCCGCGTTGAGAATCTCGCAGGGAGGTTTATTTCCCACGCTCGTGATCGACAACTTGATGTTGCTGATCGCGAACAAGGAAAAAGTCTCGCTAGGATGTCATTTTGCTTGCTCGCAGTCGCAACTTGACGTTGAGGTCCGCGAGCAAGCAAAAAAATGACCGCTGCAATACACTACGCGCGTTCGCACTGTGTTACGTGCAGTTTGCGTAGTGCAAAGTTGCGCAAACTACGTGAGCGTAGCGTAATGCTTTGCCCAGGCCTAGTGCAAAGTAGAGTAGAGTGACATAGAGGGCAGTGGTGTAGATTGGTGAAGAGTAGAAAGCAGTGGTGCAGCGTGTAGTGGCATAGAGCAGAGTAGTGCAGAGTCGAGTAGAATAGGGCAGAGTACAGTGGGATGAGCCTGTGTTTCATTGGATGTCAGAATTGCTCTCAAAGTTTTCACTGTCTGTATGAATTATATCACGCCTTTCCTCTGATTGACTGTTATTTTATATCACAGGAGGTATTGTATTATAATGCCACTTAAACATTTTCCATAAAGAGTGTTAAAAAGAAAACAGAAGATTGCCTTGAAATCTCAACCCAAGATGGTGGGAATGCACTACCTAAGATCTCACGAATCAGCCCCAGCTTGCTACGATAGGCAACATGCATCAAATTTGAGGGGTAAGGCACCTGCAGTAACAGAAATTAGTGTCACTGGAGACTGCCTGATGTCACTTGAACATGGAACAGCCCCCGGCGCACTGTGACCTTCAGTAAAGAGAGCTTCGCTCAAGCGGGCCATGGAAGCAAGGGAGCCTTGTGGCCGTCACACACGGGAAACTCCTTCCTCCTCTTGTAAGGCCCTGACAAAGCCAGCAGCAGCTTTATTTAACCAATAATATTGCGTTTCGTCATTGACACATATGTGGCCTTTTTAGGCTTGGAGAAAGGGGGGAACATACGCCCTCCCCTCTAAAAGCTACTGGCCTCAGGAGATGGGTGCACAAGAGATGGGTCCCTGCGGCCGCTTGTGGAGGAGAGGTCATGTGCCCCCTCCCCCTAACATATATGCTACCTCACCTCACCTCACCCCTCACCCTCCACCTCCCCATGCCTACTCTGGGTGTTTCTTCTGAAACTGATTTTTTTTAATTTAACCGCAAATTTGAACATCCTCCACAAATTTGAAGCACAATTTAAGAATTGTTTTTCCCCTAGACAGGGTCCCTCATGGAGGGGTCTGTAAGGGACCCCTTCATGGGCAAGAAATTGTCCAAAACATTTTTTTTAACTCATGAGGATCCCCAGAGCCTCCTCGGATCCTTCACCTGGATCTGGTGAATTTGGGGGGTCAGCAGATCCAGAACCCAATTTAAAAAAAACATACACTCATTCACAGATCTATACATCTACTCACACACTTCCTCACACCCACGCTACCACTCACACACCCGCAAAACCACTCACACATCCACACAGCTTTCATACGCGCACTTATACACCCACAGAACCAGTCACACACCCGCTCACACACCCATACAGCCACTCATACACCACTCACAGACCCTCAAACCTACTCACATACCCACATAGCCACTCACTCACCTACACAGCCACTGCCACACCCCTCACAGACCCACACAGCCAGTCACACATCCACCACATACTCACACCCCCCCTCACGCAACGAGGTTGAAGTGATGTCATAGTTAGAAAATAGCAGTAAAAACATAGAAATTCACTGAAAAACCAAAGCTTACATTGGTATTGTAGTTAGGAAATACAATTTTAAAAGTCTTAGAAATTCACTGAAAAAACCAATGGTTACAGAGACTTTAGAGTTAAGTTCAGATTTTAGACACACAAAAAACCACAGAAGTGCAGCATTTGTAATTATCTCAAGTATCTTATGCCTTAAGGTGACTATAACTCACACTCTCATAATGTACTGTTGATTTCACACATATTACATCACTCATGACATCTTCTATGACATCATTGATAATATTACTGCAACATTTGCAGTGAAATTATTGGTGAGAAAACTGTGCATGGGTGGGACGCGATTTATAGTTACCTTACAGCATGAGTTATAGTTACTTGAGATAACTATAACTGCTGAATTTCTATGGTTTTGTGTGTGTAAAATCTGAAGTTAACTATAATGTCCTTGTGACCTTTGTTTTTTTCTGTGAATATATAAATGTACACACACACACACACACACACATGAATCTTCATGAATCGTTACAAAAACAAAAGCAAGTTTACTTCTGCTCCATCATGGAAAGTTTGGGGGTGATTAGTCAAGGGGGAGGTCGAGAAAAAAGGGGTCTTCCAAAAGCAAATTTCCCAATACATTTTCAATAGATTTCCCTAAGCAGGGCTACTTCAAAAACTGCTTAGACCTAGATCTTGGCTGGTAGATTGTACTTTTTGTGATTTGGTGTAAATCCGTTCAGTAGTTTTTGAGAAATGAAGGTTAAAAAATAATTGTATATCTAGGTGATTGGGTCATTTGAACCAACTTTAAAACCAGAGGGGCATATTATCAAGGACCGGTATTAAAATGATCGCCGTTTTATCGGCAGGAAACTGCCGATAAAACAGCGATAATGGGCTTGATAATACGCCCTTGTTAATTCCCATAGAAGCCCATGTTCTTGTGTTAACATGGGCTTCTATGGGAATTAACAAGGGCGTATTATCAAGCCCATTATCGCCGTTTTATCAGCAGTTTCCTGCCGATAAAATGGCGATAATTTTAACACCGGTCCTTGATAATATGCCCCAGAGTATTTTGATTGGCCCAGGGAGTTTTTTTCCCATGCGCCAATCGCTTCTCGAGGAGTCAGACTCCTGGGGGATCGAGTGCTCTGATTAGCTGCCAGCAGTATGAGAAAGTCCCCTGTCCTGAAATAGAAAAAAAACATGATATAAGTGGGCAGGGTAGGGATACCCTGCCCCTCTGGGTCCTGTAACGGTGATCTGAGAGACCCTAAAAAACCTTAACATTTTGCAGCAATCCCGCAGGACTCCCAGCTCAGTGATTGTGTCCCGGGAACCTCGCCCCTGGGACACAGTAGTTTCCCTGCCTGCACCAGCACAAGCAGGCAAACATAGGTTTGGTCCCGCATGGTGGGAACATTTCTAAATCTTCCACCAAATAATAGAAAACAGCAGGTGGGAGGTTTAAATATGCTCCCCCAGCAGGTAGCAGACTTCTGTTCTGTTTCCCTGCCCGCACTCTTGCAGGCAGGGAAATAGATCAGCTATTGCTCCCACTCCATCTGTGTGGGAGCAATACCAGCTTTTGCACTATGCGGGGAGCTGGCCATGGCCATGGGGCCTTTGGCTTCCCCTGCTGCCCTTAATGAGTTGGTTGGTAGGTACCGGGTTGGGCACCAAAGCACCAATCTATACTAAAGAGAGGTCCCCAAGGTCCTTGGGGCCCGATATGGCTGGGGGAACAGAGCTCACATAGTCCCCTCCTCTTTTTACTCTTTTGCTCTGGGAAGGGGCCACATGACCCTACTCCCCTCTGAAACAAAATGCCCCTGGAAATGGAGTTTACCCAGCCCAACGGCCAACCGTACACCCCTCCAGCCTATGGTGTTGGCTGTCTGCTGTGTGCCCAACAATGTGCCCTTGGCTGCCTGCAGGGGATTGGATCCAGGCTTGCAGGAGCATACCTCTAAGGCCATACTCGTTTGTAGAGTAATGTGTAGAAAAGAATCTTAGATGATGTCATCCGTATATATGGTACACATATTTTGAAGGTGCCGCATTCGCCCGCGAGGCTCAAGATTGCATCACATGAATTGGCTAGGTCCCGCTGCATCTGGACTGAATTGAGGGGAGTAATCAGGAAGATTAGGGGTATCGCTTCACTTTTTAACCTGAAAGCTGAAACCCATTTTCACATATAGATGGCAACTTATGGTCTCGCGCATATAGACAGAATTTTGGATCCAATATATGGGAATAATCAGGAGGAATAGGTGTATCATTCATCTTCTTATTTCAAAAGCTGAAACCCTATTTACCTGCAGATAGTAACTTATGAAATAGAAGATCATCGAGCAGGGTGTAAGGCTGGACCATCAGAATCAATACAGTTGAGGCGCAGCTTTTAATCGCTCATTAGATTATAACGTCGCATTGGAGCCTTAAGGAGCCCCGCGTATTGAATATTAAGGAAACCATCATAACCTACCTCTAGAATTGACGAGGTTCTTAATCGTGCTTTAATTCAAGAGAGACTATTATCACTTTTTGTCTTGAAGAAGGTGGTTGTTATCAAGGGAGTACCACTGAAACGCGTCAACGCCTTTGTGTCTATATATATATTGTTGTATCCAAAGAAACATGTACATGCCCAATAGATTATATTGTTGATGGACATTTGAACAAATGAAAGGAATGAATTCCATGTGGAACAACTTAAACATGATGTGACTAACAGTTTGCACTTTCTTCTTTGTCTCTCATTAATTATAACTTGTATGGTATTGTGACTTTTAATGTATTGATGTGAATTGGATTAATTTATGATTTTTGCGGAACGGTAATCTTGTTTTAATAAATATATATATATTTTGTTTACAATTTTGGTAGTAATATTTGTGTGTATTATAATTGCCAATTAGGGTCCGTTTTCTTAAATTGTGTATGTAAGGATTGTGTTCAAGTAATATGGGAGATACCCTTCTTTAGGGAAAGGGATGGGTTTATGAAAACAAGAACAAGACTGCCTACTCTATTACCAAACGGTACATTAGATATGAGATGGAGTAAACACAGGTTATCAAATTTACACAGACAAGTTATCAAATTTACACAACAATTTCAATTTAAAAACAATCTAAACATAAATATAAATTAGTTTTAATAACAATACAATATTTTATAATTTTGTTTAGTTTGTTTTTAAATTGAAATTGTTGTCCTGAAGAAGTTTGCGATCTTTTACACTGAAACGCCGCGACAACAGTCTTTTCTTCTAAAAGAAATTTGTTTTATTATGTATTGTATGTTTTACTAATATCAATAAATATGATGTTTTTATTGTCAAGAATGAATAATGAAGATATAAGAATTAATTGATAAATAAAACAGGTAGACATCTCATTCCTTTGCATTTTGCTCCTATTGTTTTGGCTAATTTCATCATAGAGGGAGGTACATAATGATTTGTGTACATTTTATAACTTGTCTGTGTAAATTTGGTAACCTGTGTTGACTCCATCCCATATCTAATGTACGGTTTGGTAATAGAGGAGGCCTTGAGTGAGTGATTTCTTCTCAATTTTTCTAAAAAATATGTAAGGATTGTGTGCCTTTAGCTCATTAAGCATTGGGTGTCATAAGATATTGATATTAGCTGTGAACCTTTTGGTTACCCCAAGAGATTTCCAAACTTTTGTTTACCTGTGGTACCGCTTCTCTTGGGGAGTGGGGTTGCTCCCTGTTTTTGTAAGCATCCGTATATATGGCCTAGTTATGATTTAAACTTTTGCCATAGATGAAGCGTTTGTGTTTCGCTAATAATTTTTTGTGCCACTTAACAAATCTTCAAGCAATTTTAATATACTAGTGACTTTAGCTGCTGTTCGGGCTATCATACCCTGCTCTTCAAGCAGGGTATGATAAAAAAGGGGGGTACCAAACACTTTTTACTCATGCAATGTCTACGAGGAGTTTGCCTTTTTTTAACATGACTACGGCTCGTACCACTGAACTGAATTACACCACATTTTGCAGAAAGGTAGATCTTGGTCTAGAAGGAGCCCTTTTTAAAATTTTATGGAAATCTGTTCAGTAATTCGGGAGCTATTATAGAAAGAAAAACATTTATATCTAGGGACACGAAACCTCTGTGGATCCAACAGATCTCATGTTGAGAACTGTTGAGCTCTGATTGACTGCCAACACTTCAACCAGGAAGTGTTGGCAGCCATTTTGGAACTCCGACTCAGCTGAGTCCCAAAGAAAAAGCTAAAAGAAAGAAGGGGCAGGATAAAAATACCTTGACCCCTAAGGCCTGGGGGTGTGGCCCCACTGGGACCCTGTCGGGACAAAAAAGCATTTTTTGGGGAGATTATTGCTGCAAAAATCACAATGGATCAGCGAATCTCTATAATTTTTTTTTTAAACAAGCGGGAGCTCACAACACAAATTGTATATTGGGGTGGGGGGGGGAGTGCACGTAGCCCCCGTCCCTAAGGCTGATTTTGGCCTCAGGGACAGCTACCTCCCCAGGGCAGGCTAATGCAAAATAAGCAGGAGGGGGGCTGCGTGGACCTCCCTCCTAATACAATTATTGTCTCAAGGACCACCACCTCCGGGGAGGACCAGGCCACTTTACCAAAAGGGGTGGGTCAGGTACTGGGGGCAAAATTAAATGCGTATAATGGGGCACACTTGACCCCCTTCACCAAGCCCTTTACAGCCCTGGGGACAACTACCTCCCCGGGGCAATGCCAATGTATATAATGGTAGGGGGACTGCATGTACCCCATTCCTGTGCCCAATACGTTCCCGAGGATCACGCCTCCCAGGGGCAAGCCCATGCAAGTTCAAAGGAATGGGGCACAGTGGCCCGCTCATGGAGCTTTTAATGGCCCTGTGGACCCCCCACCAGCCAGGGCCCACTCCCTGAGTCCCAAGGTGGCCACCCTCAGGACATAGATGTTTGCTCTCACTTGGTGGGAGCTTTGACAGCTTCAGCCAAGTGACAGCAAATAGCCATTCTGCTCCCAGCAGGCGGTAGCAGTAATACTGCTCCCACCCACTAGGAGTGAAGTTTTCATCAGTTTCCATGTCTGCTGTCAAGCAGGCAGGGAATTAGCTGAAAAAATTGGAGCAGCATTTTTTGCTGCTCCATGTGTGCAAGAGCAATGCCGGCAGGGAGCCAGCAAGAACCGCGGGGGATTGGGGCTCGGTACACATTTTGTGCTGAAATGCATGTTGTATAAAAAGGCAGATGAGGTTCCGTTCTGGCCCTAATACTCATTTCACAGAATTTAAACCTCAATGGAAGGACAATTAAGTCTAACATCTTGGTCTTGGCAAAGGCAAAGCAAGTGTGTTTCCTCAGCAATACCAAGGAATAGAAGTACATCTACACTAAACAAAGAAGCACTTACTTCATATAGTTAAGAGGAAGCACCATTGTTTGGTGGAGAGTCACCACATTGTTGTCTTGTCGTCTTCTCTATACGAAGATTTATGTTATCACAGATTACGGGAAGAAGACGCTCAGGGAAATCAGCCCGAGGAGGGGGGATGCATGTGAGGGGTTGGCTGCAGGACCTGGCCGCACCCTGAGTGGCTGAATACATGGTGTTGGCCTCAGAGCCTAGCCACAGGCCAGGCCCTCCTGCCAGCACCCCACCTTTGACTATGCGTGGCAGCGGTTGGATTAATGTTTGTTACTTGACATTAAAAAAAACCTAAAAATTCACTAAAAAAAGGTTAAAGGAACGTTATAGTTAGGAAGTACTATTAAAAAGCATAACAAATTCACTGGAAATCCAAAAGTTACAGGGACATTGTAGTTAGGTAATAGAATTTAAAAAACCTTTAAAAATTCACAAAAAAAGAAAGGTTACAGGGACGTTATAGTTAGGTTCTCATTTTACAAGAACAAAATCATAGAAATTTAGCAGTTATAGTTAGAGTTATCTCAAGTAACTTGGCTTAACGCTGCCTTGTACATAAGGCACCCTCTCACTCTATGGTTAGTGTGAAAGGGGAGTGCAGTGGATGCTTTGGTGGGCGTTCCATCGCAACAACCATTGTATTTGAGGCTGCCCCCCTATGTACATGTGTAGCGTACATAGGAGGCAGCGCCAAAATGAAGTCCAGGAAAATCCTGGTCTTAAGTTGGCAAAATAAGAAGAAATGCATAATTTCTCCTCGTTTTTGCTTTTTCCATGTGTGCTGTCTAAGTTTGTTCTGCTGCCACTAGAGAAGATTTTCTACTCGAGTGGCAGCCATCTGACTGCGAACGGTCTTGGCCACCCACGAACGCCCTGTAGAGAAATCCCACCAGATGCTCTTCTAGTAATGCAAATTGTGATAGGGGACTCCATATCTCGCTCGTGCACTCCAACTGACCATTCTGGAGCTGCACATGAGAATAAATTCCATCATTGGAGATTTACATGTCTAGGAACGCATTTCAATTTATTTCAACATTTCATATACTGTTTTGTAAAGCACTGTATATATTATCTTCACTCAAAACAACTTGTCACCCTTAGATCACTTGCTCACCTAAAAAGTCACTCTTTTTTGCCTTTTTGAATTATGAATATTGTTCATGACATCCTTTCAATTTTGTAAAAGAAAAATATACTAATCGAGAGCCTATAATATATCTACTTAGATTGACGTTATATATGTGTGTTTCGATTTTTCTGCAGAATTATTGCTCTAAGTGTACAGAAATGTATTCCAACCAACAGAACCAATTGTAGTATAATCTCTATTGCTAGGTTTCATTAAAATAATGTTGAACATACTTTTCAGAGGCAAAACAATGACATTCAAGCAAATATTAGACGTTGCTTCAGTACAACTTCTCCCCAAGGCTGTCACCTAGCTGTCTTAGCAGACAATGAAACAATACTTTATTTTGTGCAGGTAGTGGATGCCAGAAGCTCCATGTTATAGTTTTATGAGATAGTTTCCAAATGAATTTGCTTGAAACTTTTTTACACTGTTTACTTCCGATTGGTCTGTTTTGTGGAAACGGTGTACCTCTGTATTAAATGCATGAAGTCCATAGTTTGGAACCCTATAAAAGTCTACTCTTTTTAGATGTGGAATGAGCCATTTTCTACTGGCTTCAGTTGGAGAATCCGTGCCAGATTGCTCTCCTATTATTTAACTTGTAATTTGCAGACCTGAACTTTATTGACTTCTTTGATTGATTCTGTACCGTAACCGAGCTGTGCACTCAGATTTATTGATTAATTGATTTTGACCATATTAACTGATTTCTGTATGACGCACCATGTGAAAGACTTCTCTGTTGTTCCTTTTGTAGGATCAATTGGGTTCTATGTGTCTAAATTGAATTGTCAATTGAATGCTAAATAGAGAAATAGGTCCAGAAAGGAGCACCAAAATCCGTTAAGGGATCAATACTGCTCCCGGTCCATTAGTCACACAACCTCGAATTCATGCATGCCATAGTATACTAAAAATAGAGTAACTGGCTTTGCTAATGCTTGTGTCTATTGTGTTGAAGCCAAGCCAAACCCGATTAATTTAGGCATATAGAAGGACGCTGTAGATCAGAATTTTGCACGGTGAAAGAAGCAAAATGTTAAATACAATATCTTCTATTTCTGTAGGGCATGCCTTTTGAGAGCTATTATTTCTGTTGCACTTTGTTTCTCTTCCTCGTTTTTCTTTCTTCTCACTTTCTCTTCTTGTCTTTCTCTTTTTCATTCATTCTCTCTGATGACCAGCTTCTTTTCCTCTCAAATCTCACTCCTTCGTCTGACCACTCCTTCCTTCTCGCTCATCCTTTCTTATTCTCGTTTTCTGATTATGTATGGATCTAACTTATGAGACTGAGTGTAAGCACAAAGGTGTGGCTACCATTGGTGCATCAGATGCAGTGACACCAGTGCTCAGAGCTCTGGTGGGTCCATTGAACCCTGATAATTGCTGCATTTTATTACCACAGGAGAAGTTAGCAGGGCCATTTTCCTTGCATGCAAAGATGCTACTCTACTATGTATGCGGGCCTTGACTATGGGTTCTCAGCCCCATATCTGAACCCTTTTTTAGCTATTTGGAGTAGTTCATGCTTAGGTACCATAACTTTTTTTCCAAATAAGGTATCCATGCCAAATGTGTTTTTTTTTCAACAGCCTAGGGATTCTAAAATAATAGGCAAAATATAGCAACATTTTGAGTTTATTGGGAAAAATAGGAAAAAGTGTTCTGGCTAAAAGTGCCTGTTTTCCCCTTAAAATTGCATCAGCTAAAGGCACCATCTTCCCAGCTTTCAGGAGAATGCAGAGCTGAAGAATTTTTTTTATTATTTTACCACAGCATGGCATTTTTTAAAGAGGTATCCCATTTTTCCTATTTTTTGTGCTCTCCACCTACTTGCTTTTTTGTGGTGGAAACCAGTGTAAAATCCGTGGGTGCTCCAGTAAAGCTATAGATTTCTGTAATGTAGACAGAATTCTGAATTCGGCAAGGGGTCATATGCGCAGATCTCTCAAGGTTTTCCCAAAGAAACTGACTGTTGAAATAAAGCTGTACTGAAAATGAGAAGGCAAAAACAGCCATTTGTGTCAACGTTTTCATCTGTAACTTTTTTGTCACAATGGCTGGTTTACAGAAGTAATATACCATGGCCCCTTGTCTCCTTACTTTCAGAAAGGACTTGAAGACATGGCTTTTTAGGTAACAGTTCCTTTATCCCTCTTCCTTTGTTGTGTGGTTGCTTTTTGCTGTTCTTTTCTTTGCCAAAGCGCCGGGATGCTCCTTCGGAGTTGCCGTGCGCTATAAAAGAATTAAAGTAACATAACATAACATAACATTACGTCTGCTAGACCCTTCTGGTTGCGTGTCTATGCCATAAGCTTTGTAGGTTCTCCAAGAACCCAAGGTATCCGGAGCCAGCAACTGAGCTGCACCGTATAATGTTTTTTCATTATGTACGAGTATAGACCGATTCATATGGTGAACTATGTAAAGTAAAAAATAGGCAAGGAAAGCAATATATTTCTGAAATAGGCACAAGATATGGAGTTAAAAAGAAGTGGTTATTTGTACTTCTCTGAATTTGTGGCTACTAGCATATGATTTAGAGGGCATTTTTCGAAATTTCCTCTTTCTTACACACAGGCTTAGATTTGGAAGGCACAAATGCAACAAAATCTATATGGCAATAACAAATGTTCTACTATTCTATGCTCTCACATGTGTGCCCATAAAAATGGTACCTCACTTGTGTGAGTAGGCCTAGTGCCCTTATTAGGATATGTGCTACGCAAACAAATGATGGACGGAATGCTGAATAAATCATACATTCACTCCCAGTAAAGAGATCTGGGTTAAATCCATCGTTCTTTTGCTCACCATGCCACCCCAGTTTAGCCCCAGCCATATGCATATCAGTCTTGACCCTGTGCCTCATGGCAACAGTCCAGCCCGAACTGCCAAGCCAGGTCCTACCTGGACTGGAAATAAGCATCCTGGGACCAGTTTCTGGGTATTACCCTTCATCAGCTAGGCTAGCTTAAATCCAGTGGCACAGTGAGTAAGGGACCCACATCTGGGCATACCCATCACACTTAGGGTGAAAAGTGCTACGCAAACAAATTATGGACGGAATGCTGAATAAATCATACATTTGCACCCAGTCAAGAGATCTGGGTTAAATCCATTGTTCTTTTGCTCACCATGCCTCCCCAGTCATATGCAAATCAGTCTTGACCCAGCCTGAAAACTAAACTTTTTTTTCATAAGTCATAGCTGTGAATTTTAGGCCCTAGCTCAGCCGGCACAAAGGAAAATCTAGCAATCATAAACATTTTTGAAAAATAGACACCTAAGAGAATCCAGGGTGGGGTGTCTTACGTGGCTCTAACCAGGTGTTTTTTTTACCCAGAATCCGTTGCAAACCTTTAACTTTGCCAATAAAACCCTCATTTTTCTCACATTTCTGTAATGGAAGGTTCTGAAATCAGTGGGGAGTCACAAAGTTCCTTCCCCCCAGCACTTGTCTGAGGCTCCTGAAAACAGTGTTACCTCACATGTGTAGGTGAGCCAAGATACCTTGACACAAAAGGCCCTAAAGCACTATGTGGAGAGATCCATTGTTAACAGAAGACTTGGGGAATGCTGGGTGGTCAAAAATGTGTGGCTCTTTGCAGATTCCAGAGGTTTACCCCACAGATGTGAGGAAAGTGTGTATTTTTTGTCAAAGTTTGCGGTTTACAGGGCATTGAGGGTAATGAAATGTGGGAGAGCCAAGCAAAGCCTACCACCCTGGACTCCCCTGGGAGTCTAGTTTTCAGAACTGTCTGGGTCTGGTAGGTTTTCCCAGGTGGCAGCCTGCGCAAGCCCAACAAGTGCAGCCATTTTCTTTTGCAATTGTAGCGATATTCAGGAGTTAGCACACTCATCTGGCCCACATGTAAAAATAATACCCAAATCAAATGTCCTCATGTTTGTCATTGGGATGGGATTTCTTAGTCTGCATAGGAGTAGAAGGACTGTTGAGGTTTTAAAGGTGAGGCTGGTGTGAATGCAAAGATGGGCCAACCCACCGCATCATTTTATTAACTATGTTCATGCCATACACTGGGCCTTCTGGCCCCTCTGGGCAAATTAGGGCAAATATTCAGTCTTTCTGGGGGATGTGGAGGGAGGCAGCAAAAAGACTGGTTTGTTCCTTTTTTGTGGGTAGAGGTGTGGTCAATGCCAGAGTGCAGCACACGCACCACAAAGGCAAAATCAAGTGGTGTCAAATGAACTTTCTACCCCCTAGGGGCATATTTGAGGCCATCCCCTCAATTGGGACAAGCCTCCTACCTGCCTCCAGGGAGACTTAAAGACACTGTTGCCCCTGCTGGGGAGAGGATATGACTCAATGCAAGTGTAAGCCACCTTCTCATTTGTTTGTTTTTGCTCCTTTTTGAAATGTCTGGTGTTTCGTGGACTTTCTGACCCCTGGGGGTATATTGGGGGTGTATAGCCCTATCCAACACCCAGGGGGCAGAAATTCTTTTAGGCTGCCAGGTGAGGAAGCGCATGGGCCGATGCACGGGAGGGCCTCTCATTCCCCCCCAAAATACTGCATTAATGTTGTCCTAGGTGCTTAGAAGGCGTTCTGCCCCCTGGGGGGGAGTACATTGGGGTTAACTGCCCCAATCCACCCCAAGGGGGGGGGCAGAAAGACTGTCTGGCTTCTTGGTGAGGAGGGGGAATGTTCAACCCCCACCACTCTATTGTTTCAACAAAAAAGAAAAAACATTCCCTGGTGTCTCGTGAGCTTTCTGCCCCACCCCCAGAGGGGCAGATTGGGCGTAATCAACCCATCTGCCCTCCATGGGGGGAGCAGACAGACGGTCACCCTAGTTTTTCGGGGGTGAGGGCATAGCAATGCACATAGTGGGCCGACACCACTTCTATATTTGTTTAAAAAATAGACCCTGGTGTCTGGTGGGCTTTCTGCCTCCCCCTGGGTGGCAGATCGGGAGTCATTACCCCAATCAGCCCCACTCCAACCTCTTGTTGGGGTGGGGGAATGGCCATGGTTGGCAACCTCCACCCCAATATTTAAAAAAAAAACTAAAATCACTGGTGTCTAGTAGGCTCTCTGACCCCCACCTCCCCACACCCACAGTGGAAGATTGGGGTAATCACCCCCATCTGCACTTCAGAAGGAGCAGAAAAACTGTCACACTAGTTATTTGGGGTGGGGACAGCCCTTCCCAACCCAGGAATTATTTAAAACCTTGACCCCCGGTGTCTAGTGGTTTTTTTGCCACACCGCTGGGGGGGGGGGGGGGCTGGAGGGGGCCGAAAGACTGATCTGGTATGGGATTAAGGGAGCACAAATCCTTGCCCAAGTGGCCGCTCGCTCAAAATCCCTGGTGTGTAGTGGTTGGATCCTTGCTTAGGGATCATTCTCTTATGGCGATACCCATGTAGGATCCACTGCAGAGAGATATCATTGGCAAGGGGAGATTCTACCATTCCCAACGATCCCCTCCGACCCCAGTCTGTGCTCGGGGGGATGATATATGCTCACTGAGCACTGATGCAGTGAAAATAAAACGAGCCCATCGGCTCATTTTACTTTCACTTTAATGTTATGACATTAGAGCGACCTGCGTGCTGATCATGATTACACTAAGGAAAAAAAAGACCTCAGGCTGGTCTGGAAGCTCTCTCCGAGCAGGTCAGGTTTAACAAATAATAAAGGAACCCCTCTGGTGCAGTGCACCAGAGGCCTGCCTTTATGTATCTTCCCAATATAAGCTGATGGCCATCAGACGCACTGAGAATGTAGTGCACCAATGGCCAACACCCACACTAAATGTGTTAAATAAAACCTTTATTTGCTAACATATGTTTGCATTTAGTGATAGCTAGCTGGTAATTTCTCTGAAAATTTAAATTATTTTATAAAAATCCCAGATGGCTTTTATTTAAGCGTATGTGAATGCATCCACGTGCGCGTGTGGTTGAGTGCATGCATGTGTCTGTTTTTGGCCATAGAAATAAATGCTTTAAAAATAACTCTCTTGGGACGCCACCAGTGCTGATATGGCAATTCACGTGCTGTTTAAATTAATATTAATTGCAAATTAAGAGTTTGTAATACGTAGTTACTGTAATCGCTGAAGACCTTTGAGACATGCAATGAAATTATTGCACCATGAAGAGAAAATTATTCTTAGCAGCATGCTGACACCTTTCAGCATTTATTAAAATTAATTGATTGCAGCATAGATTTGAAGAGCTGCACCGAAAACTGCAGATTGGTCTGGGCAGAGACAAGCAAATCTCATATTAACGCAGTCTAAAGGGACTGGGGTCGAAACAATACCATTCTGTCCTGGAGTCCACAGTGTTTCAGAAGGGGAGACACCCCACTTTACACTGCCCTCTTCTCCTTGGCCTCCACCACATAGCTCTGGGGGGATCTGATCCTATTTTGCGGACTGCTCCCACTTCCCAGCATGGCACTCTTTTAAGTTCTCACCCATCGGAGGGAGTCCGCCCTGGCTCGGACGTTAGCCAATTCCTTTCCTCACTTTGTGCAAACTCACTTGGCAAAATCATTGCTTCCTTCTTCCTACACTGATTCTTTAGTGACGACCCCCAATTCTTCCTCTCCTTCTCTTTCTTCATCTCTCTTCCCCCATTCAGGACTGCGGCCTGGCTAGGACATACAATACCGGATGGCTTTCCGCTCCCTTATCCTAAATTCCGCAAAAACTGAAATTATGTGTTTCCGCTTTTTGAGGGCTTCTTCAACAGTCTCCCACTTCTAACCACAGTGTCTGGCCCGCAACACCCTTCTGCTAGCCCCCACCCTCACTCATCCTGGAACTTTGGACTGTAATACGATTCCAGCTTGCTCCATCGCGTCTACTGAAACGGCTGGTCTTTTTAATCTTCTCAACACCTTGAGGATCCAACCCCAACTACCTTTCGACTCCTTCAAAACATCTATCAACTCTCTCATCATAACCAAACTGAACAAACCCAGCTATTGCAGCAACATCCGAAAGGCCTCCAAGAGCCAAGGCTAGATTGACCCGATGGACAACCAGCAAAAATCCCAGGTGGGAGGTTGCATTGAATATTTACAAATGTTTCATGATTAACACAAAAATATTAAAACGAAGGAGCAAACAGTACATCAAGTATATAAATTACTTAAGATGCATCCCTCTCCTAACCCTTACAATATAATTATATAAGATTATCATGGAAAAGAAGATCAGAGCGGGACTGCATTATATAAAATCTAATTTCTTCAATAATGGCCGTATATAACATGCTTGTCACTCCTTTATTTTACAAAGTATCACATATTGTAAAGTAGTTTGAGTGGAAATCCTGTACCAGGGCACAAAGGAACAACTTGTGACAATTCACCCATTTGCGGCAATGCTACATTAAAAAGTATCGTATTAAGCCTAAAACGTGTCAGCAAGTACCTGTGCACAGAAATAGTGATTGCAGCCAAATAACACTGCATTTCCTCTGAAGTTACATTCATAGTTTTAGTAGCTTCCAACTGCCACAGCTTCTCATAACACATATCCAAAAAAGGGGTTTTAATTGAACTTTTAGAGATAGTACACAAAGAACCAGGGCCACTAAAAAACTCAGGGCCTCATTTATGAGGCCCTAGCGGCACTTATACACCGCCGGAGCATCACTTTTTTGATGATCCGGTGGAACAATGTGCTGCAGCATATTTACAAGGCCACACAAAGTCACTCTACGTGGCTTTACGAGTCCTTTTAAATAGGTGCCCCTTTCAGGCAAAACACTGCGTGAAAGGAGCCTTCCATGGGGGTTTCCATACAACACCCATAGAATCTGAAGCATTACCAGATTTACGAGGAATCGTTAACCTGGGAATGCGTCAAATTCTAACAACACCCCTGGGGTGTCATTAGGGTGATGCAACGTGGAGAAATATCCTTATTTCGCCTTGTTTTTTTCTTTTTCTATGTGAGCTGTATTCTGCAGCACTCATAGAAGGAGGAAATCGCCTCCATTGATTGATTTGGTTGTCCCTTTCTGCACAAAATCATCCATCCTTGCAACGCATGTACCCTTTCATCATAGCGCAAGGGTGCTTGTGTTGGTGCTAGGCTGCTTTTATAGTGCAGGCGTCAGTACAGGAATGCACCGTATGACTTAGCGCTGCAAAATTGCATGTGACACAGCGCTGTGCCATTCTATTGTAAATAAGGTTCCCAGATTCACCAGTCCTGAACACAGAGATCAAAGGGGGCGGGTTCGTGGGGCACCATGTGCCCATACTTTTTTAATTTAAGGAAAGCAGTTTGTCTACCAGCCGCGGTCGGTAGGGGAGTACCTGCTGGGGCAGTGACGTGGGGAGGGGGAGGGGCAGGGTGGGGGGTAGTAATGGATGGATATGGGAGGTTTGCAGGTAAGTAAACATTTAAATAAATCAAACGAATTTCGTTGCGCGCACTGCATCCCCAAATGCAATGCAGTGCGCGCAACAAAATTAGTTTGATTTATTTAAATGTTTACTTACCTGTAAACCTCCATTATCCATACAGTACTAACCCCCACCCTGCCCCTCCTCCTCCCCACGTCACTGCCCCAGCAGGTACTCCCCTACCGACCGCGGCTGTTGTCTACTTGTTGTGAAAAGACAGTTTTCCTGGGATGGTTAATTTCGGTAGTTTAAATGCTTCAGCTGAAGTGTAAGACAGGGAGTCTCCTGTGCTCTGTAGCTGAGGGAGAGACAGGCAGATAATACTAAATAGAAACAGGCCATTTTGCTAGGGTGTCTGCTGCCTGAAAGAAATGTAAATGTGTACATTTGATATTGGTCTATAATTGAGGGAGTCACTTTAACTTTCATGATAACAAAGAATGATTCTTTCTGACTGACATTGCTGGGATGTTACCAGCTGAACTGTGTGAAGTGTGTGCTTTTAAGGGACAGTTATATAAATAAATGCACTACCTAAAGTCTGGGTGTTACTAAAATCTATATTCTGGATGGACCTTTTTTCTTAAACCTCTGTGTGCATTTAGTAGCAGCCTAACTCATACCATGTGTAGTGAAAGTTTAAAATAATGACTTACATATCCACACTGATTTCTGTCTCAGGCTGGAATCACATAGCACTAAAAATGCACAAGTCACTATTCTCCACTGCTCCAAGCAAGATTCAATTCTGTAGCTCCCTGGTTACTATAATCTATATTTTGGATGGACCTTTTTATCTTAAACCTTGTTGTGCATTTTGTAGCATCCTGACTCACACTGTGTGTGGTGAAAGTTTAAAATAATGACTTACATATTCACATTGATTTCTGTCTCAGGCTGGAATCACATAGCACTAAAAAGGGGTGCCACCATGTTGGTACACTTCGCTCAGGCAGCCCTTGGCCGGATGATGCCCATCGATTTGTGTCCTGGGGGTGTTTCATATTCTGCAAAGTGCCCGTAAATGTCCCTTACTTCAGTCAAGCTGTATGTGGCCCAGTTATTTTTAATTTTTACCTCCGCCGGGAAGAATGTGTTCCACCTCTCACAGCCCGCAGCTTTCCGCTTGTTGGGCCCCCATGGGGGCCCTGTAGGTGGGTGCGCGCCAGTCCCAAGAAAACAAGGCACATCCTAAGGGGGGGCAGCCACCTGCCAGAGACCTCTTCCGTCCCCCTGCAGCCACCCAACCAGCCTACGCCAACCAGAAGAGTGCCAGGGAGACCCAGGGCAGCACCGCAGCCTCACCTCTGGACTTGCAGCGGTCCGATGCTGTTCTGATCGTCTCTGGCATTCAGTCCGTGGGGGTTCGCATTCAGGGAAGGGGCCTTCTTATGTCACCACCCCTGGCCTCACCAGCTCCCCTCCAGGCCAGGTCAGCCCATGGAGGCCCCCCGGCAGCGTCTCAGCCCCATCACAGTGCCGCATCCCAGGCCTTCTTTTACCAATAAGCGCGCATGTCTGCCATATCCTACGGACCGACTCGAGCCGTTAACTTCGCCTCTGCCGCAGCTTGGACGGTTTTCCTCCGCTCCCAAAACTTGCGGTAGTTGACGCAAATTCTTACTCGCCAACTTAATGTTGGCAAGTGGTATGCGAGAAAAAACTACAGATGAGCGGAATTTATCACCCACCACTACATATATCTTCAATATAGGCTAGCCAGGAGATTTGTTGGCACGATCCAGAGTTAAACAGTCCCATAAAACCAACTGAATGTGGTTTTTGTCTTATACTAAACAGTGTGCTACAACATGAAAGGTCATACCCTAATAAAATCTTCCAAGTAATTTAGACCCAATTCTAGATGACTTACAAAATTAGAGCAACATCTTGGCACTGCCAAAAGGCTCTTCATAAACAGCTTTCCACTATGTGGAGGACCTCATAGTTAGTATAGCCCCAAACACCTGCTCCATAACATGCCACAAAGACACATTTTGGTTTATAGAGCTAGCACATTTACTTTACGCGCTTTTGGCTAGCAAATCTAAAAATGGATTGTTTGCCACTAACAAATTGTTCCTTTCTTTAGTCTTTCAAATGGGACCATTTCCCATCTGAATCAAACTGTACCCCAAGGTAACAAAAGGTAAAAACCCTTTCATTCTTCGTGTCGAGCATTGAATGAGATTTGGTATGCTTCAGCCTACAAACAATAGAAAAAGTTGGACCCAGATTTATTTTTAAGTCACACTCATCCACAAGAACTAGCAAAGTCATCTAGTAGCTTTTCTAGGCAAGTTGCAGTTGTGGACATCAACACCCCATCACTGCATAAAGTAGGATGGGAACGGCACATTCACTTACTAAAGGCATATCTAGACCTTTTTTGACAAGATGGAATTCCAGACCAATAATGTATAGATTGAATAGGAAGGAGGCTATCACACACCGGTCTCACACCTCTCCCTATCTTGAGTGAATTGGAACATTCACAATTCTAGCCTAACCTGACACTCGCTGATGCATTAGAGTACAGTTGCCACAGTAAATTTACTATAGCTTCTTCTGCACCCAGGCTTAACATCAAAAGTGCTAGTCATATTGATGAGGGCTAAATGTAGGAAGTCTTGTTTAGCCACAGTGTATTTACAGATTAGTAAATGGAGATTTATTGACCTTTCTATGGTGCTTTGTCGTTTTCCTAAATCCACGTTGGACTTCTGACAGGATGTTTATTGCCCTCCTCCCTCGATTCCAACCTAGCAAGCACAATGCCACCTATGATCTTCAACAAGAAATTAAGCAGAGATATTGGGCGATAGCATGTCGGTTTATCTCCATTTTCCCTTTTTAAATATTGGTATATCAGTATATATCCCTCTGGGATTCCTTTTGGCAAAATTCACGGACATTAGCCTCACCTTCGGATTTCTGGTAACCCTGCTGCCTGCTGCCGCTGTTGCTGCTACTACTGGCCGGACCCGCTTTGCGGGTCCCGCTGCGCGGTTAGCTGCGGCCGCCACACTGCATCTTCCATCAAGGGGTTGGGCGTTCCCACTGACCGGCAGGGCTGCGAGCTTGCAGCGGGGGACTCCAAGGACCAGGAGTCCCCGCGCGCCCGTCACCACCTGGGCTGCTCTCCCTGCCGGCTCCACCCCCATCCTACCTTTCTTAATCGGCGGCGGAAAACCCTGCAAGCGGATTCCTTTTGGCAAAATTCACGGACATTAGCCTCACCTTCGGATTTCTGGTAACCCTGCTGCCTGCTGCCGCTGTTGCCGCTACTACTGGCCGGACCCGCTTCGCGGGTCCCGCTGCGCGGTTAGCTGCGGCCGCCACACTGCATCTTCCATCAAGGGGTTGGGCGTTCCCACTGACCGGCAGGGCTGCGAGCTTGCAGCGGGGGACTCCAAGGACCAGGAGTCCCCGCGCGCCCGTCACCACCTGGGCTGCTCTCCCTGCCGGCTCCACCCCCTCATCCACCAATCTCATAGGCATAAAAGTGAAGTAACATCCCCGCTGCGCGGGAGGGCGCCGGGAGAAGCCCGGGACAAGGGCGGGACCGTTTGAGGCCGTTCGAGGACTAAGAGGACTGGCCTGGCCCACCTCCCTTGGTTCTTGCCACTGTCATCGTGCCTGGACTCTGAGATTAGTGAGTACACTACAGAAATCCTAACTGTCACACATTATGTGTACTCGGGGGAGTCGCAGTAAGACTGCGCTGGGTCTAACCAAGCCAAATGGTACCTTGGACGATTTTCTCGTAAAAACAAACTTGGCAATAGATGCGGAAATCACAAAAATGCAGAAGAGGGTTTCAATCGAGTTAGACGCTGCGCGCAGACTCTCCCAAACATTTGCTAATTCCAAAAAATCTTCCCTGGGAAACATTGCGTCTGCTGTATCCCCCCAACAGGCTTCATGCCCCCCCCCTTGTTGATTCTCGCCGATGTTCATCACCCCCCCCCCTTCCTCCTCTCCACTACCATTAGACTCTTCCTTTATCTTCTCACCCATGACCTCCAAACCTAGTGAGGGCCAATTGCCTACTGAACAGGGAACCCCTACCACTTTGCCGGACATTTCTGCCCCTTCCTTTTCTGTAGCAAAAAGCAAACACCTAGATCGCCAAGGTCTGAAAAAGAAAAACAATGCAAATCTTGCTTATGCTCGCAAGAAAGCAAAAATTGCAAGGCAGCAGTTTTTCAATCATAGAAGAACTCTGCCCAACACAGGGGAGTTTAAACAAACATCACCTCCAGCTATTCAGTTAACAGGGGGTGATAGCAATCTTACTTATTTTAACTCTACTACTGCCCCTGTTTTAGAGAATCCTACCGTCCTTGGCGATAACTTAACAAGGGGAGGGCAAAATGAGCTAGGGAGGGACATAGATAAAGCGGGTGATGATGAAGACTTTCTCAAAACAGTCTGGGTTACGTTAAAACAACTATTGACACCTCTTGAACTCAGACTGTCACGCATTGAGAACCACCTTCTTGAAATGGATAAAACCTTAGTATCCCTGGCCACGCTTAGCCTAAAACAGCTAGAAGCAACATATCCTCATATCACTGAGGGTGCCCCCCAGGTTAGTAATGATGGCATTCAATCTGTATCAGCCTCTAACACTGGCATCCAAACGGCTCCAGTCTCTAAGGAGGCCCCCCTTGTTCCTTTAATTTTGCCCTCACCTTTACCCCCCCCATTACCCAAACCTACTCCAATTCCTAAACCCCGGACAATTGCAAATGTCGCTGCTCCTCCATCATCCAATCCACCAAAATCAGAGAAAAAACCTTCTAAAAAACAGGTGCAGCCCAAATCTTTTTCTAGAGCTGACCAGAAGGCGAGCTACCCTATCACTCCCCTTTTAGAGCGTATACCTAATCCACACCAAAATCATCAGAACTTTCGCGGAGGCTATATTGACCTCCCCCCTGAGGCCGGGCCCTATGTTGTTATCTTGGCTGGGGTACCTCCGCTTGACCCTGACACTGTGGAAACCCAGTGGTCCTTAAAGAACAAAGTGATCTACTGGCTAAATGTCAACAGGCAGCTCCCTTACACCAACAGGGGTAGGGTCCTAATGGCCAGGAGAGTCCCATGGGTGGGTCGCACTTACAAATCGATACCAGGAGACTGTATCGTGGTGTCATTTGCAGACCCCCATACAGCCCATCTCATCACCACATGGGATCCATATGCGACTGAACAAGCCATTGTCACTAAACCCCTTACCTTTTCTTACCCTCCAAAACAGGTAGTAGAGTGTCCTGGGGCCTGGACCATAGCCCACAATCAGAGAGGGAAGGGGCATGGGCAGGGATGGCAACCCACTAACAACTGGTGGGAAGGAGCACCCACTAGGAACAGGTTTGAATGCCTAGATCAGGTGGATTGACTGGGAATCGTCGATCTCCCACCTCGGTCGAGTGACCAAAATCACTCAATGAATGCCAGTAGTAGTGATAAATCACCACTTATTGTTAACAATCCAAACCATCTGGTGGTGGAACAACCCTGCCCTGTTCAGCGCCCCCTCTCAGTGCGGGCCACACAACATCTAGATAGGGTACATTCCCAAGTCCCGGTAGACGTAACGGGGAACGGGGGCCAAACACATCAGGAAGTTAGCGAATTAAAGCACTCACTGTTATCCTGGAATGTAGCAGGTCTGGGCAATAAGATCATGCACACACCTTGGTTGGAGACCGTGCAGAAGCATGGCATACTTTGCCTGCAAGAAACTTGGCTTGCAGAGGAAAGGCACATTATGGGGTATCGAACATTCCATTCACCCGCTGCGCCCTCTCCACAGGGTCGCAATAAAGGGGGTTTGTGCATATACACCTCGAATGTAGGGGATATAAAGGTATATAACTTCCACTCTGACCAATATTTCCAAATCCTTTCATTTAAATGGGGCACCACTCAAAAGGTCATACTGGTGAATTTTTATAACAATATGCCAGTAAATGAAATGGAATTGATTTTGAATAAAATGTCAAACCACATCCATAAAGTGAGAGATCAAAACACGGGAGACCATACAGTTCTCTGGGTGGGAGACTTCAATTGTGCCATCTGCCCATTTTCTGAGTTAGGTTTGTGCGGCCTTACAGATCATGAGGAGGATGGCCCTTTCCACTTCTCACACACCAATCTGGGGTCTCTCCTTAACAGTATTATATTCTCTTTTGATCTTACCTTCATTAATCAGGCATGCTCCCCCCCAGTTCCCTTTGCCCCAACATATAATGGAAGAGGCTGTGAAACTACAATCGACTTTGCACTGATATCCCCCACTAAACCCAATTTTATAACTTTTTGGGAGATAGGGGATGACCCAATGAGCGATCATTACCCTATTACCTTTGGGGTTAGGCTCTCAGAGGAGAAAGCAAAGGAATCTAGCGGTCCACTTTATCCACTAGAGGTCACCTTAACAAAGATAAACGGCTATGTGATAAAGTGGGAGAAATTGAACCCCACAATCTTCTTTCACAACTTCATATCATCTTGCTTTGCAGACACATTTGTCTGTTTAGAAGAAGATATTGATCCTAAGGCGATTATGGCAGCTTTCGCTAATATCCAGCTGTACATAAAAAATATTTTAACCAAGAGTCACAAAAAGAATGGGAAACACGCATGCGGGTGGTTTGACTCTAGGTGTACAGCTGCCCTAAAGAATTTGAAGAAAGCTTTAAATACCATTCCGAAAAGCAGGGTTCAAATTTCCCAGGCCAGACGAGAGTATAAGAGGGAAATTAATCATCGGAAAGCAACTATGAAAAGGGAGGCCTGGGAAGCTTTGGGGGAAGCTGCCAGGAATAAGGACACTAACCTCTTCTGGAAAGTTATAAGATCAGTATACAACACAAAAGATACTGACAATTGCATAGATGTAGCAATCACGGCAGAGCTCTGGGTAGAACACTATGGCAAACTTTACACCAACAGCCAGGGGGACACCCAGAATCAACAAAAGGTAATCTCATCCTTGAATAAATCAACTCAGGATTATCAGTTAAGTGACCCCTCAGTATCCCCATACCCAATTGATCTGGTCTTTACCACCGTAGAAGTTGAAAATGCAATCAGGGAAAGCCCCCCAGGGAAAGCCCCTGGCCCCGACCACACACCAGTGGATCTCTATAAAACAAATCTGGAATTCTGGGCTCCCCTGTTAACTAACGTTTTAAATATGGGAAACAAATGCGGCTTAATTAACACCTGGTCAGACGCAATTGTAGTGCCCATCTTTAAAAAGGGAAATAGGGACGATCCTGCTTGCTACCGTCCTATATCGTTACTGGACGGCCTCATGAAAATCGCAGGAAGGATCGTCCTTAAGAGAATTCAGCACTGGGAGACAGAAAAAAGGTCATCTCGGAACTCCAATATGGCTTCCGAAAGGGATTGGGTACCCAGGAACAATGTTTAAACCTGTCCTTATTAATTTCCAAATATACTGAGGCCAAAAAAGGGGACCTGTTTGTCACATTTGTTGACCTTAGCTCAGCATTTGATTGTGTGGATCATCTGCAGCTCTGGTCAACATTGGAACTTATTGGGGTGGACCCTATCATCGTCGTATTCATAAAAGAACTGTACAGAGATGCCGGTGCCAGAGTGAGGTTCGGGATCCAGGGGCAATGTACTCAGAAATTTGCCATAAATAGAGGGGTTAGACAAGGCTGCATACTTGCGCCCCTTCTATTTAGCTTTTATATTAACTCTATTGTAGAGCATTTAATAAATCTGCCAAGTGACTACCCAGCCGTCAATGGTAGGCCTGTACCCATCCTATTATATGCCGACGACGCGGCAATTATGTCTAGGACTAAGCTAGGGTTGCAGAGAGCGGTAAGTGAATTCTCATCCTACATGGGGAAAAGAAATCTGAAAGTGAACATCACCAAAACTTTTTCCATGCCATGCACCCAAAAAAACAAAAGGCCACAATGTTCGATATATCTTGACGAGCAAAGAATTGAGAGTATAGACACTTTTTGTTATTTGGGTGTTGTTTTTGAGAGGAAAGGAGCTTGGAAACATGCAGTATCTGCTAGGAAGCTTGCCTTTACCCGTGCTATTGGGGCCCTGAGAACTTTTGCAGCTAAAATTGGGGGCAAACCAACTGCCGAGATGTTACAGATCTACCAAGCCAAGTGTGTAGCGACAGTCACTTATGGAGCAGGCCTATGGGGCTTTGAAAATGTGTCCTCACTCCAAATTTGTGAGAATCTTTTTATTCGCTATTTACTAGGTGTGAGTAAATTTACTTCAACTTTTATTACCCACATTGAGACTGGCCTCAAATACCTTAGCGACACTATAAAGCTATCACCGTGCTTGCTTTGGCACAAAATCTGGACCACTATGGAATGCCAATTCAATAGAGAACTCATCACGGATTGTATGAACCTGGATGCTGCATCCAAAATCAAATGGCTACGACACGTCCGGCTGATGTTCTCTAAAATTGGACATCCTGAATACTATGATGATCCAGAGTCTCTCGAACATTTGTCTAGGCCAGCTCTCAAAAAACTTTTAATCACACACCTGGAAAGCGTTAGATGGGACACTGAGAAACTCAAAAATACCACCCTGAGTTACCAAAAAATTACCCCCATTGAAGGTTTACAATTGTATCTCAGGACTGAAACTGCACCTTATCCTCGTATGCTTCTTACCAGGCTGCGTTTAGGCACTTTCTTCCGTATGGTCACTCTTCCAAAACAAAATGATTGGATTTCGCCGAATCTAATTTGCCCATGCGATGATCATTCACCACAAAGTAATATTCATATTATGTTTTTCTGTAATCTGTATTCTGCCCCATGGAAATTGTTCCTCTTACCTCTGCTTAAACGCTGGGGCATAAGAACATGTAAAAATGCGTATTTGAAGTTACTCTTGTTAGATGAGGTGTATGTCATCTTTGTTGTTTCTCGCTTTTTAATGTCAGTAATGAAATACAGAAATTCTTTGATGTAAGCCTTACATGTTTAAATTTTACTAGACGCTTTAACATGAGGCCTCCGGTCATATCTTCATCATTGACTTTTTACATATGGAAAACTGTTTTATAGATTCTTTATAAACTTCTCGATGGGGAAAACTTTTTAAATTTGTTGTATAAAATGTACTTGTATGCTTTTATGATTTCTGCAGATAAATCGAATAAAGCTAAATTTGAACTATCCCTCTAAGGTCTTGTCACATAGCGAAGGGACAGATCCCTCATTACGTTAAACCCACTGGCACCCTCTTGAGAAGTGACATCAATTCATTAAATCCTTAGTTTTAGCAGAAGTGAAAACTCATCTCCTTTTACCACTTGTGACATCTCAGGAAGTGTCATTCCCTGGAACTTGACCAATTGAGGCATCTCAAGAAATTAAATCATTGCTGTGGATAAGAAACCCCCAAAATATGCATGTATATATATATATATACTACAATACCTAGTGATTGTTGGTGAAAGAGACAAAGAGCTACTTTTGCACCAACCCTGAAAATATTATAATCCTAGCTCGAAATGAAGTGTTTGATATCCATTATATACCAGCTATGCTGAGATCACATATTAGCATGCCGTTTTCATATGCCAGGTGTTATATACCAAGTGTGCTACCTTTAGGTGCAATGTGTACTGCCATCGTTTACCTGTGCACTGTTAATAGCTGTGATGACAACACAGGTGAGGGTACTTCCAACATAGCCCATAGTACTGTCACAATACACAGGGCATTGCCATTATACACCAAGACTCTGTTACTTTTCTCATGCACACAGCTAATTACAGTATTGGCCATGGCACTGTCATCATAGATTAGGAACACTGCCATTGTGGGCTAGAGGGTTACAGTCACAGGCCATTGCACTGCATATGCCAGGATTCAGTGATCATGTCAGGGTTACTGTTATCTCATACAATGAGAACTCTTTTAAACTTCTTTTAGTTGTATTTGTGATTGAAAAGGATGTAGTTAACCTCCCATCAGCCCTATTGCACATACGCAGTATGTATGATTTGTCGGTAATATGTAGGATGTGTATGTATTGTAGGAACAATATTGTTGGTGACTCTTTTAATGACAATTTCTAACATTGTACTCACATAATCTAGTCTAGTTCATTCTAAAAGGCATACTTCTTCCGAATTCCCTCCTTCACTCCCTCCCTCTCCTCTCCTTCCCTTCCCTTCCCTTCCCTTCCCTCCCCTTCTCTCTCCTCTCCTCTCCCCTACCCTCCCCTAACCTCTCCTCTCCTCTCTCATCTTCTCCTCTCCTGTTCAACTTGTGGTCAGGTGACCAGCCAAGCACATAGGTCCAGCACCCTCTTATCTAGCCAGATCCTTAACTTTGGAGCACTGTCCCCTTATTTTATAGGTACAACTTTGATGCTGTACTGTTTTATTTATTTTATGTTGTTTTGTTTTAGCCTTTGCAAGCCTCTAGTATTGTGAATACCATTTTACTATATACAAAGAGCTAAGAAGTGTCCAATTTAGGCGGGAATGTTTGCAGTCCTCCATTTTGATTAACAGTGCCCGTATTCTAAGGCTTTGCAAACATTCGCTATTTTGCAAACTCCCCATATCTGACCTTTTGGTCTTTTTTTAAATCCCTTTAACATAACATATTGCTCTGGCTCGGTGTTCTCTATATGATCTTAGCTATCTGAACAGGGCAGCTTTGCAAGCAAGAAAGCCTATTTATACTGTAAAAGCAGATCATGGCTCGAAATGGCTACTCTACTGTGGCTTTGATTGCCATATCACACTGCAACTAGATGCATCACGTACACCCTCTCTTGCGTTGAGCCTTGGACCGCTCGCCCAACTCCACCCAGAAAGTAAAGAATACTGATATGTCTGCCGTTTTCTGTTACATGTGTCCTGACTTCTAGGGACCCTGCGCATTTTGCCAATTATGGAATTCTGCAATTATGTATGCCAAATTAGCTATTCTGACCTATGTGAAACAGTTAATACAAAACCTATAGAAGGCTTTCAGTAGGACACAGGGCTCCGACTACAAGGGGTAACATTTGTGTATCAATCCCAGCAACGGCAGGTATCAGCGCAACAGAAACACGTTTCCTCCAAAGAATAAATCCATGCACGGCTACAATGATCAATGGTATGAACACTTATATTATTCACATGCCAGAAGACTGTTAGAGCACCAACATGTCACCCCATTGCAAAGGCTACATAATGTCGAGAATACTGGAGGCAATGTTCAAAGCAATAGCACAGACTATGATCAAAAATACTAACAGAACATCAATGCTCAGAGCAAGTGCACAGATTATGATAAAAAATACTAACAGAACATCAATGTTCAGAGCAAGTGCATAGACTTTGATCAAAAAGACAAGAAGCTCAATGCTCAGAACAAGTGCACAAACTAACATCAATGTTCAGGGCAGGTTGACGGACTACGATCAAAAAGAATAACAGAGCCTCAATGCTCAGAGCAAGTGCACACACTATGATAAAAAAGACTTAGAAGCTCAATGCTTAGACACTATGATCAAAAACACATAGAGAACATCAATGTTCAGAGCAAGTGCAAAGACCATGATCAAAAAGACTAACAGAACATCAATGCTCAGAGAAAGTGCACAGACTATGATTAAAAAGACTAAGAGAACCTCAATGCTCAGAGCAAGTGCAAAGACCATGATCAAAAAGATTAACAGAACATCAATGCTCAGAGAAAGTGCACAGACTATGATTAAAAAGACTAAGAGAACCTCAATGCTCAGAGCAAGTGCAAAGACCATGATCAAAAAGACTAACAGAACATCAATGCTCAGAGAAAGTGCACAGACTATGATTAAAAAGACTAACAGAACATCAGTGCTCAGAGCAAGTGCACAGAATATGATCAAAAAGAATAACAGAGCCTCGGTGCTCACAGCATAGCAAGTGCAAAGGCTATGATAAAAAAGACATAGAAGTTCAATGCTCAGAGCAAGTGCACAAAGTACGATCAAAAGACTAACAGAACATCAATGTTCAGGGCAGGTTGACAGACTATAATCAAAAAGAATAACAGAGCCTCAATGCTCAGAGAAAGTGCACAGACTATGATTAAAAAGACTAACAGAACCTCAATGCTCAGAGAAAGTGCACAGACTATGATCAAAAAGACTAGCAGAACATCAATGCTCAGAGCAAGGGCACAGACCATGATCAAAAAGACTAACAGAACATCAAAGCACAGAGAAAGTGCAAAGGCTATGATAAAAAAGACATAGAAGCTCAATGCTCAGAGCAAGTGCACAAACTAGGATCAAAAGACTAACGGAACATCAATGTTTAGGGCTGGTTGACAGACTATAATCAAAAAGACTAACAGAACCTCAATGCTCAGAGAAAGTGCACATACTATCATTACAAAGACTAACAGAACATCAATGCTCAGAGCAAGGGCACAGACCATGATCAAAATGACTAACAGAACATCAATGCTCCGAGAAAGTGCACAGACTATGATCAAAAAGACTAACAGAACCTCAATGCTCAGAGAAAGTGCACACACTATGATCAAAAAGACTTAAGGAAACCTCAATTCTCAGAGAAAGTGCACAGACTATGATCAAAAAGACTAACAGAACATCAGTGCTCAGAGCAAGTGCACAAACTATGATCAAAAAGACTAACACAAGCTCAATGCTCAGAGAAAGTGCACACACTATGATCAAAAAGACTAACACAAGCTCAATGCTCAGAGAAAGTGCACACACTATGATCAAAAAGACTAACAGAACATCAATGCTCAGAGCATGATCAAAAAGACTTACAGACTTTCAGTGCTCAGAGCAAGTGCACAGATTATGATCAAAAGACTTACAGATCCTCAGTGCACAAAGCAAGTGTACAGATTATAATAAAAAAAGACATCGAGTAGCAATATAAAGGCCGATAAGCACTGGAACTCACTTGAAAATTCTGTCAGTTTCAAGATCACAGCCATTATCACCCTAGTATTTCTAAAGTTGTTTGGAAGACATATTTATACAAACGTTGTCATTGCAGCAGTTCCTCCAAGAAACTGAAGAAACACTGGGCATCTCCTCTAAAGGTTAAACCTATTTTAGACTAAGATTAGTATGGCATTAATTATGTATTTACTTTATTTTACGTAAACTTGTAGATCTGTCCCATTGTGAATGCTTTGTTTAGAAATAATATGCAAAGATCATATGGGAAACAGAATTTTCACTCTATCATCTCACTGCATATTATGCATTACATGCGTTAAATGCTCACACAATATTCTCACAAACACCTGGGAAACAAACACTGTCAGCTGGCGTGTTTTTGCAAATATTTTCTTCATCACACATTTTTACCCAGCGTAATAGTATAAAAAGCCCATGTTTTAGATTCTAGCTTGAGATCAGAATTGCTATGCTAGGGCACATTCTGAAGGGGGTGCTATGATCCCTCTGCTAATGTTTATGGAGAAATGGCAGGGATGACTCAAAGGAAATATCTCAGGAGAGATGTTGTCAAACTCATGTCAACACTAACCTGTAGATCCACATTTTGCTGCAGGGATGACATGTAATCCACCAGTTCCCTTCCCGATAGTTCCAACATGTCCATGACTGGGCCCAATACGGACAGGGAAGAGGGTGAAGGGGCTAGGAATATATGAGAAGGCACATGAGACTTTATTAGGTTGTAGTTGCCTAGCTTATCTCCTCAAAGGTCTGCTCTCTCAGGTGTTCGGCAATCTATCACAAGTGATGGCTCTAGTATGCTACCAAATTACAAGATTAATCTTACTTTCTGCTTTTACATTATTTTCAATTGTATGACACTTTTTCTTTTACATAGATTTTACATGACATGAATGGTAACATTCCACAGAAAATGAAAAAATGTCGAAGAATCTTTCAAGCAAAAAGTTCATTATAGTAAACACTCAACATATTTATGGCAGACTTATCTTGCTAGAGAAAAGAGAATCATTGTGAAACTGGTTATGTTCCATTGTACTATATGTTAAAAATCCCCAAATTGAGGCATTGGTAAGAAGCAAATGTTCACACAAGATAACTCTGCGAAGTCCTTAGAGACAGCTGTTAAAGCACAACATAGAAGGAAAAGCAAAATTCCAATAACTAGGTAAAAGGGGCAGTGCTGAAAGAGGTCAAAGAGTTTCAAGAATGAAAAAAAACTATTTGAAGTTATTCTGGAGAAGTAGTACCAAGATGCACCACAAGCAGAAAACATTTGAGAAGATAAACTTGGCATCTCACCTAGAAGATTGTCTCACCTGAAGAACCAATGAATGTATGTGTATGGAAATCGAGCTCAAGTTTTTTTTTTTTTTTATTTCACAAAATTTTTATTGAGAGAGTTTGGTAGTGATATGAACAGAACAAATAATAGCAGATAAAGTCCATGGTACAAGTACATAATAAATCGAGAAGCGGTGAAGTAACATAATATGGAGTAAACATAACATGCGGGGGGAAAAAAGTAAACAGGTAAATAAAGAAAATGACAATTAAGCATCAAGTCCGTACAACACGAAGGGATATGTCAGCCGGCAGATAGATCGGTCATATAGCACAGCAGGGTGAATCACAACCATCAAATGACATATTGAGAAGTTGCTTGCCACAACAAAGTTTTAGGTGTCTCACGGAGGTTTGAAGAGATCAAAGTGAGCGTCAAGTGAGACCCATAATTTCCTGTGTTGTGGGCGCCATGGGTGAGAGGCAAGTGCAATGGTATCGGCACCCCTGAGGTTAGAAACCCAGTTGAGCCAATGGGGGAAGGAGGCTTTGGCTGTATTTTTCCAGTTGGACGTTATGACTTTAACCGCCGCCGTCAGTAAAAGATCAAGTAGGGCTTTGTCATTTTCATTTAAAGTGACAGCTTTGGAAGAACCCATAACTAGAGTAGCAAATTCTCTCGGGAGAGAAACGTGCAGGGCTTTGTTAACAAAGTCAAATATCCTGTCCCAGTATGTGGCAACCCGGGGGCATTTAAATATTAGATGTTCAAGGTCTCCTCCCGCTTCCAAACAGTTCCAGCAGGAGTCATTGTCTTTGATGTTGTGCAGAAAAAGTCTCCTGGGGGTCCAAAAGGCTTTGTGTAAGAGCCAGAATTTAGTTTGGGATAGAGTTGGGCTAATTTTGTGTCCTGTGGTCGATTCCCAAATTCTGGCCCACTCGTTATCAGATGTGGGAGTGGAGGAAAATGCTTCCCAATAGGATTGTAATGCAGAGACCAGGTTAGATGTCTGTGGTTTGATCATTTTGTACATTCTGGATACCTGGTGGCCAAGTCTATTAAGGGTGGATAAAAGGCCAGGGAGTGAGGGGGATGTGTTGCCCAAGTTTGCTTTGGTTAGGGCCACCTTAACTTGGAGAAAATAGTAGAAGTCCATGTTCTCGAGTTGAAATCTATCCTGTAATTCCTTGAATGTGAGTGGTGTTTGGCCCTCGTAGAGGTGGTGAGGGAAGTGTATTCCCTTCCTGATCCAAGAAGGATTATACAGCGGTTTACCTTTGTATGTTATAGTGTTATTCCGCCATAGAGATTCCCACTTTGAATTGCGAAATTGATGGGGTAGAGATTTACTTATATGGAGGAGGGAGTTCTTAGTGTTTTTAAATATGATATTAGAGTCGATATCGGGACGCACTTTGATGGTAAGGAGGGAGGAGGGGTCAAGGCCTTCCACTAGGGATTTTTCGATGTGTAACCACACAGGTGTGTAATCAGGCTGTGGTGTGAGCCAGATCGCACCTTGCCTGGCCAGGAAGGCGGTCTGGTATAGTCTAAAGTCGGCCAGATTGACGCCACCCAAGGATTTATCTAGTCGTAGCTTTTTCATGCTGATCCTGGCTTTTTTTCCCTGCCAGAGGAAGGAGGTAATTACCTTATCCAGTTTTGAGTGGAAATCGTTAGAGAGCGTTAGGGGAAGCATCGAGCTCAGGTAATTGACCAATGGGGAGATCATCATTTTTATCGTCTCTATCCGACCCCACCATGTAATGAATCGCGGTGACCAACCATCCAAGATTCTTTTAATTTTCGCTAGTGTGGTCGATTCATTGTGCTTGAGTGTACTTAGTATGTTGTCGGTGAATTCTATTCCTAGGTACTTAATGACATCCGGTTGCCAGGCTAGACCTGAATTTCCAAGGACCTCTTTGGTAGTATGTACATTAAGGGGTTTAACTTCGGATTTGTCCTTGTTTAACTTATAGCCGGACAATGCCGAGTACTTACTGATGGAGGACATAAGCCCCTTAATTGATAGGGTTGGGTGTTCTGTGGCTATTAAGATGTCGTCGGCATATGCCGCTAGTTTTATCTGAGTGTTTCCGAATGTGACACCTGCGATGTCCTCATTTTTCTTGATGTCGGTGAGTAGTGGCTCAAGAGCCAGCAGAAATAGAGCCGGTGAAAGTGGGCAACCCTGTCTAGTTCCTTGGAATAGGCGGAACGGGTCAGAGAGTGTTCCATTAATAGATATACGGGCAGAGGGGGCGGAGTATAAGGCCATCACCATTTTAATGAAAGAGTTACCCAGATTGAATGCGCCCATACAATGCTGAAGAAATGGCCATGAGACTTTGTCGAATGCTTTCTCAGCATCTAGGGTTATTGCAACCATCGGCATTTTGCAGTTTTTCGCTTTTTCAAGTATGTGGCATAGGAGTCTGGTGTTGTCATTCGACATCCTGTGTTTCAAAAATCCTACTTGTGACGGACTTATCAATTTGGGCAGTACGGCGTTTAGTCTAGTTGCTAAGATCTTGGCATAGATCTTGCAGTCAATATTTATGAGTGAAATGGGGCGGTAATTTTTTGTCTGGAGGGGATCTTTCCCTTCCTTGGGTATAACAATTATTGTGGCTTCACTCATCGAGGGAGAGATACTCCCACTGGTGGCGGTGGAGTTGAACACGGTTTGGAGTGTCGGGGAGAGTTGGCTGTCAAAGGCTTTGTAGAAAGAGGCAGAGAAGCCATCAGGGCCCGGGGCTTTGTTGCTTTTGAGTGTTTTTATGGCCGTCGAGATTTCTGTGATGCTGATGGGGGACCCTAGATTTAATTCGTCTATCTCTGAGAGTCTGGGGAGGTCTAGGGCCTTTAGGTACTCTATACATGTCTGTGGGTCCAGGGGCTTATCATTCCTGTATAATTCTTCGTAAAATTGTTTAAAGGTATCAAGAATCTTGGACTGGTTGGTGTGCGTATTATTAGCGGGATCTCTTATAGAGGATATGGTTGTTAGTTTCTGCTTGTGTTTAAGGTAGGAGGCCAACAGCTTCCCGGCTCTGTTTCCCTCACACAGCTTCAAGGCTTTGAAGCGGTTGATCCACACGCCTGCTCTCTTGCTCACAATGGAATTATACTCGTATTTCTTTTTTATGAGTTGGTCAAGGGGTTTGGAGTCTTGAGGATTGGTTTTGTGTAAGGATTCTAGTGATCTGATCTCCTGCTCCAATTGCTCCAGTTCTTTGTTTATCGCTTTGTTGGCTCTGGTTCTTATATTAATAATAACTCCACGGATCGTGGCTTTGAGCGCATCCCAGAGGATGTTTGGGTCTGTGTCAGGGACATTATTTAAGAGTAAGTACTCTTCAATGGCTTTAGTAATCTGTAGTTTGTCATCAGGGTTGGTTAGCGTTTCATCGTTGAAACGCCATCTTCTGGGCGGTCTGATTGAGCGGGAGCCTGCAAGTTTGGTGTGGATACATGCATGATCGGAGATCAGTTTAGGGGCGATGTCGGTTTCCTCGATTAGGTGTGCAAATGTGGAGGATATTAGGATAAAGTCAATACGCGAGTAGGAGTTGTGGGGAGTGGAGTAAAAGGTGAAGTCTCTCCCATCAGGGTTTTGTAGACGCCATGAGTCTTTAAGGCAGTACCTTTCGCATAGCCGCAGGAGTGCCTCATGTGAGCGTGATGGGTGAAAAGCGCATTTGGACTGCCTGTCTAGTAAGGGGTCTAGAGGAAGATTAAAATCGCCTCCCACAATGAGAAGGTCGTCCTGAGGGATATGCTCCATCGAGCGGGAAACGGAGTCCCAAAACCCGGGGTCGTCTGAGTTAGGGCCGTAAATGTTCACTACGTGTATTGGGTCATCTTCCCTGCGTAGATGGGCCACCAGAACCCTTCCCTCCGTATCATGAGTGTGTGAAACTAGTGTTATGTTTGACTTCTTTGATATCAGGGTAATTAGACCTCCTTTCTTGTGCGGTGCAGGGGATGACAGTATATGGGAAGACCAATGGACGTTTAAGAAACGTGTGTCCTCTTCCGATAGTTTAGTTTCCTGTAGGAGGATAATATCCCCCTTAGTTTTGGCGATGTAGTCGAACACTTTCCTCCTTTTTACAGGGTGGTTAAGACCCTTAACATTTAACGAAACTATGTTGAGGTCATCCGCTATTGACTTAGTGTTAGACATTAGTGGGCAAGGTTATCGCTAAGTGGTGATCTGGTGGTGGGCAGAACAATGAGACAAACATCCCCGTGGGAGCCTGTGTGCTAATACAATAACAAGTGGACAGAGCTAGCGAAATGGCTAGGGATATAACTAGCGTCCTTGTGTTGTAGCGGAATGAAACAGACAGAAAAAGGGACAAAAAATAACACAAAAAGATATACAATGCTATAAAGTACCAACAATCATTATCTGCTGAAAACTCTCTCTTTTTCCCAATCCCCATGCAAGCCCTCCCAATCCCCCCTCCCCCCCTCCCCCCCCAATACGTACGTAGGGAGTACGACGACAGTACCTAGCTAGGCAAAACAGGAGTTATTAAACATTAGCAATAGATATTCATTAGTTCCAATGTCAAAACGTAAGAGGATTTAGATGTCCAGACTGTGTGGCAGCGGGTAATATTTACTGCAGCAATAATACGTGCGTAATGATAGTGTTTGTGCGCAATAATATGCTGTATTAAACCAGGAGTGACTGTCTGCAACGTGCAGACGAAAGCAGTAAGAAGGTTAGAACCAGCTAAATGTTGCGTCAAGAAAACTTGAATCGTTAAAGTGGATTGAACTCCCTGTAGTAAGGGCAATATATGTGCACAGAAGCATATAATAGCAATAATGACAAACTAGTAGCGACTATTTGCGTCGTGCAATAGAGTCTAAGTGTGAGAGTAGAACCTGCTCGACATTATGCAAGCAACCACCAACCCTGTTGCAAACCAAAGGAGATAATAAAACGTCACTTATCGAGTGGGCGGACTAGCAAACAACTAGAGAAGGCAACTATTACAAAGCTATTACAAAACTACAAGTACAAGTACACAAGTACATAAGTACACAAGTACACAATAGTGCGACCTGGAAAGGATAGAGATCCGATAGACCTCTACTTTGTCATGATAGTCACGTGGTCTTCCTTTTGTTGGAAGGGCCATTCAATTGGTCCATTTCCTGAGGTGGGCCATTTTGCAGGTAGTTTTCCAGATCTTTCGGGTCCGTGAAGAATTTTGCGCGGCCGTTTATTGTGATTTTGAACTTGGCTGGACCTGCAAAGGAGTAGGGTATGCTCTTGGATCTAAGCTTGGCGCGGATTTCCAGGAACCCCTTGCGAATCTCCACTGTGTCCTTGGAGTAGTCCTGTGTAAAGATGATCCTCTGACCTTCTCAAATGATGGAGTGCTGCTTCCTTGCGTATTGTAGGATCAGATCGACGTGCTGATATCTGAGTGGTTTGCATATCATTGGTCTGGGGCCCTTCTCGCGGTTAGTAGTGAATGTGGGGATTCTATGCACACGATCTAGCTCCAGACCATGCGGCAAAGCAATGCCGGTGATCATGGGGATCCATGCTTCCAGGAACGTCACGCAAGAGTCTGCATCTTTTTCTGCGTTTTCGGGTATGCCAAAAATTCTAATGTTCCCTCGCCTGTTGCGGTCTTCCAACTCAGCATCGAGCTCAAGTTTTAACAAATAAATCCTACTATTCTGATATGTGTGCTATGTCAGATTAATGCCTGCTAACATTCATGTACATTGAAAGTGGCCTAGCCCCCTGATGGCAGCTAGGACTCTGACATGCATCAACGAGAAGTGGTGCTCCTGTATAACATTTTAATCATGTAATACACAAATTTCAAACAATCAAAATCATAATACATTCAGTATTATCATTTCATTTCACTTTGTTTCAGTAATACAAATATTTCTCATGTACAGTCAAATACATTTCAATAAATGACCCAATGCATTTCGGAACATTTTGTTCCTTCGTCAGGGGTTCTGTTGAGAAAGAATAAGAGAAATAAAGGGAACAAATTAAAATGATGCCGTAGTCTATTGATCATTTACATAGGATTACTGGATGTTTAAATGCTCTTTATTAAAGTCTATTTATATTCACTGTTTATTTACTATGGTATCAGGCAATCACTAGGTTTTGATTTGTAATAAAAGCACAACATCACCATTAGCACTGCACTGGATAGAACATCGACACTCAATAGCGCAATTGAAGTTCCAAATAATCGAGCAAGTACCACAGAGGCTTGGTCTAGACAACTCAAAAATTCTTCTTCAACGTGAAGTTTTCTGGATAAAAAAATTGCAGACTCTGCACCGTTTGGACTGAATGATAAATTAGAAATGGATTGTTTCCCGGAATCTAAGCTTGAGATATTCACGAGATCTAAAACACGCAGTTAGTTCCCATCACTAGTATACGAGTATTCAACATTAGACACCAACTAATTGATCACATAAGATTATCACGATATTCACCATCATGATTCACAACGCATCATGATAATAATGTCAATGTATGTTCTTTGTATGTACTTGCAACTTCACTGTTATGAAGATTTGTTTAAAAAATAACACACATAAGATTTTACTATGACAATTATCACTATGCAAGATAACTTATTACGAGAATTGCAATGTTTGTTATTTGAAAGCATAGGGGATCCTATTGTCTATGACGATTTGCCGAACAAATAATTCGATTCACCTAAAGCATTTTATTATGATTTAATTTAAATATAACTTTTATAATTTCCCCCCCAAAAATATATATTTAGAAAAAAAAACTTCTCCACATAATTCGTTCAGTGACTATTACTCAGAACTCATTAATATTTTCTACTCAATTACTTTCACTAATATAAGTGAACAAAAAAGATCTGTTTCGCATAATCAAAAAAACCGTTTTTCATATAATAGTCCTTTATCTATGACTATGATAATAGTTTTTCACATCCCATCTTTAGTTTTAGTTACTTTCTATTCTTGACTATGTATTTCAGTGTCTGTTCAGTTTTCATCTAGCATTGATTTTGTGAAATGAAAAATACGGAAACAGTCTTGATCGATGTCTTTTAACAGAGTAGATAGCTATTCCCCTATCAAACACAAATGAACGATCTTGTTCATATAAATAAAACCTGAATTGTACATTTTGTCACACGACTGCTAGTGACGATCTTCTTAGTCCTATTTTAGTTGTTGCGATTTTTTCCCCTTGTCCCATGTCAGTGTTGCCTAATACTGATCACGTTTAATAAACAACTAAAAAGGACTCTTTATTCGTGTTTTGTCACGGAGAAGATAACGCTGATAGTCGGGGATTTCCGTGCACATGGGTAAGTTGCTCACAGTCAAACTAGTAAATCCAGTAATCTGCCAGTTAATTTAGTTCTAAGTAGCTAATTTCGATCGTTTTTTATTTTTTAATTCCTGTGTCCACTGGACCATATCATCTTTTTATCAATACTCAAAGTGGCTTTCAGCTCACGCAGGTGAGTTATATAGAACGTACCGCTATCGCTAGTTGGCGATTTTTAAAAAAATTGGATACTTAAATGTATCCTATTTATATCTCTAGGTTGCCATTTCAATTTACGAAATTAAAAACACTGAGTTTACAGGTAAGCCTATATCAGTTGGGGAACCTCTAAATCAATCCACACTAAACCCTGAGCTAAAACGTTGTATATATATTTTCCTATACAGATTTCAATTGTGCTGGATCTAATATATGGCATTTCGCGTGTTTTTCTGAACTAATACTTTTCAGTTTGGTAAGATTTTTCTTATTGAAAACTTCCAGAATAATAACTAGGTTAATCAAAGAATTTTCATTAATCTCTTTAAATAACTAAACTTGAATTTCACGCTAGTGATTGCCTGATACCATAGTAAATAATTAGTGAATATAATTAGACTTTAATAAAGAGCATTTAAACATCCAGTAATCCTATGTAAATGATCAATAGACTACGGCATCGTTTTAATTCGTTCCCTTTATTTCTCTTATACTTTCTCAACAGAGCCCCTGACGAAGGAACAAAATGTTCCGAAATGCATTGGGTCATTTATTGAAATGTATTTGACTGTACATGAGAAATATTTGTTTTACTGAAACAAAGTGAAATGAAATTATAATACTGAATGTATTATGATTTTGATTGTTTGAAATTTGTGTATTACATGATTAAAATGTTATACAGGAGCACCACTTCTCATTGATGCATGTCAGAGTCCTAGCTGCCATCAGGGGGCTAGGCCACTTTCAATGTACATGAATGTTAGCAGGCATTAATCTGACATAGCACACATATCAGAATAGTAGGATTTATTTGTTAAAACTTGAGTGCGATTTCCACACACATACATTCATTTATATATACTGCCAAAGTGAAAATCAGCACCACTAATCATAACATGTCTTTCGAATCAATTGCAAATATCACGGACAACCGTGCATCTACTAAAGTCTATACGGCTGATGAAGCCACAGAAATGTATAAACTCATAAAGGAAACTAAAACATTCGATGCCCAAAGTAGATCAATCACTCAACAACTACGTCAACTAGAATATCTCACAAGACGTGAACTCAATCAACGTTTACATGTTTCAACTTTAATACAATATCACCGCGTGAAAAGGATCCCTCGTGGTCTTAGGCTAGCAATTCGACCAATGTTAGTCAGACTCAACAATAATCAGCAATTTATGGAAAAATGGTACTGTATCCTCAATAAATGTTCACTAGATTTAATCTTACTTTTAATAGAGGAACTTTCAAAAACTATAAGCGAATTAGAAGAAGAAATTTACAATACGAAGCAAGAACTATCTGCTCGAATGGAAACAGAACCATGGGGAAAATTTCTTGAAGATCTGAACATTCGTCTTGACAAATATAGAAAGGAATTGACCAATCAAGCGCACACAACAATTGTAACGATATGAGTAATCAAGGTAAAGTGTTTCAAGGATAAGATCACACACGAATGTTCTTTCTATTCCTGTTTTAATGGGTATTTGTATGGTTCTCCTATCCAAGGAGATCAACCAAGAAAGAAACCAGCCGACACGTGTTTCGTCAGAAAAGGTGTTAACCCAATGTCTCTTCAGGGCTGGAGGTGATACAAAGGAAAAGGGTGTGGGAATGTTGTCAATGTAAATGCGAAGGAACACATTAAAAGGTAAGATATGAAAGAAGGAATACCTTGTGTGTGTGGAAACCAAAAGAAGAAAGTGGTGTAGAGGAACATGAAAAGTGACTGGCACTTCTATAGAGAAAACACCTACTGTGAGATAACAAACAAATTTGTGACCTACATAGTGATGGGGGTCATATGCATATATAAAAAAAGGGGGGCTTAATGCGAGTACTGAGAACAGAAAATAGTAGGGAAGCACGGAAGGGAGAAACACAGAGGACCTAAATGAAATGCCTAAATGCTGACCACGGTCCTGGTGGGGTACCTGTAAAGGAAGAAATAAACAGACAACCAGAATACAAAGGAGCGAACTAAAAATGCGTGAGGTGAGGTGAAGCCAGTGACGTAATCTCATTACTCTTGAAGTAATAGTATTATGTAAATATAATTGTTACAATGCGACCTTGTTGAAATGTCCTGCTGCCTTGGGAAATGAAAAAACAAGTATATATCCCCTGGATGAAAAACAATCATATTAATATAAGTACATATGCATGTCAAATGTACAGATTGGAAAAGTCTCAACGATTATTCCACCTGGTCCAGGGAAAAGGAGAAAGTTCATTGTGCCTGCGAAAAATGCAAAATCGGTGGGTATGTATCTAAGCACGTCGTAAATCTGACAATTCAAGGAGAAAACATACTGCAATAACCAAACAGAGAAATTTTTTCATCGAACAAAAAAGTAAAAGCGCCTGCCGTGTACAGGACCGGGAGAGAGAGGTGAAGGTATAGAGTAGTATGGAATGAAAACAATGCGAATAGTGTTGAAGGAGGTAGAGAAGGAAATTAAAAGAAGAAAACGTAAGGTCTAGAAGGAGTAAGAATTAGGCGTGAGGGAATACCTGCAAAGGTGTGGGATATCGTAGTATCTGTGGGTGGAAAATAGAAAGGGTGGTGTTAGGGAAATCGAAGCACCAGGTAAAAGGTGCCATGCCACATTTGGGGAACGATAAAGGGTAAAAGGGGCGTCTGACTCACCGGGGGACCGGTGATAATTCCAACCCGGTCCTGATCGGGTGTTCAAGCCTAGAATGTGCAAA